>NC_133137.1:77141366-77828033 GCF_048418815.1 Hemitrygon akajei | reverse complement strand
TGGGGTAAGGCCAAAGTGCGGGAAATGGAGGAGATGCGGGTGAGGGCATCATTGATGATGGCAGAAGGGAAACCACGATTCTTAAAGAAAGAGGACATTTGGGATGTCCTGGAATGGAAAGCCTCATCCTTGGAGCAGATGCGGCCGAGACGGAGGAACTGGGAATAGGGAATAGAATTTTTGCTTTTGGCAGGGCGGGAAGAGGCATAATCAAGGTAGTTATGGGAGTCAGTGGGTTTATAGAAGATGTCAGTGGACAGTCTATCTCCAGAGATGGAGACCGAGAGATCGAGAAAGGGGAGAGAAGTGTCCGAGATGGACCAAGTGAATTTGAGGGCTGGGTGAAAGTTAGAGGCAAAGTCGATGAAATTGATGAACTCAGTATGGGTGCAGGAAGCAGCACCAATGTAGTCGTCAATGTATCGAAGGAAAAGTTGGGGAGCGGTACCAGTATAGATTTGGAGCACAGACTGTTCTACATAACCCACGAAGAGGCAGGCATAGATAGGGCCCATGCGAGTGCCCATTGCTACATAGATATATTTCCTTCTTTTCACTCGTCTGCAAAAGCCCTCAGAGTATTATCAGGAAGTATCCAATTCTTGCAATTTTTTTCGGAGTTGGGAAATAGGAGGCTGGCCGATTACTGGAAACAACACACAGAAAACACATGCTCATGGTCTGAAATATCCGCTGTTTGCTCTTTTTCATAGATGCTGCCTGGCCTGCTGAGTTCCTCCAGCATTGGATTTCCAGCAGTTGCTGATTTT
Organism: Hemitrygon akajei; assembly: GCF_048418815.1. Taxonomy (NCBI): domain Eukaryota; kingdom Metazoa; phylum Chordata; class Chondrichthyes; order Myliobatiformes; family Dasyatidae; genus Hemitrygon; species Hemitrygon akajei. Next base: position 77,827,263 of record NC_133137.1, on the reverse strand, counting down.
CTTCTGTTTGTACCGGAAGGAATGATCGGTGCAGAGTACTAGCTGTGTACAGCAACCTTTTGGAACAGCAGGCAATGTGAATTACCGGCAACATAATCAATATCCTGAACATCTCACCCAGCTACTAATCATTCATCTCCTACTTCCTTCTAAGCAGTCAATTCTGCATTTCCCGCACAAGGAATCTTGAAACAAACCTAAAGGTTAACTTGCAGGTTGAGGTGGTGGTGAGGAAGGCAAATGCAATGTTAGCATTCATTTCAAGTGGGTTAGAATACAAAAACAAGGATGCAATGCTGAGGCTTTATAAAGCATTAGTCAGACCACACTGGGAGTACTGTGTGAATTTTCGGGCCCTTTACCTAAGAAAAGATATGCTGGCATTGGAAAGGGTCCAGGGGAGATTCACAAGAATGATACCTGGAATGAAAGGGTTAATGAATGTGAAGCGTTTGATGGCTCTGGTCCTGCACTCGCTAGAGTTTAGGAGAATGAGGGGGGATCTCATTGAGGCCTCGAGTGAGTGGATTGGGGAGGCTGTTTCCCGTAATGGGTGAGTCCAAGATCAGAGAGCGCAGACTCAGAATACGGTCCATTTGAACAGAGATGAGGAACAATTTCTTCAGTCAGAAGGTTCTGAATCCATTGAAATCATTGTCACAGACCACTACGAGTCATTAGCAAACCGGGTTCAATTCCCACTGCTGCCAGTAAAGGGCTTGTACGTTCTTCCTGTGACTGCATGTGTTCCCTCTGGGTGCTCTGGTTTCCTCCCACAATCCAAAGATGTACCACTTGACTGGTTAGTTGGTCATTGTAAATTGTCCTGTGATTAGGCTAGGGTTAAATGTAGGCAAAGGCATTGGGTATATTTATGGCAGAGATTAATAGGCTCTTGACTAACTAGTATCAAAGGTTATGAGGAGAAGGCAAGAGACGGGTTGAGAGGGATAATAAATCAACCATGATGGAATGGCAGAGCAGACTCGATGGGCCAAATGGCCTAATTTCTTATGGTCTTATGGCAAGACAGTGGTTATATCTCATTCAGAGCTTGAGGAGATTTGGTTTGTCAACTAAAACACTCGAAAACTTCTACAAATGTACCGTGGAGAGCATTCTGACTGGCTGCATCACCATCTGGTATGGGGGGAAGCGGGGCTACTGCACAAGATCAAAATAAGTTGCAGAAACCAGTAAAATTAGACAGCTCCATCAAGGGTACCAACCTCTGTAGTATCCAAGACATCTTCAAGCAGTGGTGCCTTAGGAAGGCAGCGTCCATCATTAAAGAACCCCACCACCCAGAATATGCCCTCTTCTCATTGTTACCATCAGGAAGGAGGTACAGGAGCCTGATGGCACACACTTAGTGATTCAGGAACAGCTTCTTCCCCTCTGCCATCCGATTCCTTAATGGACATTGAACCCATGAAAACTGCCTCATTACGTCTTTAATTTCTGCTTTTTTGCACTATTTATTTTAACTTAACTATTTAATAGACATATATATACTTAATGTAAGTCAGGTTTTTTCTCTATTCTTATCATGTATTTCTTTGTACTGCTACCATAAAGTTAATAATTTCACGGCATATGCCAGTGATTTTAAATTTGATTCTGATTGTTCTGATTCTCTCAAGCTCTTTTGTCTTGCAAATATATAATCTTTGTGAATAATCACGGACTCATTGTACGATACATGAACAAGCCTTCTGTGCTTCTTTGTCATTGCCAGAATTTGCAGAAATTGACATAGAACTCAGACATCTGAGGTCACTTCCTGATGGTTTCTCCACACTGTCTGACATCGCTCTGAATTTATTTTTCTCTGATGGCTCTGCTTCACAGTATTATGAGCAGGAACAAAGAAAACAACAGATTGTTTGAGGTTAAATCATCACAGTTACACATTGAAATGCAAAGCACACCATGACTCAATTTCCCATTATGTTTTCAGAGCTTTGTTTTTAAAAGCAAATGTATGCCTGAACAAATTTCTCCTTTATATTAAAGCAAAGTAAACTGGATTACAAAAAAACTACTTTTTATTGCTCCAGGCACTGACTTATATTTATTTATTTACTTATTGATTAACAGCTGAGGCAGCGTGTTGTGTCCTTGAGCAAGGCACTTAACAACACATTGCTCAGCGACGTCACCGGTGCCAAGCTGCATGGGTCCTAGTGCCCTTCCCTTGGACAACATCGGTGGCGTGGAGAGGGGAAGGCTTTGCAGCTTGGGCAACTGCCGGTCTCTCATACAACCCTGCCCAGGCCTGCACACTGGAAACCTTCCAAGGCGCAAATCCATGGTCTCACGAGACTAACGGATGCCTATATATATTGAGTAACAGGCTGGATTAGACCCTTCCAGATCTTCAAGCTGTGCCACCCAGCAGTCCCCCAGTTTAACCCTAGCCTAATCACGGGACGATTTACAATTATCAATTAACCTATTAACTGGTACGTCTTTGGACTGTGAGGAAACTGGAGCACTTGGAGGAAACCCACGCGGTCACGGGGAGAACATGCAAACTCCTAACGGGCAGCAGCAGGAATTGAACCCGGGTTTCCTGTACTCTAAGGCGTTCTACTAACCACTACGCTACTGTTCTGCCCTTTCTGTGAAGTGCCATTTCAGCTTTCTGGCGCACCTTGAATTGTTATTGAACCGTGTTCATGTTGCTCATGAAGTAGGAAGCTGATGACAATAATCCTAATTCCCTGTTGATTTAACATCATTCTTGTTAACTAAGGCCACAAGTGTGCAGGCAATGCAAACTGGAACCACAAACAAGAACCCAATGGAACTCCTTTATTTATGGGGATTCTTATTTACCTGTTGGTTTGTTAGGAGTTAATTTAGGAGGCTTCTTGTTACTTTCTTCTGGAATGAAAATTTGTGTTGCATGCATTGTTTTGAATTGAAGTATTAACCGCCTCTTTTTTACCTCCAACAGAAAGGTGATTTAGCTGAGATCCTGCTGGGCGTGTGACATGATTGGGAATGAAAGCAGAGGCCCTAAGTCACAGCACCCTTTCCAGAGGCAAAATGTGGAAAGAGAGGATGTGTCAGATTTATGCAATTGGATCATTCCTGTTCCCCGGTTAGCAGTCAATTAATCCCATCCATAGCTTCATGAAAATGATTCTGGGATTGAAAGGCTTGTCATATGAGGTGAGTTTGATGGCTCTGGGCCCCAACCCACTGGAATTCAGAAGAATGAGGGCTGACCTCATTGAAACCTGTCAAATGTTGAAAGGCATCAATAGATGTGGATGTGGAGAGGATGTTTTCAATGGTGGGAGAGTCTAAGACCGGAATATACAGCCCCAGAATAGAGGGACATCCTTTTAGAACAGAGATGAGGAGGAATTTCTTTAGCCAGAGAGTGATGAATCTGTGTAATTCTTTGCCACAGGCAGCTGTGAAGGCCAAGTCTTTATGTATATTTAAGGCACAGGTTGATATCCTTCAAATTGGTCAGGTCGTGAAGGGATACGGGGAGAAGGCAAGAGATTGGAACTGAGAGGAAAATTGGATCAGCCATGATGAAATGGCAGAGCAGAATTGATATACCAAATAGCCTCGTCCTGCTCCTGTATCTTATGGTCTTATTAATCCCATGTTCCCTCTCCTTAATTCTCCGTATCTATGTAATTTATTCTCTCTCAGACCATCATCGTTATGTGCCATATCATATGACATGGGCAAACATGGTCTTGTGACTGTGATTATTCTTGGCAAAGTTTTCTACAGAAGTGGTTTACCATTGCCTTCTTTTAGGCAGTGTGTCTTCAGAAGAGGGGTGACCCCAGCCATTATCAATACTCTTCAGAGATTGTCTATCTGGCCTCTGTGGTTGCATAACCTGGACTTGTGATAAGCACCAGCTGCTCATACGACCATCCATGGCTTCACTTGACCCTGATCGGGGAGGGGGGAATGGGGGTGCTAAGCAGGTGCTACACCTTGCCCAAGGGTGAATTGCAGGTTAGCGGAACTATAGACCAGTTAGCCTGAAAGAGCTGGAATCTGTTATGAAGGCTGCAGGTACATTGAGAAGGTTGTGGTGAGTGTAATGGGGCTGTAGATGAAGTCCTGCTGAGAATGGAATATTGGAAGTGATGGTAGGTAATACCGGAAGTGTCTATGTAAAAGTTTTTGGGAAAGGGGTTGAAGGTGGTGGATTTGAAATGGAAAATGATAGTATCTGAGGGGAAAGTTTCTCCCCTCCCCCTCACTCTTCTGCTATCCCCCACTCTGACCTTTTACCTCTCCTCACCTGCCGATCACTTCCCCTTCTCTTATGGCCCACTCTCCTTTCCTATCAGATTCCTTCCTCTCTAGCCCTTTATCTTTCCCACCTAACTGGCTTCACCTATCACCTTCCAGCTAGCCTCGTTCCCCTCCCCCCACCTTTTAATTCTGGCATCTTCCCCTTCCATTTCATTCCGATGAAGGGTTTCAACAACTGTTTATTCATTTTCATAGATGCTCCAGCATTTTGTGTGTGTTGCTTTGGATTTCCAGCATCTGCTGACTTCCTCATGTTTAACAATAGGATACCTGGGAATCAGGAAGAGAACTGATTAGCACGTAGTCCACTGGGAATGTTGAAAGAGCTGATGGTTGGTCTTCTGGGATGGCTGAGCCCAGAGAGAGTATGTGAATGTTACTTTACCAACAACATGAAAGTGAGAATAAATAAATTCTGGTTCTCAGCCGAAACCTGTGAAACAAGCTCTCCACACCTTCAACTCTCCTTCCTTGGGTTTGGAAGTAAATTAAAAAGTATTTACCTGAATTGAACTGCTGTGTTGGAAAGAGAAAACAAATACTAATCTAAAGAAAGCATTATCACCTCAGATGTTGGTCTGTTCTAAAATCCCAATGAACTCCATGACCATTGAGCAATGTCTCCTTTCAGAAACGATTTTGAATAATTGATTTGGATGCCCGATAACAAGAGCTGCTTCCTTCAGCATAATTTATTGTACTACATGGAGCATCAAACAGCACAGTATGAGCCCCATGGCCCATGATGTTGTGCTGATCTATGTAAATCTACTCTACGATCACTGTCCCCGCTAAGTTCTGTTTGCACGCGGCCGTGCAGCGACTGAAATATCTCCGCGCACATAGCCTTTTTTGTCCACGCAGCTGGGATAAGGACAGATGAGAAAAAGTTTGTGAAATGTGGAAGATTTTCTTTGTTGTACTGTATTTTATTATACCCTTCAATTGATAAATAAAATCCAAAGTATATGAGTTTTCAATGTCCATTCTAAATATATTTATATTACAAAAAAATCATTTAAAATGCCACACAGCTTTCAGACTGTGTAATACTTTCATGCTCAGAGTAATGGTTGGTCTGCATAACTATATAAAAAAGCAGAGGAAACATTGTCTAGAATCCATCTAACCCTTCCCTTCTACACAGCCCATAGCCCTCTGTTTTTCTCACATCTACATGCCCATCTAAAAGGCTTTTAAATGTCCCTGTTGTGGCAACCTTTATCACTTGCCCTGACCATGCATTCCTGGCACTCACTGCTGTCTGGGTAAAATAACCACATTCTGACATCTCACCTAAACTTTCTTCCACTCAGCATAAATGGACGTCCTCTGGTACTGGCCATTGCTGCCCTGGGAGAAAGGTGCTGGCTCTCCACTTTATCCAAGCCTCTCATAATCTTATGCACCTCTATCAAGTCACCCCTCACCCTCAGATGCTCCAAGGATAAAATCCTTAGCTTGTTCAACCTTTCCTCATACCATGCTCTCTAATTCAAGCAGCATCTTAGTAAACCTCCTCTGCACCCTCTCTAAAGCTTCTACATCCTTCCTATAAAGAGGTGACCTGATCTGAACACAATATTCCAAGTGAGGTCCAACCATGATTTTATAGAGCTGCAACATAAACTTTCGGCTCTTGTACTCGGACTCTGACTAAGGGAGCCCAGCACACCACTATAATGATCTGGTGAGTGAAACAGAGGACCAGATCGCGAACGGGCCCATTAACTATTTAAAAGTGAACAGTGAAACACTAAACTGGGCATCTAGCTGTACAAGTCTTTGTCTAAACTACCCTAAACCACACAAAGCAACAGTGCTGAACATTCAGTTACCCATTAACTTATTAACAGTTATCCATCAAATCTCCCCAAATTATAAGACTGAAGAACTGAGCATGCTGCTAGTGAATACTTAACTAAACAAAAGCAGCCAACCTGTCTAAGTTTGCAATGCTTTTTCCCTAAAGTCCTTCAGCGCTAGTTGTGACTTCAGCCTGAAGTGGGCCCTGAAGACAATGGAAGGAGAACGAGTCTCTTGCTCGCACTATTCATTTACCCCTGAGGCACCCGGAACCGGAAACCGGTGCTGTGGCACGCAAGCCAGCCGATGGGAATGTGTGGCCACATCCTTTAATCAATAACCAACCTGGCAGAAGTGGCTTTCAACTATCAAGTAAGCTAACTTCTCACATAACAAACCATATGCCTTCTTAACCACCTTATCAATTTTCATGTCAAATTTGGGAGATCTGTAGACTTGGACCCAAGATCCATCTGTCCCTCTACATTGCTAAGAATCCTGCCATTGACCTCGTATTCCACCATCAAGTGTGACCTTCCAAAGTGAATCACTCCACACTTTGTGAGATTGAACTCCATCTTGCACTTTATGTCCACTTCTGCATTCTGTTGCTATCCTCTTGTAATCTATGGCAATCCAACCTTCACGTCATCTGTGAGTGTATTAACCCACCTCTCCACTTTCTCATCCAAGCATAAGACTACCAGGTCTGTGCCTTCAACTACTGTTTACATTAGCCCTTTAAAAAAAATTTTTTTCCTTATATTCTCATTAACTCTGCCAGGATTCAGTGATTCACAATGCACTAGAGACAATTTACAATGACCAATTCACCTACCGACCTGTATGTCTTTGGGATGTGCCAAGAAGTCAGAGTACCTGGAGGAAACCTACACTTTCACGGGGTGGATGTGTGAGCTCTGCGCGTTACATCTGAAATAAGGACTGAACTGAGGCAGCACTCTGTTACCTGAGCCACTCAACTGTTAGTTGCAAGCACATATGGAGATAATTTCATGCAAGATGGAGGCATAGGAGCTCTCCAAACATGGAGAAATGGTGCTTTGTGGAGGATCTTTACATGATCCATCACCCATCAGCCCATCACCCAGGACATGTCCTCTTCTCATTGTTGCCTTCAGGAACGAGGTACAGAGTCCTGAAGGCACACAGTTGGTGATTCAAGAACAACTTCTTCCCCTCTGCCATATGATTCCTAAATGGCCATTGAACCCATGAATACTACCTCACTTTTCAAATATATATTACTTCTGTTTTTGCGCTATTTTTAACCTGTTCAGTCTGCACATATATATATACTCACTGTAATTGATTTACCTTTTGCTCTTCCTATATTATCATGCATTGCATTGAACTGCTTCTGCTAAGTTCACAAATTTTACGACACATGCTGGTGACAATAAAATGATTCTGATTATGTTGTATTTATAATGCTGTAAGTGTTGCATGTAGTAAAAAAGGCAAATTCTAACCTTATTCCTTGCTGGACCACACGTTGAGCCTTTTGTCCATGGTCTTCCATGGAGAGAAGAAATGGAGAATAGCAGAGAAGAGGATCGGCATGGGCAGGAAAAGCATTTGGAGCAGCCTGAGTAGAAGATCAAGTGATCTGAGGATGGCTTGGTGGCAGAGGTGCTCAGGTGACTGGAAAGGAGGAGGCTGGACAAGTGTATGGGGAGGAGATGATTATGGAGTAGAAATTAGATCACAGGGGCTCAGGGCTAAGATGGAAAATATGAGGAGTAAGGTAAGTGCGGGGCCTTGGGGAAGGGATTCACTTAAGATCAGATTCAGTATCTGAAGCTGAACTGAGGGATTCACTTAATCAAAAGAGTGGAGTGGAGACCCTAGAGGAGTGCCTTGATTGGGAGCTGACCCCCACCCCCTCCTGTCAGTGCTGCCATCTGGTGAATGACAAGCTGTATTGCATGTGTGTATGCGTACGTTTGTCTGCAACCTGCTGAGAACTGCTTGTTCTTGCTGTGCACCATCAAGTTACAGGACATGTCACTCAGGGACTTGGGCTATACGCCTGTTGTCTGACTGTATGTTTACTTGCTATCTTATACGTGCACGGTAGCAGAGCAGATAGCACAACCCTTTACAGTACAAGTAACCCGGGTTCAATTCCTGCTGCTGCCTGTAAGGAGCTTGTATGTTCTCCCTGTGACAGTGTGGGTTTCCTCCAGGTTCTCCAGTTTCCTCCCACAGTCCAAAGACGTACCAGTTAATTGGTTATTGTAAATTGTCCCATGATTAGGCTTGGATTTAATTGGGGGACTGCTAGGCGGCGTGTCTCAAGGGGTCAGAAGACCCATTCCGCATTGTATCTCCTTTATATATTTTTATTATTTTTTTCTACAAAAAAAATACAGCACATCCACAAAAGCCACGACCTTAACAAAATCGAATTAAATACTGAGCGGCAAAAGGGAGAATAATATAAAGGCAAAAGTAAACGTACACAGCAGAGGTGCACCGCACCAAAAAAGCCTCAGTCCTCACCCCGTAAGAAAGTCCAATACAGAGCCCCATATCCTTTCAATGATGTCCCCTCCGTCCTCATTACGTAGTCTTAGCCTCAACAAATGTAAATTATTTGCCAGTTCTCTCAGCCACAGATCATATGTAGGCACAGAGCCCATTTTCCATACTTGCAGGATTAACTTCTTAGCAACCACCATTCCAAACAATACAGCCTTTGTATCTCAATAATAACAACAATAAAAACATGCTGTATGTACCCTGTGTTGTGTGTTCTGTGTTTTGCACCTTGGCCCTGGAGGAACACTCTTGTTTGGCTGCATTCACGGGTATTCATATATGGTTGAAAGATCAGCAGCACAATAAGGTTTAATATCGCTGGCAAATGCTGTGAAATCTGTTCCACTGCAGCAACACATAATAACAGAAACTGTAAATTACAGTGAGTATATATATTAAAAAGTTAAATTAAGTAAGTAGTGCAAAAAGAGAAAAAAAAACAGCATGAAGTTGTGTTCTTGCGTTCAATGTCCATTCAGAAATCTGATGGCGGAGGGAATCTGTTCCTGAAACACCGAGTGTGTGTCTTCAGGATCCTGTATCTGCTCCCTGATAATTATACTTGAACTATAAACCTGAGCTAAAAGCCCACAGTCTGTGAAAAAAATGACCCAATTCTTTTAGCAATCTGATGTTAGATTTTTTTTTGGGTGGGGAAAGGGAAATATGCAAACAAAATTCTAGGTCATATTTAATTTGGTTCTCCGTGTGGAACCTATAGATAGTAAATCTAGGTCAGAGCTATTTAGAATAGATTCCCTGAGCAAGTTACACTAACAGTAAGATACAGTGTTTGCGTGCAATTCTCTACTAAATCTATTGTTCATTCTTTATGTGCCGTGTTGCTTGACGTGGTCGATCTTTGTCTTTCTGTGACCATGATTGTTCTTGGCAATTTTTTCTGCAGAAGTAGTTTGCTATTGTCTTCTTCTGGGCAGTGTCTTTAAAAGTTGGGTGACCTCAGACATTATCAATACTCTTTCGAGACAGTCTGCCTGGCGTCAGTGGCCTCATATTCAGGACTTGTGATATGCACCAGCTGCTCATATGACTATTCACCACCTCCCATGGCTTCATGTGGCCTGACTTGGGGGGGCGGTTAAGCAGGTGCTACACCTTATCCAAGAGTGGCCTGCAGGCTAGCCCTGGGAAGGAGTTCCTTACACCTCCTTTGGCAGAGAAATATCTCCACTCTACTACCCGTGTCAGATCTATAAGGCTTTAATTAATATGAAAACTATATACAGTGGATTCTGGTTAATTGGGGCAGCCACTTATTTGGTGCAGCTCTTGAAGAACAAACACTAATTGAGAGAATTGCTGGGGTTCCCTTCATTTATTAGTGGAACTATGCTGCTTACATGGCGCAGGAAACTGTTGCAGAACAGGTTCTTACTTCCATCAGCCACACGCACTTGTGAGGCTGTTAGATACTACACCATGCTTAGATTGAAAAGATTTAAAATTGCATCAATTACGTGTCCTTGTGTTCAAGAAGTAGTGACTTTTGTCAAGGATAGCTGATGAGAAATAAACAGTAAGACAATTCGGAACTCTTTTTCTCACTACGGTTTCAAGCATTCAAGCTTGGAGATGCCAGAAAAGGCCGGGAGTGAAAATTAAACAATTTCACTACTTCAACGAGTTAGAAACTGTGAAGAATTTGAAAGTATCAACAATTATCTTGAATGTTACCGTGAAAATGAAGATTTGGAAGATGCAGTCGTCAATACTATTGTATGAAGGCAGTCCATTATCTGCACTATGCATCTGTGCTGATATTGTTCACTGGATTAATTCCTCCATTAATAAATATTAGGAACTAATATACAGTTTTATAATACTATGGAACTCTTGGTAGTGTTCTAATTTGTTCTTTATTTTATTTAAATGTGTAACTTGTTACTCAGTTTGTCTTTTTTATACTTTTTTAACTATGTCCATGTCACTTCTGCTAATTGGTGCAGCCACGCAATTGGACAAAAATGTACTTATCCCAATATGTTCCAATGAACCTGAATCCACAGCATTTATTTTGTCATTGATTTTGTTCTCATTTTCCACTGAGTTCAAGAACAATGGTGCATAAAGTTATAAGTGAAGGTGGCTTAGATTAAAAACAAAACCTGTTCTATATTTAGAAATGTTTACCAAATACAGAAACAGCATTAAAAAGCTCTGCTTGTTAAGTGACTGAGTCGTGACAGCTGATATTGGGTGAGCTGGAATTGCAGGGTTTCTGTGGGCAGAGCAGGAAACAGTGATCTTGGCACTATCTCTGCAAATTGTACCAAACTGGCTTTGCACCGGGTGTGAGTCACCTGCAGGGCACTTAGTTCAAAGATTAGAAAGCCACACCTCAAGGAAATAAACTAATAATGTTTAAGTTGATGCAATGCATTCCAAAAGTACTGCTTTCAATTACTATTTGCAAACTTCAGCGTTTGAATTGGGCCCTTTTCCAACCAGCTTCCTGTACAATTTCACCAGCTTTCAATTTTGGTTAGAGGACATTTGCTTCTGTGCCTGTTTGCACACATATAAGGTGCCATAAAAGAGATTATTAAGTATCTTTGGAGCGTAGAAGGTTGAGGGGGAACTTGATAGAGGTATTTAAAATTAATAGGGGGATAGATAGAGTTGACGTGGATAGGCTTTTTCCATTGAGAGTAGGGGAGATTCAAACAAGAGGACATGAGTTGAGAGTTAAGGGGCAAAAGTTTAGGGGTAACACGAGGGGGAACTTCTTTACTCAGAGAGCAGTAGCTGTGTGGAACGAACTTCCAGTAGAAGTGGTAGAGGCAGGTTCGACTTTGTCATTTAAAAAAAATTGGATAGGTATATAGATAGGAAAGGAATGGAGGGTTATGGGCTGAGTGCAGGTGGGTGGGACTAGGTGAGAGTAAGCATTTGGCACGGACTAGAAGAGCCGAGATGGCCTGTTTCCATGCTGTAATTGTTATATGGTTATATGGTTAAATAAAATTGCTTTTTGCAAACTTTAAATAAAAACAACTTTTCATAGATGGTGGAGCTTTTTTGAATCAGCCCCTTTTCTAACCAACTGACAATTTCAGCAGCTTTCAATTTTAGTTAGAGGAGATTTATTTCATCTCCAGTTTGTACACATATAAGGTGCTAGTTCAGAGATTATTAAATGAAATTTGAGGACATATTATAGAAGGGATGATTGAGGGCACAGTATGGAAGCTACTGTAATAGATTGATACTGAGTTAGTGAACAAAAAGGGGTAGTTTTCATATTGGGAAATATTGCTAAGTTGAGTGCTCCAGGGATTGGTGTTGGAAACCTAGCTGCTTATAATCTGTACAAAATGATGTGGATGATGAGATCAAGTGTAACATATCCAAGCTTGCTAATGATGCAAAATGGTCTCTATGGTAACGTAAAGCTCAGGGCGTCGGTGCTCGGGGTTCAATTCCGATGCCCTCGGTAAGGAGATTGTAAGTCCTCCCTGTGGTAATGTGTGGGTTTTCTCTGAGTTATTCCCTGCAATGTAGAAGATTGAGGGGAGATTTGATAGAGGTATACACAAGTATGAGAAGTATAGATTGGGTAAATGCAAGCAGGTTTTTCCCACTGAGGTTGGGTGGGACTACAACTGGAGGTCATGGGTTAAGGGTGGAGGGTGAAAAAGTTTAAGGGAAACATGAGGGGAAACTTCTTCACTCAGAGGGTCACGAGAGTATGGAATGAACTGCCAGTACAAGTGGTGCATGCGAGCTGGATTTCAATGCTTAAGAGAAGTTTGGATAGGTATATGGATAGTAGGGGTATGGAGGACTATGGACCCAGTGCAGGTCGATGGGTGTAGGCAGTTTAAATGGTTTGGCACAGACTAGATGGGCTGAAGGGCCTGTTTCTGTGCTGTACTTTTCTATGACTCTATGCTCCGGTTTCTTCCCACAGTTCAAAGACGCACTGGTTAGTTGGTTAATTGGTCATTGTAAATTATTCCGTGATTAGGGCAGGGTTAAATTACGGGTCGCTGGGCACAATGGCTTAAAGGGCCTTTTCCGCACTGTATCTCCGTAAGTAAATAAATAAAGCTTAATGGTGGTGTGCCTGCAGGGAGGATGCAGAAAGCCTTTAAGGTGATTAAAGTCAGGCTAACCAAATGTGCAAAGATCTGGCAGGTGGAATTTAATGTAATATTTTAGTAGAAAAAAGCCAGTGTATTTTTAATGGGGTTTGGTCACGTTTGTCTTCTTACATTGCGACTTCAGCATGCAAAGTTGCAGCTGTACAAAATGGCGGCTAGGTTGCGCTTGGAATATTGTCTACAGTCGGGGTGTCACATTACAGGAAGGAAGCAGTAGCAATGGAAAGAATACGGAAAAGACTCTTTTGAAATGGATGGCTTTACTTATGAGGAAGGACTGTAAGTATTGTGTCCGTTACTGAGGGAGAGTGCGGAGCACAACAGGATGCCAGCAGGCAGGATACTCAACTAAACTTTATTGACATCCCTGTTTGTACAGCATGGGAACTCCTCCCATGTGGGATTGGCTGAGTAGCATAGGATTAACGCTATTAATTACCACAACATCTCCCCTTCTTGAAAGAAGGTAAAAAAACTAGCTATATACTTCTTGTCTATAGAACTGTATTGAAATTATAGCCACTGAAATTTTGTGATTCGATTCACTTTACCCATAGCACGTAATTTATCTTCCTTGCATTAACATAAAGAGAAATGCCAACATTATAACTGTCTTTCTCTTGGTTTTAATGGTCTCTCTCTCTCTTTTTGTTTACTGTAGTGGTAGTTAATGGAGGAGTTCCCATACTGTACAAGCAGGGTTGTCAATAAAGTTTAGTTGGTTATCCTGCACACTGTTGCCCTGGTGTGCTCTGCACTCTCCCTCACTAATGGATGAGACAGACTGATTGAGTCATAGAGCAATGCAGCATGGATACAGGCCATTCGGCCCAATGAGTTCACGCAGACGATGGTGCCCACCCGGTTAGTCCCTGCATCTCTCTGAGCCTCATCCCTCCACGCACCTATCCAATTGCTGGCTGATTTATTTTAGAAATAATTAATACAAGGGTCTCATCACTGATTCCTGCAGCACATCCCTGTGTGTCATTGTCCTCCATTCTGAGAAACAACCTGATTTACTTTCACTGGAATGTAGAAGATTGGAGTGTGACCTTGTAGGAATTTGTAAGATTATGAGGAGAGCTGTTAGGGATAAGAGTCCTTTTAAAAATTGGAGGGCATTGGTTTAAGTTGAGAGATGGCTTATCTACTGGAGAAGATGGAGCCAGTGAACAATGGACCAAAGGTGACGTCCTTTGGACAAGTCACAAAATGAATTTTTTAACTTCCTTTACCTCTGTTTCTTCTTTCCTCTACTATTGGAGCCTGTGATCTGTATTTTGAAGCTGTTTTCAGACCAATTGAGTGACCTCATGCTTGCTATCTCCAAGGGAGTTCTGTGAGGTTTTGAGCAAAGTGTGTGGCTTAGAGGCCAAGAAGCCTGGAGATAGGCTGATCTCTCCAATTAAAGCATCTGAAATCACTGAGGACAAGAGCAGAGGGCCACTGAGTCTTCAGCGCTGTCTACCTATGAATGACCGGTCTCTCTCTCCCTCTCACTCGATGCTGCTGGAGGAAGGTGCCAGAGTTTTGGGTCTTGTGCTAGGTTTAATCAATACCGTTTGTGGATTGAACCCCGTAGCACATGTTATGGTGTGCCTCTGGTTTCTGGTTACCCCATTTTAAATTCTACTTTGTGCCAATTTGATCGAGGCGGACTGGCTCTGTGGCCTGCAGTCAACAAACAACACAGCTCTACTTTGAACTGAACTAAACTAAACTGAACATTCCTGTTTCATTGACTTTGTGGCTTGATGTTTTATATTCTTCATTTTTCGCCATTTTTGACGTTGCATGATTTGTTCTTTATTTTTAATGCTTTCCTTTGAACGGGTTCCATAGTATTTCTTTGTTTTGTGAGAAATCTCAGGTTTGAATACTGCAGGCCTGCTTTCATAATAAATGCACTTTGAATCCCGAGGAGAAACACTTAACGGGGATCTGAGGAGCGTTTACTACACAGAGGGTGCTGGCTATATGGAATGATTTGTCAGATTCGAAGCAAGAGACGGAGAGTGAAGAAGTAAAGGCATCTTGGAGAGAAGCCGTTATTTTTTAACAGATTGGGGAAAAGAGGCTAGACTGTGCAGGCACGTGACGTAACCCGCCAAAGGTTAAAAAGAAAGACCGCCATATACAGCGGCCATCGTCGGAGTGGACTGAGTCAGAGTGGGACGGCTTTGGCTCAACAGGCAGAGGTGAGGGTAGGTTCTGGTAAGTTTTGTTTAGAGTAGAGAGAATGCCAGGCAGAATGTTGGAATGCTCCTCTTGCAGGATGTGGGAAGTCAGGGAGACCTCCGGTTTCCCTTACAATGACACCTGCAAGAAGTGCATCCAGCTGCAGCTCCTAACAAACCGCATTAGGGAACTAGAGCAGGAGCTGGATGACCTCCGGATCATTCGGGAGAATGAGGAGTTTATAGATAGTAGCTACAGGGAGGCAGTTACGCCAAAGGAGCAGGGCACAGGTAATTGGGTTACCGTCAGGCGAGGGGAAAGGGCAGGCAGAGCAGGGCTCCCCTGTGGCCATCCCCCTCAACAACAAGTATACCGATTTGGATACTGTTGGGGGGATGACTTACCTGGGACAAGCTGCGGAAGCCGGATCTCTGGCACTGAGTCTGGTTCTACAGTACAGAAGGGAGGGGGGAAGAAGAGGAGAGCGGTACTGTTAGGGGACTTGATAGTTAGAGGTACAGACAGGAGGTTCTGTGGTCACGTCAGAGACTCCTGGATGGTTTGTTGCCTCCCGGGTGCCAGGGTCAGGGATGTCTCTGATTGCGTGCACTGCATTCTGAAATGGGAGGGTGAGCAGGCAGATGTCATGGTACACATCGGTACCAATGACGTAGGAAGAAAGAGTGAGGAGGTCCTGACGAGTGAGTATAGAGAGCTTGGTAGGAAGTTAAAAAGCAGGACCTCGAGGGTAGTAATCTCTGGATTGCTACCTGTGCCACGTGCCAGTGAGGGTAAGAATAGGATGCTCTGGAGGATGAACACGTGGCGGATGAACTGGTGTACAGGGCAGGGTTTCAGATTTCAGGATCATTGGGACCTTTTCTGGGGCAGGTGGGACCTGTACAAGAGAGACGGGTTACACCTGAACTACAGGGGGACCAATATCCTTGCAGGGAGGTTTGTTAGTGCTATTGGGGAGGGTTTAAACTAGATTTGCAGGGGGATGGGAACCAGAGTGCCAGAGTAGATAGTGCTGCAGGATCTACTCTGCAGTTATAATGATGTTAAAGTTTCATGCAAAGTCACAAATAGAAGGGTTGTGTGTGGTGGTAATAATCTGATGTGTGTCTATTTCAATGCGAGGAGTATTGTGGGGAAGGTTGACGAGCTGAGGGCGTGGATTGACACATGGAATGATGACATTATAGCCATTAGAGAAACTTGGCTACAGGAGGGGCAGGACTGGCAGCTTAATGTTTCAGGGTTCCAATGTTTCAGACGTGATAGAGGCAGAGGGATGGGGTGGGGGTGGTGGCATTGCTAGTCAGGGAAAATGTTACAGCAGTGCTCAGGCAGGACAGATTAGAGGGCTTGTCTACCGAGGCCACATGGGTGGAGCTGAGAAACAGGAAAGGTATGACCACATTAATGGGTTGTATTATAGACCACCCAATAGTCAGCAAGAATTGGAGGAGCAAATCTGCAGAGAGATAGCAGACAACTGCAGGAAACATAAAGTTGTGATAGTAGGGGATTTTAATTTTCCACATATTGATTGGAACTCCCATACTGTTAAAGGTCTAGGCAGGTTAGAGTTTGTAAAATGTGTTCAGGAAAGTTTTCTAGATCAATATATAGAGGTACCAACTAGAGAGGATGTAGTATTAGATCTCCTATTAGGAAACGAGTTAGGACAGGTGATGGAAGTGTATGTAGGGGAACACTTTGGTTCAAGTGATTATAACACCATTAGTTTCAACTTGATCATGGATAAAGATATATCTGGTCCTCAGGTTGAGGTTCTAAACTGGAAAAAAGCAAAATTTGAAGAAATGAGAAAGGATCTAAAATGTGTGGTTTGGGACAGGTTGTTCTCTGGCAAGGATGTTGTTGGTAAGTGGGAGGCCTTCAAAGGTGAAATTTTGAGAGTGCAGAGTTTGTACGTTCCTGTCAGGATTAAAGGCAAAGTGAATAAGAATAGGGAACCTTGGTTCTCGAGGGATATTGGAACTCTGATAAAGAAGAAGAAAGAGATGTATGACATGTTTAGGAAACAGAGAGCAAATAAGGTGCTTGAGGAGTATAAGAAGTGCAAAAAATTACTTAAGAAAGAAATCAGGAGGGCTAAAAGAAGACATGAGGTAGCTTTGGCAGTCAAGGTGAAGGATAATCCAAAGACCTTCTACAGGTATATGAATAGCAAAAGGATAGTAAGGGATAAAATTGGTCCTCTTGAAGATCAGAGTGGTCGGCTATGTATGGAACCAAAAGAAATGAGGGAGATCTTAAATGGGTTTTTTGTGTCTGTATTTACTAAGGAAACTGACATGAAGTCAATGGAAAAAAGGCAAACAAGTAGTGAGGTCATGGAACCTTTACAGATTGAAGAGGAGGAGGTGCTTGCTGTCTTGAGGCAAATCAGAGTAGATAAATCCCCAGTACCTGACAGGGTATTCCCTTGGACCTTGAAGGAGACTAGTGTTGAAATTGCAGTGGCCCTGGCAGATATACTTAAAATGTTGGTATATACGGGTGAGGTGCCAGAGAATTGGAGGATAGCTCATGTTGTTCTGTTGTTTAAAAAAGGCTTTAAACGGAATCCAGGAAATTATAAGCTGGTAAATTTGACATTGGTAGTAGGTAAATTATTTGAAGGAATACAAAGAGATAAGATCTACAAGTACTTAGATAGACAGGGACTTATTAGGGGAAGTCAACACGGCTCTGTGCATGGTAGGTCATGTTTAACAAATCTATTAGAGTTTTCGAGGAGGTTACAAGGAAAGTGGATGTAGGGAAGGTAGTAGATGTTGCCTACATGGACTTCAGTAAGGCCTTTGACAAGGTCCCACATGGGAGGTTAGTTAGGAAGATGCAGTCACTCGGTATACATGGTGAGGTAGTAAATTGGATTAGACATTGGCTCAATGGGAGAAGTCAGAGAGTGATAGTGGAGGATTGCTTCTCTGAGTGGAGGCCTGTGACTAGTGGTGTGCCACAGGGATCAGTGCTGGGTCCATTGTTATTTGTCATCTATATCAATGATCTGGATGATAATGTGGTAAATTGGATCAGCAAATTTGCTGATGATACAAAGATTGGAGGTGTAGTTGACAGTGAGGAAGGTTTTCAAAGCTTGCAGAGGGATCTGGACCAGCTGGAAAAATGGGCTGAAAAATGGCAGATGGAGTTTAATACAGACAAGTGTGAGGTATTGCACTTTGGAAGCAAAAACCAAGGTAGAACATACAAGGTAAATGATAGGGCACTGAGGAGTGCAGTAGAACAGAGGGATCTGGGAATACAGATATAAAATTCCCTAAAAGTGGTGTCACAGGTAGATAGGGTAGTAAAGAGAGCTTTTGTTACATTGGCCTTTATAAATCAAAGTATTGAGTATAAGAGTTGGAATGTTATGGTGAGGTTGTATAAGGCATTGGTGAGACCGAATTTGGAGTATTGTGTGCAGTTTTGGTCACCGAATTACAGGAATGATATTAATAAGGTTGAAAGAGTGCAAAGAAGGTTTACAAGGATGTTGCCGGGACTTGCTAAATTTGAGTTACAGAAAGAGGTTGAATAGGTTAGGACTTTATTCCCTGGAGCGTAGAAGAATGAGGGGAGATTTGATAGAGGTATATAAAATTATGATGGGTATAGATAGAGTGTAAATAGATAGTATAAATAAGGCTTTTTCCACTGAGGCTAGGGGAGAAAAAAACCAGAGGACATGGGTTAAGGGTGAAGGGGGAAAAGTATAAAGGGAACATTAGTGGGGGGCTTCTTCATACAGAGAGTGGTGGGAGTGTGGAATGAGCTGCCAGATGAAGTGGTAAATGTGGGCTCACCTTTAACATTTAAGAAAAACTTGGACAGGTATATGGATGAGAGGTGTATGGAGGGATATGGGCCAGCTGCAGGTCAGTGGGACTAGGCAGAAAAATGGTTTGGCACAGCCAGGAAGGGCCAAAAGGACTGTTTCTGTGCTGTAATGTTCTATGGTTCTATGCTTCTAGGAGGTAGAAGAAGCAGAAATACCTTCAATATTTAAAAGATGTTTGGACACATCCTTGGATAGATGGGCGGCAGGGTGGAGATACGTCTCTACCAATGGAGGTGTAAGGTGCTCCTTCTCTCTGCTAGCCTGCAGGTTACCCTTGGGCAAGGTGTAGCACCTGCTTCGCCCCTCAATCAGTGTCATGTGAAACCATGGGAGCAGATGGTGGATGGTCGTTTGAGCAGCTGGTACATATCACAAGTCCTGGTTTTGTGACCACAGACGGCAGGCAGACAATCTCCAAAGAGTGTTGATAATGGCTGGGGTCACCCATCTTGTAAAGAAGGCAATGACAAACCATAACTGTAGAAAAATTTGCCAAGAACAATCATGGTCATGGAAAGACCATGATCATCCACGTCATTCATCACGACACATAACAAATGAACTTGGATAGAAAAGGAGTGAAGGGATGTGGGCCAAATGCAGACAAATAGGATTAGCATAAACACAAGGGATTCTGCAGATGCTCAAAATCCAAAGCAACACACACAAAATGCTGGAGGAACTCTGCGTCTATGGAAATGAGCAAACACTTGACGTGTTGGGCTGAGACCCTTCTTCAGGAGTAAGAAGGAAGGGGGGAAGATGCAAGACTGAAAAGGTGTGGGAGGAGAAGGTGGACTAGCTAGAAGGTGATAGGTGAAGCCAGGTGGGTGGGGAAAGTAAAGGGTTGGAGAAGAAGGAATCTAATAGGAGAGGAGAGTGGACCATAGAAGAAAGGGAAGGAGAAGGAGGACTCAAGGGGAAGTGATAGACAGGAGAGATGTAGAGGTAAGAGGCCAGGGTGGGGAATAGAAGAAGAGGGGGAAGGGAATGGATTTCTTTTACTGGAAGAAGAAATCAATGCCATCAGCTTGGAGGCTACCCAGATGGAATATAAGGTGTTGCTCTTCCATTCTGAGGGTGGCCTCATCTTGGCTCAAGAGGAGGCCATGGACCTACATGTCAGAATGGGAATGGGGATAGGAATTAAAACGGTCAGCCACCAGGAAATTCTGCTCTTGGTGGATTTGCATAGATAGACATCATGGTCAGCATCTGCTGACCTGGGCCAATGTTCCACTTCCATCCTGTACAAATCTCTATTCCACGATAGTTCCACTCCCATTGTTTGTATGCAACAGTGACTGACTCTACTTGATAAAATTAAACAAAATGTATTCCAAAGAAATATAAATTATTCATATCTGACCTGTAAACTTTGTACGTAAACTTGAGGCCAGTAACAGTAGCTGCGTCACATTGCTGTGATGGATATTGACTATCATTGATTATGCTTCTGGCATTGAGGGCAGCAATGAATGTCCTCCACCTTGGGCAGTGTTCAAGACTTCCTTCTTCATGTCAGTAGCTTCCTGTCAGTTTTCATTACTGTCAGTCAAGCAAGTCTTGGGTTGAGACACAGGAATACCCCTTCAAACTCAGTGTATAGTCTACACAGATCAATTGTTTACTTCCATGTGGAACATTGACCTTTGGCTACTTACTGCCACTGGCACTTAGAGTAGCAATGAAGGTCCTCCATCTCTGTCTGTCCTTGGGTACACACAGATGCAGAAGGATTATTCATTGCTGTTTCTGTAACAATTTTGTTTAACCAGTCAGGATTATTAGCCCTGAGCTGAACCCTCGAACCTGGATGTCCAGTGGACCACTCTTAGTCTGGCCTCTACTTTTTGACCTGTTTGGCGTGGGTGATCCTGCCAACGCCCAAAGCATAAAGCACTGACTCTAGCCAGCATAGCTCTCTGGATCATTGAGGCACACAAATCCCCAAACCATGGATATAGTCCTCTTGGAGGAATGATGGACAGTAGCAAGTGTAAAATAAAGGTGCTTAGGCAGGTTACAGAAACATGTGAGACATTTTGTAATCTATGAAGAACTTATAATTTGGACTCTCTTGATATAAGCTCACATTGTTGAACTCTTAGCCGACTTTGGTAACTCAACCTGCTTGTGAAATGGTGTCCTTTCTGATGAATGGAGATACACAGTAGACTTGTAGCAGTTAGCGTAACGCTTTACAGTGCCGGTGATTGGAGTTGCACTCCTGCCACTGTCAGAGGGAGAGTTTGTACATTCTCCCTGTGACTGTGCAGATTTCCTCTGGGTGCTCCGGTTTGCTTTCACTTTCCAAAGATGGACGGGTGAGGATTAGTAAGTAGTGGGCTTGCTATGTTGGTGCCAGAAATGTGGCGACACTTTCAGGCTGATGCACCATCAATAACTCTGAGACGTGGGTTAAGGTAGGCTTTTATTGGCTGGAAGAAAGCACAAGCAGCAAGTGACCATCACACAACATCCTGGAGACTGAGGAAGGGTCTGTGGCTCCAATCGCCTTTATACCGGAGTCTGTGGGAGGAGCCACAGGAGCAGTCAGCGGGGGGGCGTGTCCAGACAGGTATATGTAGTTCACCACACAGGCTAAACAGTTGGTGTTTTGGGCTAGGAAAGGTAAAGGGCTGGAGAAGGAATAGTCTGATAGGAGAGGGAAGTGAACCATAGGAGGAAGGAAAAGAGAAGGAGGAGGAGACCCAGGAGGAAGTAATAGGCAAGTGAGAAGAAGTGAAAGTGAGTGGGGAATAGAGGAATGGGGAGGCAATTTATTCACCGCAAGGAGAAATTGATATTCATGCTCTCAGGTTGGAGGCTGCCCAGATAAAATAGGTCTACTTTCCTCTCCTATCAGATTCCAACCTGTTATTTTGGCACCTTCCCCTTTCCTTTTCCGAAATGTTAACCGTTTATTCCTCTGCCTGTCCTGCTGAGTTCCTGGAGCATTCTGGGTGTGTTGCTCTGGATTTCCAGCATCTGGTGTTTATAGTGTAAACTCATTTATAGCAATGAGGACATAGGGGCCTGGAGTTGATTGGTGGGCCAAGAAAGGATCACCAGTTCCTTTCCTCACAGAGAAGTTGTTTTACTCACTGACTTCCTTTAACAAATCTTTTGTTGCTCAAGATTTTACCACCTATAGGCTCTTGAGTTTCTATTAAAGTTCCTTGTGGTAATTTCATTCAGCTTTTAGCTATATCACTTTCTCATTCATCTAATTTAACACACTGCTATGTGGGCATTATCAAACAATTTCCTTTGTTAATGAATAATCTCATATAATGTAATACGTTAATTTTTAAGCAAGTCATCCTACCTTGGCAGATATTTCACTGACTTTTACATTCCCCTTTACAAAAGTCCATTCGGTCAGTGAAGGGATTGGAGGGGTGGCGGGCCAGATGTGTGTGATTTGTGGGTGGGTAATTGGGGGTGAAAATGGTGGACTTAGAGACCATATTACCATAAGACAATTGGAGCAGAATTAGACCATTTGGCCCATCGAATCTGCTCTGCCATTCAATCATAGCTGATCCTTTTTTCCCCTCCTCAGCCTCACTCCCTGGCCTTCTCCTAGTAACCTTTGATGCCATGTCCAGTCAAAAGCCACCAAGCTCTGCTTAAAATATACCAAAAGACCAGGCCTCCACCGCTGTCTGTGGTAATAAATTCCACAAATTCACCACCCTCTGGCTGAAGAAATTTCTCTGCATCTCTGTTTTAAATGGATGCCCCTCTGTCTTGAGGCTGTGTTCTCTTGTCCTAGTCTCCTCCATCACTGGAGACATCCTTTCCACATCTACTTTGTGTAGGCCTTTCAATATTTGAAAGGTTTCAATGAGATCACCCCTCATCCTTCTAAATTCCAGTGAGTACACACCCAGAACTATCAAATGTTTCTCACATGATAACCCTTTCATTCCTAGAATCATCCTTGTGAACCTCCTCTGAACCCTCTCCAATGCCAGTACATCTTTTCTTGGATGAGGAGCCCAAAACTCACAATACTCAAGGTGAGGCCTCACCGTGCCGCATAAAGCCTCAGCATCACATCCCTCTTACAACGAATGCTAACATTGCATTTCCCTTCCTCACCGCTGACTCTACCTGCAAGTTAACCTTTAGGTCATTCTGCACAAGGACTCCCAAGTCCCTTTGCATCTCAGATTTTTGGATTTTCTCCCTATTTAGAAAATAGTCTGCACATTTATTTGTTCTACCAAAGTGCATGACCATGCATTTTCCAACATTGTATTTCATTTGCCACTCTCTTGCCCATTCTCCTAATCTGGTTAAGTCCTACTGCAGTCTATCTGTTTCCTCAACACTACCTGCCCCTCCACCAATCTTCGTATCATCTGCAAACTAGGCAACAAAGCCATCTATTCCATCATCTGAATTATTGATACACAGCATCAAAAGAAGCAGTCCCAACACCGACCCCTGCAGAACACCACTAGTCACTGGCAGCTAACCAGAAAAGGATCCTTTTATTCCCACTCACTGCCTCCTACCAATCAGCCAATGCTCTAGCTATGCCAGTAGGTTTCCTGTAATACCATGGGCCCTTAACTTGGTAAGCAGCCTCATGTGTGGTACCTTGTCAAAGGCCTTCTGAACATCCAAATATACAATATCCACTGCATCCTCTTTATCTGTCCTATGCGTAATCTCTTCAAAGAATTTCAACAGGTTCATTAGGCAAGATTTTTCCTGAAGGAAACTATGCTGACTTCGTCCTATCTTGTCCTGTGTCTCCAAGTACTCCATAACCTCATCCTTAACAATTGACTCCAACACCATCCATGCCACTGAGGTCAGGCTAACTGGTCTATAATTTCTTTTCTGCTGCTTTCCTCCTTCCTTAAAGAGGTGAGTGACATTTGCAATTTTCCAGTCCTGCAGCACTGTGCCAGAGTCCAATGATATTTGAAAGATCATCACTAATGCCTCCACAATCTCCACCACTACCTCTTTCAGAACCCTAGCGTGCAGTTCATCTGATCATTAGCTTTGACTTCCCTTGTCAGCCATGGTTGTACTATTTTTCCATTTGCTTTTGGAATATATCTATCTTGCACCTTCATCATTTCCCCCAGAAACTGAAGTCATTGCCGCTCTGCTGTCATCCCCGCTAGTATCTCCTTCCAATTTACTTTGGTCAACTTCTCTGTCATACCACTGTAGTTACCTTTACTCCACTGAAATATTGCTAAGTCTGAAACAATAGAAAATCTGCAGACACTGGAAATCTGAGCAACACATACAAAATGCTAGAGGAACTCAGCAGACCAGGTTCTTTTCTACGGAAAAGAATACAGTTGGCGTTTTGGGCAAAACCCTTCAGCAGGGTTGCTAAGTCAGACTTTGCTTTCTCCCTATCAAATTTCAGTTGAACTCAATCATATTGTGATCAATGTCTCCTAAGGGTTCTTTTACCTTAAGCTCCCTAATTACCTCCGGTTCATTACATAACTCCCAATCCAGTGTAGCTAATCCCCTAGTAGGTTCAATGACAAACTGTTCTAAAAAGCCATCTGGTTGGCATTCAACAAACTCACTCTGCTGAGATCCATTACCAACCTGATTGTCCCAATTAACCTGCATGTTGAAATCTCCCATTACTATCATAACATTGCCCTTTTGACACACCTTTTCTATGTCCTCTTGTAATCTGTGGTCCACATCCCAGCTACTGTTGGGAGGCATGTGTATAACTGCCATCACAGTTCTTTTACACTTGCACTTTCAAGATCATCCACCAAATTTCTTATAGTCCATGCATTGAGATATAACACTCTGAGTGCTGTATTTGCTACCTTTTTTGATTCTGCATCCCTAATGTACTGATACTCACCCTGCCGGCTGCAATTTTGTCTTAACATCTGCCTACTCTTCCTGACAGTATGACTGTATGCTATCTTTGCTTTTTTACAATCCATCTTATGCTGAGTTCTTTCACTCCAGTTCCCAACCCCTGCCAAATTAGTTTAAACCCTCCCCAACAGCTCTAACAAACCTGCCTGCGCGAACATTGGTCCCCCTCGGGTTCAGGTGCAACCCGTCAATTTTGAACAGGCCAAACCTCCCCCAGAAGAGATCCCAGTGACCCAAGAACCTGAAGCCCTGTCCCTGCACCAGCTTCTCAGCTGCGCATTAATTTGCCAAATCATTCTGTTTCTACCCGGGAGGTCCTGTTTCTCAGCTTTCTACCTAGCTCTCAAAATTCTCTTTTCAGGATCTCTTTGCTTTTCCATCCTGTATTATTGGTACCAATATGTACCGAGACATCTGGCTGCTCTCCCTCCTTCTCCTAAATGTTGTGGACCTGATCCAAGACCCGCCTGACCCTGGGAGGCAACATCATACTCTTGGGGTGTCCCACTCACATTCATAGTATCTCCTGTCTGTTCCCCTGACTACTGAGCCTCCTATCACTACCTGTCCCCTCTTCTCCCTCTTTCCCTTCTGCACTACGGAGTTGTGCTCAGTGCCAGTAACCTGGTCTCCATGGCGTTCCCCTGAGAGGTCATTCCCCACAACAGTGTCCGATGTGGTATGCTTACTTGCGAGGGGAATGACTGCAGGGGTGACCTGTGCTATCTGCCTGTTCATGTTTCCATTTCTCCAGTCACCCAGCTACTCACCTCCTGAAACGTTGGGGTGACTTGTGGGTGTTCAGAATGATATTAATGGAAAGAGAAGGTTTGAGCGGAAGTCAATAGCAGGTGTGGGTGTGGGTTTAGGGGGAGATAAGGTGAAGAAAGGGGTTCAGGGGTGATCGGGGAAGAAGAGGGTTCGAGGGAAGGTGGAGGATCGGGGAGATCAGGGGAAGGAGGGGATTCAGGGTAAGATTGATAGGTGAGAGAGATCAGAGTGACATATGATGAGGGATGGAATCAGATTGGTGGGTTTGTTGTTTGTCATTTGGCGGGCAGGGGTAAAGAGAAATCAAGAAGTCCAGGGTTTAGTGAGTGAGGAGGTCCTTGTCTGGGGGTGTTCCTGGGAACTACATAACTGGTCATCTGGTGGCGAAACGGCACCAGAAGTACAAACCGGTCAAAGCTGGGCCACGCAGAAGCAGCTATCTGGTGAGGCAAGTTAAGGACATAATCTAATTTTTGACCATCTTCCTTCCAAAAAGTGAATTTTGCTTCTCCACTATCATAGTTAGAAAATGGGAATGCCCTATTTAAACAGCAAACTTCTCATTTCCGTGTACCTAAGATAACTGGCTGCATTTCAGTGGTAAAGCAGTGTTTGTGCAAAAGTCTTAGGCACATATATACTGTATATCTAGGGTGCCTAAGATTTTTGCACAGTACTGTAGTACTTATAAGCATTGCACTCTAGTGCTGCAGAAAAAAGAACTAATTTCATGATGTATGTGAGTGATGATAAACCTGATTCTGATATAGATCTCTATTGTGGACTGAGAGTGGGACAGAGGCAGGGAGAGGGGAATCATGGCTGGGGAAAGGGGAAGGGAGAGGGGAGGGAGCAGGAAGCAGCAGAGAGACATTCTGTAATGATCAATAAGCCAATTGTTGGCATCAAGTGTTCTTGCCTGGTGTCTCAGGGCCGGGTGTGTTTATACCCACACCACCCACCACACCTGGTACTACTTCTCTGCCACCTGTCCTACGATGCCCCACCCCCGCCATTCCTAACCTCCTTTGTTCCCGCCAGATTTACAAACTTGCTCTCAGCTCCACATTGGCAAATACAGTACTGTGAAAAAGCACCCTAGCAATATCGTGTACGTGCCTAAGACTTTTGCACAGAACTGCGGGGCATGGTGCTTTTTCCCGTCCGATGTAGGCCACAGAAGATAGAGGAATCCTCTTGGAAATTTCTCCTGCCGATGTTGCATCTTGGATGCACCGCTAGTGTCGCAGTTAGCGCGATGCTGTTCTTGCTTGGAGTGTCAGAGTTCAATCTTGGTGCCGTCTGTAAGGAGTCTGTATGTCCTCCCCATGGAAGGTGTGGGTTTCCTTCGGGTGCTCCGGAGTCTTCCCACAGTCCAAAGGACATAGTGGGTAGGTTACTCAGTCAGTGTAAATTGTCCAGTGATTAGGTTATGGTTAATCAGGGTGGTGTGGCTCAAAGGGCAAGAAAGGCCTATTCTGCACTATATTGCTGGATAAAATAAAATTAATCAAATTGCCATTAATAGGGCTGTCATAGGAAAGTAATAGAAAATACCACTGTTTATTATTTATCTGTGCTGCATGCATTTTGAATAATATTTTATTAACTTATTTGTGGTAATATTTTGTTCCATGTGCTGCGTATTGTGGGTGCACTGTGGTCGTGAGGAACGTTGTTTTGTTTGGTTGCATATCTGTACAGTCAGATGACAATAAACTTGAACTTGAATTTACTGATAAGTTTACAGAATATATACGCGGGATCTCTTTTTGAGAAAATACCAGTTTTTTGAGAAGTTGTTCTCAGCGGGTGTGCATCACTTTGCAATGTTGTTTGTAAGTTAACAGGTAAGGGATAGAATTCTGTCTCCCCAGTGAAGGCTAGGATTGAAAGTCAGTGGCCTACAGCCACGTGTAGCTGCATCTTCTGCTGGGTTCCAGTACTGCAGACTCACCCGTAATAAAATTTACCTCAGACAATATCCTGTCAGATTGTACAAGAATGGGCAAAAATATTTTCAAAGATTTCACAACAGTGATAATGTTGCTTCCTTCCTTTAAAAGTTCCTTTCATAGAGCAATCTACTTTCTGTCCTTCCCCTTCTGCTCTTTCACAATTGAACTTTTCTCACCTTGTGACACTTCATTTTATTTAACATTTTTCCTCTTAGAGAAGAACAACACACACACACACACAGGCCCTTCAGCCCATCTAGTCTGCGTGGAACTATTTAAATTGCCTATTCCCATCGACCTGCAGCTGGACCATAGCCCTCCATACCCCTACCATCCATTTACCTATCCAAACTTCTCTTAAATGTTGAAATCGAGCTTGCATCTACCACTTGCGCTGGCAGCTCGTTCCATACTCTCACCACCCTCTGAGTGACAAAGTTTCCCCTCATGATCCCCTTAAACTTTTTATCTTTCACCCTTACCCCATAACCTCTAGATGTAGTCCAATCCAACCTCAGTGGAAAAAAACCTGCTTGAACTTACCCTATCTATACCCCTCATAGTTTTGTATACCTCTGACAACTATCCCCTTAACCTTCTATGTTCTAAGGAATAAAGTCCTAACCTATTTAATCCTGCTTTATAACTCAGGTCCTCCAGTCCTGGTAACATCCCTGTAAATTTTCTCTGCACTTTTTCAATCTTATTTACATCTTTCCTGTAGGTAGGTGATCAAAACTGCACACAGTACTCCAAACTGGGCCTCACCAACATCTTATACAACTTCAACATTACATCCGAGCTCCCGTACTCAATACTTCGATTCATGAAGTGCCAAAAGCTTTCTTTACGGCCCTTTCTACCTGTGACACCACTTTCAATGAGTTGTGGACCTGTATTCCCATATCCCATAACCATATAGACCGGTTAGCCTGACGTCAGTGGTGGAGAAGATGCTGGAGTCAATTATAAAAGAGGAAATTACGACACATTTGGATAGCAGTAGAAGAATCAGTCCAAGTCAGCATGGATTTATGAAGGGAAAATCATGCTTGACTAATCTTCTGGAGTTTTTTGATGATGTTACTACGAAAATGGACAAGGGAGAGCCAGTGGATGTAGTGTACCTGGACTTCCAGAAAGTTTTTGATAAAGTCCCACATAGGAGATTAGAGATTAGCAAAATTAGGGCACATGGTATTGGGGGCAGAGTACTGACATGGATTGAAAATTGGCTGGCTGACAGGAAACAAAGAGTAGTGATTAACGGGTCCCTTTCGGAATGGCAGGCTGTGACCAGTGGGGTACCGCAAGGTTCGGTGCTGGGACCGCAGCTGTTTACAATATACATTAATGATTTAGATGAAGGGATTAAAAGTAACAGCAAATTTGCTGATGACACAAAGCTGGGTGGCAGTGTGAAATGTCAGGAGGATGTTATGAGAATACAGGGTGACTTGGACAGGTTGGGTGAGTGGGCAAATGTATGGCAGATGCAGTTTAATGTGGATAAATGTGAGGTTATCCACTTTGGTGGCAAGAACAGGAAGGCAGATTACTATCTAAATGGAGTCAAGTTAGGAAAAGGGGAAGTACAATGAGATCTAGGTGTTCTTGTACATCAGTCAATGAAAGCAAGCATGCAGGTACAGCAGGCAGTGAAGAAAACTAATGGCATGCTGGCCTTTATAACAAGAGGAATTGAGTATAGGAGTAAAGAGGTCCTTCTGCAGCTGTACAGGGCCCTGGTGAGACCCCACCTGGAGTATTGTGTGCAGTTTTGGTCTCCAAATTTGAGGAAGTACATTCTTGCTATTGAGGGAGTGCAGCATAGGTTCACAAGGTTAATTCCTGGAA
The DNA here is from genome assembly GCF_048418815.1 of Hemitrygon akajei. NCBI lineage: Eukaryota > Metazoa > Chordata > Chondrichthyes > Myliobatiformes > Dasyatidae > Hemitrygon > Hemitrygon akajei. Next base: position 77,797,924 of record NC_133137.1, on the reverse strand, counting down.
TGGCGGGACTGTCATATGTTGAAAGATTGGAGCGAGTGGGCTTGTATACACTGGAATTTAGAAGGATGAGAGGGGATCTGATTGAAACATAAGATTATTAAGGGATTGGACACGCTGGAGGCAGGAAGCATGTTCCCGCTGATGGGTGAGTCTAGAACTAGAGGCCACAGTTTAAGAAGTAGGGGTAGGCCATTTAGAACAGAAATGCGGAAAAACTTTTTCACCCAGAGAGTGGTGGATATGTGGAATGCTCTGCCCCAGAAGGCAGTGGAGGCCAAGTCTCTGGATGCATTCAAGAGAGAGTTAGATAGAGCTCATATAGATAGCAGGGTCAAGGGATATGGGGAGAGGGCAGGAACGGGGTACTGATTGTGTATGATCAGCCATGATCACAGTGAATGGCGGTGCTGGCTAGAAGGGCCGAATGACCTACTCCTGCACCTACTGTCTGTTGTCTATTATCCCTTTCTTCTGCCACATTCCTCCGTGCCTTTTACATTCACTGTGTAAGACACACCCTGGTTGGTCCCACCAAAATGCTGTTTCACAATTGGATTTTTTCTCACCTTAGTCCGTCCCATTCAGATGTCTTTGACTTAAAAACAGCTGACTTATTTTAAGCAAATCTTCAAAGCTGTAGGCACATCTTTTCTCCCCCTGTTTTGTACTGCAGGAATATGTAAGTGAGGGGAAATCCGGCTGCCATGAAATAGCAGTAGATGCATGGAATGTCAGGGATAAAAAGCCTTGAAATTAAGTCCATAGGTTGTGGGAACAGTCCAGCGATGGCGCAAGACCCTGTGGTTCAAGAGTCTAATGGCTGAGGGCTAGTAGCTGTTCCTGAACCTGGTGATGTGAGTCCTGAAGCTCCTATACCTTCATCCTGATGGCAGCTTCGAGAAGAGAGCATGACCTTGGTGGTGGGTGACCTTGATGATGTACGTTGCTTTCCTGTGACAGCGCTCCGTTTATACGTGCTCAGTGATTGGGGAGAGCTTTATCCATAATGGACTGGGCTGTATCCGCTACTTTTTGTAGGATTTTCCATTCAAGGGCATTGGTGTTTCCATACCAGGCTGTGATGCAGCCAGTCAATATACTCTCCACTACACATCTATAGAAGTTTGTCGAAGTTTTAGGTGTCATGCCAAGTCTTTGCAAACTTTCAAGTATGTAGAGGGGCTGCCGCCCTTTCTTCATAATTGTGCTTACGTACTGGACTCAGGACAGATCTTCTGAAATAATAACAGTGAGGAATTTAAAGTTGCTGGCCCTCTCCACCTCTGATCTCCTGATGAGGACTGTCTCATGGACCTCTAGTTTCCTCCTCCCGAAGTCAATAATCCTTAGTCTTGGGGTGTTGAGTGAGAAGTTGTTGCGGCACCACTCTGTCGAATTTTCATTCTCCCTCCTACACGCTGATTTGTCACCATCTTTGACTCAGCCAACGACAGTGGTGTTCTCAGCAAACTTAAATATGTGCTTAGCCCAGCAGTGTCTTCCTGCCTTTGCGATGGTCTCTATGGCGTGAAACCTATTTTGCTGCTGAGAACTATTGATTTAATACTGAACTGTGTTTCCTGGGACACCAGTGATCTTAAAATTAGTTCAAAAAACTTTATGTGAGCAGTAAGATTAATTTTGGGTTAGAGCTGGATCATGGACTTCAAAACATTTTTGCACTCCTGCAAGAGATGTTTAAGTTAGTAAGTCAAAATCAAAACACCACAGATGTTGGAAATCAGAAATAAAGCAGAAAATACAAAACCATTAACAAAAATAAACTTAAATATGTAACAGCTGCTGACTGATAATAAATGATATGTTGCAATAAAGAAAAGTTATTAACTATAATACTGGCGAAGGTTGAAAACCCCCCTTAGAGTGTTTGCTGTTGGCATTGAGTTTCAGGATCAGTGCCAAAGTGTCTCTGACTTCTCAGCTCAGCAACATACAGAAAGCTCACGGAGTCTGGGGTGGGATAAGAGGTCGGGTATCAACACGTCTCACATCTACACTATTTTCCATTTCTATGTAAGTCAACAATTCTGTTTGGGAACTTTGTTAAAAAATGAATATATGGGACCACCTATTGGTAAAAGTGTGTAATTACATGCCAGTAGATTTACATCAGTATTGCCCTTCCTATATATATACATATATAATTATATCTCCTTCCAGTAAACTAGTTTTCCGTCTCCCCCCTTCCTCTATACCATACTTTGATCTTTTATCCCCTCTCACCTGCCTATCACTTCCCACTGGGTCCCCTCCTCCTTCCCTTTCTCTTGTGGTCCACTCTCCTCTCCTGTCAGATTCCTTCCTCTCCAGCACTTTTCCTTTCCCACTGACCTGACTTCACCTATCACCCTCTTGCTATCCTCCTCCCCCACCCCACACCTATTTATTTTGGCTTCTTCCCCCTTCCTTCACAGTCCTGATGAAGGATCTTGGCACATAACATCGACTGTTTATTCATTTCCATAGATGCTGCCTAACTTGCTGAGTGTTCTAGCATCTTCTGCCTTGTTTCAGATTTCCAGCATTTAAGATAGCTTACAGCTAGAATTTTTCCATTGAAAAATTTTTATGTCTCAACATGATAGTGTAACAGTCAATATGATGCTATACAGTCCAGGGCATCAGAGTAAACATGTCAGGTAAAAGGATTTTTTATCAGACTATGAAAAAATTATTATGGAAAAAGTTAAAGCAAAAATATGAACAGGAAGACAAAAACAAGCAAGTAATATATTTTCTATGTAAGAAGTATTGGATGTATGATGCTCTAAGATTGAAAACTCAGATTTTCTTAAGGACAGTCAGAGAACAGATAAAATGTTCATGCAGTGTCAAAACTAATTGGGCCAATTACTGAGAATGTACAGATTCCAATAATTAAAACATAATTTTACAGTTGTTCAATATAAAAACAATTAAACAATAAATACGAAACTCTCTCTTCAACTGTGATGCAGTAAGTGAATTTCAGTACTTGTGAAACACTGAGGCACATACTGTACGTATAGCTAAGGAGCCATAGACTCTTGCAGAATACTGTAGTAATTTTATCTATTCCCCTGTACTGTTGCCACAATAAAAAAAACAAATTTCATGACATATGCGAGTGATGATAAACCTGATTCTGATACGGGTCTCTATTGTGGACTGAGAGTTGGGGGGGGGGGGGGCAGGGAGAGGGGAATCATTGTTGGGAAAAGGGGAAAGGAGAGGGGAGGGAGCGGGAAGCACCAGAAAGACATTCTGTAATGATCAATAAACCAATTGTTTGGAATAAAATAACCTCGCCTGGTGTCTCAGGGCTGGATGTGTCTGCATTCAAGCCAGGCCTCACCCCAGGGACTCCTCTGTCACCAGTCTCACACCCCTCCAACTGCGCTCTATCTTTGTTATTCCCAACATCCTTTGCTCCCGCCAGATTAACAAACACGTTCTCGGCTCCACTTTGACAAATACAGTACTGTGCAAAAGTATTAGGCACCCTAGCTATATATATACGTGCCTAAGACTTTTGCACAGTACTGTATATTGGGGGGGATGGTGGTGGGGAGACTTAACTGAACTAGATGCCAGTAGTTCTGGGGGGAGACATCCACTGACAATCTATATTTCCCTATTTCTGAGGCAACAGGATGAATTGTGCAAGTTAGAAGTGAGTTCAGTTCAGGCACCAGATTTCAGCAGCAGAACTTAAACGTACTGAAGAGAGCAGGGTGTTGTGAATTGTTTCCAGTCCTCAGCTTTAAGACAAGGATGGCTGGGTCAAAAAAAGCAGCCCTCTTCACTTGAAATGGTGAAAATGGATCCTGTGGAATAACTTTGTTCCTTGGGAGCCATTTTCCTGTCCTGATTCACCAACAATGCAGCAGACAGCAGGTAAACTATTGTTGGAATTGGTTGTTTCTGTGCTTTAATAAAATATTAGTTGAATTAGTGATTTGTTAGCAGTTGTAGTTAACTAACATTTTAAACTCGTATATTTTCACAATACGTGGTGTCTTTCTCCACCTACTGGTGGAAACCTAGTACAGCAGTTACCTAAAGGTTTATCACCTTTCCATTTTTTTACTGGTGAAATGTTAGTACATGACACACGTGCTATGACTGTGTATCCTTTAAGTTGCCCTTCATTTATCTCAGGAATTTGCCCTAACTCAGTATAACAGTGCCGGTTCCTGCAAAAATTTCTATCTTGTCTTTGTCTTAGTTCTTTACTTTAATTTCATATGCTCTATATCTGTTCCTTTGTTAAACTTAAATAATCATGAAACAACAAATATTCACTCATTCCTGGACTCTTCTCGCCAGATCCTACACCGTGAGTGCATGATGCACAATCACCGACATAGTTGATATACCTGTTCAGTTTATGGGATGAAGCAATAGCATACTATTAATTAAATCTAGTATTTTTTTCTGTTTTATGAATTAGTTCGTTGAATGTGGAAATTGATGGCAATGCCAGCAATTTTTGTTCACCCTTAATTATACTTGAACTAAGAAAGCAGTGAAAACCAGCCAAACTGGTCAGTCTGAAGTTACATAAAGTTCAGAACAGATAAGGGTGGAAGGTGATAAACACAAGAGAATCTGCAGATGCAGCAAATCCTGAGCAACACACCAAAAATGCTGGAGAACTTAGCAAGCTTGACAGCGTCTATGGAGAGGAATAAACAGCCAACACTTCAGGCCGAGGATAAGAAGTGGGGTGGGGGAGAGGAGCAGAGACTGACAAGTGCTATGTGTCATGAGCCCTGTGGCGAGCCGTAGAACGTCGGGATTCTGGGTTTCTCGAGCACCTGTATTGGTGTCTTCACCAGAGTTGTTCAGCCCTTGTGCTTTCTGTTCAATCTTGTCACGTTAATTGCGACTGGCACCGGTTTTCCACATTTTGTGATTATTTAAAGCAGACCCCCAGTTAGTGCTCATTGTGGGGTCCTTGCGTGGAGAATGATTTGTCTCATGCTGTTGCTCGGTCATGTCACTGATGCTCTATTGAAAATCCTATGCATAGCCTCTTGTTTCTGTCTCTACGTGGGAGTCGGCAACTGGGTTCAGCTGTTGCCAGTGCTCAACATGACAATAGGTGTGAGGCCAGCAGGCGGGGAAGGTGGGTGGATGGGGGAGGGTGAAGTAAGAAGCTGGGAAGTAGTAGGTGGAAAATGTAAAGGGCTGATGAAGGATGGAAGATTTTCTTCTCTGAGTGACATTACTGAAGAAGTTGGGTTTTTACAATTATTACTAAGATTTGATGAGGTATAAGGGTTAATAGTATATTTACAATTAAAATGCAGTTGTCTTCTAACAGTACCTGGGCTGAACAAGCAGGCTAACTGATGAAGGGTCTCGGCCCGAGACGTTGACTGTTCGTTTCCACGGATGCTGCCCGACTTGCTGAGTTCCTCCAGCGTGTTGTACGTGTAGGCTAACTTGAAAAACAAGTACATCTTGATGTCCTGTGTCATGTAGCTGTGGAATGTAGTGATTCTGTAAGATATGGTAAACTTGTTTATGACAAGGAAGAGAGATGCTTTTTAATGTGACTGACAAACGTGTGTGAAAATAGAAATGTAGAAATGAAGCACAGGCTTTGCTTAAAAGTCAGCTTATGAGACTTCTCCCCAGTGTTCTCTCTAGTTTTTTTTTACGGATGTGCAGACCAAACTTTTCTCTGAACAGGAAATCTTTACATGGCCTGAAAATGGTGCAGCACTTCAAATGTTCTTTTTTTGTGATATGCATACTATGAATGCACCATTTAGAATGAAAATAGAAGAATCACATGCTTTTGATTTAGTTGTTAATCGAAGGGTATAATGAAATACAGTACAATGAAGAAAATCTTGCACATTTCTTTAACTTTTGCTCGTTGGGCTTTATTCCAACCACGCGGCAACAAGGGCTATGTGCGCGGGGGCATTTTAGTCACTGCATGGCCCGCACACCTGCACGGCTCAGAGGGAACAGCGATTCTCCCTCAATCAGGATCGTAAGTGGAGTTGGGACCCTTAATTTCTCTAGATCAGCTGTCGCTGGAACCACTGAGAGGCAGAAGGGTGTGAGACCCTTTTCTTTAATAATAGTTTTGTACCTTGTTGGTTTGTTAATATTGGGTCATTGGTTAGAATTGACTCCAATCTGAGCAAGGACCTGGACCTGCTGGAATTTGTATACCTCCACTACAGGTCTACGGCAGATGCAGTCTTGCTGGATCTCTATTCGGCCTTGTACCAGCTGGATAACAGCAAGCTGTTTATTGATTACAACTTGGTGCTCAAAGCCACCATCCCCTCAGTACCAATCAACAAGTTTCAAAACGTGGACCTCCATTCCTCCCTCTGCATGTGGGTCTTGTTTTCCTCATCGGGAGACCACAATGAGTGCAGATTGGTCATAATATTTCCTCCCCACTGATTATCCACACAGACACATTCAAGAGTACGTGCTTTGCCCACTGCTTTACTGTCTCGAAGCTCGTGATTGCATGGCTAGGCACAGCTCAAATGCCATTTATAAATTTGCCAATTACACCACTGCTGCCAGAATCTCAGATGGCAATGATGAGGTGTACAGGCATGAGGTAGATTGGCTGATTCAATGGTGTTGTAACAGAAACCTTGCATTCAATGTTAGAAGGACAAAGGAATTGAAAGTAAAAATTGGGAGAACACACACCAGCCCTTATTGAGAGCTAAGGAGTGCAAGAGTTGAGCGTTTTCAAGTTCTTAATTATCATCATCTCTGAGGGTCTATTCAGGGCCCAACAGTTGATGCAGTCATGAAGAAGGCATGCCAGTGGCTATGCTTTGTTATGAGTTGGTGGAGATCACCAAAGACGCCAGCAACTTTCTACATCTGTACAATGCAGAGCCTTCTAACTGGTTACATTACTGCCTGGTATGGAGAATCCAATGCACAGCATTGAAAGAGGCTGCAGAGCATTGTAGACCCAGCCAGCTCCAACAAAGTCACAACCCTCCCCACCATCGAGAACATCTTCGAAAGGCGGCATCCATCATTAAGGACCCTCACCATCAGGACATGTCCTCTTCCCATTACCACCATCAGAGAGGACATACAGATTCCTGAATCATCTATAAACCCATGAATGGTCTTTTTTTTGCAACTTTTAGTGATGTTTTATGTATTACACTGTACTGCTGCCACAAAACAACAAACTTCATGATGTATGTCAGTACTAATAATAAACCTGACTCTGATTCTGATAAAGTTCGTATTTGTAACCTTGCATCTTTAAATGCTTTCTCCATCATTGATCTGAATGCTCCAGATCTGCTTCCATTCCATTACACCTGAGTTACTGGAATTTGAATTTAACTCTCTATATCCTTGTTGTCCAAAACTGACTGTTAACCTAGTTACTAAATGTACCACTCTGATCTTCACTGGAGTTTGGAAGAATGAGAGGAAATAACCCTAGGATGAGGGTTGCTCATTTATGTTGCATTAACTGTCGGTCTTACCTGTTCATATGAAGCCGTTCCCCTGTGCCAGCTACTGACTGACCTGTTTAAAGACCATTGCTGCCCTCCCACTAGTGTGCTGAAAGCATTCACTCCCTTTTCATCTCTGAGTCACCACAGACTGGGGGTCGTGACCAGCGCCATGGAAACAGTGAAGAGTGGAAGTGTGCTGCAGCAAAGAGGGCTCGGGAGCACACTTTAGTTAACTATTTGTAACTGTGTGTAACTTGAATGGTTTACTGAATATTTAGTGTCTGTCTTTTCCTGCCTCTTAATGTGCACACTTCAGGTAAGTATTTGTAACTGAGTGTAATTTGAATAGTTTATTGAATGTTTAGTGTTTGTCTTGTCCTGTAAATAAAGAGGACCAAAACCTTGTTGCACTTTGGAGGCTTGTGTGCCTCAGTGGTCCAGAGAGCTATGTTGGCTGGAGTCAGGGCATTATACTTTGGCTGTTGATAGGGTCACCCATGCCAAACAGGTCAAAGCGTAGAGGCCAAACTGAGTGGTCCACCGGTCCTCCAGGTTCAGGGGGTTCAGCTCGGGGCTAACAACTCTGATTGGATAAACAAAACTGTTACAGAAACAGCAATGAAAAATCCTCCTACATCTGAGCGTGATGGTATTTCTGAGCATTCTGACAGCGAGTGATTTTCTCTGTCACTGTTCTTGTGTCACAGCGTCCTGTTGGACAGAGGTGATGTGGAACCCTGCAAGTCCTGTTCACTGGTTTATTAGTGGGACTGATTGCTGAGGGGCAGCATGGCCTCAATCATAATATGAACGCGGCCTTAAGCTGCAGTGTCGCCTGTTTGCAGCTGTCCAGTGTTGGAATCAGAGCTGGAGGTGTTGTGGTATGGCGTCCATGCTAGTATCAGTGCTGCCCTCCAGAGGTCACTCAGGGGAAGACAATCTGTATTGTGTTCGACTGCAGACTGCTACAGCATTCATTGATCCAGGCACTTGGACTATATGTATTTTTGTGACTTTTTTTACCGCTATCTTTTGTGTGCTATACTTGATGTGCTTGTTGCTGTGTTTGACTATTGGTGCTATGATTTGAACCTTGACCCCTGAGTAACATTGTTTCATTTTGTATTCATGGGGATTCACGTATGGCTGAATGACAATTAAACTTGAACTTTAATACTTCAGTATTTTAGTATGAAAAGTTATTTAAACGTAAGGGTCTCCTGAAATGAGATGGAATGGATTCAGTAGAAGTTAGTTTTCTACCTAGATACATTGCCTCAGTGACCTGCAGCACCCTGGGCCAGGTGTAGAATGTCAAATAAGTAGCACTCAGTGGCAAGGAGCCCTCATCAGGTGGCGAACTGCTGAGGATCCGTCCCTGGAACAGACTGATCAGCTTTGTTAGAAGGCAAGGCCAAGGGCTGAACACACCCCTTCATCCAAAGCTGGCAAGGCTTTGGTCTAGCTTTTAAATATCTCTGACAACTGAAAGTTTTTAGAAATTGCTTTGGATATTTGAAACAAGGTTCAAAGTAAATTTATTATCAAAGTACATATACCTCACCATATGTAACCCTCAGATGAATTTTCTTGCAGGTATACTCAACAAATCTGTGGAATAGAAACCATAACTGATTCAATGAAAGACTAGACATCCAGGGTGCAGAAGACAACAAACTGTGCAAATACAAAATGAAGAAGCAATACTAGTAAATATATAAACACTAGATATTAAGAGCATGAGATGAAGACGCCTTGAAAGTAAGTCTGTAGGTTGTGGGAAAGTTTCAATAATGGGGCAAATAAAGTTGAGTAAAGTTATCCCCTTTGGTTTAAGAGGGGTAATAACTGTTCCTGTGTCCCTGGTGGTTTGAGTCCTGAAGCTTCTGTGCCTTCGTCATGATGGAAGCAGTGAGAAGAGAGCATGACCTGGGTGGTGGGGGTACCTGATGATGGATACTGCTTTCCTGTGATAACGCTTCCTGTAGATGTAATCAATGGTTGGGGGGGCTTTATCCATGATGGACTGGGATGTATCCACTACTTTTTCTATTATTATAAAAAGAAAATCAATTCATTAAAGTATTTTAAGAAGCCAAGACATAATTACCAACATTATATTTTAAAAAAACAAATGCACACACCTCAACTATAGGGTGAGAAATCCATTCCTAGGAGATTTGGATAATTCAACTCCACTGCTTAACTCTTTGTGGAGTCCGCTGAGGAAGTGGAGTGTTTGTCATTCTGCAGTTCTGGATGTACGACAGTGTGCTGCTGGAGTCTTGGGTCCTGGGCAAGGTTTAATCAGCATAGTTTGTGTTTTGGACTCTGTAGTTCATGTTATGATGCATTTCTTGTTACTCTGTTTTTAATTGCTATTTTGTCCCATTTTCGATTGGGGTAGACTGGCTCTGCGGCCTGCAGTCAATGAATGACACAACATTAAATCGAACTGAACTAAACCGAACATTCCTGGACTGCTTCAATGACTCTGGGGTTTGATGTTTTATATTTTGTGTTTTTAGCTCCTATTTGCCCTTGCGTGATCTGTGCTTTTGTTGCACGTTGGGTGTTTGATGTTTTCTTTGAACGAGTTCCAAGGAGTTTCATTGTTTCATGGCGGTCTGCGGGAAGATAAATTTTAGGGTTGGATAATGCATGCACACCATGAAACCATATCAGGGATTTAACAGCCAGTGCTTGAGTGCAGGAGGATCCCGACAGAACCACTGACCACTGCCAGCTTGGCTTGATAAGATTTAAGATGTTCAGCAATTTCAACTCAGCAAACTCCATTTGGAGTGATGCTTGGTCAGGGATTCCCATGAGTCAGTGAGGGTGTTAGCTTTGTAAGGAGAATTTGAGAATGCTGTCAAAGCACATTTCCTGTCCTTGTGTGAACCATATGCTGGGATACAGATTAGAGTGTATGTTTCATGCTGTAGGTGATGCTACTGTGGTCTGCCCAGTGGAATTGAGTATGGTCAGGACCTCGAACTACAGACTCTGGCCAGGGGAAGGACACTGATATTGTTTCACTCATGTTGCAAATGTACTTGAACAATTCAGTGTCTCTCTCCAGTGCTTTGTGGCAAGTGCTGTAGGTTTTTCCTTTCTCCCAAGCTAAACAAGGGACGGGGCAGATGCTTTACAGACCATGAACAAAAGGAGGTGTAAGGCGCTCCTAGCCTGCAGGTCACCCTTGGGCAAGGTGTAGCACTTGCTTAGACCCCTGATCAGGGTCACGTGAAGCCATGGGAGCAGATGGGAGATGGTCGTATGAGCAACCGGTGCATGTCACAAGTCCTGGTTATGCGACGACTGACGCCAGGCAGAAAGTCTCTGAAGGGTATTGATAAAGACACTACCCAGAAGAGGGCAATGGCAGACCACTTCTGTAGCAAAAAATTACCAAGAACAACCATGGTCATGGATAGAGACCATGATCGCCCATGTCATATGACACAGCACATGACGGTGATGGTGATCTTTGCTGAGCGTGGTTCCCAGGTACAGAAAGAAATTCACATTTTCTAGAGACTTCCTTGCTGTGCCTTTTATATTAGTTTTTATGTTTTGGAGTTTTGCCATGGATCTTAATAGTTAATGGGCTGTCAGTGTTATGCAACAGAACCATGCATGAAGACGACCTTAGTCTTCTGGATGCCTTATGTAATCCGTAATCAAGATGCAGACTTTCCGAAGGTTAAACCATTCTGATGCTTCGTATGTGCACCACTGGCCAAGAACTGCAAGGTTCTACTTCCTACGGGGACTTGCACATTTACTGCCCGTTACATCACTGACATTTAGGGCAGTATTGTGTTTTTAACTTCAAAACATTAAACTAAGTCAAAGGAAGACACGGGAGTCCGGGAATGTGGGTCTGACTTTGAGTTTACTTTAAGTGAGGAGCGCGCGTATCACGTTTTAATGCGATGACGCATGCAGTTCACGTATTTATACCTATAATCCATGATGTGACAGGGCCCAGGTCTCAGAGCCGAGGTGAAACTGGTGTTTGGATGATTTAAGTGCTGGGCCAGATGGATTACAAAGGCAGAAGTTGGGACCAGATGTGAGGGTTGGCCAGTTCTGCTCACTGCTCTGTGACATTTACTCTGCTCTTTGCTGCTCTACGCCTGAGGCTGTGGGCCTGTTCTGGCTGCCCTGGGCTTTGTGTCTATGGACTCATTTTCATTCCGAATGCTGTTGCTCATTTTTTATTGTAACATTACTGAAATGTTAAATACAAAACAGGCAGCCGTGAGGGTCCGCCATCATGTGTTCAGGGCTTCTCCCTTCATGTCAGTAGTTCCCTCTTGGTTTTCACTACTATCAGCCATGCAAGTCCCAGATGGAGGCTCAGGAATATTGTCACACCCAGATATAGAGGGATTCTTCATTGCTGTTCCTGTAACAATTTTGTTTTTTACCAGTCAGGGTTGTTAGCCCTGAGCTGAACCTGCGTGGTAGATCACTCTTAGACTGTCCTCTACCCTTTGACCTGTTTGGCATGCATAACCCTACCAAGAGCCCGGACTCCAGCCAACATAGTTCTCCAGGTCTTTGAGGCACACAAGCCTCCAAACCACGACAAGGTTGCAGTCTTCTTGGAGGTTCCAATGGGGGCCAATGCTGGTCAAATTGAATGCTGGAATAATTCACCCCTCAATCTCCTCCTTCAGGCTGTGTCTCTATTTAAAAAAAACACTGAGGATACTCTGATGTGTATTAATATAAACAAGCAATCATGAATTGAGTGTATCATTATCCTCTGTTGCACAATCATGGCAAAAAGAACTGGCTGCGCTTTGAAAGCGGAGTTTTGCATTTTTGGTCTTTACTGTAAATTATTAATTTGGAACCATTACTTCTGAGATAAGCGGCTCCCCTGCTTGTTCATATGGTTGATGTTCCTTTGCTTCGTGCCACCTAGATCGCTGCAGTTGTCTGCAAGTTCTTGAAGTAGATGTGCACTCAGTAGCCACTTTAAGAGACGCACCTGTGCATCTGCTCGCTGATGCGAATATCACAGCAGCCAATCACGCGGCAGTGACTCAGTGCATAAGAGCTTGCAGACACGGTCAAGAGGTTCAGTTGTTCAGGCCCGACATCAGAATGGGGAAGAAATGTGACCCAAGTGACTTTGACCGCTGTTACACCAGACAGGGTGGTTTGAGTATCTCAGAAACTGCTGATCTCTTGGGATATTTAGACACAATAGTCTCTAGAGTTTATAGAGAATGGTGTGGAAACACAAATAAAAAAACACATCCAGTGAATGGCAGTTCTGTAGGTGAAAACGCCCTGTTAATGAGAGAGGTCAGGGGAGAATGGTCAGACTGGTTCAAGCTGACAGTAACTCAAATAACCACACATTAAAACAGTGGTGTGAAGAAAGGTATCTCTGAATGCACAACATGTCAAACCTTGAACTGGATGGACTACAGCACCAGAGGACCATGAACGTGCACTCAGTGGCCACAGGATGTACCTAATAAAGAGTGTACTTTACCACTAGATGACACTAAAGGCATAGAGTACCCTGAATTACTGGATATTGCTCTTTGCTTATGTACACCTCTAACACTTAACTTAAGACGGGATGACCTTGACATCTGGTTTGACCTTCAGATAGTTGACCTTGTGCTGAGGAAAAAAGGAACATTTTATTTTCTGAGATGACAGTTTAATTAAAAAGAATGTCTTTCTTTCAGTTCTTGCTGATAACTTTACATTTATCAAAGTCTGCCTTTCTTTATGGGTATCTTTTTTTACAGCAGTGCTTTCTATAATTACATTTTGGATTGAAATTTTATTCTTTCACATATCTATGAGAATACAAACACCTGAGAATTCAAGATTATTATTGATTTCCTCGTAAACAGATAAGAGTCCCATTATTGTGTTACTCTTCAGATCTTTGGCTAGTTTTACTCTAATGAGTAGGGAAACTAGTTTCTCCTCTGAAACATTGATAATCCTGATTATTTATAGCTGAACAGCAACCAAATAATTCAAATAGCATGTGAAATATTTAGAAACATTAGTTCACGAATAGAGCTTTCAGGCCTTCAAACTTGCTTGAAAAGAAATCGAGCTGCTCAATATTATAAACACAAAAGATTCTGCAGATGCTGGAAATCTAGAGCAACTCACACAAAATGCAGGAGGAGCTCAGCAGGCTGGGCAGCAAGAATGGAAAAGAGTAACCATTTGACGCTCCCGGGTCCTGATGAAAGTCTCGGCCTGAAACGTCACCAGTTTATTCTTTTCCATAGATGCTGCCTGACCCGCTGAGCTCCTCCAGCATTTTGTGTGTGTTGCTCAGTATTTTAATACTTTCTTACATCTAATGTCCCAGCACTTAACATCCTTGTCAAAAAACAATCCTGTTTGAAACATTTCAATTGCCCTAGCATCAAGTGTGATTTGATGCAGTGATTTTCCACTTGGCTGAAAATCTGCAGTGTAAGGATTGAACGGGCTAGCCTCCAATCACAACAACCTTTTGCCTGTACAGTGGAAACACGAGGAAATCTGCAGATGCTGGAAATTCAAACAACAACACACACAAAATGCTGGTGGAACACAGCAGGCCGGGCAGCATCTATAGGGAGAAGCACTGTCGACGTTTTGGGCCGAGACCCTTAGTCAGGACTAACCCTGTATAGCGGATCTCACTTTGTGAACCTCATGCCTGGACGCCCATGGAAACCTATGTGTCACTCCGTCAGCTGGTCACATAATTGGGTCAGAAAGCCCTGCTAACATGCTGCATGTCTAAATAAAATCAAAAATATAAAAATCACTGTAAGGAAAAGTTGGTGACAGTGAGATTCGCACAAGGTGGTTTTCCTCCTAGATACAATGTGTTGATATGTGAAGGACCCTGGACCGAAACAGAAACATCCAAAATGGTGGACGGTATGCCTGACTGGTACTTCAGGGGTTTCCGTCTCGGTGCGTGCAACCCCCAGTTGGCATGATCTGCTCCAGCAGAAGTAGACAGTTACAGCTTCTGCGAGGGCTCTTTGGTGTTACTTAATTGAGATCTCTCAGAGCAGACCCAGCCTGTAGCGTCCTGTGCTGCAAGCACACTCGTGGCTCCCTAGCACACTTGTCCCACCATCCCACCACGTTTGTCAGTGCGCGTCTTGAAGGTGGTAATACCTGCACAGACACAGACCACAAGCCTGACTGTTGACTTACCAAGGCAGCAGGAGACTTTACATTCAAGAAATTCAACATCTAGAATTTAAAATAAAGCTCATTTCAGAGGTAGTAAGCATAAAATTATTCTGCTGTTGAAGAAACCTTGTGGTTCTGGCAGTACACGGCACCATTTTGTGGGCAGTTCAAAAACCTACTTGATATACTTCTTCTGAACTGCTAACATTGCAATCTGCAGCCTGTAATTTCTCTTTGGGAAATGTACTTTTGAACCACCTAACTGATTCAAAAGCCTATGGACTAATTCTCAAGGACTCTACAACTCATTTGCTCAGTACTATTTATTTAATTTCTTAAATTATTTGCGGTTTGACTTATTTTGCACTTTGGTTGTTTGTCAGACTTTGTGTGTAGTTTTTCATTGATTCTTTTGTATTTCTTTTTGCTACTGTGAATGCCTGCAAGAAAAGTGAATCTCAAGGTGTGTATGGTGACGTATATGTTCTTTGATAATAAATTTATTTTGAACTTCAGTGAGGAAATCTACCATGCTAACCTGGCCTCCAAGCCATGTCGTGGTTACCACGTGACTGTGGATGGAAAAAATCATATTAACTACATTCCTGATATTCAGAAGGTGATGTTGTTTACGTCAGATGGGGGAAATGTTATGCTTGGAAAGAATAATGATGTGGCAGCAATTCTTCGACAAGAAATAAAGCATCTGCCTGAGCAACATTGCGTTAAACACAGAGAAGATCTGTGATTAGATGAAGCTTGGTAAAAAATATCAATTCTGCAGCATATAGAAACACTGCCACAAACAGCGTATGCAATGTCCATTATAAAAGGAAAGCTAGAAGAAATAGATGATGTCACAGAATGGGATGTTGTGTCATTTGCACCACTGAATGAGGTAAGATGGTTGTCAAGACATTTTGCTGTTACTGCTTTAATGAGAAATTGTGAAGTTTTGATCCAATATTGGAAAAAGCAAGTTAATGAATCTAACGATCCAATCAGCAGCTACTGGCTGAAGATTTGGACCAATCCAGAATATCAAGTCATAGAAACATAGAAAACATAGAAAACCTATGGCACAATACAGGCCCTTCAGCCCACAAAGTTGTGCCGAACATGTCCCTACCTTAGAAATTACTAGGCTTACCCATAGCCCTCTATTTTACTAAGTTCCATGTACCTATCCAAAAGTCTCTTAAAAGACCCTGTTGTATCCACCTCCACAACCGCTGCCGGCAGCCCATTCCACACACTCACCACTCTCTGTGTAAAAAAAACTTACCCGTGACATCTCCTCTGTACCTACTCCCCAGCACCTTAAACCTGTGTCCTCTTGTGGCAACCATTTCAGCTTTGGGAAAAAGCCTCTGACTATCGACACGATCAATGCGTCTCATCATCTTATACACCTCTATCAGGTCACCTGAGCAATGTCCTTAGCGATGTGTTTAGAAGATCTGGTATCTCTTTGTAAATTTCTTCAGAAAATCTGTTTGAGTACAACTGAAGCACTGCATTACACAAAAGCAAAAATTAACAAGTTATGGTCACAGTACCTAGGCGATGCCCTTTATTGGAGTGACAAAGTGAAAGATCTGTTTGCATCTGTAAGTTCTGATGGCAATACTATGCCTATCATTTGGTTCATTCAATGTGCGTGAAATCGCTTGGATAATAGATTTCCTGAAGAGTTAAGATAATGGCAAACTTTTGACCCTGTTGCTAATGCAGATGCAACCAATTTTGAATTTGGAAGAGAATGTTGTACAATCGGGGGGGGGGAGGGGGAATACTCAGCTACTATTAGGATCTATGATGAAAATGTTGCCTCAAAAATATTGCAGCAATACTGATTTCAAATTGTCATTTCTGAGGAAGCTAAGACTGGTTCAATTATGACATTCACTGATTTGTTGAACCATGTGTTTAGAAATGAAGAATTTGAAGAACTGTCAATTCTTGTTGACATCGTTGGAACATTTCAAGCTTCCAGTGTTGACTGTGATCGTGGATTCAGTCTTATGAATTCAATCAGGTATAAATCCAGAAACAGACCAGAAGTGGAGCATTTGGATGATCTAATGAGGATTAAGATGGATCTTTCATCTGGATGTGAAACTGATGTGGACAATGTTTCTTGACAATGATTTGTAATAAAAACAGATGAGGAAAAAGTTCACAAAATGCGAAAGATTTTCTTTGTACTCTATTTTATTATACCCTTCAATTAATAAACAAAATCAAAGGTATGTGATTTTTCGATTTTCATTCTAAATATTCATAGAATGCATATTTCAAAACAAAACATTTTAAGTGCTGCTCAGTTTTCAAGCCATGAAAGATAGACAGATAAATAAATAAACAAATTCCTGCTCAGAACAAAGGTTGGTCCTTGCATCTGTAAGTTAAAGGGAATGTTCTGTTTATGATCCTACCCACTACAACAAATGTAAGGCTCTTTGGATGAATCACAAAAGGAGAGAGTGAGTAATTTCAAGTTCCTGGGTGCCAATATCTCTGAGGACCTAACCTGCCCCCAATATACTGATGCTATTTCATTTGGAGTTTGAGGAGGTTTGGTATGTCATCAAAAATATTGGAAAATTTCTACAGTTTCTATCTTGGAGAGAATTCTAACTGGCTGCATCACTGTCTGATATGGTGGGGGGAGGTCTACTGCAGAGGATTGAAGTGAGCTGCAGAGAGTTGTAAAATTAGTCAGCTCTGTCATGGGCACTAGCCTCTGTAGTATCCAAGGCATGTTCAGGAGTGGCACCTTAAAAAGGGCAGTGTCCATCATTAAGGTCACTCACCTCCCAGGACATACCTTGTTCTCATTGCTCCCAACAGGGAGGAGGTACAGGAGCCTGAAGGCACACACTCAGTGACTCAGGTCCGGCTTCTTCCCCTCTGCCATCCGATTTCTGAAAGGACAGTGAACCCATGGACACTACCCCACTACTTTGTAGTTTCTGTTTTTGTGCTACTTATTTAAATTAATTATTTGATATGCATATACTATATATACTTAGTGTAATTCAAGTATTTTTTTGTCTGTATTATCATGTATTGCAATGCACTGCTGCTCCAAATTTAACAAATTTCATGACATATAGCAGTGATATTAAACCTGATTCTGATTTTACTTAGGATGGATCCATTCATTATTTAATCTAGACATTAATCAATTCCACAGCACAAAGACCGAATACTCTCCAAAATTGCTGTGTCTTGATATATCTTTCAATGTACTATATTACTGCCAAGCATCTCCTATTCTCTGATTGCTCATATGAATTTATAGTTCTCTTTCTCAAATGGTTTTAGATTAAATTATTATTCCATGTTCTGCATAACCCCTGTGTAAATTAATCTCTGGCTTTCTATGGAGTTACTCGATTAGAAAATGTGAAATATTTTTGGAACAAATTCCATCAGCAAAATTGGTTTTCTTTGCTCTCTGGCTTCAATATTTAGTGCTTACATATTCCAAATAAAATCTTCTACCTCATGTCAGAAAAAACATTTCCATCCTTCCCGTGTAAACTTGTAAATGATTCATATCAACACACACAAAATATGGAGACACCCAGCAGGTCAGGCAGCGTCTGTGGAAATGAACAAACAGTCAACATTTCAGGCCAAGACCCTTCTTCAGGACTGGAAAGGAAGGGGAAAGTTGCCTGACTAAAATGGTGGGGGAGGGGAAGGAGGATAGCTCGAAGGTGGTAGGTAAAGCCAGGTGGGCGGGAAAGGTAAAGGGCTGGAGAGGAAGGGATCTGATTGGAGAGGAGAGTGGACCAGAGGAGAAAGAGAAGGAGAAGGGGTATTAGGAGGAGGTGATAGGCAAATGAGAAGAGGTAACAGGCCACAGTGGGGAAGAAGAAGATGGGAGGGGGAGGGAAATTTTTTTATCAAAAGGAGAAATCGATATTCATGCCATCAGGTTGGAGGCTACCTAGATGGAATATAAGGTGTTACTCCTCCATCCTGAGTGTGGCCTCATCATGGAACAAGAGGAAGCCATGTACAGACACATCGGAACAGGAAGGGGAATGGGAATTAAGCCGTTTGGCCACTGGGAAGTTCTGCTTTTTCCCAAATGGAGCAGAGGTACTCAACGAACTAGTCCCCTAATTTACAATGAGTCTCACCGATGTAGAGAAGGCCACAGTGGGAGCACGGGACACAATAGACAACCCCAGCAGATTCGCAGGTGAAGTGTTGCCTCACCTGGAAGGGCAGTTTGGGGTTCTGAATGGAGGAGAGGGGGGAGGTGAGTGGGCAGGTGTAGAACTTTGGCGGCTTGCAGGGATAAGTGCCAGCAGGGAGATTAGTGGGCAGGGACGAATGGACAAGGGAATCATGGAAGAAATTATGATGATTCATAGATATACTTCCATAGGCTGCCCTCGTGGGCTTCCTCCACCTGAGAGGTCATTTTGTTCCATATCCCATCTAAACAGCAACAGAATCTTCAAGCCTGCTGTGCATTAAACTTTATGTAATATTTCTCTCTGTCCTACAGACTAACATTATAGAGTCATACAGAGTTCTTTGACCACCATTTCATGCATTCCTCTCTAGAGAGGCTTTCGTCAGTCAGGGCCGACTGTGGACGTTGTGTCCTAGCTATCTAGACACACAAGCCTGGGCTGTACGATATGGGGAGCAAGCTGTTGCCCAGGTAGCAAACTTACCCTCTCCACAAAGCAAACGAACATAGAACATAGAAATCTACAATACATTACAGGCCCTTCGGCCCACAATGTTGTGCAGACCATTTAACCTACTCTAGAAACTGCCTGGAATTACCCTACTGCATAGTCCTCTATTTTTCTAAGCTCCATGTACCTAGCTAAGAGTCACTTAGAAGAACCTATTGTATCCGCCTCTCCCACTGTTGCTGGCAGTGCATTCCACACACCCGCCACTCTCTGTGTGGATCCAAAGAAACTGCAGACACTGATACAGTTTGGCACCAGCACCATCGCAGGAGTTGCCAGTTAGCATTGAACTCAGTGTAGGACAGCCTCAGGGAGTCCAGCTCGGAGTTTACTCCTGAAGCTCTCCCCATGAGCAGGTATAGCTGCAAGGCAGCAAAAGTTTATGATCAGAATTTTCCTTCTCCTAGATTAGCTGATGAGACCCATCCGCCCAAAGTGACCGGTTTTAAGGTGCTAGTGACCCACCTTTGCACCTTCTCTTTTCAGTAGAAACAGCTCTGTCAGGCTGAGTAGCTAAGCCACACATTAAGGCCAGGAGCTGGATTTGGCTGTCAGAAGCTATCTGGGGCATATGCCTTAGGGAGCATTTGGTAGGCAGTGGGAGCTGATCCCCATTACCACCACCAGCTATAACAAGCAAATTATCCACACTAATCCTATTTATCTGCATAGTTTCTGCTTCATCCTGATCTGTCCATTCTGGCTCCACATTCACCCTATATAATCCACTTACCATTTCCCTTTCCGATCAGTTTGAACTCTACCTTTGAACTCCCAAAGGTCCACGTGAGCTTCACCCTCCCATCTCCACTTCAGGGTTTACTTTTTCTTTTCACGATAACAATGACATTACTATGGTGCAAACTCATATTGACGTACTTTCACAAACATGTACCTCATCTGCCAGTGTCCTAATTTGGCCTATCGGCAACCCTGTCTGAACTTGACAAATGAATGACTGATGGGCTGATACACATCAGCAACAGATTGGCTGACATAGCAGAGACGTGGACAATGCTAATGTACTTCGTACTTTGTGTTCATTTTCTGTGTAAGATGATTCCGTTATTGAGCTGGTTGCAAGTCATTATGGAATAAAAGGGAAAACACTGAAGAGTAAAACAGCTATTTACATGTAACTGGCATGACTATGGACATAACTGATTGATACTTTTAAAGGAACGACAGAGTGAATCACATACAGGAAAATAGGCTAATGCACTGTGATGGAGAGAACTCGATAAATGCATTCCTTTTACACACACACACACACACACACACACACACACACACACACACACACACACACACACACACACACACACACACACACACACACACACACACACACACACACACACACACACACACACACACACTGTCTTGCCGTTCTGCTGAGTGTGTGCACTTCACTTCAATGTCTTGCCCCGGTATATTCTCATAATGGATCCTATCCCAAGCTGATGCGCTCGGGTTGGCTTTATGGTGGCTTTCCCGCCATACACATTGGAATATTCCATTTCCTTAGTAACGGAGATGTGTAAAAGGGTATATATTGTTTGTATACTGCATTTCTAGTCGATATTTCTGTTCATTTTGCAATATGATTGTAACTACATTGTGGGGTGCATCATATGCTGATTCATGTGTGCCCTTGGGTTAACTTTGTTAATAATTAAAGACGATATGTCCTGGTACCTAATAAACAAGGCTCATCGCCCTCAGTGTGGGGGTGGGATGGGGGGCTGCCAGGAGTTCACACTGAACAAGAATAAGAACAGTAGTTCTGGTAGGTATCTTTTTGTAAATACTGGCAGTTTTCACTATTTTCACTAATTTTTGCAGGTTTGATTTTTGACACACCTATAAGCACCCTTGCATTAAAGTGCCAAGCTACTCCAGCCAGTTTTCCTGTGGTTATAACGCACTTATCTGACTAGTGGTGGCAGTGGTGGGATGGCCAGTCACGCTTGGGGGAGAGTGGGATTGGGGTCCCAAGCCAGGAAACCTCCCTGAGGCTAAAAATTAAGCAGGGGCCTGGGAAACAGTGGAGATCTCAGAGGAGGATCTTCAGCCCAGAGCCAAAAACTCAGGCCAGGAGAAGAAGGGCCTTCAAGTGGCACCACCTCTGGACCTGCCCTGGAAAATCTGTACAAAGACTTTTTGTCTACCCAGTAGAGGAGAGATGAAAGGAACTCCAAAGCCTGCGGAAGGGTCTCAGAATACCTTCTTATCAACATGGTGACGATATTAGGAACTATTTTCTCAGGTTTGGCCCGGATACGGCAATGGCCAGAGGAGGAGTGGGCCTGTTAGATGGTGCCACTACTGACAGGTAAAGTTCTTGAAGCCTGCTCTGCATTGGATGAAGAGAGGTCCAACAACCATCCTGACTTGAAGGAGGCGCTGCTGGCTAAATTTGATATCTTGTCAGAAACCTATGGCTAATGCTTCTGATCTTGTACTACCACCAGGGGAGTCATCCACTGAGTCACCTGAGGGGTCTCTGCCGTCAATGGATTTGACCAGAGCAGAAGTCCAAGGAGGAGATTAGTGAGGCCGTTGTTCCAGAGCAGTTGCTGCAGGTTCTTCCTCCAGACACCCTAACATGGGTCTGAGAGCAAGAGCCAGTGGATGGATTCGCGGTGGCCCGACTTGCCCTGGAGTACCTCAATGCCCGCAAGGGGGCGCCATTCTAGCCCTCATTCTGAAGCAATAGAGACCCTAACGCTCCAAGGGACTCTCGGGTTACTGTGGAATTGGGGAGTGGAAGAAACGAGGGCAAAGAAAAATTTGGAGCTTCTTCTAAGATTTCTATTTGCTACCATTGTCAGCAGCCGGGCCATGAGTCCTCTGT
Source organism: Hemitrygon akajei (assembly GCF_048418815.1). Classification (NCBI taxonomy): domain Eukaryota; kingdom Metazoa; phylum Chordata; class Chondrichthyes; order Myliobatiformes; family Dasyatidae; genus Hemitrygon; species Hemitrygon akajei. The sequence goes on along the minus strand of NC_133137.1, from coordinate 77,775,662 downwards.
CTGTCCTCTCAAGAAGCCCATGAGTGTTTTGTACCAAGAGAGGGAGAATGTCACGATGGTGATATCGACTGTAGCGATTGTGAGTATGGTAATAGAAAACAAGTGGACTGTGAGGAGAAAGGGCCTCTGTTTATAATGGCCGAAACTGGTGGAAAACCTGTTACCAAAGCATTTTTAGATTCTGCTAGCTCACCGTCATTAATTAAAAAAAATCATACCATGCCTTTGGTGTTGACTACAGTCACCAAATGGCTGTTCAATGTGTTTCATGGTGACTGGAAGTCTGTGCCACTGGAAAAACTCACTATTGATCAGTACGACCGTAAATACTTGATGAAAGTGGGGGTGCTGGAGTAACCACCAGTTGACATGATTCTGGGGGAGAGACTTGCCTGTGTTATTGTAGATGAGTTACTGAGGAAGTTAACTAGCATAGAAACATAGAAACATAGAAAATAGGTGCAGGAGTAGGCCATTCAGTCCTTCGAGCCTGCACTGCCATTCAGTATGATCATGGCTGATCATCCAACTCAGAACCCTGTACCTGCTTTCTCTCCATATCCCCTGATCCCTTTAGCCACAAGGGCCATATCTAACTTCCTCTTAAGTATAGCCAATGAACCGGCCTCAACTATTTCCTGTGGCAGAGAATTCCACAGATTCACCACTCTCTGTGTGAAGAAGTTTTTCCTCATCTCGGTCCTAAAAGGCTTCCCCTTTATCCTTAAACTGTGACCCCTCGTTCTGGACTTCCCCAACATCGGAAACAATCTTCCTGCATCTAGCCTGTCCAATCCCTTTAAAATTTTATATGTTTCAATAAGATCCCCCCTCAATCTTCTAAATTCCAGTGAGTATAAGCCTAGTCGATCCAATCTTTCTTCATATGAAAGTCCTGCCATCCCAGGAATCAATCTGGTGAACCTTCTCTGTACTCCCTCTATGGCAAGAATGTCTTTCCTTGGATTAGGGGACCAAAACTGCACACAATATTCTAGGTGCGGTCTCACCAAGGCCTTGTACAACTGCAGTAGAACCTCCCTGCTCCTGCACTCAAATCCTTTTGCTATGAATGCCAACATACCATTTGCCTTTTTCACCGCCTGCTGTACCTGCATGCCCACCTTCAATGACTGGTGTACAATGACACCCAGGTCTTGTTGCATCTCCCCTTTTCCTAATCGGCCACCGTTCAGATAATAATCTGTTTTCCTGTTCTTGCAACCAAAGTGGATAACCTCACATTTATCCACATTAAATTGCATCTGCCATGAATTTGCCCACTCACCTAACCTATCCAAGTCACCCTGCATCCTCTTAGCATCCTCCTCACAGCTAACACCGCCGCCCAGCTTCGTGTCATCCGCAAACTTGGAGATGCTGCATTTAATTCCCTTGTCTAAATCATTAATATATATTGTAAATAACTGGGGTCCCAGCACTGAGCCTTGCGGTATCCCACTAGTCACTGCCTGCCATTCTGAAAAGGTCCCGTTTACTCCCACTCTTTGCTTCCTGTCTGCCAACCAATTCCCTATCCACATCAATACCATACCCCCAATACCGTGTGCTTTAAGTTTGCACACTAATCTCCTGTGTGGGACCTTGTCAAAAGCTTTTTGAAAATCTAAATATACCACATCCACAGGCTCTCCCCTATCCACTCTACTAGTTACATCTTCAAAAAATTCTATAAGATTCGTCAGACATGATTTTCCTTTCACAAATCCATGCTGACTTTGTCCGATGATTTCACCTCTTTCCAAATGTGCTGTTATCACATCTTTGATAACCGACTCTGGCATTTTCCCCACCACCGATGTCAGACTCACCGGTCTATAATTCCCCGGTTTCTCTCTCCCTCCTTTTTTAAAAAGTGGGCCAATAACATCCATCTGTAACTCCAAGGGTAGATAGTGCTGTTTCTTTTTTGTCATGATTCATACTAAATCCAAAGCAATGGATGGATTACAGTCTCTGCCTGGCTTGGATGCTAGTCTGTGCGAGGGAGGAACCAAAAGGCCTAGAAAGTCATGCCGGCAACAGTGCCTTGAGAGATATGCTGGATCTCCAACCTCTGAAGATGACTCAGTAGGGGTCATGGAGGACTGGAAGGGGCCTGGGAAGGTTAACCTCTCCCACCTCGATGGCCGCCAATCAGTGGAGTCCAAGGATGGCAAAGGTCTCTGCTGGAGCTAAGTCATTCCATCAGGAACAGACCTGACCAGGGTTCAGTAAGCCAACACTGCTACAGAGTGCCAGAGCAACTAGTTGGGGCCCTGTAGGTTGGGATTTGGACCATGCTGGAGCTGGGAGTCATCGAGCCTTCAAATAAGGAGTAGAGCAGTCCTAAAATTATCATCTCTGAGAAGGATAGCACCCTGAGGGTATGCATTGATTTCCGTAAGTTGAGTGCATTTCTATTTTTGATGCTTATCCTATACCCCACATTGACAACCCAGGAGAAAGAATGGGATGGGCAAAGTACACTACACTGGACCTTCGCAAAGGCTATAGGCAGGTTCTCCTGGAGGACCAGTCAAAACCCCTGACTGTGTTCCGCACACCCTTGGGTCCTGGAGCAGAAGTGTCATTGGCTGAACACTTGCCCTTGCCCTGTTGATTTTATCCGTTCCTGCCAGAGATTTGTTGCAGGCGAGGAGCTGCTTTGTGACAGGAAACATTGAGAGAAGTGTTAGGGCAATGATAATGGTCTGCATTGAAACTGGATTCATTGTGAACTTGTTAGTTATAATCGTGGCTTGCAAAACTTTTTGTAGCAGATATAGAATGGAGTCAAATCTCTGAGGGCACAATATCTGCCCGGTATGTCCATGACCCTATCAGAGAATGGATCGTAACGTGTGACACCTGATTGGTCAGTGTCTTGGGCTTAAAAATTGTTCATTCACTTCTGACAGGTGCTGTAATGAGAGTGTTTTATCTTTCTGCTCAAAAAATATGAACCATTATCTACATTGGAACTTTAGAGCTATTTTACACCACTTCAAATACATGCTACAAATATTATTTATAACATTCATAATGTCAATCATCATTACTGAAATATTTCCCACAGGAGTCATGTTGTAAATAGAACTGGTGTCAAGAAATCAAATTTTAAATGCTCGTCTCATAGGAAATTACACGGTGTCCAGCTCTTTGGTGTATATGATCATAAGATCATAAGAACATAAGATATAGGAGAAGAATTAGACCATACGGCCCATCGAGTATGCACCATCATTCCATCATGGCTGATTTATTATCCCTCTCAACTTCATTCTCCTGTCTTCTCCCTGTAACCTTTGATGCCCTGACTAATCAAGAACCTATCAACCTCCGCTTTAAGTATACCCAATGACTTGGCCTCCACAGGCATCTGTGGCAATGAATTCCACTGAATCACTACCCTCCAGCTAAAGAAATTCCTCCTCATCTCTGTTCTAAGTGGATGTCCCTCTATTCTGAGGCTGTGCTTTCTGGTCCTAGACTCCCCCAATATTGGAAACATCTTCTTCACATCCATTCTGTTTAAGCCTTTCATGAAGGTTTAGATAGGCTGGGAATCTTTTCTCTTGTAAATTATAGAGATCGTAATAATGCTGAGAGGGTGTGTAAAGAAAATATTGTTCCTCTAGAGTGGATGATCAAAGCTGAGGGTCACAAATATAAGACATTGTTAAAACCAATTAAAATTGAGGAGGATATATTTCCCCCAGAGATTGGTTAGAATCTGGAACATGCCACTAGTCCACAGTAGTTTAGGTAAGTCCTTGGGAATCAATTCTGATGAAGGGTCTTGACCTGAAACACGGACTACTCATTCATTTCCATTGATGCTGCCTGATCTGTGAGTTCCTCTAGCATTTTGTGTGCGTTCCTCTGGATTTCTAGCATCTGCAGAATCCCTTGTGTTTAAGTACGTGGGAGGGGATGATACACAAGGTTTTGCTGGTGGGGTTAGCTGAAATAGGTTGAAACTGGTGTGGAACATAGCACCAGCATATTAGATAGGCTTGATAGCCTGGTCATATGCTGGAAATGATGTGTAATTCTCTGCAATTAGCCCGTATCTTTATATTCTTTCCATAGCTCAAAAAGAGTAACCCGCCATTTACTATTAATAAGACCATAGGATAAAGATCTTTAATATTATTGGCTGGCTTACCTTCATATTCCACCTCTTCCTTATTTATGACTTTTTTAGTTGTCTTCTGTTGGTTTTTAAAAGCTTCCCAATCCTCTAACTTCCCACTATTTTGCTCTACTATATATGGAAGAAATGTATTTATTCAAATGAATATGAGCAAACATTTAATTGTTCTGCTTGTAGTCGGGTACATAATGATCCATCAATCCAATACTGACTAATTTTCCACTGGGAAATTAAAAACACACCTACCTACAAACAAGCCAATCAAACTGGTCAAAGTGACATTACATAAATCGATAAATGATGTGTATTTCTAACTATTAACTAGGATTTGGGGGGAAAAAAGGAATAATTGCAATAATAATAGAGCGAGGAAAGTTATCAAAGCTTGCAGAGGGATTGGAACCATTTGGCAAAATGGTCTAAAAAGTGGCAGATGGGATTTAATGCAGACAAGTGTGAGGTGTTGCATTTTGGTAGAACAAACAGGATATCATAGAAACATAGAAAACCTACAGCACAATACAGGCCCTTCGGCCCACTAAGTTGTGCCGAACATGTCCCTACCTCAGAAATGACTAGGCTTACCTATAGTTCTCTATTTTACTAAGCTCCGTGTACCTATGTAAAAGCCTCCCTACTGTATCCGCCTCCACCCACCGTTGCCGGCAGCCCATTCCACACACTCACCACTCTGAGTAAAAAACTTAGCCCTGGCATCTCCCCTGTACCTACTCCCCAGCACCTTAAACCTGTGTCCTCTTGTGGCAACTATTTCAGCCCTGAGAAAAAGCCTCTGACTATCCACATGATCAATGTCTCTCATCATCTTGTACACCTCTATCAGGTCACCTCTCATCCTCCGTCGCTCCGAGGAGAAAAGGCCTTGTACTAGTATCACTTGTACTATGAGCGGTAGGGCACCGAGGAGCGCAGTAGAATAGAGGGATCTGGGAATACAGATTCATAATTCCTTGAAAGTGGTGTCACAGGGTCGTAATGAAAGCTTTTGGCACATTGGCCTTCAAAAATCAGAATACTGAATGCAGGAGGTGGAATGTCATGTTGCATGAAAGGTCTAATTTGGAGTATTGTATGCAGTTCTGGTCACCTACCTACAGGAAAGACGTCAATAAGACTGAAAGAGTTCAGAGAGAATTTTTACAAGGATCTTGCCAGGACTTGAGGACATGCGTTATAGGGAAAGGTTGAATAGGTTAGGACTTTATTCCCTGGAGTGCAGAGGAATGAGGAGAAATTTGATAGAGGTATACAAAACTATGTAGGGTATAGACAGGATTAATGCAAGTAGGCTTTTTCCGGTAAGGTTGGGTGAGACGAGAACAATGATACACTTTCGGACAGAAGTTTCCAGGTATGCTTGGGTGATGTCAGTCAACAAGTAGCTTTTTGGGCTTTGATTGGGGGAGTAGGCCTTGCTAAGACACAGAAGGCTGCTCCCATGTTACCAAAATGACCCTCCCTATCTTGGCTTCTGCTGCAGGGAGTGATGGCAGAGATATGCCCTTGATGATGGGTGGTGTGTGTAGGCCTCCATTAGTCTATGATGGGTGGTGTGTGTAGGCCTCCATTAGTCTATGATGGGTGGTGTGTGTAGGCCTCCATTAGTCTATGATGGGTGGTGTGTGTAGGCCTCCATTAGTCTATGATGGGTGGTTCTCACTACTGATACAATTAATTTTAATCTTTTTTCTTTCCTGGGTTCCAGGATGAGCCTGACAACACTATACTTGCCACAGGTGCATGCCTCTGGTGACTGGACCTCATTGGCAATTTGGAATTTTGTGGCATATGCTCCCTAAGGTTCATGTTGCATGTTTTCCTGGATTCTAATTTGTCTTTTTTTTGTTGTTTTTGAGCAGTTTGATCAGGGCAATCAACAGGGACTGGGGTGGTTTGGTGAAAAATGGCCCTGTGGTCTTCACTGGCTGGCAGCACTGAACTGAACTAAACTGAATACTAACAAGAGAAAATCTGCAGATGCTGGAAATCCAAGCAAACACACACAAAATGCTGGAGGAACTCAGAAGGCCAGGCAGCATCTGTTGAAAAGAATGCTTCTTGCTCCCTCCTTTCTCCATTCCCCTTTTGCCAACCCTACCCCCTTCCCACTCTCAGTCCACAATAGAGACCCATATCAGAATCAGGTTTATCATCACTCACATATGTCATTAATTTTTCTTGTGGCAGCAATACAGTGCAATACATAAAATTACTATAATACTGTGCAAAAGTCTTAGGCACCCTAGGAAAATATTTGTGTCTGAGATTTTGCACTGTAGTGTACACAGTAAATGTTAGGGCATTAACAAATATTGATAAATATGGAGACCCAAAGTCCATTTTTCCCAGAGAGTGGTGAAGAAGTTCAACAGGGTGGTGAAGAAGGCAAATGGCCTGCCTACCTTCTCAGATCTGTAAAAGAATATGTGTTGGGATGTTATGTTGTAAATTTACAACAATGGGTTTGGTTGCATTTAGAGTGTGGTGTGCATTTCTAGTTAACATGGTCAAGGAAGTGTGTGATTACACTGGAGAGAGTGAAGATGAGATTCACCAGGATGTGGCCTGGATTGATGGACTTTAGTTACAGGGTAAGAGTGCATAGGTTGGCTTTGTTTTTCCTGGAGCAAAGGAGGTAGTGTGGTGATCTGATGGAAGTCTATGAGAGTTATGGATAGGGTTGACAGTCAAACTCTTTTCCTCTTTAGAATTGTATCAAAGACAAGAAAGCATGTGTTTAAGGTGCGGTTTGGAGATTTGAGAGGAATCTGGTTTTCTTTTGGGTGGAGGGATGGATGTACATCTCTATCAAAGGAGGTGTAAGACACTCCTTCCCTTCACTAGTCTGCAGGTCACCCTTGGGCAAGGTGCAGCCACCCCCCCACACCCCAAGATCAGGGTCATGTGAAGCCATGGGAGCAGGTGTTCAATGGTCATATGAGCAGCTGGTGTATATCACAAGTCCTGGTTATGAAACCACTGATGCCAGGTAGATAATCTCTAAAGAGTATTGATAATAGTTGGGGGTCACCCCTCTTATAAAGACACTGTCCAGAAGAAGGCAATGGCAAACCATTTCTGTAGACATTTTGCCAACAACAGTAATGTTCATGGAAAGACCATGGTTGCTACGTCATATGGCATGGCACATTATGATGATGATGATGATGATGATGATGAATTTTTTTTTCCCCACAGAAAATGATTGATATCTGGAAGAGCCACCAGGGGAGATGAAAGAAGCATTTATAATTAAAGTTCAAGAAGTTTAAAGTTCAAAGTAAAATTTACCATCAGAGTTCATACATGTTGCCACATACAACCCTGAGATTATTTCTCCTGCAGGCATACTCAACAAGCCTATAGAATGGTAATTGTAAACAGGATCAATGAAAGAGCAAGAGCATAGAAGACAACAAACTGTGAAAATACGGCTATAAATAAATAGCAACAAATAACAAGAGTGTGAAATAATAAGATACAGAGTCGTTAAAGTGAGATCATTGGTTGTGGAAACATCTCAATCGATGAGTGTAATTTTCCTCTTTTGTTCAAGTACCTGCTGGTTGAGGGGTAGTAATTGTTCTTGAATCTGGTGGTGTGAATCCTGAGGCCTTTGTAACTTCTGCCTGATGGCAGCGATGAGGAAAGAGCATGGTCTGGGTGGTGAGGATCTATGATGATAGATGCTGCTTTCCTACAACAGTGATTCGTGTAGATGTGCTCAATAGTTGGGAGGGCTTTACCCATGAAATGCTGGGCCAAAACCATTACCTTTTGTAGGGATTTCCATTCAAAGGTATTGGTGTTCCCATACCAGGCCATAATGCAGCCAATCAATACACACTCCGCTACATATCTATAGAAGTTTGTCAATGTTTTAGATGTCATGTTGAATCTCCGTAGACAGATAAGGAAGTAGAGGTGCTGTCGTGCTTTCTTTACAAATACATTTATATGATGGGTCAAGGATAGGTCCTTTGTGATTTGAAGGTACTAACTCTCTTCATCTCTGATCCTCCAATGATTACTGGCTCATGGACCTCTGGTTTCCTCCTCCTGAAGTCTACAGTCAGTTCCTTTGTCTTGCTGACATTGAGTGAGAGGCTGTTGTTGTGACATCGCTCAGCTGAATTTTTATTCTCCCTCCGTTGATACGGCCCACAACAGTGGCGCCGTCAGCAAACTTGTATATGGTGTTGGAGCTGTACTTAGCCACATAGTCATAGGTGTAAAGCAAGTAGAGCAGGGGGCTAAACACACAGCCTTGTGGTGCACCTGTGCTGATGGAGATTGTGGAGGAGATGTTTTTGCCAATTTGAACTGACTGGGGTGTGCATGTGAGGAAATCCAGGATCCAGTTGTACAAGCGGGTACTTGAGGCCCAGGTCCTGGAGTTTACTGATTAGTTTTGAGGGGATGATGGCATTAAATGCTGAACTGTAATCAATAAAAAGCATCCTGATGTACAACCGTTTGTATATTTCTTTGCTGTCCAGATGTTCCAGGTTATGCCAATGAGATGGCATCTGCTGTGGACCTGTTGCTCTGGTCAGCAAACTAGAGCAGATCCAAGTCCCCACTCAGACAGTTCCCTTACCAGCCCCTCAAAACACTTCTTCACTATGGATGTAAGTGCCACTGGGCGATAGTCATTGAGTCAGGATACCATGCTCGTCTTGGGCACTGGTATGAATGAAGCCTGCTTGAAGCATTTGGGTAGCATACATTGCCAAAACAAGAGGTTAAAGATCTCAATGAACACACTGGCCAGTTGGTCAGCAGAGGTCTTTAGTGCTTGGAGAGGTACTCCATCTGGACTGGATGCTTTTCTTGGATTCATCCTCTTGAAGGCAGCCCACACGTCATCTTCAGATATTCAGGCCAACGGATCATTGGGAGATGTGGGGGTGAGTGATGGCTCTTCCCTGTTCTGGTGGTCAAAGCGAGCATAGAAGGCATTGAGTTCATCTGGAAGCAAAGCTCTACTGGTTATTTAAGAGGTATTTAGTGAGATTTGCCTCTCAAAGTCAACCCTACCTCCTCATCATGAGAAGTGGTGAAGGATAAGGCCCGCCAACAGGGCTCCAGTGAAGCTGTATAGACCTATCCCCTGTACAGTAGATGCAATGGATTACAGAAACATTGATGAACTCCAACCACACCAACGACTTTGGACGATGGAGAGGGGAGGTCATCGATGGCCTATGTTCCACTGGGAGTTAAAGGCCCAAGAAGAAGAAGTTAGACATTTAAATAGGTAGGACATAGAAGGGTATGGTCCTAATGCTGGTAAATGAGCTAGAATCAAAATCAGGATTAGCGTATTGATTTTAATAGGTATCCCATTAATCACGTTGGTGAGATGCTGGCAGAAAGGTTAAGTCATGTTGCCATACTCATGATACTTATATAAAAATGGATTGCCCATGAAAGCGGCAGAAGGATCTCCAGGCATCCTTCATCCTTCCCACTTCCACCACAATATTGCCTCAAACTGATGATTGGCCTTCAAGGTCTGAGGAAAATTTTATGTTATCAGAGTTACTGGGGAAGGGTTTAGCGAGATATTTGGGAACACTATAGATGGCCCAGCTCGAACTCATTTAAATATACTATATGCAGTATATGGCCAAACTTTGCTATAGATTGTTGAAAGCTTAGAATCAGAATCAGAATCATTTTCATTATCACCAGCACATGTTGTGAAATTTGTTCTTGGCGGTAACAGTACATTGCAATAGAAAATAGAACTTGAATTACAGTAAATATAAATATGTTAAATAGTTAAATAAGTAGTGCAAAAATAGAAATAAAAATGTAGTGAGGTAGTGTTGATGGTTTCAATTTTCATTCAGAAATCGGATGGCAGAGGGGAAGAAACCGTCCCTGAATCACTGAGTGTGTGCCTTCACGTTTCTGTACCTCCTCCCTGATGGTAGCAATGAGAACAAGGGATTATCTGGGTGATGGGGGCTGCTCGGTGATGGTGCCACCATTTTGAAGCATCGCTCCTTGGAGTGGTCCTGGACGCCGGGGAGGCTCGTGCCCGTAATGGAGCCGACTGAGTTCACAACTCTTGCAGCTTATTTTGATCCTGTGCAGTAGCTCACCCACCCCCCCCCCCCCCCCAAATACCAGATGGTGATGCAGCCGGTTAGAACGTATAATTCTCTCACTCCGTGTCTTTATGATCTCCCGGATAATTGATTAACATATTACGAGATGAAGTTTTCAATTTCCTCTGGATAAAGGGTTTCAGTTTTATCATCTCACTACCTATCATTCACATACTTGACATAAGTACATTTTTACTGTTGAAGCAGTGTTAAACTGTCTACTCACAACCGATTATATTGAACTAAAACAGCCTCTGGGTGCACCTGCTCGATGAAGAGACAAAAATCTAGTGTGCTCTGCTGTAAGGAACAGCCATGACACATGAACAGCATTAGATAATTAGAATAACAGGTTACCCATCCTTGTGTTTTTTTCTAATTGGCTTTGCAGTGACCTTAAGGCCAAAAAGTTGCAACTACGTTTTTCAGGAGACTGAACAGTGAAACCAAAATGCCAAACTGATACAGTTTAATTGGAGGAAATACAAGGTGAGTGCTTTCAATTACAAAACGTTTTTTAGATCATTGCTCTTTAATAGTATGTCTAATGAAATTACATTGCAGCAATTTTTGCAGGAGGGACATTTCACTAAAATCCCTTCAGGCAGAGTTTGGTTGCACTTTTCAATCTATTTCTTTTCCAAACAAAATCTTTATCAAACTATTTCATTGCTTTATAATTAGTTTTTCAAGAGTCTATATTCCTGGAGGTAAGATCTTGGTATGTATATATATATAAAAGTTAAAACAGCAATCAAAATGCAAAAGTAAAACCTTGAAGATTCTGGACTAATCAAACAAATACAGAAAACAGAACTACAGTACGATGCAAAAGTCTTAGGCACATATATATAGCCCGGGTGCCTAATACTTCTGCATACTGCTATAGTTATTTATAGTGTGTATATAGTGTGTGTGTATGTGTGTATGTATATAGTATGTATATGTAGAGAGAGAGAGATCTTGTTTGTGCCCTAACACTTACTGTGTACAGTACAGTGCAGCGCAGAATCTTAGTACTATGTAAAAATCTTAGGCACATACAGGATATATAGCTAGGGTGCCTAACACTTTTGCACAGTACCATAGTAATTTTATGTATTGCTGTCGCAAAGGGAAGGGCCGCCTTACACCCCCTTAGGTAGAGATGCGTCTCCTCCCCGCCATGCAGGTCACTTTCATAAGGCATGAAGTTTGTTATTTTGCGGCAACAGTACATTGCAGGCGTAACAAGTTACTACAAGTTATAACAAAAGACATTTAATAGTGTAAAAGAGTAATGTTCTTGAGTTCACTGTCAATTCAAAAATCTGATGATAGAGGGGCAGAAACTCTTCCTGAGCTGTTGAGTGTGAATCTTCGGGCTCCTGTGCCTCCATTTCAATGTGTTCTGTAGATGGTACACTTTGCAGCCACTGTGCACTTGTGGATAGAAAGTTCAGAACTTTTGATAAAGAGCCAACTAAGTAACTGCTTTGATCTGAATGATTCTGAGCTTCTGAGCTATAATCCATGGAAGTGTTGGGTATTCAATCATGTCTGTGGCTTGTGCCTTGGAGTTGGTGGAAAAGCTTTAGAATATTAGGGGCAAATCAATCTCCACAGCATACTTGGCTTCTGATTTGGTCTTGTGTCTGTGGTATTTATGTTCAATGGTTCAAATGGTTCCACTCATTATCAGAGAATGTACACGGTGTAAACCTGAAATACATTTGTACTTGTCTTCGCAGACATCCATGAAAAACAGAAGAACTCCAAAAAAATGAACGACAGAAAATCATTAGAGCCCCAAAGGCCCCTCTTCCCGGCACAGTCAGCAGTGAGCGTCAATGCAAAAACCTGCACCCCCGCTCCCGTTTCAGCAAAAAGTCTCAGCACCCACCAACCAACAAGCAACAGCAAAGCACCCAAAGAGAGTCCATGATCTGCACTCAACATAAAACTATTGTTCACCCGACAGTTCGACAAGCACAGGCTCTCTCTCCTTTATTAACAAGGGGCAGAGAGGTGTCACAACATTTCACAGTGAAAGGGGAGACTGACAGTCACTGTTATGGTGTTAGAGTTTTCCATGTCGCATCAGCAGCAACGCAATCCGAATGTTCCACCTCTGGCGACGCCTCAGTCGGCAACACTGGCCTGAAATTGGTCATCAACTGGGCCGCGCAGGCTCGCACCCCGGAGGCGTCATCTTCCAAACTGCGCCTGGAAGATGTTGGGAAATGGTCGGCTGACGCGCTTCAGGAATGGGAACTCATCTGTTGTAAAATAAAAAAAAGCAGTTTGCGTGCCGCTTGCAGATCAGGACCTCAATAGGACCCCACCCACCCTGAAACGGAAACAAAAGAGACATTAAATGGAGGAATTAAGCTGTTTTCCTCAGATGAGTGCAAAGAGGCAGCCACTTAGTGTCACCTTAACTCTGCAGAGAAACGAGAACATAGAACAGCACAGTACAATACAGGCCCTTTAGCCCATTGGAAAAAAAAACTTCTCAATGATTAATCTAACCCTTCCTTCCTACACAGCCCCTAACCCTCCATTTTTCTTACATCCATGTTTCCATTTAAGAGTCTCTTAAATGCGATGTTCCTTCTAATTTTTTTTTACAGCTGTGTGGACTGTGTGGACTTTCTCTGAGCAGAAAGTCTTTACATGTCCTGAAAACTGTGCGGCACTTTAAATGTTTTGATTTGTAATATGCATACTATGAATATTTAGAATGAAAATCAAATAATCACACAGTTTTGATTTTAATTATCAATTGAAGAGCATGATGAAATAGTGTACAACAAAGAAAATCTTTCACATTACGTAAGCAACTTCTTGTCTGTCTGTAATGAGCTCTTCGGGGGCCTGCGCAAGTCGCCGGACAGAGTTGGATTTTTTTAGAGGACCTGAACTGGTTAATTTTGTTTAATAAGAGTTGTTAATCGTTTAGAGTTCCTTGTGTTTTTTTCGAGTGATTCACTCTTTATAATGCGGTCTCCTGGGGCTTTCTAAGTTTATTTGGATAGACTCAAGGATTCTGTGTTAGTTGTGTTGTTTAAGCAGATACCTGATTAGCGCTAATCGCGGAGTCCGACTTTTCAGAATGCTATTTCTTGCAGTGGCGAACCACCAATGTTCTTTTGGAATTAATATGAATAAACTTTTGTCACCGTCTCTACATTGGAGTCTATCTTTCCTCCACACCTGGGTTCCAACATTGCCAGCACACCTTATGACAGAAGGACCCTGCCAAGTAATGGACTCACCAGAGGATGAACAGCAGTATTTTGAAAGCCTTCTATTCTCAAGTCCTCCTTCTGAGTTTCTCGGATTTCTGTTCCACATATCTCTAGTCTATGTTCCAAGTTTCTCAAGGCCACATTCCACGTTTCTCTAGTCTACATTCCAAGTTTCTCAAGTCCACGCTCTGAGCTTATGTAGTCTACGTTCTGAGATTCTCTAGCCTCTGTTCCAAGCTTTTCAGGTCATAACACAGGTTCCCAGTTTCGATGTCCGTCACTCAGATCTGCATAGCAATTATACGCTTCAAGTAAACTTATCAATAAAGTCCGTTTGATTCAACAAATCAGCATTCAAGTCAATAGTGTAAACTTGAACTTGCCCTTTCCTGATGTTGTTACTCGCAAGTAATGGTACGTCTTTGATAATGTCAAGTCAATGTTTGAAGGGACTCTATTGGGAATAATTGAAATAAACGTACATGCCAATAACTGCAGTGGGATGGACTAACCTTTTACAATACATAATTCCTATCTGTCTGTTCTGATAAGTGATTTTAATGGCAGCAGATGTGTAAGTGTCTGCTGAAACAGTAATATGAGTTTGCAACTCTGAAGAGTCCTGCTTTAAAAGCTGATTCACTAGCTGGAGTGTGCAAACATACAAGAAAAGTAGCCCCATGAAGAGGAAGCTTCTTTATATTTAACCTTTTGATGAAAATCATGGTACAGACTGTGAAAATTGAATGTTCATGTAACAAATGAAACAGATCAGTAGAGAGCCAACTAGCTCAGCGATAAGAGAAACATGTCGATGTTATCTCAATCTGTAACATTGAGAGTACAGCCTTCTGTATCCTAATTGCCTCTGGAAAAATAGTGAAGAGTAACACACTGTGAGCGAGATCCTTCCCTAGGTTTCCAGTTTAATGTTTTCAAGGATTCAAGTTTCCATGTCCAAAAGGTTTTTCTGGGTTTATGTGTCTCGACTTAAGTGTTTAAGGTTCTCAAGGTCATCAAGGTTCTCTAGGTTTTCCATGGCCCTCCCTCCAGGTTTCCAGGGAATTCAAGGTTTCCAAGGTTTCTTCAATATTCTCCTCATCTTGAAGACTCCCAAGTCTACCTCAAGGACTCCCAAGTCTGTCCTGAGGTACTCAAATCTCCCTGTCTGTCGAGGTTTCCCAGGCCTTTCTCTTGAGTTCCTCTTGAGTTCCCTGGGTCTCATGAGTTGTCTCTGGGTCTCGAGTGTTCAGGTCTCCCTGGGCTGTCAGGTGCTGGGCTTAGGGTGAGGGAGGGGGGCACTGTAATGAGTTCTGTGCCTATGTGCAGGGTGTTGGAGAGTGTCGGACTCTGAGGAAATTTAGAGCACCTGAAATGGTTAATGAGAGTCATTAATAGCTTAGAATTTCTTGTGGTGCTCTCAAACGACTCACTTTTTGTAATCCGATCTCCTGGTGCTTTCTGTTTAAGCTTTTGATTTGATAGACACGGGGTGTCTATTTTGTTTGATAGACACGGGGATTCCGTGTTACTTGGTTAAGTGGAGACCTGATGAGAGCTAATTGCGGGGTCCTAGTGTTGAGGATGTTACATTTTGTGGTGTGGTGTCACTTTGAATAATTTCAGTGTAGAATAATAGAATTTCAGGTTTTATAAGATGTCTGCGAAGAGTAAGAATTTCAGGCTGTGTATGGTATACATTCTCTGAAATTAAATGGAACTATTGATGTATTGAACCATTGAAGAAACGCTTGTCACCGTCTCTGCATTAGTGTCTGTCTTTCCTCCACACTAGGGTTGTGACATTGTCTTTATTCTAGCTGCGAAGCAACAAAGGCTATGTGAGCAGGAGCATTTCAACTACTGTGCAACTTAGAGGCAACGGTGCTTAAATGTTCCTGTTGTATCTTCCTATAGCAGTACCCCCAAGACTGGGTTCCAGACACATGTGATTCTTTGTTTAAAGGGAAAAAAATACTTCTGACATCTCCCCTAAACTTTTCATCACTCACCTAAATGGCTGTCCTCTGGTGTTGGCCAATGGTACATGTTGTGCATTTAATATTTGAGTAAAAAATATATATAAAATATATATATAAAGCATTCTTGTTCGTTTAAATAATTCATTGAGTTGTATGTATAAGTATGTGAATTACATACATCACTACACTACCATGTGATACATCTGAGCCTTGCTTAAACACAAAGTTAGACTCAAATTTTGCACTCCCATGTCCTCCTTTGAATTAATTTAATGCTTTTGAGGGTAAAAAGGCAGGAATGACCAAGAGTGCCAGTTCAGCTTTGCTAATGCCACTCAAAGTTAAAAGAACCCCATGCTGGAGATGGTTATTGCCGGCCGCTTTCGTGTGTGACTATTACTTGCCACTCGTTAGCCCATGCCTAAATATTGTCCAGGTCTTGCTGTATGCAGGTATGGACCCCTTCATCTGCTGAGGAGCTGGAAGTAGAACTGAGTCGTCAGGGAGTATTTCTGTCTCTGGAGGGGAGGTCACTGTTGAAACAGCTAAAGAAGACTTGGGTCAAGGACTCTGCTGGAAGGAACTCCTGCAGTGGTGTCTTGGGGCTAGGATGATTGACTTCCAATTGAATGAAAAGCACCATCTTCCTGCACCTCCTTCTTGTATGGAAGCATCAGAGCAACAGACTGGAAATCTCTGCAAAGGACTGTAGGAACGGCCATGAGGATCATTGGGGTCTTGCTACCATTCAGCAGGGACATTTATCAGGAGCTCTGCATATGCAGGGCCCTTAGTATTATTAATGATACCACATATCTATCCACGATCCTCTTTGAGTTTCTACCATTAGGCAAATCGGATCCTTAATAATACTAAGGGTCCTGCGTATGCATTGCTCCTGATTAATTTCCCCAGTGGGTGGTAGGGAGACCCTTATGTTCCTCTCACTTGTCCTCACAGACCTTTGTAGGAACTTCTGGTCCAATGCTCGACCGTTCCCATACTAGATAGGGATGTAACATTCTCAATAATTGTCTTGTAAAGCACAGTTAAGATGGGGTAGGAGCCCTGTTTGCTCCAATCTTCTTAGGAAGTGGAGGTGCTGCTGTGCCTTCTTGTTCATGGAGGTGATGTTAGGGACGAGCTGAGGTCATCTGCGATGTGAACTCCCAGGAACTTGGTGCACTTAACTCTCTCTACGGAGGAGTCATGTATTCACAGAAGGGGGATGGTTCGTCTGCACCTTCCTGAAGTCCACAATGCTTTCCTTTGTCTTCTCCATGTTCAGGCTTAGGTTGTTCTTCTCACACCAATCCACCAGCCGCTCCATTTCTTCTCCATACTCGGTCTCATCATCACTCTTGATTAGGCCAGTCACTACTGTGTCATCCACAAACTTGCTGACACGGTTTGAGCTAAGAAGTCCAGTATCCAGTTACAGAGGGAGGTGTTGAGACCCAGCAAGGACAGTTTCCCCACCAGTTTCTGGGGGATGATGGTGTTGAATGCCGAACTGAAGCTTATAAGCAGCAGTCTGGCATATGAGACCCCATTTTCCAGACGGGACAGGACAGAGTGAAGGGCAGAGGCTATTGCATTCAGTGGATGGATTTGAGTGGTAAGCAAACTGGAATTTTGTGTATTGCACTGTACTGCTGCCGCTAAAAAAAAATCCCCCAAATCCTGACATATATGAGTGATGATAAACCTGATTCTGATATGGGTCTCTATTGTGGACTGGGAGTGGGAAGGGGGCAGAGAGAGGGGCATCATGGATGGAAAAAAAAGAAGGGAGAGGGAGGGAGTGGGGAGCAGCACAGGGTCACTCTGTAATGAATAATAAACCAATTGTTTGGAATCAAGAGATGGCACCTAACTCCTTTGCTTGCATCTTCGGAGACAGCTCTATTTCTATCTTTATCTCTTTTTTTCCCCTTTCAAGGTTCTTTTGAAGATCCTGACCTGGAGTTACACTCTGTTTTTGGAAAAGGGACCCGCTCTCAGGGTCTCACAACTGGCCGCTTTTCAATATGTCAAGGATGCGCCTGAAGACTAGTGCGCCTTCAGGGTGCTGGATTTTCGTGGCTCTGGAATGGGCAGATTCACGGCCAGTGCTGCCACCTGATGCGACGTGGGAGATGGAAATCAGCCAGTTGCTTCTCACTGAGAAACGGGATCACCTCTTTTTCCCTTATTAGGGAGAGAGAGAGCCTGTGGTATGTCAAATACTGGGTGAACGAGTAGTCTTTGGGGTACTGCAAGTCTGTGTCTTTATTGATGCTTTGCTGCATGCTTGAGTGCTCGGTGGGGGGGGCTGATACTTTTTTGCTGGTGGGGGTTGGGGCGGTCATTGTTGCTGCTGCTTATGCATGGGAGGGGGAGCTGGGAGGGCTTTGGGGTTCTAACATTTAACTGTCTTCGGGGTACTCCTCTGTTTTCATGGATGATTGTGAAGAAAAAGAATTTCAGGATGGATATTGTATACATTTCTCTGACATTAAATGTACCCATTGAAACCTTGCCTGGTGTCTCAGGGCTGGGTGTGTTTGCACCAGTGCCACCCTTCGCCCCTGGCGCTCCTTCTCTGCCACCTGTGCCACACCCCTCCCGTGACGCTCCACCCTCCCCATTCCCAACGTCCTTTGCTCCCACCACATCTACAGACTCGCTCTCCATCCCACCTTGACAAATGCAGTATTGTGCAACAGATTTAGGCACCCTATCTATATATATGTGTGCTTAGGGCTTTTGTACAGTACTGTATCTCATCATTTTTCAGGTTTACCAGCTGCTGCTCTCAGCAAGCTAAACCTCCAATTGAACCAACGTTGATTCTTTGGCTTAA
Organism: Hemitrygon akajei; assembly: GCF_048418815.1. NCBI lineage: Eukaryota > Metazoa > Chordata > Chondrichthyes > Myliobatiformes > Dasyatidae > Hemitrygon > Hemitrygon akajei. The sequence goes on along the minus strand of NC_133137.1, from coordinate 77,757,306 downwards.
TCGTTACGGGAGACTGAGGCCATGAAGTAATAAGGTTGTAGTGAATCTGCCAAGCGCTGTGGTGAAGGTGTCCCTTGTGTTAGTTCACTCGCTACCTGTTGCAGACACAGTCCTACACCTGTGGCCTTCAGGACTTAGCTAGTGATTACTACCATACCACCCTTGGCAGTGGACACTGAAGCCCAACCCAAAGAGTGTTTTCAATGGTTCTTCTGTTTAACATGGAACAGCACCAAAATATTGGATGAGGAAGGATGTTAAGTTGTAACCAGAAAGAGGTTTTGTCCATATTTAGTCCATATTCAGAATACAAGATTGTTTAATGTTATTTTTCCAGTACACAAGTGTAAAAGAGAACAAAATAGTTGTTACTCCACATCTGATGCAGCCCAAAAAAAGCACAATAAGATAAAGAACATAATAATAATAAAAAACACAATAAATATAATTACTTAAGTTAGCTTATATACATACATTAATTATACGTCCATAAAGTGACACTAGGCACAGGAGTGTCTGTACATAAGGTGACTCTGACAGGAGGTGATGAAGGGTTGGGGAGGGGTAGGTTAATGGGTGAAGGTATTGATTAGCCTTCCGGCTTGGGGAAACTAACTGCTTCTGAGCCTGGTGGTCATGGCAAATTACTTGGGTATTATTACATCTGACAGTAGGGCTGATGTTTAAATTAGAAGAAAGATTGTGATTGCTAAATGCACCTTTTGAATGTTTGAGCAAGATGCTAAAGAGTAGTATAATCTCTTTGGGTACGAAACTCAGAGTCTTACAATGCTGCCTTCATTCCACACTAACATCCGGAAGAGAATATTGGAGAATATCAAAGCAAAATGAGGGCTGGCTCAAAGCTGCAGAAACGTGGCTTTTGCTGGTGATGTTAAACCTGATTCTGAATGATGAAAATATTGTGTGAAAATCAGAATAACTAATGAGGAAGTGCTGTGAAAAGCCGGAATAAGAAGAGGACTGAGACCGTCGATCAGGAATTTCTGGGACATGTACTGAGAAAAGAGAAGCTCGAACATCTTGCGGGAAAAATTGGTGGAAGAAAAAGTTGCGGTCGACAGCAAATGACATTCATGAGTTACATCAAGGGATGGGTAGGAAAAGGTTTTGAAGAGTTTATTAGAACTTCTCAGATTATAGAGAGATGGATGACCACAATTGCCCACATCATACGACACGGCCCATAACAACAATGATGATGGTCCTGGTGTAGATGTTACGTAGCCTCCTCCCTGATGGGAGCAGGACAAACAGTCCATTAGCAGGATTAAATGTTGCTTGATTTCATGGGGTCTAGAGTCAATACTGAGGACTCTAGGAGTCAAACCAAGTGTTTATCAGCATTAGTGAACTTTTCAATAATTAAATGTATCATATGGTCTAACATGTGATGCATTGTTCCAACCACCTGGAAGTTGATTGAAGTCATTAAAGTACATTTTGTTATTTAAAAATCAATGTTGGAAACAGCAGATCAGGCAACCTTTGTGAAAAGAAAAGAAAATTGGTGAAGTTTTTGGCAATTCTAATAAAAAGTTTTGCCCTGAAACATCAGCTCTATTTCTCTCCCCACATTTGCTACTTAACTTGATGAATGTTTCCAGTGTTTCCTACTTCAAAGTCAGAATTCCACATCTTCAGTTTTTTAGTTTTATTTTCACCTGAGTATTGTTGACAATTCTCCCCAGTTCCCGTGTCTGATTAAGCAGCAACATTAAAACAGAGAAAGTTATGCCCCTCTGTCTAGGATGAGAGCTGAATCTCATTTTTCATTTGTCGTTGGCCCGAAATGTTGACTGTTTGCTCTTTTTCCATAGATGCTGTCTGGCCTGCTGAGTTCCTCCAGCATTTTGTACGTGTGTTGGTTTTATCTGTCGTTCATTCATACTGACTTGGGAACATGTGCAGTTATAACCTCTGGCAGTAGATGGTGCTGTTAGCTTTAACAAATATGTGAATCTTCTTTTGGGAACAGCCAGCATATTGCTTGAAAGTGGTTCAGACAAACTAAGTTTTCTTGCATTAGAGAAGATCAGTCATCCTTATATTTCCTTTCTTTCTTTCTTTCTTTCTTTCTTTCTTTCTTTCTTTCTTTCTTTCTTTCTTTCTTTCTTTCTTTCTTTCTTCCTTCCTTCCTTCCTTCCTTCCTTCCTTCCTTCCTTCCTTCCTTTCTTTCTTTCTTCCTTCCTTCCTTCCTTCCTTTCTTTCTTTCTTTCTTTCTTTCTTTCTTTCTTTCTTTCTTTCTTTCTTTCTTTCTTTCTTTCTTTCTTCCTTCCTTCCATATTTTCCTTAAGAAAATATGCAGGAACTTTTGCAGTCTACTGAGTAACCCTGATGTTGCAATTTTCATTTTCAATCCTTCATTGCTCTTGTTACTTCACAGGATCCGATCGGTGTTCCCATTGATGGCCCAGAAATCCAGTTTAACATCCTCCATACTGAACCTACAGTTCCCAGATACAGCACAGCTAGGCTCACCAAGTTCACACCAACCAGCCAGCAGCAATCCCTTCTTCTGGCAAACGGCCCATAGTCTTCTCCAGCGCTTCTCTGAATACTTTCTAAATGCTGTCAACGACTCTTGTTTCCATCACTTTTTTAGGCAGTGTCCTCTGCTCCCTGGGTGGAAAAGGTCTCCCTCAGATTTCCTCTAAATTTCTTAACATCAATGTCCTGTAGTTTTATCTGGATAGTTTTTGCTCATGGCATCTTCGCCAACCTGCCATCACTTCCAATACTATTTTAGAACAGTTATATTAAGGCTGTAAATAATAATATTATGGGTGATGGGGTGGAGATACGTCTCGACCAAAGGAGGTCCAGGAGGCTCCTTCCCTTCCTTCCCTCTGCCAGTCTGCAGATTATCCTTGGGCAAGGTGTAGCACCTGCTTAACCACCCCTCCCACCCCAGGGCCACATGGAGTCACGGGAACAGCTGGGGCATATCGCAAGTCCTGGTTCTGCGACCGCTGACGCCAGGCAGACAATCTCTGAAGAGTATTGATAATTGCAGGGTCACCTGTCTTGTAAAGACACTGCCCGGAAGAAGAATTCTGTAGAAGAATTTGCCAAGGACAATCATGGTCATGGAAAGACCATGATTGCCTAATTTATATGGCAAGGCATATAACAAATGAAAGCTACTAAGTCCTCTCAGTAAAATAAATATTGCAACTGAAAACTGGGTACCACAGTAGTGAAGCAGTTGGCACTGATACTGCTCCCAGCATCAGAGTTCAGAGTTCAATTCCAGCATGTCTCTAAGGAGTTTGCACACTCTCCCCATGACTGTGTGGGTTTCCTCTGGGTGCTCCAATTTCCTCCATGGTCCAAAGACATACCAGTTAGTAGGTTAATTAGTCATTGTAAATTGCCCTGTGAATTAGGCTGGGGTTAAGTAAGGCCATAAGACATAGGAGCACAATTAGACCATTCAGCCCATCGAGTCTGCTCCGCTATTCCATCAGGGCTGATCCTGGATCCCACTCAACCCCATACACCTGCCTTCTTGCCATCACCTTTTGATGCCCTGACTGAGCAGAAAACTATCAACTTCAGCCTTAAATATACCCACAGACTTGTCCTCCACTGCAGTCTGTGGCAGAGCTTTCCACAGATTCACTACTCACTGGCTAAAAGAAACTCCTCCTTAACTCTGTACTAATAGGTCGCCCGTAAATTTTGAGGCTGTGCCCTCGAGTTCCGGATGTCCCCACTATAGGAAACATCCTCTCCACATCCACCTTATCTAGTCCTTTCAACATTCGGTAGGTGTCGATGAGATCCCCATGAATACTTCTAAATTCCAGTGAGTAAAGGCCCAAAGCTGCCAAACATTCCTCATATGTTAACCCCTTCATTCCCAGAAGCATCTTTGTGAAACTCCTCTGGACCCTCTCCAATGACAACACATCCTTTCTGAGATACGGGGCCCAAGACTATTGATAATACTCCAAGTGTGGCCTGATTGGTGTCTTATAAAGCCTCAGCATTATCTCCATGCTTTTTTATTCTATTCCCTTTGAAATAAATGCTAACATTGCATTTACTTTCCTTACCTCCTTTACCAAAGACTCAATCTGTAAATTAACCTTCTGGGAGTCTTGCATGAGAACTCCTAAGTCCCTTTGCACTTCTGATTGAATTTTATCCCCATTTAGATAATAGTCTGCACTATTGTTCCTTTTACCAAAATGCATTATCATACATTTCCCAGCGCTGTATTCCATTTGCCACTTTTTTGCCCATTTTTCCGGTTTGTCTAGGTCCTGCTGCAGTCGCATTGCTTCCTCAGCATTACATACCCCTCCATCTATCTCTGTGTCATCCACAAACTTTGCCACAAAGCCAGCAATTCCATTATCTAAATCTGTGACAAACAATGTGAAAAGTAGCGGTCCCAACACTGACCCCTGAGGAACACCACTAATCACTGGCAGCCAACCAGGAAAGGCCTCTTTTATTCCCACTCGCTGCTTCCTGCCTGTCAGCCATTCCTCTATCTACACCAGTATCCTTCCTGTAACGGCATAGGATTTTATTTTGTTAAGCACCCTCATGTGTGGCACCTTATCAAATGCCTTCTGAAAATCTAAATAAATGACATCCACTGCCTCTCTTTTGTCCTCCTTCCTCGAAGAACTCTAAGAGATTTGTCAGGCAGGACTTTCCTTAACAGAAACCTTGCTGATTTTGACTTATTTTATCATTCGTCTCCAAGTACACTCATTTACTTGAGCAATGTTTTGGAAAGAGACACAGGTCAAAGATCCTTCTGCAGTACTATCAGCACTTTCTGTTTTATCTTTGATATAACAGGAATTATGAGGACTCAAGGCAAGCTATGGTCCAGAAAGTGAGCAGAGGTACCATGGAGAGCAGTTTTACTAGTTTCATGACTATAGTATGCGGAGGGGGTACTGCACAGGATTGGAAAAAGCTGCAGAAGGTTATAAACTCAGCCAGCTCTATCATGGGCACCAGCCAGCCCAGGATTGAGGACATCAAGATTCTGATTGGTCAGGGCATGAACGGATACGGGGAGAAGGCAGGAGATTGGGGCTGAGAGGAAAATTGGATCAGCCAGGATGAAATAGTGGAGCAGACACGATAGGCCAAATGGCCTAATTCTGCTTCTATATCTCATGGTCTTATCTTCAAAAGGTGTTGTTTCAAAAAGGTGGCACCTATTGACTTTAGTCACCAGTGGTAAAGACATCTGCAGGTGCTTCTCCGCTTGTCCCTATACTCATAAACTCTTCCACTCTCTCCACATTTAGCCAAAGGTATCAGAAGACTGTTAGACACACATATTTCTGCCAGATTTCCTGCAAACGTAGAGACATCATTTAAAAAGAAACTCATCTGTTATTTCTCATACTTACAGTCAGAGCGGAATATCATCAGCTGCATCACTTTTGCCAGGGCTCTGAATATTTTACAACAGGCTGTTGCAGCTAAATATATTTGTGAACAATTAGATATGTTGTACCACTTCACAAATTCACGAATGCATGAAATGCAGTACTTGTGTGTGATAGTTATGCACATGAAAGAGAACGGCACGAGGTAGTGTGAATTTAATGGTGGCGTGCTGAGACACCAGCCCAGGCACGGATTCTGACGAGTCCGTTGGAAGTAGCATGTAGCACGCTGGTTCTGTTTAACGTTAAAGTAACCTTTTTGACAGACACCCAGGTGACCCACCCACATTGCTTGTGTATCCCATTGCTTGTGTGTCTATCGACCATTCAGACCACTATCTGCAGGGAGAAGATTATTTTGTTGAATGTGCTCTAAGTTAAGAAGGAAGTGTTGTAAAAATTTTTTAAAGCCCTTTGTTTCTCACAGATCGAAACTGAAATTTTATCACATTGTTCTTAGAGAATGGGCTTAGAATTGTCAGCAAACATATCCAATAAGACCAGTGAAAGATGTCTAGACATTACAGTTAATTGATCCACACCATCCTCTAGTGATTTTAAGTAATAACTTAAGCTGCAGCAATCGTGGATTCAATCAGAGGAAGTGCCTCAAACTGATTTAATTCCAGGTCAGGATGAAAGCGTTATCTTCTTAAAAAAGTACTGTAATTGAAAATATCACAGTGGATTTTTGCATCACTTCATAATCCAGTTAAAGCTGTTTCACGGCTAGGACTTTCCACTTGAAATTCTTGATGTGTAGAGGTGTACAAAATTATGAGAGGTATAGATCGGGTAAATGCAAGCAGGATTTTTGCACTGAGGTTGGATGGGACTACAACCAGAGGTCATGGGTTAAAGGTGAAGGGTGTTTAAGGGGAACATGGGGGGAAGTTCTTCGCTCAGATGATCATGATAGTGGGGGATGAACTGCCAGCAGAGGTGGTACATGCGAGCTTGATTTCAATGTTTAAGAGAAGTTTGGGTAGGTACCTGGATTGGAGGGGCATTGATGGCTATTGTCCAGGTGCAGATTGATGGGACTAAGCAGATTAAATGGTTCAAAATGGACCAGATGGGCCGAAGTGACTATTTCTGTACGACTCTTTTCTATGACTCCATGACGCTGTAAAAGCTAACTGAATATACAGTACTGAGCAAAAGATTTCAGCACATACATATAGCTAGGGTGCCTAAGACTTCTGTAGAGTACTGTATTTGTCGACACGGAGCGAAGAGCAAGTTTGCAGGAACAAAGGATGCTGTGGATGCCAAGGGTGGAGTGCCACAGGCGGGCTGTGGGACAGGTGGCAGTGCCAGGGGCATGATGGTGAGGCAGGTGCAAACTCACCCACCCCTAAGACACCAGGCAAGGTTATTTGATTCCAAACAATTGGTTTATTGATCATTACAGAATGTCTCTCCGGTGCTTCCTGCTCCCTCCCATCTCCCTCCCCCTTTTCCCAGCCATGATTCCCCTCTCCCTGTCCCCTTCCCACTCTCAGTCCACAATGGAGACCTATATCAGAATCAGGATTATCATCACTCACAGAAGTTCATGGTCTAAGGTAGAAGGAGTCAGCTTTAGAAATCCTAGCGCATTTATTTTTCAACATAGTCCCCTTCTACAATTACACACTTAGTCCAGCGGTCGTGGAGCATACGGATCTTGGACCTCCAGAAAGTGTCCACAGATGGATGATTGATAAGTTTGTGGCCTAAGGTAGAAGGAGATGAGTTATACAGCTCTCGTTATCTGCACATGCAGGTAAACTCTTTGAGTGATTATGTAGAAAGTTTGAAGTTAATAACTCTATGGAGTTACGCTCTATGGAGGACGCAATATCCACCACACTGCACACAGTTCTCTCTCACTTGGACAATAAAGACACTTATGCCAGAATCCTGTACATTGATTTCAGTTCAGCGTTCAATACCATCATCCCGCAGAGACTAGTGGAGAAACTGTCACTGCTTGGCCTTAACACTGCCATGTGTCGCTGGATTCTGGATTTCTTGACAGAGAGACCACAGTCAGTCCGTGTTGGCAGGAACATCTCTGACTCCATCACACTGAGCACTGGATCCCCACAAGGCTGTGTGCTTAGCCCATTGCTGTTTACACTGCTAACACATGACTGTGCAGCCAGATTCAAGGGGAATCTGATCATTAAATTTGCTGATGATACCACAGTGGTGGGGCTCATCAGCAAAAATGATGAAACAATTTACAGGGAGGAGATCAAACACCTAGAGAGCTGGTGCAGTGACAACAACTTGATGCTTAATGTCACCAAAACCAAGGAGATGATCGTCGATTTCAGACGGTCTCAGCCTGAGCACACACCCCTCAGCATCAGTGGCTCCACAGTGGAGAGAGTGGAAAACATCAAGTTCCTTAGGGTGCAGATCTCGGACAATCTCACCTGGTCCAGGAACACCACTGGGATTATGAAACGAACCCAGCAGAGATTGCACTGTCTGAGGAAGCTTAAACAAGCATCACTCCCCACTAACATCTTAACTACATTCTACAGAGGCGTGGTTGAGTGTGCAGACCTTTTGCATCACAACCTGGTACTCCAGCTGCAGTGCTGCTGACAAAAAAGCCTTGCAGAGGGTGGTTAGGGGAGCAGAGAAGGTTATTGGGGTCTCCCTACCTTCTGTGCAAGACCTCTTTCAGAGTCGATATCTCCAGAAGACACGATACATCATTAAAGACCCCTCACACCCTCTCCATGAACTTTTTGTTCTTCTGCCATCAGGCAAATGTTACAGGAACATCGGAACTAAAGCCACAAGGCTACTAAACAGCTTCCTCCCACAGGCAGTCAGACTGCTAAATAGCTGCTCTACCTGACTCTGCTTTGGACACTTTTAACTTGCACTGGACACTTATAACTTGTTTTTAACTGACATGTGGCTGTTGTGTTTTACTATTTATTGCTATGTTTATTATTTAGTGTTGCGTTTGTTATGTTATGATTGCACTGCTCCTGGGAAATGCTGTCTCATTCTGCCCTGCAGAGCTGATGTACGGTTAGAATGACAATAACGTTTTTGAATCTTGAATCATCTCCTTCTACCTTAGGCCACAAACTTATCAATCACCCCGATGAGTTATTAACTGATGAGGTAAATCTTTGAGTTGTGTACTGTACTGTGTGTGAATCTGATTTCATATTCAAGTTCAAATTTAATCATGTTTAATTACCATTCAACCGTATATAAATGCCCTTGCATACAGCCAAATGAAACAGCGTTACTCTGGGGCCATTGTGTAAAGCACAGCACCAACCATCATACACAGCACAAGGCACGTATAGCACATGTAAGACAGCAGTAAACATACAGTCACACTGAAATATAGTCCCAGGCCCCAGTCCATGAATGTCACCGCAGTCTGCAGTCGAACACAAATCCTTTAGTCTTCTGGCGAGTGAACACTGGGGGGCAGCACTGACTTCAGCATCCCAGTGGAGATACCGACTCTGACAGCTCTCTCCTGGGCAGCTGCAAATAGGTGACATTGGGCTTGAGGCTTTGTCTTCACTAAGACCAAGGCCACGCAGTTCCCCCGCCTTCCAACCTTGCCATTTGCCAATAAACCAGTGAATCGGACTTGTAGCATTCCATCATAACAATGCCTGACAGGGTTTTGTGATCACAAGAAAAGTGACTAAGACAGTCACTTACTGTTAGACCACTTACACGCACCGACTCCTTTAACGTCTCTCTGATGCAGGCAGCAGCACGATCCACACCAAGTCCAGCCCCTTCACTTTCTCTGCCAATGAGCAACTCGCTGATGGGGTGAAACCTGCAGTACTTCAAGACCCTAATGTCCAGCAGGGTCGTGTGAACGTGAAAAATACAATAACTCCTTTGGTTGTGATGCACCATCAATAACTCACTCTGAGACGTAGAAGCGAGGTATCGGCTTTTATTGACTGGAAGAAGGAACGAGCAGTGAGTGACCACCATACTACATCCTGGAGACTGAGGCCGGGCTCAGACCTCCATCACCTTTATACAGGGGTCTGTGGGAGGAGCCACAGGAGCAGTCATCAGGGGGCGTGTCCAGACAGGTATATGTAGTTCACCACAGGTTGGCCCTGTAGAAGCCGCTGTATCCTAGTGTGCTGCCATCTTACTGGAAGTCGATATATTTCATATAGTCCTGCCTGATGCAGTCTTAATTATTTTATTCATTTGTTTTAAAGCAATTATTTTTTTACTAACATGCGCTCAAGGGAGAAGGGTGACGGCAGCAGGCTTGCATTTATTGCCCAGCGTGGTTCTGCCTGACAAGATTTTGGTGGGCCTTCACTTAAAACTTTGTTGTCTCTTTCTCCTTTTTTATTTGGGAATTTCAAGATTTGCCATTGATTGAATGATTGATAATGCACGCCTCTCGACTCTAGGATTCGAATTTGCTGAGCAGCTTCCTCAAATTTCCTTCTTTTATTCCTCTTTTCATTATGATGCTGTGAAAATCTCACAACAGTATCCCAACAACAGATGTTAGGACCATAAGACATAGAGGCAGAATTAGGCCATTTGGCCCATCGAGTCTGTTCCACTATTCCACCATGACTAGTCTATTCACCACAAGAGCGAGAGCAACCCCTCTCAACCCTACAGAACCTTTGATACCTTGACTAATCAAGAACCTATCCACTTCTACTTGAAATATACTCCATGACTTGGCCTCCACAGCCGCCTGTGGCAATGAATTCCACACGTTCACTGTCCTCTGGCTAAAGAAATTCCCCCTCATCTCTGTTCTAAATGGAAGCTCCTCTATTCCAGTGGTTCCCAACTCTTTTTATGCCATAGAGCCTTGCCATTAACTGAGGGGTCCATGGATCCCTTGTGTCTAGCCTGATGTTATACTCTCTTGTCCTACACTCACCCTCTAAGGCAAACATCCTTTCTCTGTCCACTCTAAACAGCAAATTGTGATGTCCAGATTTTGCATGGAAATGCTGGAGAACTCAGCAAGTTAGGCTTCATCTATGGAGTGGAATAAGCTGCCGACACTTCAGGACAAGAACAGGGGAGTGAGTAGAAATTGGCAGCTGAGAGATGTCATGAGCCCTGCAGGCCTCTGTGCTGAGCCATAGAGTGTTGGACTTCTACGTTTCTCGAGCACCTGCATTTACTGATTGCTGTCTTCACTAGTCATTAAACCCTTGTGCTTTCTGCTTAATCTTGTCCGGTTAATTGTGGCTGGCATGGGCTATCCACATTTTATGATGACTTAATACGGACCACCATTTACTGGTCATTGTGGGATCCTTGTGTTGAGAATGACTTGTGTCGAGATGTCGTTTGGCCGTGCTATCGACGTTCTGATGGAATTACTATGCAGAATCTCTTGTTCCTGTCTCCGCACGGGAGTCTGCCGTTCCTCTGCACCTGCGTTCAGTCGTTGCCCGCTCTCACCGCGACGGTTGGATTGCGTAAATGACAGCAATTTCAGCGTTGCAATTTATTCAAGCACAAACTCTGATAGTTGCTTTCAAACTTGTGGTGGTCAGCAGTGGAGGATGAAACTTCAGCAACTCTTCGCTGCTTATCTGAGGGGGCTCATTGAAAATGCTTGCATTGGCTCATGTCCATGAAGTGCTGATTTTTTTTAGATAATTAACATCTTTTGAATTGCTTTAGTTCATGCAATATCTGAGCAATTTGTTTTTTTTTAAATATTTTAATTGTTTTGGTTGGTTTGGAATGCTTTGTAATGTCAGAAATCTTTGCTGAATTTGTGTGTTCTGTTTTATGACCGAAGGAATTTTCATTGAAATTACTTAATCTTTAAACTTGATTAGCCAAAACAAAAGATAAATTAAGCAACTATTCTGCTCCATTGTACGTTTGCCATTGTTTTGTTTAAGACACCAATTAACTTCCTTGTATGCAAATCAGCAAGTTAACTGGGTAGTGACGAACAAGCTGATGAAAATAATAAGTAAAAGGTGAATAGATAATTTGGACGTTCCTCCACCGAAACCCACCTTAGCGTTTGATTTAATATCATACAGATTCTCAAACTGTCAAATTGTCCATGTGGATTTACAGCTGGCTCCCATTTAACATGCAGAGTGCAGTATGAAGTTATACGTTGAGCCGTTAGGATCAATAATTAATGCCCATTTCTCACCCAGAAGTCAGTTTGAAATAGGCAGGAATGCAACATGGGGTCTAACTTCAGTAACCTCGCTTTCATGGACACAGCATGAGATTGACATACAATCTGCTCCTTTCAATGGTTTTATTGACCAGCCTGTTTGGGTGAACACATCAGCAGGGAGAGGCGAGGGACAACTCAATATAGTGAGTGGTGAGTGGCCAGCTCTGGCTGAATCTAGCTTGTACTTCTTTTAAAGGGACAGACTTTAAAATTCAAAGTTCAAAGTAAATGTTATTATCAAAGTGCATCTATATCACCATTTACAACTCTGATATTTATTTTCTTGTGGGCATACTCAATAAATCTATAGAATAGTAACCATAACAGAGTCAATGGAAGACCACCCAACTAGGGTGTTCAACCAGGGTGCAGAAGACAACAAACTGTGAACTTATGAACATAAGAAATAGGAGCAGGTGTAGGCCATCCGGCCCATCGAGCCTGCTCCGCCATTCAATAAGATCATGGCTGATCTGTCCGTAAACTCAGCTCCATCTACCTGCCTTTTCCCCAAAACCCTTAATTCCCCTACTATGTAAAAATCTATCTAACTGTATCTTAAATATATTTAGTGAAGAAGACTCAACTGCTTCCCTGGGCACAGAATTCCATAGATTCACCACTCTCTGGGAAAAACAGTTTCTCCTCATCTCTGTCCTAAATCTTCTCCCCTGAATCTTGAGGCAATGTCCCCTAGTTCTAGTCTCACCTACCAATGGAAACAACTTTCCTACTTCTATCTTATCTATCTCTTTCAAAATTTTGTATGTTTCTACAAGATCCCCTCTCATTCTTCTGAATTCCAGAGAGTATAGTCCCAGGCGACTCAATCTTTCCTCATAGGTTAACCTCTTCATCCCTGGAATCAACCTGGTGAACCTCCTCTGCACTGCCTCCAAAGCCAGTATAACCTTCCTCAAGTATGGAGACTAGAAGTGCACACAGTACTCCAGGTGCGGTCTCACCAGTACCCTGGGCAACTGCAAAAAGAAGAAACAATGATATAAATAAATAAGTAATAAATATCGAGAACATGAGATGAATAATCCTTGAAAGTGAGTCCATAGGTTGTGGGAACATTTCAATGATTTTGAGTGAAGTTATCCCCTTTGGTTCAGGAGCCTGATGGTTGAGGGGTAATAACTATTCCTGAACCTTGTGGTGTGAGTCCTGAGGCTCCTGTACTTTCTTCCTGATGGCAGCGGTAAGAAAACATAGAAACATAGAACATTACAGCACATTACAGGCCCTTTGGCCCACAATGTTGTGCTGACCCTCAAACTCTGCCTCCCATATAACCCCCCACCTTAAATTCCTCCATATACCTGTCTAATACTCTCTTAAAATTCACTAGTGTATCTGCTTCCACCACTGACTCAGGCAGTGCATTCCACACACCAACCATTCTCTGAGTGAAAAACCTTCCTCTAATATCCCCCTTGAACTTCCCTCCCCTTACCTTAAAGCCATGCCCTCTTGTACTGAGCAGTGATGCCCTGGGGAAGAGGCGCTGGCTGTCCACTCTGTCTATTCCTCTTAATATCTTGTACACCTCTATCATGTCTCCTCTCATCCTCCTTCTCTCCAAAGAGTAAAGCCCTAGCTCCCTTAATCTCTGATCATAATCCATACTCTCTAAACCAGGCAGCATCCTGGTAAATCTCCTCTGTACCCTTTCCAATGCTTCCACATCCTTCCTATAGTGAGGCAACCAGAACTGGACACAGTACTCCAAGTGTGGCCTAACTAGAGTTTTATAGAGCTGCATCATTACATCGCGTCTCTTAAACTCTATCCCTCGACTTATCAAAGCTAACACCCCATAAGCTTTCTTAACTACCCTATCTACCTGTGAGGCAACTTTCAGGGATCTGTGGACATGTACCCCCAGATCCCTCTGCTCCTCCACACTGCCAAGTATCCTGCCATTTACTTTGTACTCTGCCTTAGAGTTTGTCCTTCCAAAGTGTACCACCTCATACTTCTCCGGGTTGAACTCCATCTGCCACTTCTCAGCCCACTTCTGCATCCTATCAATGTCTCTCTGCAATCTTCGACAATCCTCTACACTATCTACTATACCACCAACCTTTGTGTTGTCTGCAAACTCGCCAACCCACCCTTCTAACCCCACATCCAGGTCGTTAATAAAAATCACGAAAAGTAGAGGTCCCAGAACAGATCCTCGTGGGTCACCACTATTCACAACCCTCCAATCTGAATGTACTCCCTCCACCACGACCCTCTGCCTTCTGCAGGCAAGCTAATTTTGAATCTACCTGGCCAAACTTCCCTGCATCCCATGCCTTCTGACTTTCTGAATAGGCCTACCATGTGGAACCTTGTCAAATGCCTTACTAAAATCCATGTGGATCACATCCACTGCACTACCCTCATCTATATGCCTGGTCACATCCTAGGTGTTGGGGTTCTCTGATGATGAAGAATGTGCTGGGTGGTGAGGGTCCCATCAATTGGCAATAAAATCTGCAGGTACCAGCCTGGCTTCCCAGAGTAAGAACTGGAATATGCATCTGATAAGTTACCTGGCATTGGCATTTGTAGCCATGGGTAGCAGGGTAGAGAAACATCTCTACCAAAGGAGGTGTAAGGCACTCCTTCCCTTCGCGATTCTGCAGGTCACCCTTGGGCAAAGTGTAGCACCCATTTAGACACCCGATCATGGTCACGTGAAGCCATGGGAGCAGGTGGTGAATGGTCGTATGAGCAGCTGGTGCAGATCACAAGTCCTGGTTTTGCAACTGCTGATGCCAGGAGGACAATCTCTAAAGAGTATTGATAATGACTGGGGTCAACTATCTTGTAAAGACACTGCCTAGAGGAAGGCAATGGCAAACCATTTCTGTAGAAAAATTTGCCAAGGACAATCATGATCATAGACCATGAATGCTCACGTCATATTACATGACACATAATGATGGTGTTGAGCCAAAGAAGGTAGCAAAGATATTTCAGGTACCTGCTCTCTGGAGGGGAGATCATACAAGAGTTTTACTGCAGGGAACTCTTGCAAAAGCACACAACATTTTCTTTACCTGCGTGTTACAGATGCAATTCAAACTACCGTCATGAAAGTCTTAACAGCTGCCACTATATCTAAAAAAAAACTGTGCAAAAAAGGGCCTTGCAGGTTTTCTCAGGCTCCTTAAGATTGTTATAACCATGGATGATAATGGGGACAAGATCCCAATGGCTTGCACCTCAAATAGCTTCTGACAACCAAATCCAGCTCCTCGCCTTCACGTGTGCGGCTTAACTACTGAATCTGATGGAACCGTTTCTACTGACAGGAGAAGGAGCAAAGGCGGGTTACTGGTGGCTTAAGAACAGTCGCTTCGGACAGAAGGGGCTCATCAGCCGTGGTTGGCAGCTCATCTAGGAGAAGGAAAACTCTGATCTCAAACCTCTGCTGCCTTTTGGCTGTACCCACTCACAGGGACGATTTCGGGAGTCAACCCTGAGGGAAAATTCCAGTGATGGAGTCCCTAAGGTAGTCTTACATTACGTTCAACGTTGACTCGCAACTCCTGTGATGCTGCTGGTACCAAACTGTATCGGTCTCTGCCGTTCCTTTGGGTTCATCAGATACTTGGAGAGGGGGAACCTGCCACATGCGTTTAGGTTTTGGAGTTCAATAAAATGTGTTATGGGTTTCACTAAGCATAAAATGCCTCACTTTGTTTTATTTGCAGAAGCCTACATTGGTAACCCTAATGCTCTAGGACGATTCCAGAGTTATTGAACACATCGGCCAATGCAATCACTTTGAAACTGCTGGAGTTTTGGGAGCAAAATGCTGTCGATTAATTTGTACAAGCTGAGGCTCATTTCGCACTTTGAGAAATCTCTGCTGACAATACCAGGTATTTCTATGTGGCAGTGTTGCTCAGTATTTTCATGGCTGTGAGAGTGGCGAGTATACTAGAGCACCCGCCTGAAAGCTCACCTTTTACAAATATTTGGATTATTGGAGTCTGAGCTCACCAAACAGTTGTTTCCCTTACCTGGCCTCGGTGAAGGTAAGCCATCAGAGATAATGGACCACCTGATGTCTCTCCTGGGAAGTCATCATCCTTGTTTTATTTTTAAAGAACTTCTCATGCAACAAAGCCTGATCAAGTTTGCATAGCCCTCACTAATGCACTCGTGAAGGACTCTAGGGAGCATACGACACTCTACACTCAGCTGGGCAGCAATGCATTATTTCTCCTCTCTTCTCTACCTCAATAAACCTATAAGGATGACAACAGCTGCAACAACAGACTAGGCCGGGCCTGTGCTTTTACCATGCTCAGTTTGGTAAGAGCGCTAGGAAGTGCTGATGGCCTTTCTGGTTCGACAGTGCCTATGCATCTGGACATCAGGGGTCTGTGAACACACTGGGTTCCCACTGCCATGGTCGTCTGCTGTTCATTTCGGATACCCTTTCAGGATGACATTTCCTGTTTGATACGGGCGCCCAAGTGAGTCTGCAGCCAGCATTGGCTATTGATTAGAGGCTAAAGAGCAGTGAAACCTCACTGGAGGCTACCAGAGGATCCAGACTTATGGGACATGACGGCTGACACTCTGCTTCACATGGGACATTGTTCTGGCTGAAGTGGCTAGACCTCTGCTCGGTTCAGGTTTCTTGTGTGCCCAAGGATTTTCAGTAAATTTTAAGAACTACTGGTTTCTGGATATCAAGAACTTTGGGTTGTTACCTTGCTTCCCCAGTAAGCTCCTCACTATGACTCTGTCAAGCACGTCTGCCACCGCATGTGAGTTTACTCAAGTGCTGGGCGAATTCCCAGACCTCACCAAGCCCACATTCTCCACAACAGTCACAGAACGTGGGGTCAAGCACCACGTTCCCACAACTAGCTTGCCGGTCCATGCTCATGCACAAAGACTGGACCCAGAAATACTGGCAACCATGAAGGCTGATTTGGCCAACATAGAAAGACTCAGCACTGTACGTCGATCGAAGAGCCTCTGGGCTTCACCCCTCCATATGCTCCCTAAGTCCGATGGTGGTCACTGCCCATGTAGGGGTTCCTTAATGAGGCTACTGCCCCCGATCGTTCCCACACATCCAAAACTTTTTGGCTTGTTCAGCTGGAAAGTTAAATTTTTCCAAAGTCAATCTACTTAGGGGCTACCAACAGGGGCACGTGTGCTCGGAGGACTTTCCCAAAATGCCTGTGGAAAACCCTGTTTGGTTTTTTTGAGTTTCTGCTCATGTCATTTGGACTGAAAAATGCAGCACAGACTTTTCAACAGCTGATGGACTCTGCATGAATAGAATAAGATTGTCCTTTTCTTTGTCTGGATGATATACCTGTCACCAGCGCATGCACATCCTAACATGTATCACATCTCCACACACTCTTAGAGAACTTACGCCAACCCGGGTTGAATATTAACCCTGCTGGATGCCAGTTTCTCAGTCATCACACCTCTGCAGAAAATGTGAAACCCCTCCCATCAAAACTAGCTGCTCTTATGGATTTCCCACCACCCTGCACTACAGAAAGATGACAGGAGTTTTTAGGTATGGTAAATTTCCTTTACTGCTTCATTCCACGGGCCTCTGAACTTATGCTCCCCATGTATAGTGCACTTAAGAGTAATACCCCAATCAAGTGCTTGACTGGTCAGCGGATATGACAAGCGAATTTGATGATACCAACTGAGCTCTTTCCAACACAATCCTACTGGTGCACTCGCTCCCAATGCACCCCGTAACCATTACTACCGACACATCAGACCAGGCTGTGGCTGCTGTGCGTGTGACAGCCACTCACCTGCTTCATCCCGCAGAAAGGAAGCACAGCATGTTTGACTGCGAGCTTCTTGGTCTCCATCTTGCTGTCCCACTTGTGTTTTCTTCGAGAGTTGCCATTTCACAGAGTCTGTTAACCACAAACCCCTCACGCATGCGATGGGCAAAGTATCGGACCCTTGGCCTGCTATGGCAACAACGCTGTCTGGCCTACATAACCGACATACAACATATCAGGATATACAACATATCAAGGGGAAAAATCATGCTGTGGGTGATTGCCTCTCGTGTTGAGGCTGTACATAGAGCGGTTGACTATGCTGGTGTGGCCGCCGACCAGGCCAAGCTTACCGAACCGCAGTCACAGGCCTGCAGTTACCTGACATTAAGTTTGAGGAAGCTGTAGTTTCTCTCCTGTGAGATGCCTCAGCTGGTCCTCCCCACCCATCTTGCCCACAAACTGGTTTTGACTCCATACATGGCGTCCGGCATCCAGGCCAGAAGGCCTTGCAGAAACTGGCTGCACTAAAGTTTGTTTGTTTTGTGGGTGCCTGTGAGGAGACGATGTCAGGGTTGTATAAAGAATACATTCTTTGATAACAAATGTGCTTTGTACTTAGATTCGGAGCAAGAAGGCTTTAAGAGGAATGGCTGAGGATTTCTGGAGTGAAGGCATTCTACTACTCAAGGTAATGAGAGGCAAGGTTGCGCAGGCTCATGACGTCAGCCAGTAGAGTGGGAAAAGCTTGAAAAGAAGACCGCCATATTCTGTGGGCAGCAGAGTGAGAGGTAGCAGAGTGATAGGGCTTTGGCTCAACAGGCTTAGGTGGTAACGAGGCGAGGTTTGCCTGTGTTAATTGCGGAAAGGAAGTATGTTTGTGAGGCCGGTTTTTTGTGCTCGGTGTCAGATGTGGGAGGTCCTGGAGTCTCCCAGCCTTCCAGATGGCCATATCTTCACCCGGTGTGTTGATGGAGAAGATCCTGAGAGACAGGATTTATGAACGTTTGGAGAGGTATTATATGATTAAGAGTAGTCAGCATGACTTTGTCAAGGGCAGGTCATGCCTTACAAGCCTGAATGAATTTTTTTGAGGATGTGACTAAACACATTGATGAAGGTAGAGCAGTAGATGTAATGTATATGGATTTCAGCAAGGCATTTGATAAGGTTCCCCATACAAAGCTTATTGAGAAAGTAAGGAGGCATGGGATCCAAGGGGACATTGCTTTGTGGATCCAGAACCGAAGGCAAAGAGTGGCTGTAGACGGGTCATATTCTGCATGGAGGTCGGTCACCTGTGGAGTGCCTCAGGGATCTGTTCTGGGACCCTTACTCTTTGTGATTTTTATAAATGACCTGGGTCGGGGCAGGGAGGTAACCAAAGCATGATTGTACTATGGGTGCATCTCTCTCATAGATGTGAATTTAAAAAACCAATAAAAATATTGTTGAGAAAAAATGCAGCTCGGAACAGAACAAAAAATAAATAAATGACCTGGATGAGGAAGTGGAGGGATGGGTTAGGAAGTTTGCTGATGACACAAAGGTTGGGGGTGTTGTGGATAGTGTGGAGGGCTGTCAGAGGTTACAGCGGGGTATTGATAGGATGCAAAACTGGGCTGAGAAGTGGCAGATGGAGTTCAACCTAGATAAGTGTGAGGTGGTTCATTTTGGTAGGTCAAATATGATGGCAGAATATAGTATTAATGGTAAGACTCTTGGCAGTGTGGAGGATCAGAGGGATCTTGGGGTCTGAATCCATAGGACGCTCAAAGCAGCTGCCAAGGTTGACTCAGTGATTAAGAAGACATATGGTGTATTGGCCTTCATCAATCGTGGAATTGAGTTTAGAAGCCCAGAGGTAATGTTCAATTATATAGGACCCTGGTCAGATCCCACTTGGAGTACTGTGCTCAGTTCTGGTCGCCTCACTACAGGAAGGATGTGGAAACAATAGAAAGGGTACAGAGGAGATTTACAAAGATGTTGCCTGGATTGGGGAGCATGCCTTATGAGAATAGGTTGAATGAACTTGACCTTTTCTCCTTGGAGCGAAGGAGAATGAGAGGTGACCCGATAGAGGTGTATAAGATGATGAGAGGCATTGATCATGTGGATAGTCAGAGGCTTTTTCTCAGGGCTGAAATGGTTGCCACAGGAGGACACAGGTTTAAGGTGCTGGGGAGTAGGTACAGAGGAGATGTCAGGGGTAAGTTTTTTACTCAGAGAGTGGTGAGTGCGTGGAATGGGCTGCCGGCAATGGTGGTGGAGGCGGATACGACAGGGTCTTTTAAGAGGCTTTGGGATAGGTACACGGTGCTTAGAAAAGTAGAGGGCTATGGGTAAGCCTAGTAATTTCTAAGGTAGGGACATGTTCGGCACAACTTTGTGGGCTTAAGGGCCCGTATTGAGCTGTAGGTTTTCTATGTTTCTATTAACATTGAACTTCGAAGATGTGATCATTGCCAGCAAGACCACATTATTGTCCTAAATGCGGTAAATCACCTTCTTAAGTAGTTTGCATTCAATTGCCTTTGACTCAGTCATACAGCTTCCAATAAAAATTTATGATAGGTTCTTGGCATACAGTTCCTACAAGCACTGAGCAGAATTAAGCCTGTTTTGCCTATGGTTGTTAAGGTTCAAGTGGCAAATTCTTTCGAGGCTGGAGTTACATACATCTGTAACATATCCCAAATCCATGCTTCAGTTAGACTTTCTTGTATTAATGTTTGTGAGAAAGATATTTGTGGAATTTCTCAGGAGAACGATAAACAGTTTATGGTTTAATTGTTATATTAACTGACTGTAAATTACTGTGAACACTTAACGTATTAATGTAAAGAACCTCCCTCTGCTATTTAAGGAAAGAATTTGTTCATAGCTTCATGTGTCTGCTGAAAAGGTAAAGATCATAATTTGATGTGAGCATGTTTTGCATACTAGTGTAAAAGCCTTTGGTACATATATATATCTATATATATATATAGCTAGGATGCACAGCACTGTATTTGTTAATGTGGATTTGAAAGTGAGTTTGCAAATCTGGTGCAACCAACAAAGATTGTTGGGAATGGTGAGGGTGGGCACCGTGGGAGGGGTGTGAGACAGGTGGTAGAGAAGGAATGTTGGGGTGGAGTGGTGAAGGTGCGTACACACCCAGCCCTGAGAAACCAGGCAAGGTCACTTGATTCCAAACAATTGGTTTATTGATCATTACAGAATGTCTCTCTGGTGCTTCCTGCTCCCTTCCCTCTCCCTCCCCCTTTTCTCAACCATGATTCCCCTCTCCCTGCTCCCTTCCCATTCTCAGTCCACAACAGAGACCCATATCAGAATCAGGTTTATCATCACTCATATATGGCGTGAAATTATTTTTTTTCGCAACAGTTGTAGACTGCAATACATAAAAGTACTACAGTACTGTGCAAAAGTCTCAGGCACCCTAGCTGTATACATTGTGTGCCTAAGAATTTTGTACAGTACTGTAAGTCACTTATAAAAATCGCAAAGTGCGGGTTTCCCAGAACACATGTCTGCAGAACAACGCTAATCATGGATCTCTGGGCAGAATTCGTTCTCTTTATAACCACCCTCTGCCTTCTTCTATGGGCAAGCCAATTATAAATCCATTCAACCCTTGTAGAATACCTTACTAAAATCCATATACACCACATCCACCACCCTACCCTCATCAAGTTGTTGTGACACTTCCTCGAGAGAGTTATTTGAGCTCGTGAGACAGGACCTGCCCCTCACAAAGCTGTGCAGTCCATCTCTAATCAGGTGATGTTTCTCCAAATATTCATAAATCATAAATATGCCCAAGACTTTTGCGCGGCTCTGTAGTCATTTTATGTATTACGCTGCATTCCTGCCACACTCTGCTCCATGTTGTCAAATACAGTACTGATATACAGCATATATATATCTATATATATGTCGTCGAAGACTTTTTGCACAGTACTGTATATTACAGTATCTCATTACTTTAATGATCGTTTATTTTAATTATTTAAGTGCATTCATTAGGTGATTGCAAAAGAGCTTTGAAGAGTGTATTGGCTTAACATTTTTCTGCATAACAGCTCACATTGTAGCAAGGTCCAGTGTATCATGAGAGATCAAGTTTCTTGAGGCACACTGCCTATAGATGAAATTGATGAATATTTTTTAAAAGAAGTACTCAAGGATAGAGTAGTTAATAGGTTGCAGCAGCTAGATAACTTCCTCCTTCACTTTCCATTCTACCACAGATTGGCATCTGCATCTTGGCATAGTTGGATAGTTGGCACTAGAGGTGGTACCCTTTGTACCTTAAGCAGTTATGTGTTCTCCCAGCGACCTGGAAAACATAGCTGGGTGTGATCGAGTTAAATTCTTGGGAATCAGGACCTGCAGATGTTCAATGGACCTAATTCTTTTCTATTTTAACTTAGACAATCCTCCTTTTGCAGAATCTACTGACGTTGCAACATGTTCAATGGGAACACGAATACTGTACCACACTGCACATGTTGGGTTCTGAGCAGGCGCAACGCTGGATTTCTATTATTTTTGAGGATAATCTGTAAGTTCAGGTTCAAGTTTAATTGCCACTGAACCACACATACATTCCCATGAGTACAACAGTGTTATTCCGGGGCCAAGGTGCAAAACACAGTACCACCAGTCACACACAGCACAAGGCACGTATAAGAAAGCAGGCATGTATAAGATATCAGTGAAATACAATCATACAAAAAGATGTTGTGTAAGACCCTGAGTCCATGAATGTTGCTGAAATTTGCCGTCGAGCGCAATGCAGCTCATCTTCTGCCGAGTGAACACTAGGGGACAGCACTAACTCCAGCTCGTACGCAACGCCACACCGCCTCCGGTGGGATGCGCCACCTCCGAAGCAGCGCATCTCCTGGACTGCTATTAGTAAGTGACCTTAAAAATAGATAAGCGCCTGCCTGGGAGCCAAAGACCTGGTCAGCATTTCCCAGCAAGTTCTCACTGGTGGAACTTCATAATTCAGTTGGATGGCACACAGCAGATCACATATCACGGACCGTTATGAACTCAGATTGGGAAAGCAAAAATAGCCAACTGTCAGTTGATCCCTGGGCTAAAGGGTGGATGTGTCTTCCAAGGATATGTTAGGGTCAAAACTTAATCTTGCTTAGTGAGGAAATCACTTGGTATATTGAGGAAATGTGCATGCTTATCCTTTTGGCTTTTGCACTTGCAGTCTCTATAATGAAACATGTGATGATCAGGATATCTGTTCTTCAGATATTTCATCCATTCCAAATGAATTTCCACTGTAAGATTAAAAGTTAAAAAATAAATACAGTACGAACAAGTCCATTTGAAATTATGCAGTTCTGTGCAAAAGTCTTATGCATACGCACACACACACACACACACACACATTATATATATATATATATATATATATATATATATAGAGAGAGAGAGAGAGAGAGAGAGAGAGAGAGAGAGAGAGAGAGAGAGAGAGAGAGCACTTCAGATCTTTGCACAGTTCTGCAGTAATTTTATGTATGATAAACTTGATTCTGATATGGGTCACTATTGTGGACTGAGAGTGGGAAGGGGGCAGGTAGAGGGGTATCATGGTTGGGAAAAGGGGAAGGGAGAGGGGAGGGAACTGGAAGCACCAGACAGACATTCTATAATGATCAATAAACCAATTGTTTGAAATCAAATGACGTGGCCTGGTGTCTCAGGGCTGGATGTCTCAGCACCCTCACCACTTCAACCCCTGCCCCCAGCGCTCCTTTTCTGCCGTCTGTCCCACACCCCTCCTGCGGCACTCCGCCCTCACCATTCCCAACATCCTTTGCCCCCGCCAGATTTACAAACCCGCTGTCTGCTCCACATTGACAAATAGAGTACTGTGCAAAAAGTCTTTAGGCACCCTATGTATATGTGCCCAAGACTGTTGCACAGTGCTGTAGTATATCAATGTTCCATCATGCCAAGCTTTATAGATTTTTGCAATGGTTACTTTGAATACTTTACTAACTATGATCTTTAAATCCATGCTCTTTGGAACTTTACAATAATTGGACCACTTTCTGCTCTTATTCACAAGAACTGGCATTATTGCATTTCCAGCCCAGCGTTTCCAAAGTTCGTGCTTACCATCTGGTTGACAAACTTCCAAATTCCTTCCTTCCTTTTTCACTGACTTTTTGCCAGCCACCAACCACACTATAACATTCCAGTGCGAGGCTCAGAACATCTCAGACAGTGTTATTTTTAAAGTTGAATCTGAAGTTTGTCTCTGAGACTTTATTTTTCACTGGCCTACATTCCTGACACCAAATCCAGCTGCATACCGACCTCTTGCTCCTGTATGTCACACCACGGGTCGTGCCAGGTCCGGCTCCAGACACACATCAACCTATCACCCCTGAGCTTCCACTCTAGCCACAACTGGCTCTTGTTCCTGAACCCCACGCTTCATCTGCACACCCTAATCTTCAAAACCAATGGAATATTCTGATGTGTACACCCCACAACCGCTCAGTCTAACAGCTGTAGAGATGGAGTGTGCAGACAAAGATTGTCTTTGCTCTTGCTCAGAGGGTGAGCTACAGCACCGTGCAAAAGTCTTAGACACTTATTTATAGCTAGGGTGCCTAATACTTTTGCACAGTACTGTAGTCATTTTATGTATTGCACTGTACTGCTGCCACAAAAAAAAATTCATGACATATGTGAGTGATGATCAGCTTGATTCTGATATGGGTCTCTGTTTGGACTGAGAGTGGGAAGGGGGCAGGGAGAGGGGAATCATGGTTGTGAAAAGGGGAAAGGAGTGAAAAGCACCAGAGAGATATTCTGTAATGATCAATAAGCCAATTGTCACCTTGCCTGCTGTCTAAGGCCAAGTGTGTCTGCATCTTTGCCACCCCTTCCACTCCTGGCACTCCTTTTCTGCCACCTGCCCCACGCCCGTCTCATGGTGCTCCATTCCCAACATCCTTTGCTCTCACCTGATTTACAGACTCGCTCTCCACTCCACATTGACAAATACAGTACAGTGCAAAAGGACTCTGTGCTTAATATCGCATGACAGATGCCCTCTACTGATCTCCTTTGCACCAGAGTACTCTCCAATATTCACGGCAAGCCCTAGAAAACTGGGAACTCTTCCCATACCTCTTACTGAGAGCAGAAATTCACCACCACTTCAATTAGCCACAAATGGCCCTTGTTCCTGAACCCCAGGTTTCATCTGCACACCCTAATCTTCAGAACTAATGGAAAGTTCCGACAAGTAGACTCCAGAACCGCTCAGTCAAACAGCCGTAAAGATAACAGTATGCAGCCTTTAGCTGATTGTAGTAAAGATTATTTGGATTTGGCACAGACTCATGGTCACCTGGCATCAGTGATCCTGTCTTAGTTCAGAGACCTGGACTATACAGCACAGCTCTTGGCACTGGAAGTCTACCACCAATATTATCTCCACTTATAAACGGCCAAGTTCATTGAAAGGATAAGCAGATCAATGCCAGCATCATCTCCCTGGCCAACATCCCCGGCATTGAGGCCCTTGTTAATCTCCGTCAGCAGCACTACACAGGCCACCTTTGTTCGCACTGCTGTTTCCAGACGCTCTATTCCGAGCTCTGGCGTGGAGAGGGATTACCAGGCAGACAGAGGAAAGGATTCAAGGAAACGTTCAATACAACTGCTCCACTGCTTCCATTTAACCTCCGGCCGATGAACACTCAAACTGGAGAAGAATCACCTCAGGATGGTAGCGAGACCCTCACAAGCACTGGCAACAAATGAGCAAACTGCATGCAGGATAGGAGAAGTGCGCCACGTCAGAAACCGCCCAACCCCTCGCCCTGTCCGCTGCTCCTGGGCGCCACGGTAGCATAGCGGTCAACGTGACGCTATCCCAGCTTGAGGCGTTGGAGGTCAGAGTTCAGTTTTGGGGTCGCCTGTAGAGAGTCAGTACGCCCTCCCCGTGGAATGCGTGGGCTTTCACCAGGGGCTCGGGTTTCCTCGCACACTGTACGGAGAAGGGCATTTGGTCATTGTAATCTGTCCCGTGATTAGGCGAGGGTTAATCGGGTTTGCTGGGGGCTGCTGGGGCAGCACAGCTCAAAGGGCCTGAAGGCCCTACTCAATGCTATATCACTACATCAAACAAATGAATTCCTTGTCCATTCACGGAGGAGTCTTCAGTTCCCTATACCACATATAGTGTTCAGTAAGAATTGAATAATAGTGTTCAGTATAATATAACGTATTAAACTTGTAATGGCAAACACTTCTAACATATACACAAGGTGAGTCTTTAAGCCCAGGCTAGAAATTGAGTTTGTTTGTTTGCTTATTTATTTATTTATTGAGTTACAGCACAGAATAGTCCTTTCCAGCCCTTCGAACCGTGCTGTCCAGCAGTACATCTTCGGACTGTGAGGAGGAACCGGAGCATGCGGAGGAGACCCACGCAGTCACGGAGAGAGTCCTTACCGACAGCGGCGGGAATTGAACCCCCGGTGCCTGTTCTGTTGTGTTAACCACTATGCTACTGGGCCACTGTTGCAGCCGAGTGATTTTATTACAAATCGTGTTAATATGTTTTACTTTCAACTGCCTTCCCCCACTGATGGACACTTAGGGATGTAATAATATACCAACATTGCCATTGACATCCACGTTCTGAGCATGAGTAAATAATAACACGACATGGTTCTCTGTATCCACTTCGATGCACTGTTGTATGTCTATAGATTTCAATACACTAAAATTAGAAATGAAACTGTTTCCTTTGAAATGACACATTTCTAAAGTGTATATTCTTGCTCCCTCTTCTATCTCAATTTTTTCTTTAGAACTATAAATACAGTATACTTGGATTTTTTTTTCCTGAAATCTAAAACTTTGCATGACCTGTACCTTGACGTCGTATTGCAGTTTATAATGTTTACACAAACTGTATCGTGCTGTTTCAATGCAGAAATGTTCGGAAAAGATTATTGAAGACTTAATGCCCTGGTTGGGGTTTTTCTTCTGGTTTCTTGTGTGTTTGATGAACAGAAAGTTTGAGGCATGCAGAGAGCGAGTTTGTAAATGTACACGTACAAAACGCTGGAGGAACTCAGCAGGTTGGGCAGCATCCGTGGAAATGAGCAGTCAATGTTTCGGGCCAAGACCCTTCGTCAGGACTGAAGAGGGAGGGGGCAGGGGCCCTATAAAGAAGGTGGAGGAAGGAAAAGGCTGGTAGGTGCCAGGTGAAAAACCATTAAGGGGAAAGATCAAGGGGTGGGGGAGAGGAAGCAGGGAGGGGATAGGCAGGAAAGGTGAAGAAGGAATGTAAAGGGAAAGCACTATGGGTAGTAGAAGAAGGCAGAATCATGAGAGAGGTGACAGGCAGCTGGAGGAGGAGGCAGAGTGAAACTGGGATGGGGGAAGGGAGAGGGAGGGAATTACCGGAAGTTGGAGAATTCAATGTTCATTTTCCCAGTTCGAGTTTGTAAATCTGGTGGGAGCAAAGGATGTTGAGAATGGTGAGGGTGAAATGCCCCGGGACAGGTGACTGAGAAGAGTGCCAGGGGCTGGGGGGTGGGGGGGGGGGGGTGGGGTGTCATGGGTGCAGACACACCCAGCTCTGAGACACCAGGTGAGGTCGGTTGATTCCAAACAATTGGTTTATTCATCATCACAGAATGTCTGTCTGGTGCTTCCCACTCCCTCCCCTCTCCCTTCCTGTTTTCCCAACCATGATTCCCCTTTCCCTGCCCCCTTCCCACTCAGTCCACAATAGAGACCCAGATCAGAATCAGGCTTATCATCACTCACATATGTTAAGATTTTTTTGTGTGATAGCTGTACAGTGCAATACATAAAATTACTGCAGTACTGTGCAAAAGCCTTAGGCTCCCTTTTGCACAGTGCTGTAAATATTGTCCGATCTTGATATACACTGCACATGGCAAGTTGGGTATTTGCATCACAAATGAGGCTTATTTTGCTATTAGTTAAAGCAGCCCCACATTAGTAGTTTTAAAGGTTGTAGAATCTGGTGCTGAGAACCTGGCTCTGTAGATCTTCCTGAAATTAAACACTTCTTCCTTGAGGATAGCAACAACTCCTCCCAATCATTACTATGTTGGTTACAATACTTCTCTCCCTCGATATAATTTATTGCATTGACACCCAAAGCCAAACTTAGTGGGTCAGACAACATCTATGGAGGGAGATAGAGAGTTGACGTTTTGAAACATGTTGACTCTCCATAGATGCTGCCTGCCCTGCTGAGTTCCTCCAGGACTTTGGTGTATTGCTTCAGGATTCCAGCAACTGCATACCCTTGTATCCCCTTTGCTCCTTTGCCATCTAAGGATGACTCTGTAGACCCATGGCTCCTTGGGCAATGTGCACTGGACAGTTCTGCTATCACAGGCCCCGCTGAGCAGAACACAACTCAAATTTAGCATTTCTTTCTCGGTGCCAAGCTATTTCTAGGTCCTAACCTTTTATTTACCCCTCCGAGAAGTGTAACAATGGATCTGGGTTCTCTCAACGCTTCACCAGCATCTTACAGCAGCTCTGATGTGACCTTTGGTAGCAATATGGAAGAATATTGAGGCCAAAGGTTTATAGCACTAATGAGTTTACAAAATCAATCTTCCACAGTCTTTGGCCTTTATGTTTTACTCATGAGGTGCTTCTAAAAATCCATAGATAATTCCTATTGTAATATCTCCACCTGCTGACGTTGTTTGAGTGACTAATGGAGATCAGATTTCAAGCACCCTTTTCAGTAATTAATGAAACTCACATGAGCTGTGCCCTGTGCACTTTAAACTCTTTAATCTTTTTGGTATATTTTTCAATGCATTGTTTAGTTAAGGTGAAGGGTCACTGGCCATGAAAAGGATTGTCACTCTGTAACCTTAGGGATGTCTCTGTTATATCCAAGAATAATCAATAAAAGTGTTTATCTCTTAAATCTCAGTAGTGAGATCCCTACAAGGACATCAGCTGTTTTGAAGGTCGGAGGACAGAACTCTGAGGCAGTAAAAATGTAATTCGTGATGTCATCTGAATAAAAAAATAGAAAGATTGTTCTTTACAAATGTAATATCCATGAAAATATATAGAATAATTTAGCAAAACACTATTTTCTCTCTGTATAATGTATTATGTTTCATGGAAAGCCAGGCAATGTACCTGATATCTAAAATAAAATCTATTTTTAAGATGCATATTGCCTTGAGGTTAGAAAGTTATTCAAAGATACTTAGGGCAAAGCATTATTAGGCAAACAGAATGTACAATTTAGAGCTGGATTTTTGCGTTGGAATTAGTTACAGACTTAGTGCCCCTGATTGCTTTATTATATAAACAACAGCAACTTTGGGATTAAATAATTGCAGTACAGTGCAAAAGTCTTAGGTACATATATATTGCTAGGGTGCCCAAGACCTTTGCACAATACTGTAGTAATTTTATGTATTGCACTGTACTGCTGCTACAAAAAGAAAACAAATTTCATTACATGCGTGAGTGATGATAAATAAACCTGATTCTGATATGGGTCTCTATTGTGGACTGAGAGTGGGAAGGCGGCAGGGAGAGGGGAATCATGGTTGGGAAAAGGAGGGAGCGGGAAGCACCAGAGAGACATTCTGTAAGGATCAATAAGCCAGTTGTTTGGAATCAAATGACCTTGCCTGGTGTCTCAGGGCTGGGCATGTGCCGTTCCCCCGTCCCAACACACATTCTCTGCCACCTGTCCCACACTCCTCCCATGGTGCTCCAACCTTGCCATTCCCAACATCCTGTGCTCCCACCAGATTTACAAACTCGCTGTCCGCTCCACATTGACAAGTACAGTACTGTGCAAAAGTCTTAGGCACCCTAGCTATGTATATGTGCCTAAGACTGTTGCACCATATTGTATGCATTCATACAGTAAGCAGTCCAGGGATGGTCACCATTGTGTCAAAGTTCAAACTAAATTTATTATCATAATACATATATGTCACTATATACAATCCTGAGAATATCTTTTAGTGGGAAATTGCAGTAAATACAAGAAGCACAGTAGAATAAACACGACAGATAACAACCAATATACAAAAACAGCCAGCACACTGTGCAATACAAAACGAGAGAGAAAAATGACTTCATCTTGCAGGCATACACAGTAAACCCAAGAAGTACAATGGAATGAATGAAAGACTGCACCTAACAGGACAGACAAACAACCAATATGCAAAAAACAACAAACTGCAAAAACCAAGGGAAGAAAAAGAAATAAATATTGAATATGAGCTGTGGAGGGCTGTCAGAGGTTATAGCGGGACATCGATAAGATGCAGAACTGGGCTGAGAAGCGGCAGATGGAGTTCAACCCAGATAAGTGTGAGGTGGTTCATATTGGTAGGTCAAATACGATGACAGAATATAGTATTAATGGTAAGACTCTTGGTGGTGTGGAGGATCAGAGGGATCTTGGGGTCCAAGTCCATAGGACACTCAAGGCTGCTGCACAGGTTGACTCTGTGGTTAAGAAAGCATACAGTGCATTGGCCTTCATCAATCATGGGATTCAATTTAGGAACTGAGAGGTAATGTTACAGCTTTATAGGACCCTGGTCAGACCCCACTTGGAGGACTGTGCTCAGTTCTGGTCGCCTTACTACAGGAAGGATGTGGAAACCGTAGAAAGGGTGCAGAGAAGATTTACAAGGATGTTGCCTGGATTGGGGAGCATGCCTTCTGAGAATAGGTTGAGTGAACATGACCTATTTTCCTTGAAGTGATGGAGGATGAGGTGACCTGATAGAGGTGTATAAGATGATGAAAGGCATTGATCGTGTGGATAGTCAGAGGCTTTTTCCCAGAGCTGAAATGGCTAGCATGAGAGGGCACAGTTTTAAGGTGCTGGGGATTAGGTACAGAGGAGATGTCAGGGGCAAGTTTTTTACACAGAGAGTGATGAGTGCATGGAATGGGCTGCCGGCAACGGTTGTGGAGGTGGATACGATAGGGTCTTTTAAGAGATTTTTGGATAGGTACATGGAGCTTAGAAAAATAGAGGGCTATGGGTAACCCTCGGTAATTTCTTAGGTAGGGACATGTTCAGTGCAGCTTTGTGGGCCTAAGGGCCTGTATTGTGCTGTAGGTTTTCTATGTTTTTATGTTTCTGTTTAAACTGGGTTATTCAGGCTCCTTGCTTTGTGGCCGCCAATAAGGAGTTGAATCTCAAGGAATATAATTTATACATTCTTTGATAATAAATGTGCTTTGAATCTTTGAATCTTTGATTGAGAGGAGATTTGATAGAGTCATGATGGTGCTAAACTGCGACTCCTTTTTTGCATGTGTTAAAGTTGAAAGGTGAAAAGTTTAAGGGCAACATGAGGGGAAATTTCATTCGGAGGATTGTGAGAATGTGGAATGAGCAGTTAATGCAAACTTGTTTTCAACGTTTAAGCAAAGTTCGCATAGATACATGGATGGTAGGGGTAAGGAGGGCTATGGCCCCAGTGCAAGTGATGGGAGTAGGCAGTTTAAATGGTTCAGCACAGACTAGATGGGCCAAAGGGTCTGTTCCTGTGCTGTATTTTTCTCTGACTGTGTGGCTTTATAAATTACATAAAATTAAATTAACAGAAAGCATACATAACATTCATGACTGTTACAATATATGGGTTATGACTGAAGAATAAAGATGGCTGGAGTCGCTTAGCACTTTAGTGCCAGGACATTCATTCGGTGTCAAATAATCAAAAATTAGCAAAAATAGCGAGAAGAAAACTGCCAATATCTACAAAAAGTTTTCTCCCAGGAAATGCAATAAATAGATAATTTGTCTAGCATGAACTCCTGGCAGCTTTGATCTCTCGCTCTCTCTCTCGCTCTCTCTACAACCACGAGTGAACAGACCGCTTGTTTTAGCCACCAGGACGCACCATCTTTAATTACTCACAAAGTTAATTTAAGACCACATATGAATCAGAATATGGTGCACCCCACAATGTAGTTACAGTTATATTAGAAAATAAACAGGGGTATCTACCTTAAGTCCAATTTACAAACAACATATACATATTTACATATCCCATTAGTAAAAAAATGGAAAATTCTGTCGAGTATAGCGGGAAGGGAAGCATTAAGCCAAATTATTTAGGACCCATTGTGGGAATGTACCGGGGGAAGGCAATGAAGGGTGCACACTTAGTAAAATAAAAGCAGAATGATTAGGCAATGCTTGTGTGTGTGTGTGTGAGCACGTGTATGGAATGTGTTTATCGAGAGCTCTCCACCACAGTGACAAAATAAGCTAATATAAACTCATGTCCACACCCATTGCTCACACCCATGTCCAATATTCACACTTGGTTACTGACTTACTTACTGCCCGTTACATTGCTGGCATTTAGAGCACCAGTGAAGGTCCTCCATCTCTGTTAGTCTGTACCATCAACACAGATACAGAAGGTTCTTTGTTGTTGTTTCTGTAACAATTTCTTTTCCCCAGTCAGGGTTGTTATCCCTGAGCTGAACCCCTGAACCTGGAGGACCGATGGACCATTCTTAGTCTGGCCTCTACCCTTTGACCTGTTTGTCATGGATGACCCTACCAAGAGCCGAAGCATAAAGCCATGTCATTGAGGCATGCAATCTTCGCACTCCAGCAAGTTTGTGGTCCTCTTGGAGGTGACATTTGGTTAGAATGTGAGAAAATAATTTAAAATCTACGACTATTATACTTGAGCCAGCCAGTGGGGTAGCAGTATCTGCACTGGACTTTGAAGTGAGTGTCTGGCTGGCTGTGGGGATGCTTTCCATCTCCGCTGGGTTGAGCGTCGAGTGAGCAACTCGGCCTCGTAAAAGACAGACAAACGCTGAGGGAAAGGCAAGGGTGCTGCTAGTGCTCCACAAGGTGTGAAGAGGAACAACTACAACGACTACTACTATTATACATAAAGGAAGAAGTGCACAGGAAGCTCTTCATTTCAAACCAGCTAAACATAAATGGCTGTACTGGCATCGTCCCCCTTCCTTCTTTGTCGTGAAGGGTCTCAACCCGAAATGTCGATTGCTTACTCTTTTCCATAGAAGCTGTCTGACCTGTTGAGTTCCTCTAGCATTTTGTGTGTGTTGCTCTGGATCTCCAGAATCTGCAGGCTTTCTCATGTTTATGATTTTCTGCTCCACAGCAAAGTCTCTGTGAGGGATCCCTACCCTGATGAAGTTTAAATCTTCTCTTCGACGGTATTTCAGTGAAACCCTCCCTCACTGCTCTCCCTCTGTGATCTCTGCTGCCCTCTGGCTCTTCGACCATCTGTTCACCCAGCACCTATCACCTTCCAGTTACCCACTTTCCCCTCCCCCTACCTTTATATTCCGGCATCTTCCCCTTTCCTTTCCTGTCCTGGAGAAAGGCCTCATCCCAAAACGTTGACTCTTTTCCACAGATGCTACCTGACCTGCTAAGTTCCTCCAGCATTTTGCGTGTGTTGCTTTAATTGTATGCGTGTTGTAGATTTGTGTTTCATTTGAAATCCTTTGATGCGGAAAACTTCCTTTCAGTCTGCTTTCTTCTGATTTAACCTGGTATATCAGAAGACCTTAAGACAAAGAGTGCTGTGCAAAAGACTTAAGCACATATATATAGCTGGGATGCTTAGCACTTTTGCACAGAACTGTACTTGTCAACATGGAGTGGAGAGCAAGTTTGTAAATCTGGTGGGAGCAAAGGTTGTTGGGAATGGTGAGGGTGGAGTGCTGCAGGAGGGATGTGGGACAGGTGGCAGAGAAGGAGTGCCGGGGGGGGGGGGGTGGTGGCACAGGTGAAGACATACCCTACTCTGAGACACCAGGCAAGGGCATCTGATTCCAAACAATTGGTTTATTGATCATTACAGAATGTTTCTCTGGTGCTTCCCGCTCCCTCCCCTCTCCCTTCTCCTTTTCCCAACCATGATTCCCCTTTCCCTGTTCCTGTCCCCTTCCCACTCTCCATCCACAATAGAGACCCATATCAGAATCAGATTTATCACCACTGACATATGTCCCGAAATTTATTTTCTTTGTGGCAGCATTACACTGCAATACATAAAATTACTTCAGTACTGTGCAAAGCTTGTAGACACCCTAGCTACGTACACAATATATGTGCTTAATACCTTTGCACTGTACTGTAGGAGCAGATTTACACCAGTCAGCCCATTGAGTCTGCTCCATCCCCATTCTCTTGCCTTCTCCCTGTACCTTTTGATGTCCTGTTAACCAAGAACCTATCAAACTCTGCTTTAAATATAGAAAACCTACAGCACAATACAGGCCCTTCGGCCACAAAACTGTGCCGAACATGTCCTTGCCTGAGAAATTACCTAGGGTTACCCATGGCTCTATATTTTTCTGAGCTCCATATACCTGTCTAGAAGCCTCTTAAAAGACCCAATCGTATCTACCTCCACCATTGTCGACGGCAGCCCATTCCACGCACTCACCACTCTCTGCGTAAAAAAACTTAACCCTGATATCTCCTCTGTACTTACTTCCAAGCACCTTAAGACTGTGCCCTCTCATGTTAACCATTTCAGTCCCAGGGAAAAGCCTCTGACTATCCACACCATCAAAGCCTCTCATCATCTGATACACTATCAGGTCACCTGTCATCCTCCATCGCTCCAAGGAGAAAAGGCCGAGTTCATTCAACCTATTCTCATAAGGCATGCTCCCAAATCCTGGCAACATCCTTGTAAATCTCCTCTGCACTCTTTCTATGGTTTCCACATCCTTCCTGTAGTGAGGTGACCAGAACTGAGCACAGTACTCCAAGTGGGGTCTGACCAGGGTCCTATATAGCTGCAACATTACCTCATGGCTCCTAAACTCAACCCCACGATTGATGAAGGCCAATGCACTGTATGAATTCTTAACCACTGAGTCAACCTGCGCAGCAGCCTTGAGTGTCCTATGGACTCGGACCCCAGGATCCCTCTGTTCCTTCACACTGTCAAGAGTCTTACCATTAATACTATATTCTGCCATCATATTTGAACTACCAAAATGAACCACCTCACACTTAACTAGGTTGAACTCCTTCAGCCACTTCTCAGCCCATTTTTGCATCCTATCAATGTCCTGCTGTAACATCTGACAGCCTTCCACACTATCTACAACACCTCCAACCTTTGTGTCATCAGCAAATTTACTAACCTATTCCTCCACTTCTTCATCCAGGTCATTTATAAAAATGATGAAGAGTAGGAGTCCCAGAACAGATCTTTGAGGCACTCCACTGGTGACTGACCTCCATGCAGAATATGACTCATCTACAACCACTCTTTGTCTTCTGTGGGAAAGCCAGTTCTGGATCCACAAAGCAAATTCCCCTTGGATTCCATGCCTCCTTACTTTCACAATAAGCCTTGAATGGGGTACCTTGTCAAATGCATTTCTGAAATCCATATACACTAAATCTACTGCTCTACCATCATCAATGTGTTAGTCACATCTTCAAAAAATTCAATCAATCTCGTAAGGCACGACCTGCCCTTGACAAAGCCATGCTGACTATTCCTAATCATATTATACCTCTCCAAATGTTCATAAATTCTGCCTTCTCCATCAACTTACCAACATCTGAAGTAAGACTCACCGGTCTATAATTTCCTGGGCTATCCCTACTCCCTTTCTTGAATAAAGAAACAACATCCGCAATCCTCCAATCCTCCGGAACCTCTCCCGTCCCCATTGATGATGCAAAGATCATTACCAGATTCATGGCAATCTCCTCCCTCGCCTTCCACAGTAGCCTGGGGTACATCTTGTCCGATCCCGGTGACTTATCCAACTTTATGCTTTCCAAAAGCTCCAGCACATCCTCTTCCTTAACATCTACATGCTCAAGCTTTTCAGTCCACTGCAAGTCATCCCTGCAATCACCAAGATCCTTTTCTGTAGTGAATACTGAAGCAAAGTATTTATTAAGTACCACTGCTATTTCCTCCGGTTCCATTCACACTTTTCCACTGTCACACTTGATTGATCCTATTTTCTCACGTCTTATCCTTTTGCTCTTCACATGTAAAATGCTTTGGGGTTTTCCTTAATCCTGTCCACCAAGGGCTTCTCATGGGCCCTTCTGACTCTCCTAATATCTTTCTTGAGCTCCTTCTTGCTAGCCTTATAATCTTCTAGCTCTCTATCATTACCTAGCATTTTAAACCTTTCTTAAGCTCTTCTTTTCTTCTTGACTAGATTTACAACAGCCTTTGTACACCATGGTTTCCGTACCCTACCATCCTTTCCGTCTCATTGGAACGTACCTATGCAGAATGCCATGCAAATATCCCTTGAACATTTGCCACATTTCTTCTGTATATTTCTCTGAGAAACATCTGTTTCCAATTTATGCTTCCAAGTTCCTGCCTGATAGCCTCATATTTCCCTTTACTCCAATTAAACGCTTTTCTAACTTGTCTGTTCCTATCCCACTCCAATGTTATGATAAAGGAGATAGAGGTGTGATCACTATCTCCAAAATGCTCTCCCACTGAGAGATCTGACACCTGACCATGTTCATTTCCCAATACCAGATCAAGTACAGCTTCTCCTCTTGTAGGCTTATCTACCTATTGCATCAAGAAACCTTCCTGAACACACCTAACAAACTCCACCCCATCTAAATCCCTCACTCTAGGGAGATGCCAATCAATATTTGGAAAATTAAAATCTCCCACCACAACAACCCTGTTATTATTACACCTTTCCAGAATCTGTCTCCCTATCTGCTCCTCGACGTCCCTGTTACTATTGGGTGGTCTATAAAACCACCCAGTAGAGTTATTGGCCCCTTCCTAACTTCCACCCACAGAGACTCTGCAGACAATCCCTCCATGACTTCCTCCTTTTCTGCAGCTGTGACACTATCTCTGATCAGCCGTGCCATGCCCCCACCTCTTTTGCCTCTATCCCTGTCCTTTCTGAAACATCTAAAGCCTGGCACTCTAAGTAACCATTCCTGCCCCTGAGGCATCCATCTCTGTAATGGCCACAACATCATAGCTCCAAGTACTGATCCACGCTCAGCCGCTTTGTTCATAATACTCCTTGCATTAAAATAGACACATCTCCAACCACGTATATTCAATGACATGGACCTACACAGCTGCCTGAGGCATTGATTCACCACCATATGGCTAAAGAAATGTTTCCTCATCTCTGTTCTAAATGGACATCTCTCTATTCCAGGGGTTCCCAACCTGCGGTCCACAGACCCCTTGCTTAATGGTATTGGTCCATGGCATAGAAAAGGTTAGGGACCCCTGTTCTATTCTGAGGCTGTGCACTCTGGCCCTACACTCTCACATTATAAGAAATACTCTCTCCACGTCTACCTTACATTTTCCAATTTCTCTATATTTATATTCCAGTCCCTAATTTGCTTCAATCTTGCAAATCAGTCCATGGAGCAACAAGTCCACCAGATTAAATACTGTGATATTTGTGGCTATCCTTTCCTTTCTTTGTTTTCTCTCCTTTCTGACAATATAATATATAACAGCTTTCAGCCAGGATCCATTCAATGCCAGCTGTATCCTCATTATCATTAGACTTGCATGCAATCTTGCAAGTGGCTGTAACTCTGCCTGATGTTTCCAAAGATAAAACCCATTTGCAAATGGACGGGGGTGGGGGGGGGGGGTGTCCGACCGGTGAGTAGCATTAAAGGACTACTCGTCTAATCCTGTCACAGAGCAATGACAGGCGTTAAGGTAAGCAGAATTGTTGGGTTAAAGTGGTAGCACTGGTGTGAAGAAACAACCGACCACTAAATCTATTAGTGCTGAAATGGGTTAGATTCAGCGAAACAACTAAAGTTGTGATCCGAGTTTCACACAGCACCAAAATTCGGTGGTGGCCTGGGCTTGATTGCAAGTTATCAGCATGCTGCAAATCCTCTGCTCCAAGTGATGTGTAACAGAATCAGTATCAGGCTTAATATCACTGCATATGTCATGAAATTTATTAACTTTGCAACAGTAGTACAACGCATTACACAATAATATTGATGCACCATCAATAACTCTTGGAGACGTGAGGCGAGATATAGGCTTTAATTGGCTGGAAGAAAGAACAAGCAGCAATTGACCACCACACTGCATCCTGGAGACTGAGGCTGGGGCAGTGACCCCAATCGCCTTTATACCGGGGTCCGTGGGAGGAGCCACAGGAGCAGTCAGCGGGGGGGGGGGGGGGGGCGGCGTGTCCAGACAGGTATATGTAGTTCACCACAAATATAGAAAAAGCTGTGAATTACAGTGTTTATTTATATATCTCGCCCCTTTTGGGTGGTATGTATGTGAATTTTTCCTTCAATCTCAGGTCCTCTACCAGAGGCCTGGGAGCCTGGGAGCAATTTCCTTGCTGTTCATATTAGCGCACTCTTCTAGACCGAGATCTCAGATGTTGCTCCTGAGATTTGTTGGAGCCACTCTCCCAGTCCAGGTGTCACAGCCCCTAGTCCTCCTATTATCACTGGAATTACTGTAGCTTTAACCTTCCACATCCTTCTTATCTGCTCTTTCAAGCCCTGGTATTTCTCCAGCTTCTCATATTCTTTCTTCCTGATGTTACTGTCATTTGGGATTGCCAGATCTATTACTGTTGCTTTTCTTTGTCAAATATTACAATATCTGCTTGGTTGGCCAGTACCTGATTATCAGGCAAACACGAGGAAATCTGCAGATGCTGGAAATTCAAGCAACGCACACAAAATGCTGTTGGAACGCAGCAGGTCAGGCAGCATCTACAGGGAGAAGCACTGTCGACGTTTCGGGCCGAGACCCTTCGTCAGGACGTCGGCAGCGCTTTTCCCTACAGGTGCTGCCTGACCTGCTGCGCTCCACCAGCATTTTGTGTGTGTTACCTGATTATCAGTCTGTATTTGGAAGTCCCACAAGATCTTAGCTCAGTCATTCTCCACTACCTTCTCGGGTGTTTCCCATTTGGACTTGAGAGTGCCTATCCATACTCAGTGCAAATGTTCCCGTACACAATTGCTGCAACTTGGTTGTGCCGTTCAGTGTTTGCTGCCCCTGCCTGCATCTTGCACCCTGCTGCTGTGTGCTGGCTGGTTTCAGTGGATTTCCTGCACAGCCTGCATCCAAGGACACAGAAGCCAAGCGAATAAATCAACTCTTCTCCAAAGAACCAGGAGAAGTATTGGCACAGTCCCATAGCGACGGCATGCCAGAACCTGAACCAACTAAAGCAGCAACTGAGGAGCACTGGAAGAGTATATGGGGGAGAAAAACATCACATGACACCAGTGCCCATTGGCTGAAGGACCTACAAACAAGCCTCTGCAATCTCCCAGAGGAAGAACCTGTCACCATCACAGCAGGACATGTCCAGCAATGAGTAGCCTATATATATAATACTTAAATTCAATAAGTAGTGGAAAAACAGGCTTCTGTACCTCTTTCCTGCTGGAAGCAATGAGAAGAGGGCGTGTTCTGGGTGATGGGGGGGGTCATTTATGATGGACACCGCCTTTTTGAGGCATCGATCCTTGAAGATGTCTTTGATACTATGGAAGCTAGTGGCCATGATGAAGCTGACTAAGTTTACTACTCCCTGCAGCTTACTTCGATCCTGTGCAGTGCCCCCTCACCCACGACCCCCATACCAGGCAGAGGGAATAAAGTCATTCTGAATGTAGGAGCCACGTATCTGTTCTCCATCTGCATTGCATTCTGTGCTGCAAGGTTTATTATGTTTATTATGGTAA
This sequence comes from Hemitrygon akajei, assembly GCF_048418815.1. Lineage (NCBI taxonomy): Eukaryota > Metazoa > Chordata > Chondrichthyes > Myliobatiformes > Dasyatidae > Hemitrygon > Hemitrygon akajei. The sequence goes on along the minus strand of NC_133137.1, from coordinate 77,718,078 downwards.
CTAGTCACATAAGTGGGAGCGTGGTAAAAGTGAAGGGAATTAGTTACGTATTCTTGCTTATTTTGTGGAAGTTTGCGGCTTGTGACCGGCGGGGGTCATATCTTTGCTGATCAAGATTGAATGTTTGCTAATTGCGAATAAAGGATCGAAATAGGGAATTTGACTCTTCAGATCTTTCATTTCATTGGAGCTGGGGGGGGGGGGGTGTCACACAAGTAGAACAGGTCACAGGCAGGTGTCAATTGTTTTGTTTGATTTGATTCCGTTTTGCTGCTACACTGAGATTCTTTCATATGGAAACACGAGTTTCCATATCAAAGTTGGAATTGGAATTGCAAGAGTGGCTCACGATAGGAAGTGACCAGTTGAATTTCCTGATTTTGGCATGAAAATATTCCCTAGTGTTATTTATGCCTGATTATATTGGGGTGAGATACATCCCTACCAAAGGAGGTGTAAGGCGCTCCTTCGCTCCACTAGTCTGCAGATCATCCTTGGGCAAGGTGTAGCACCTGCTTAGACCCCCTGATCAGGGTCATGTGAAGCCATGGGAGCAGGTGGTGGATGGTCGTATGAGCAGCCGGTGCATATCACAAGCCCTGGTTATGCAACCACTGACGCCAGGCAGACGATTCTGAAGAGTATTGATAATGGCTGGGGTCGCCTGTCTTGTAAAGACACCTGTCCAGTAAAAGGCAGTGGCAGACCACTTCTGTAGAAAAGTTTGCCAAGAACAATCATGGTCATGGTTGCCTGCGTCATACAGCACAGTGCATAACAAATTAACATTGGCTTTGGATCATGGAGATCAGAGATATGCAACCTAGCTTCAATGCAAGCATTCTCCAGCACAACATTCCCACTTCCAGATTTTGGTCAGGTGGTAGGGTGTATTCTGGAATTATGGTATTTAGCAAGTAATAATTTCAAAAGCAACCAGTCTTCAGATCTGAATGTAGATTGTAGATTGAATTGAAAATGCAGCTCTGAACAATGATCTTCCTGGAGCTGCATACTGGGGTTGATTGCAAACCAAGAAACACCCATTCACCTGAGATGTCTGCATGTGCATGAATGCAACTAGAGAGACAATGGCGATTAACAATCCATCTAAGGTGTCTGGAGTGTTGGTGTTGAGATTTAGATTTTTGAAAATTATGTGTAACTTCAGTGAAGCATTATCAGCCCAAAGTATAGAAGTAAACAATGTCGTCATAACCCTTAAAAACTGTGTTGAGTTGCCATTGATCTTAAGGGTATAAAAATGTGATGTTCTTTGAGTTTAATAGGCCTCTTCTTCCAAGAATGTTTCCAGTATGATGTCTGCTTGTGTGCTGAATAAAGATACTTATATCCATCATCTTCAGTGTCTCTCTGGTGACTTAGTTCAGTCACAACATTAACAATCATGGTCATGGAAAGACCATGACCACTCACGTCAGACGATACATTACAAAAGAATGCTAGGTTTTGGTTATGCAGATCAAAGCTACGTAAGCTAGCTTCAATGCAAACATTCTCCAGCATGACATTACTACTTCCTGGTTGTGACAAGGATGTCCTTATCACATGCTCCTTGTGACCAACGGAAGTTGGTATTTAAAAAGGATTCAAAGTACATTTATTATCAAAGTAAGTATAAATTATACAACTTTGAGATGTGTCTGCTTACAGGCAGCGTCAAAGCAAAAACCCAAAAGAACCCAATTATAAAAAGAAAGAGCAACACCCAATGTGCAGAGAAAGAGGGGAAAAAAGCAAACAGTAACCTGTCAGCCAACCTCAGTTGTGCCGTCTCAAACCGGAAGTCTTCTTAAAGTGGAAGTTTTTAGGGAGAGTAGGAATTAGCAGTAAAATTGTTGTCTAACTAATGGACAGACTGTGGGTATAAAATCTGGCGTATGCTTGCTTATTTACTTATTGAGACAGTGTAGTGTAGGCCCTTCTGGCCTTTCAAGCCTCGCCACCCAGCAACCCTCGATTTAATCCTAGCCCAGTCATGGGACAATTTACAATAATGAGATGAATAGTTTGGTAAATATACCAAACCCAGCCTTCATAATGTGTTCCAGACAGTTTGGTATCCTGTGCCTCCTCTTCGTGCTGACAGTTAGCTACCCAGGCAAAGTAGAAGAATGTGTATTTGGCATGTGCATTGGAATTACTGTAAAGCGCGTGTGGCAAGAGGATAGGCCAGTGAATGGAAAGGCCACAAATACTGCTTAACCTGCCGTGTATCTCTAGCATTTTCTGTTTAGATTTCTTAAAGTATCCTGATGGTTACAGGTAAACCTCACCTTTGGCTCACAAGAGGGTTTACAAAAGATTTTGGGCTCTTGGTATTTTTATTGTTTTTCTTTTTCCTTGCTTTCTCTCTCTTGTTCACTCTTTGTTAACAAAAGCATAAAGGTTGGAGTAGGGTTATTCTGAAGTAAATAAATAATAAACAAATAAATAAATAATAGGATTTATATCAGAAGAAATGTGACTGGAGAACTGCTGAAAAGTTCAAAGTTCAAAGTAAATTTATTATCAAAGTGCAATATGTCACCATATACGACCCTGAGATGCATTTTCCTGTAGAATACTTTGGCAAAATACAACAAACAGTGCAAATACAAAAAAAAAAGAAATAAAAATAATAAATAAATAAGCAATAAATATTGAGAACATGAGATGAGCCCTTGAAAGCGAATTCATAGGTTGCGGGTACAGTTCAGTGATGGGCCAAGTAAAGTTGAATGAAGTTATCCCCTCTGGTTCAAAGAGTATGCTGGCTGAGGGATAGTAACTGTTCCTGAACCTGGTAGTGTGAGTCCTGAGGCTCTTGTACCTTCTTCCTGGTGGACAACATTAAGTTCCTTGGGATCCATATCACCAGCGGTCCTTTCTTCTCCTTCCTTAATGATGCAATGATCACAAAAGTACATCTGTCTATGTATTTTCACAGTCATTTGGGAAGATCTGGATTGTCTACAAGGATTTTCTTGAAGATCTGCTGATTACCTACAGAAGGTAACCTGAGGGCTTGTATTTCAACCTACTTTGGCAACTACTCTGGACCATCAGTACCTGAGGCACCTGCTAAACACTGCATGCCCATCACAAGCTGATCACTTCCACCCAGTCAACCTTCATTGTACATTGCACCAAGAAATATTGGCAAGGTCGCCTGTCATCCTGGCCATTCTTCTAACTACCAAGAGAAATACTGGAAAGCAAAAACTCAGACAACCACACTCAAAAACTGCTTTTTCCCCGGAGCTATCAGACTTCTGAACCCATCACCTCTTTCACATCCTCCTCCCATGTGCTAAGGCTCTTAATTTTACCCCTGCCATTGTTATCACTTCTCCATTTCTCTGTACTATCTCACATTCCACTGGTGAACAGTACTTTGCAATATTCTGTCATTTTGTCCTTGTGACCAGCTGCGATAATTGTCACTACGATAATGCCAGGCCGTGCAGGTGGTTCAAGAGCTCAACTCTGATGGGGAATTTACAGACTATCGTTTTCAGCGATCATTTATGAGAAAAAGTGTAATTAATAAAGTCTTTAGTTGTTTTCTTTGTTTTATCTGCTACCAGCAAGTAGTCGCTGTGCTTCACCAGCACCATCTTAAACTGCAGGCTTGATCACGAGTTTAATAAATTTTTAGCCTTTCAGATATTTTCAAATTAAATGCTCTAACCCACCTTGTGCTTGCTTGTTTGATATGCGCTTACCTAGCTGGTGTTTATTATAGTCCCTCCAAGAGGACCACAACGTGGTCATAGGGTTTGGAGGCTTGCCTAACTCAATAAGCTGGAGAGCTATGTTGGCAGGTGTCAGGCTTTGTGCTTTGACTCTGATAGGGTCACCCATACTAAACAGGTCAAAGGGTTGAGGCCAGACTAAGAGTGGTCCACTGGTCCTCTAGGTTCAGCTCAGGGCTAATAACACTGACTGGTCAAAAAACAAATTGTTTTGGAGACAGCAATGAAGAATCCGTTAATAACTCTGTGAAATGGTATTCCTGAGTCTCCACCTGGGATTTGTGTAGTGAGAAGCGAGAGGAAGCTACTGGCATGATGTAGAAAGCCCTGAGCACTGACAAAGATGGAGGGCCTTCACTGCTGCTCTAAACACCAGCAGAGTAACAGGCAGTAAGTAACTTATTATGGTTATCAATGACTGAACTCAGGCGGCATTTAAATGGTGATTGCTCTTTGGATGAAGGGTTCCTCTTCTTCAAAATGACAGCAGTTTCTCGTGGCACTTAGCCTGACATAATTTCGATGCTTGCCCATAGGGAATTGACTAATTCTCAACGTTAATGAATCTACCAACAGTTTTTGATTTCCCTGAGCTCAGAACAGTAGGAATGCTTCACCCGTCTTCAGTTATTGTTGGATTAATTTCTTGTTGTACTTGCTGACAGCAGCTGAACGCACCATTAGGATGTTGTATGAAAACTGTGCTTGGTTGAGTTGTGATGCCATGACACAGTTAAATAAACAATCAATATTCGTTATCCAGAGTTATCAATTTGATTGGCCACTTTCAAAACTGCTAGTACTTGTGGAGTCCCAGCCCAGAGTGAATCACGCTTTCAGCCAAGCAGAGTTAGAAGAAAAAAGACTGAGTCCCTTTCATTCATCATCTAGAAGACAGTAAGAAAACCAGGCTATTTATTTTCTTGTTGTTTTTCAGTAGACATGCACTTAAGCATACCTTCCCTGAACTGTTCATCCTCCATTTTAGTAATCCAATTTTGTCTGAAGCACACGGATGGCATTTGACCTTTTCTTAAGAACATTTGATTGCCCACAAAATCTAATTAACATAATGACATATTGCAGCTAAAAAAAATGTATTCCCTGTTATCTAAGTTAAACATCTGATACGGGAGCAGCTGCATATTGTACTTCATTTCCAAAATGCTGCTTTACCGAAGTCAATTAAACCAATTTGCACAAGCTGCGTATCATGCACATGTCACGCATATAACAGAGGTGTCCAAGGACAAATTCAACTCCATTTTTTCCCAATTCATTTATAAGATGCATTTCTCAGATTGTAGTGCTGATACAGATAATGGCTTGCATATATCCCTGACAGAGCATCAATGATCTAAGATTTTAACTGAAATTCTATCAAACTGAAAGCTAAATTAAACATAGAACTCAATTTCTCATCTATCTTTCTCAATCTTAGCCCATTTCCCAAAATAGTGCTTCTTTCCGTCTCTTCCTTTACTTTAAAACACATGATGAGACAATGGGATAAAGAATGAAAAATTGGCAGTGAAGTCATGTTTACTGGTTGGAGCCAACAACTGATTATTTCAAGGCAGGCTGTAAATTCCGATAGCATGGAGCCTCCAAGACGGCGTGAGCAACAGAACAGTCCTTGCACACTCAACACACACTGGGAGACAGTTTAAGTTGTGAATCTAGATTCATTTCATAGGATAGAACAGGGGTTCCTAACCTCTCATATGCCATGGAGCCTTACTGTTAAACAAGGGGTCCATGGACCCCAGGTTGGAAACCCCTGGTAGAAGATGACTTAATGCAGAGGTCGGAATAAATGGCAGGAGGATAATTTTATTCATTTTTATTCTTTCACTGGAAATGAATACATTTATTACTCATCCTTTAATGAGGACACACTGCCCTGGTAGGTCCAGAGCCACATAACGTAACGGGACCAAAACTCTAGTCCAGTGGCTTAACCAGCAAAGTGCTAAACCTAAGATTCGGGATCGAACCAAAAGCAAAGTCAAAGTACATTAATACATTCAACCTTGAGATTCATCTTCTTACAGGCAGCCACAAAACAAAGAAACTGAATAGAACTCATTAAAAAAATGACCAAGAAAATGTAGTCCAACTACTTCACTAATGATAGAGCAGACCTTTCCTGCACGGCAAAGTCCTTTCTGAGGGATGAAGTGGGCACTGACTGAAACTGCAGAGTTCCATCCAGACTTACATTGCAGGGCATCTCTGACCGAATGTCACAGATTGTTGCATCAAGCTCACTGGAGGCTGGAGAAAAATAGCAGAGCTTGCTTTAAGTCAACAATTTTGCTTCAGCAGTGAGTCTCAAATCTGAATAAAGATTGCACGAAACAGGAAAGTCCTTATTCTTTCAGAGTTAGAACAGTGTTCTATTCTAAATGTGTGTCACTCGCTGTTTCTCCGGTTACCTTGACCACTGTAATTAATGCAAGCTACTGCACCAAGCAATTTGAAAGTCGTTTCTTTTTCCTCTTTAATATCATGGACAAGATGATAGAGTAGGTTGTGAGCAGCACTAGTTCTGACCATCTGTTTCACTTCAATATGCTAAACTCCAATCAAATGGGCACCAGGCCATTTCACTCGCCTTGGATAAGAAACATACTTATCACTGTCATTGTTAAATGTATTTGATGATCAGAGAGAAGCTGGATAATACTCACTATTATAGGTACCTTATGGCGTGAATATATGATCTTGTATTATATCTTAATGACACCACATTTCTTTCTTATTTTATGTCAACTTAAAATTATTGTTGAGAAATTTCAGAATAAAATTTGCTGCAAACAGCGTGTGACATATTTACACAAGGGTAATTTAACAAAAGAAAGCCTATTAAATGTAAGTCATTTATTTATTGCATGTATTTTGTTGGCTCGTCTATTCATTGTTTCCCACCATTACCACTTTATTTTGTATTTCTCCCTGAATTCACTTGTCCCTTGAGACCTTAGTGTCTGCATTCAAAGCAGAAATTCATTTTACATTCTCATGTTTTGTTGTCAAGTTCTGAGCAGGATAATGTCGTTGCTTTAGACCATAATTTTGTAGCAACATAAGATATGGGAGCATAATTAGGCCATTTGGACAATCGCCTATTCCGTCATTTCTTCATGGCTGATCTGTATCCTCCTCAGACCCAAATTTCCTGCCTTTTCCCGATATCAGAATCATAATAATAATCAGGTTTAATATCACGAGCATATGTTGTGAAATGTGTTGTCTTTGTGGCAGCAGTACCTTGCAATGCATGATAATAGAGAAAAGAAACAATGAATTACAGTATATCCAAGTACCTTAGTACCTTCAAAGAGAGAGTGAGACAGGTCCAAAGAAGCCAGCTGAATGGGAAGAACAAGATCAGAGCCATCAACAGATTTGCCCTACCAGTCATCAGATACCCAGCCACAATAGTGTGCTGGCCAAGGAAAGAACTGGGAGCTGCTGACATTGATACCCGGAAACTACTAACAACACATGGAGGATTCCCTCCAAAGTCCAACATCGAGCGACTGTACACTTGCCGGAATAATGGGACTTGGAAGTGTCAAGTCCGCATTCCTGGAAGAAATGCGAATCACCCATGAGGTGTGTCAGGATGATGGCCCCTAAGAACAGCCTGGTGGAAGATTACTTCAGACAGCAGACTGGGGATATGGAAATGGCAATGGGTGAAGCAGATCTAGAGGCCCAGAGGCCATGGCAGGACAAGCCACTGTATGGGATGTATCGTCACCAGATATCGGGGTGGCTGATATAAGAAAGTGGTACCAATGGCTGGAAATGGCAGGATTGAGGGACAGCACAGAGAGCATTGCTCGTGGCTGCACACGAACAGGCACTGAGCACAAGAGCAATAGAAGCAGGGGTCCATCACACCAGACAAGACCCACCATGCAGACTGTGCAAGCAATCTGCTGAAACCATCCAGCACAGAGTAGCAGGGTGCAAGATGCAGGCAGGGACATCTGCGCTGGGTATGGATTGGACTCTCCCAAGTTCAAATGGGAGACACCTGGGAAGGTAGCGGATAATGACAGAGCTAAGATCCTGAGGGGCTTCCAAATACAGACAGATAAGTAGACACTGGCCAACCAACCAGACATTGTAATACTGGACAAGGAACAGAAGAAAGCATTAGTAATAGATGTGGCAATCCTGAACGGCAGTAACATCAGGAAGAAAGAATATGAGAAGCTGGAGAAATACCAGGGCTTGAAAGAGCAGATATAAAGGATGTGAAAGGTTAGAGCCACAGTAATCCTGGTGGTGGTAGGAGCACTAGGGGCTGTGACACTTGGACTGGGAGATTGGCTCTAACAAATCCCAGGAACAACATCTAAGATCTTGGTCTAGAAGAGTGCGCTACTAGGAACAGCAAGGATACTGCACCAGATTGAGGGAAAAATACACATACACACCACCTATAAGGGGTGAAAAAATTATATATATATAATAGTTAAATTAAATAAGTAGTGCAAAAATTAAAAAAAGTAATGAGGTAGTGTTCATGGGTTCAACATCCATTCAGAAATCTGATGGCAGAGGGCAAGAAACTGTTCCTGAGTGTGTTTCATCAGACTCCTGTACCTCTTCCCCGATGGTAGCAATGAGAAGAGGACATTGTCCTGGACAGGCATAATCTCTTCATGCCCTGACTAATCAAGAATCTATCAACCTCTGCCTTAAATATTCCCAATGACTTGGCCTCCACAGCTGCCTGTGGCAATGAATTTCTCAGATTCACCACTCTCTGGCTTAATAAATTTCTCCATTCAGGGCCCCAATCAATAGTGTTTATTTAGTATAAACATTGCAAGGCATCTGGTGAGTTAACGTGTCCTGATCTTAAGGATTTTAGGACCTACAGTGACAAGTCACTGCCCAAACTTATTGGGTCCAATGCTGTGACTTTAGCTTTGTTCTGGAGCAGCTTGTCTTTGGTAGGATTTTAGATATTTGCACCAAATGTAAATACCTGAGAGGCACAGTACTGTGCAAAAGTCTTAGGCATGTATAAAAAATTCTGTAAAGTGAAGATGCTTTCAAAAATAATGAAATGATAAGTTTCTTAATATCAAAAAAGACTTGCTATAAAGAGCAGTGGAGAGTAAAAACCTAAATCAAATCAATGTTCGGTGTGGCCTTTAAAACTGCATCAATTCTCTTACATACACTATTATTCAATTTTATAAGAAGATCAGCTGGTAGGTTGATTCCAGCATCTTGGAGAATGTCACAGTTCTTCTGCAGTCTTTGGCTGTCTCACATCCTTCTGTCTCTCCAGGTAATCCCAGACAGTCTTGATGATGTGGGATATGATCTGAAACCATATAAAAAGTCTCGGGCACCCAAGACTTTTGCACAGTACTCTCTATCTGATGGGAAGGTTTTTTTTACCCGAAAGGTATATACATAAACAAAAGTACATTGATAGGTATTCAAGCTGTTTGATTGGATGAATTTCATTCTGAAGCTTCGCACATGGTTTTTTTGAATTCCATCTTCCTCCCTATCCATCAAAGTTCAAGGTTGCGGAGTAAGTTTATAATCAAAGTAGATATATATCACCAGATACAATGCTGAGGTTTGTTTTCTTGCCGGCACAAGAAACACGATAGAATCAATGCAAGTCTGCCCACAACAGGACAGGTGAACAAGCTGTGCAAGTATAAAAAGAGTGAGAAAGAATAAATAATAATAATATAAATAAATAAACAATAATCATTGAGAACATGAGCTGAAGGTTGTGGGAACAGTTCGGTGATGGAGTGAGTGAAGTTGAGTGAAGTTATCCCCTCTGGTTCAAGAGTCTGATGATTGAGGGGTAATAATTGTTCCTGAACCTGGTGGTGTGGGTACTGAGGCTCATGCACCTCCTTCGCCTTTTGGAGTGCAGGAAAGGATATTTTATTTAAATTTATTTGTTCACAGAATGTAGGTGCCACTGGAAAAGTCAGGATTTTTTGCCCAATACTAATTACTTTGGTAACTTAGAGTCACATAAAGGTCATATCAAGTAAGGAAGCAGATTTCCTCCCATGAAGAATATTAATGAAAGAAGAGACGGTACTGTGCAAAAGTCTTAGGTGTAAAGCTAGGGTGTAAAAGACTTCTGCACAGTACTGCTGTAATATCATTTATTGCACCATACTGCTGCTGCAAAAAAAATCATGACATATGTGAGTGATGATAAATCTGATTCTGATACGGGTTTCTATTGTGGATTGAGAGTGGGAAGGGGGCAGGGAGAGGGGAATCATGGTTGGGAAAAGGGGAAAGAGAGAGGGAAGAGAGCAGGAAGCACCAAAGAGACATTCTGTAATGATCAATAAACCAATTGTTTGGAATCAAATGACCTTGCCTGGTGTCTCAGGGCAGGGTGTGTTTATACCTGCACCACCCCCACCCTGGCACTCCTTCTCTGCCATCTGTCTGACATACCTCCCAGGACGCTTTGCCATCACCATTACCAACATCCTTTGCTCCCACCAGATTCACAAACTCTCTCTCCGCTCCACATTGATAAATACAGTACTGTATAGGAACTCTAGCTATATATATGTGCCCAAGATTCTTGCACAGGATTTTACCAGCAGTGCTGTTTCATCATCACTGTTATTTACCTAGTACTTTCAGATTTCCGTAAATTTGAATTCTCTCATAACTGCGATGAGATTTGATAGTTGTAGGATTCTGTTTGCTCGTATAATCACAGCACCATGATATTACTCACCCCTTGGTCTTGAGCCCTGTAGCTGAGAATAAATGCACAAATAAATTTCAAGGCGTTGGAAGAAAGCTGTGTCACAGGATGTCACGTCAATTACCTAGTTATGCTAACACTAGTTTGAAGTCTACAGTGTGCCATTGACCCTTTGAACCTCTGTTGCGGCAGCCCTCCTGTGACCTGTGACCTGTGACCTGATACTTCAGGGGGTTGAATTCTCCAATGTCAATAATGCCTGTTGTAGACAGTTCATACTTCTACAGAAATAAAGCAGATTGCTTTCCTTTCAGACTCAAGGTTGAAACTGCATACACCCCTCCACTTGACATCATCTCAACTTATTGTTGTTTGAGTTGTTTCCGGTCTTGGTAAAACAAAACCCTCCCTACCCCCAATGCACAATATGTTTCTGAAAAATTCCAAAAGCCAATAACACACCTATTTTATGCTTTGCTTCCTAACCCACCGAGCATTTACACTCTGTCCGCCATAACATGCGGGATCTCCTTGTGTCCACGCATTTTAATTCCACTTCCCATTCCCATTCCATTATGTCCATCCATGGTCTCCTCCACTGTTGTGATGAGGTCACACTTAGATTGGAGGAATAACACCTTATATTCCATCTGGGTAGCCTCCAACCTGATGGCATGAACATCGATTTCTCAAACTTCTGTTAATTCTCCCCACTCCCTAACTCCTTCACTGTTTCCCATTCCCCTATCCCTGCCTCACCTTATCTCCTTGCGTGCACATTGCTTCCATCTGGTGTTCCTCCCTTCTTTTTCTTTCTTCCATGGTCTTCTGTCTCTTTCTCCAATCAACTTCCAGGTCTTTACTTCACGCCTCCCCCTCCTGGTCTCACCTATCACCTAGTATTTCTCCCTCCCTTCCCCCCACCTGTTAAATCTACTCCTCATCTTCTTTTCTCCAGTCCTGCTGAAGGGTTTCTGCCCGAAATGTTGACTGTACTCTTTTTCCATAGATTCTGCCTGGCCTGCTGAGTTCCTCCAGCACTTTGTGTGCGTTGCTGGTGTAAAAACTATTTTGTTTCTCCTTTACACTTGTGTATGGAAGAATGACAATAAACAATGTTGAATGTTGATTCTTGAATCATGAGGCGAGGGTGTTTAGAGAGTGAAAGGGTTATGGTACAAAAGGGGACAGTTATAGGGCAAATGCAGTAGGGGTGAGTCCCAGGGAGTTGGCATTGTTTCTGAACAAGGGGCATATTCTGTTTTGAGCAAAGGAAGTGAAAAGTAGATTTAACAGCAACATTCAAAATTATTAGGAATGTTGAGAGAGCTGATCACAAGAATGTGTTTACTTTGGCAAGAGAGCAGTATGTACTTCTGCAAAAGGAGAAAAACTTGGGAAAAGAACAAGCAGTGATAAAATGGGGATTTGTTTTTACATTTGCCTATAAAATCTGAGGAAGTGGTTGCAGATGATGCAATAAAAATTTTGAATGGAGATTGTAAACACTTGCAATTCTACAGATGCTGGAAACCCAAAGCAACACACGCACACAAAGTCCTGGAGGAGCTCTGCAAGTCCGGCAGCATCTATGGAAATTAATAAGAAGTCAATGTTTCAGGCCGAGATCCTTTTTCAGGACTGAGAAGGAAGGGGGAAGATGCCAGAATAAGCAGGTGGGGAGAGGGGAAGGAGGCTAGCTGGAAGGTGATAGATGAAGCCATGTGCATAGGAAAGGCAAAAGGCTGGAGAAGAAGGAATCTGATAGGAGGAAGTGAAGGAGCAGAGGATCCAAGGGTAAGCAATAGGCAGGGGGGAAGAAGTAAAGGGTCAGAGTGGGGAATAAAGGAGGGAAGTTTGTTTACTGGAAGGAGAAATGGATATTCATACCATTAAGCTGGAGGCAACCCAGATGAAATATAAGGGTGGCCTCATCTTGGCACAAGGGGAGGCCAGGGCGTGACACATTGGAACATAGAATGTAAATGTACTTAACAAGAAAACATGTTTAAAGTTAAAATGCAAGAAGTGTACCAATTGTTTCAGCCTCCTCCTGTGCTTTAAATCCAAGTTGCCAGCTCACGCAGGTAGAGTTTTCCAGAATCAGAATCACTGGCAAATGTTGTGAAATTTATTGTTCTGCGGCAGCAGTACAGCTCAATACATAAAAAGAGAAAAAAGTGAATTACTGCAAGTATATATGTTAAATAGTTAAATTAAATAAATAGTGCAAAAATAAAAAAATGAGAAATAAAACATTAAAAAATACTGAGGTAGTGCTTAACATCCATTCAGAAATTGGATGAGAGAGGGGAAGAAGCTGCTCCTGAATGTTTGCCTTCAGACTCCTGTATCTCCTCCAGGAGGCTAGTGATGAGAACAAGGCATGTCCTGGGTGATGGGGGTCCTTAATGATGGATGCCGCCTTTCTGGGTATTGCTCCTTGAAGATGTCCTGGATATCACAGAGTTCCAAATGGATTTAGGATTTCAGGGTGAAGAGGGAAGGGGTGAAGGTGAGCAGACGTGGACCAGGCAGGAAGTGCAGTAATTCCACAAGATCATCTCTCTCACAAAGAGATTTTCACTTTTAGGGCAACAGCTCTTCAGGAAAGTGTAGCCAGAATTAGGAGCAGGATATTTTGACCCATATAGCAACACAAGAAGGAAGGAAAAAGAGTTAGAACAGTAGAGATAACGATGCAATAGTTAGAGTAATTGAGGGGTGTATTGGAGATCATAGGTGTGACTCCAGGATGCCGTATTGTCTATTGACTAGGGTTAAAGTATCACTGAGAGACAGCAGAACAAGGGGAGAAGCAACCGAGTGAAAGAGAGGGAACTAGATATCCTTGTGCATGAATCACAGAACTTTAGCACGGAAGTGCAGAAAGTAGACAAGAAGACAAGAGGCACATTGGCCTTTAATGCAAAAGAATTAGAGGTTAGAAATAGTGAAGTGTTTTTCCTATTGAACAGGGTGATGATGAGTTTTCAATTAGAATACTGTCCAAATTTTGGAATCCTTATGAAAGAAAGGGCGCCACAGTAATGTAGCGATTAGTGCAATGTTATTTTAGCTAGGGGCGTCAGAGTTCAGAGTTCATTTGTAGTGCCACTTTTAGGAGTTCTCCCCATGGCTGCAAGGCTTTCCTTTGGGTGATCTGGTTACTTCTCACAGTCCAAAGATGTATCGGTTAGTGAGTTAGTTGATCATTGTTAATTGTCCTGAGATTAGGCTGGTGTTACATCTACATGAAACATTGCTGTAGTGAAGCATCATCCATTATCAAAGATCCTCACCACCCACGCCATACTCCCTCCTCGCTGCTGCCATCAGGTAGAAGGTACAAGAGCCTCCAGACTCACACCGCCAGGTTCAAGAACAGTTACTACCCCTCAACCATCAGGCTCTTGAACAAAAGGGAATAGCTATACTCCTTTAAGGATTCTTTTATCTTGTTCTTTCATGCTCGTTATTTTTTATTTGCATTTGCAGTTTGTTTACAGTTTACTGCTCCTGATGTTTACAGTTTATAGATCCTGTTTACAGTTACTGTCCTGTAGATTTGCTGAATATGCCCACAGAAATAAAAGCTCAGGGTTGTCCGTGGCGACTTGTATGTACTCTGATAACAAATTCTATTTTGAACTTTGAACTAAATAGTTGGGTTTCTGAATAGTGGGGATTGATAGGCCGGAAGGGTCTGTTCCTTGCTGTATCTCTAAATAAATAAAAATAAAGAAACAAAAAGACACAGTAGCATTGGAGACAGTCCAACCCTAACTGCGGGGATGAGAGTGAGTTTGTCTATAATGAGAGGTGAAAGAATCTGTATTCTTCGGAGTTCAGAAGATTGAGAGGTGATCTTATTGAAACACATAACATTAAGGGGTCATGACAAAGCAAACATTGTGATGGTTTCATGAATGGTAATCTCAGAAAAGGGGAACATAATTTCAAAGTTAGAGAACAATTTAAAACTGAGGTGTGTAGGAACTTTCTGTAGCGGGTGGTGAATCTTTGGAATTCTCTAACCTGGAATGTTGTGGGGGCGAGGTCATTGGGAATTATCTGAAGTGGTGGGAAATTAAATAGTGAAAGATCTAGGAATTGAGACCTATGGGAAACTGGCAGAGAAGAGCAGATAAGGCTTGGGGCAGATCTGCCATGATCATATTGGAGTGTGGGACAGGTTTGAAGTGCGTGGTAGTCTTCACCTCATCCTGTTTCCTTTGTGTTCTTGAAAGGACTGACAACTGTCTGAGTGATGTCGCCATCTTCTTCAACTTGTTTAGACCGCACCTGGTGTACCTTGAACGGTTTTTATTCGGAAGGATATGTTTGCATTGGAGGCAGAGCAGAGTAGGTTCATGGGGTTGATTAGACCATAAGACATAGGAGCAGAATTAGACCATTCAGTCCATGGAGTCTGTTCTGCCATTTGATCACGGCTGATCTATTTTGTCTCTCAACTACTTCCTCCTGCCTTCTCCCTGTAACCTTTGACACCTTTACCTTAATGACCTCAGCAATGATTCCTGTAATGAATCCTGGTGAATGAGGAAAGGTTGAGCAGGTTGGGCTTACTGGAATTTAGAAGAATGGGAGCTGATGTTATTGAAACATGAGCTTGTGAAGGTGATTGGAGTAAGATCCAGGGAGCGTAGTTGCAGAATAAAGCGTCATCCATTTTAACAAAGATGAGAATGAATTTCTTCTCTCGGATGGCTGTGTCTCTGTGGTTTACTCCCACAGTGTGCTGTGAAGACAGAGTCGTGGATATATTCAAGCCAGGAACTGACAAACTATCAAAGAGTCAAAGGCTGTGGGAAGAAAATAGAAAAGTGAAGTTGAGGCCAAGATTGGATCAGTAATAATCTTTCTCAATGATGGATCAAGCTCAAGGGGCCAGCTGGCCAAGTCATACTCAGTCATGGTCCGGATCGGTTCCCCTTTAAATTTAGTTAGGTTGCGATCTGGACCGTTGACGCCTTGTTCCCTTCTAATTCCGTTTCACGCGTCCCTTGAGCTTGGCAATCAAGGTAATTGACCCTCGACCCAAACTGGCAGCTTATAAGCCCCTGGCTTTAGCCGTTCGGGGCGAGAGTGTTAAGAAGCCTTCGCAAGTTGCTGCTGCCGCCACAACAAGCCAGAGTGACCCAGCCCACATCGGAGTGCCGGCAATTCACCTTCCGTCACCAGAGTGATCCAGCCCGCATCGGAGTACCAACAATTCCCCTTCCGTCGCCAGAGTGACCCAGCCCGCATCGGAGTACCAGCAATTCACCTTCCGTCACCAGAGTGATCCAGCCCGCATCGGAGTACCAACAATTCATCTCCCGTCACCAGAGTGATCCAGCCCGCATCGGAGTACCAACAATTCACCTTCCGTCACCAGAGTGATCCAGCCCGCATCGGAGTACCAGCAATTCACTTTCCGTCACCAGAGTGACCCAGCCCGCATCGGAGTACCAGCAATTCACCTTCCGTCACCAGAGTGATCCAGCCCGCATCGGAGTACCAGCAATTCGCCTTCCGTCACCAGAGTGATCCAGCCCGCATCGGAGTACCAGCAGTTCCCCTTCTGTCGCCAGAGTGGGTCCAGGCAAGGTCAATCTACCAGAGGTGAGTTGAAGGCGGAGTCGTGGCTCGACGTTTATGCCCCTTGTCCATGTCTACCCCTCGAAGAGTCCCGGCTCGGTGCCTGAGCTGAAAGCGGAGTCCTGACTCGACGTTTATGCCCCTTGTCCGTGTCTACCCCTCGAAGAGTCCTGGCTCGGTGCCTGAGTGGAAGGCGGAGTCGTGGCTCGACGTTCATGCCCCTTGTCCGTGTCTACCCCCCTCCCCCCCAAAGAAGAGTCCTGGCTCAGTGCCTGAGTTGAAGGTGGAGTTCCGGCTCAATGTTCATAACCAGTGTCTGTGTCTATCCCCCTGAAGAAGAGTCTCAGCTCGGTACCTGATCTGAAGGAAGAGTCCTGGTTCAAGATTCCTTGTCCTGTGTTTTGGTGTCCACGTTTCTGGCTGCAGCAATCCATGGTATCCAAGTGTCTGGCGGCGGTGAATCAAGGTCCCAGTCTTCAAGTCCAAGAGCTGTGGTGGTCCCAGTCCCCAGGGTCCCAGTCATGGCTGCGGCTGTCCATGCTCCCCCGTCCAAGTCCAAGGTCCACGGCTGTCCCTGTTCCCTGTTTCCAAGCCCCAGGTCCGCGGCTGTCCCTGTTCCCTGTTTCCAAGCCCCAGGTCCGCGGCTGTCCCTGTTCCCTGTTTCCAAGTCCCAGGTCCGCGGCTGTCCATGTTCCCTGTTTCCAAGTCCCAGGTCCGCGGCGATCCTAGTCCCTAGTCTGAGGTTCGTGTTCCTCTTTGTCCTCCTTGATTTCCTGATCTTCTGTGTAGTGAGTAATAAACGCTATTTTATTGTACCTAAGAAAGACGTGTTTGTGTCCTGCTTGTGGGTCCTCTCCCAGCACCCTTGTCCCCACCGCGTGACATACTCCTGTTTCCTATGTTCCTATGTAAGCTATCACACGAAGCAAGTGGGATGTTGGCTGAAGTGTTTCACTGACATGCTTACCTCCTGGTTCTTGTCACAATTGCCTTCAGGAGCCAACAGTAAGAATTGAACCAGAATAAGAATCCTACAAAAAGTAATGGATACAGCCCAGTCCATCACGGGTAAAGCCCTCCCCACCATTGAGCACATCTACATGAAACCCTGTCCCAGAATCGTAGCACCCATCATCAGAGACCCTCACCACCCAGGACATGTACTCTCCTCGTTGCTGCTGTCAGGCAGAAAGTACATGAACCTCAGGGCTCACACCACCAGCTTCAGAAACAGTTCTTACTTCTCACCCACCAGGCACTTGAATCAAAGGAAATAACTTCATTCATTTTCACTTGCTCCATCAGTGAAAGCCCCCATATCCTAGAGGCTCCCTTTCAAGGATTTTTCATCTCCTGTCCTTGATATTTAGTGTTTATTTGTTTATGATTATTATTTTTTTCTTTTTGTATTTGCAGAGCTTGTTGTCTTCTGCACACTGGTGGAATGCCCAAGGTGGTGTGGGCTTTCATTGATTTTATTGTGGTTATTATTCTATTACGGATTTATCGAGTATGCCCACAAGAAAATGAATCTGTGTTGTATGTGGTGACATGTATGCACTTTGATAATAAATTTACCTAGAACTTTGAAGTGTCATTATTTGCCAGAGAAAACTTAAGGATTTGTTTACTGATAAAGAAAAACCGCACACACACACACACACACACACACACACACACACACACACACACACACACACACACACACACACACACACACACACACACACACACACACACACACACACACACACACACACACACACACACACACACACACACACACACACATCTATATATTGCAAATTTCCACAGTGCAGAATGTATACCAGCCAAGGATATTCTTTTGATGTGTGTTTACCAAGGTAATGCATCAAAAGTGTCAGGCAATATTAAATGAAAATGAAATAGTCTGCAGATGCTGAAATTCTGAAACATAAAGAGAAAATGCTGGAAAAGCTCAGCAAGGCAAGCAGCACCTGTGGAAAGAAAAAAGTATTTAATGTTTCAGGTTCAAAGCCCCTGATTAGAACTGATATTTTGGTTTCTTTTTTAGCAGCCAAATTGTACAGTATGTCACAACATCCCAGAAGAAGTAGAACCCCTGTCCGAGAGGATAGGCAGGCCTTGATTTACCATATGCTTGAACCCACAGCATTTTGCCTCCAAGATGACAAGCTGCAGCTGTTATATTTTAATTTTACAACGAAAATACTTGTTTTCATGGGAAAATGAAACAATCGCTGTACAATCCCAAGTTAATGATCATGAGGTCAGTATCTCCAGATTCTGTTGTGCCCTGCAATCTAGATAACTGATCTTGGTACAGGTCCCATTACATCAGTCCATGACTGTACACGTGATCTACTCATGCTTCTTCTCTTCTTTCCTCTTCTATATCTGTAATCCTTCTATTCCAGGGGTTCCCAACCTATAGTTCATGTGCCACTCTCGGGGTCTATCATGCAAAAAAGATTGGGAACCCTTGTTGTATTCCCTTCTCCGCCCCCCCATCAAACTCCCTGACACATTTTTCCAGCTACCTCCACTTAGAGACATCTGTACTGTTTCTATAACCATTCTTGTGGTGGCAATCTCCAATGCCTCACCACTCTGCAAAGAGATGCTTCTTCTGAATTTCTTAGTGGATTCCATTTGATGGCCTGATACTTCCTTGTCCATTAACACACTCTTCCCATTTGGCTGTTGGCTCTGTGGCTGAGGGGCATGAATTCATATACACGTTAATCTTGCAGACTTTATTAATGAACCCAAAAGTCATTATTTGAGCTCTGCCAACCTGAACTTGCACTCATCCCATCATTGAAAGGTTCCCGCAGCAATGGACTCAATTTCAAATACTCTTCATTTTATGTTCTCAATGTTTATTGCTTACTTATTTAGTACTGTTTCTTCATTTTGTATTTCTTGTCTTCTGAACTCTGGTTGATCATCCTAGTTTGGCGGTTTTTCATTGATTCTGCTGTGGTTATTATTCAATACATTTATTGATCATGCCCATGTAAACCTCAGGGTTGTATGTGGTAACATATATGTACTTTGATAAGAAAATTTACATTGAACTTTGAACTGTTGAGCTCAATTGTTGAGCTGAAATGTTAAGTTTACTTTGTGGTCTTAACTTGGGCTCCATTTTCTGTTTACATGCATGTACCATTGAGAATTGTTCACCACAATGATGAAACATGTGGCAAGACAATGAATACCTGTGGTTTGATTACTGCTTACAGATCAGTTTTCTGTTGTGAGAACAAAACAGTTCTTCCATACGTAGGGGATCACTGACGAAGGCACCATGAAATCGGTAGCAGAATGGCAACATCACCGGATAAGATTTCAAAGATTCCTTTTCATTACTGTAGGGTGCCATGCTAGTGTGGTGGGAAGTACAACACTGTTACAGCTCAGGGTGTCGGAGTCTGGAATTCAATCCCAGTGTTCGTTGTAAGGAGTCTCTGTACATCCTCACCATGGAATGCGTGCGCTTTCTCCGGGTACTCTGGTTTCCACCCAGAGTCCGAAGATGAACCAGGTCATTGTATATTGTCCACTGATTAGGTTAGGGTTAAATCAGGTTTGCCAGGGTTTCTGGGGGCAGAAGGCCGACTCCACGGTGTATCACTAAGTAAATAAAATAAAATTAAATCCATGTGAAAGAAGAGCATAGACCATAGAACATCTACTTTTTAAACCTCTAACTGCCTCCATTCGACTTATTCATCTTCAGTTTGCCTTTGGGAGTCACTTTTTCACCTGTGTAGGTCTTTAGTATCACTGAGGTCTTCTCTAATGGTATCTTAAAAGACAACCTCTGGAATTATAGACAAAGCTGACCCTGTAATCCAGTTCTATTTTCAGTTTTACACCAGACACATCCACTGCGATCTGCTTCAGTAATACTATGCAGTCCTAGACATGTCAGTTCACCTTCGTCAGACTCTTTTCTGTTTCTTTTTTACATTTGGTCACTTTATGCATTTGCTCAGATTTGAGTTTGAGACTTCACACTTGGTTTTGCTTTTTGTCTGCCTTGCACTCTGTCTATGTGATGTTGTCTGTGACACTTCATGCAGACTTTCTTTGAACCAACAGACACTGGCATCATGGGAGGATTTGCCACATCAATAACACTTTTGGCTTTTTGTGCCATTCATGGGCATTTTGTGCATTTTACATTCCAACCTCCTTTTCTGTAGTTCTGCTGCATCCTTTGCTGCAGTCTCTAATGATTTTGCGACGGTCAATGCCCATTCTAAGGTTAGGTCTCTTTCTGCCGGTGGCCTCGTTTGAGTGCTTTGACTATGCGTACCACATATAAGCCTGTTCCTTAATGCATCAGAAGGTCCATCTCTAAAGTCACAGTACTGGGAAAGCTTGTGCAGCTCTGCGATGTAATCAGAAAGGCTTTCACCTTTTGACTGGTTCTACCTGTAAAATCTAAATCTCTCAGCTATTACCAGCAGTTTAGGGCTCAAGTGATTTTGTAAAATTGTAACATCTTTGTCAAATATCTTGCTTGCTGGCTTTGCAGGGGTTACTGGGCTGCATAAGAGACTGTACGTTCTTGGGGCATTAAGCTAAGAAGTGTAGGGGCTTCCTTTTGATCTTTCATGTTGTTGCGTTACAATACAGTTCAACCCTCTCGATATACGACTTCTAGCCTTCATTAGTGCTACCAACTTCATCAACTTTCCCGACTGAAGCCATCACCATGTTATTTTTTGCTTTAAATTCAGCGCACCTTTCACTGTTATTCACGCACCTCCTTCGTTAGCTTCCGTGACGGCTTTCTCGTGCTGCTTAACTCTCGCTGTTTCATCCCGTAAATGTCACTACTGTTTTTGATATTTTCTGACCTTCAGGTCCATACTCGTCACCAATTTGTTGTGTCTGTGCACGACTACGTATCAATTAAATAAAAGCGTGCACGTGGGAGATGGCTTTAACTGGTGCATTCACATTGCAGCGAGAGAGAGAGAGAGAGGGAGAAAACATTGCACATGTGCAGACAGCAGATCAATACGTGGTGTAAGGTGGTGGGGAGGGTCATTGCTCTAAAAGAAATAGATCCGTACATTACATATAGCACAGTAGAATACCTTTGGCCTGTGATGTTCTGCTCACCTTTTAACCTACTCCAAGATCAATCTAACCCTTCTCTCCATTTTCTTTTTCATCTAAAAGTCTCTTAAATGTCTCAAATATATCTGCCTCTACCATCACCCCCGGCAGTTGCTACCACGTATTTACCAGTCTCTCTGCATCCCCCCTTTATGTTCCTCCAATCATTTTAAAATATGTCCTCTCATATTAACCATTGTCCACCCCTTGGGAAAAAGGTGCTGGCTGACAACTCTGTCTATGCTTCTTATCACCTCATACAATACTGTGCAAGAGTCTCAGGGTGCCTAAGACTTTTGCACAGAACTGTGTTTGTCAACTTGGTGTGGAGAGTGAGCTTGTAAATCTGGTGGGAGCAAAGGCATTTTCATGAGAGCATTTATCAATAGACGATCAAGTATTGAAAACTTACTTTTACATTCAGGAGTACAGTACCAGAACTAGCCAACCGTTTCACCAGGAACCAAGAACACTGCGAAAATTGCTCATACATCAGATAAGAATCTTGTCTAAATCTCTTCACCTGAGTGCAGAACATTTACCTACCGACACCGTGAACAAAAGTTTATGTTTTTCCATGTAAATAATCTTATGCTGGTTCCAGACATTTGAAAGCACTTCAGTTTGATAGGCTTGTTGACGTAGGAGTCTTTCCATTAATGTACACACATAAAGCGCTAGAAACATGGAGCAGGTCAGGCAACTTCAGTGAAGGCCAGGTAAACATAACTGTTAATTATGAGTGATAATAATGCATGAAAGCTACATTTCCTCAAATACATAACTAATATTTTATTGTCAGATTTTGATAAAGGTACAGGACCCTCAGGACTCACACCACCAAGTTTAGGAACAGTTATTACCCCTCAACCATCAGGTTCTTGAATCAAAGGGGATAACTTTATCATTGAACTGCTCCCACAACCAATAGACTCACTTTTAAAGACTCTTCATTTCATGTACTTGATATCAATTGCTTATTCATTTATTATTATTATTATTCTTTCTTTCTTTTTGTATTTGCACAGTTACTTTTCTTCTGCGTTTTGGTTTTACATGCTAATTGGGCAGTCTTTCATTAATTCTGTTATAGTTATTATTCTATAGATTTGTTGATTATGCCCACAAAAGTGAATCTCAGGGCTGTATATGATGACTTATATGTATTTTGATAATAAAATTTACTTTGAACTTTGAACTTAGAAATAAATCAGCAGATTTCTTCCTCCCTCATATAAAATGAGGCCATTATTACAAACATTCAATAACTAAATACAGCAATAATTCTTTCCAGAGAGCCAAACATGCAATTAAGAAGGAATATTCTTACATAAGTGCTGACATGGAGGTCACAAGGTAAAACACCAATCACAAGAAAGCTTAAATCACTTTGAAATTTCAATTTCACCACATGTATTCACAGGTGCATTTGAAGGATGAACACAAAAAAGAAAATCCCAGAGTGCTCTCTGCTGTGTAGATAATTTTCGATGTAACCTTAATGTCTCTCATTATCAATCACTTCACAGAGAAATAAATAAAATCATTTTCCATTACTTGAGACAGGTAAAATAAGTGCACTTCATACAATTCCAGTAAAAATACTCCAAAAGTACAAACTACATCCAACATTAATCAAGAAAGCACACTGCTGAAATACTTATGCTCCTAAAAAATCATTTCCCAATGTAGTGATGGAGTTGAAATTAGGCAGCAAAGAAAAGAATCTGCCCGGAAGTTCAATGCTCATAAGTAGATCTTCCTGTGAAACCTTGTTAGCAAAATAAATACTTCAATTTATCTTTTTCCCTTGAAGAAAAATTACTTCTATATATTATTCACATGTCCTAACTCTCCCTTCCTCATACAATACTGTGCAAAAGTTTTAGGCACATATATCTAGCTAGGGGTCCTAAGACTTTTGCAAAGTACTGTAGTAATTTTATGTATTCCATTGTACTGTTGCTGCTGCTGCAGCAGCAAAAAAACTAATTTCATGACATATGTGAGTGATGATTCTGATATGGGTCTCTAATGTTGACTGAGAGTGGGAGGGGCTAGGGAAAGAGGAATCTTTGTTGGGAAAGGGGGAAAGGAGAGGGAAGGGAATGGAAGCACCAGAGAGACATTCTGTAATGATCTATAAGCCAATTGTTTGGAATCAAATGCCTTTGCCTGGTGTTTCAGGGCTGGGTGTGTCTATACCTGTGCCACTTTCCACCCCTGGCACTCTGCCCCTCTGCCACCTGCCCCACATCCCTCCCGTGGCGCTCCACCCTCGCCATTCCCAACATCCTTTGCTCCTGCCAGATTTACAAACTCGCTCTCCAGTCCACGTTGACAAATACAGTACTGCTTAAAAGTCTTAGGCACCTTAGATATATATATATATTCTGTATATTACAGGGATTCAAATAGCAAATAAAATCAATTACGAAGAAAATTAAAGTTTCTTAGCCTTTGTGTTTGTGATAAACCTTTCTAGGTTTTCACTTATGGCCACATTTTTCCTCCTTTAACTTTGACCTATCATAATATAGAATACAAGGTGAACACAAAGACATCTAACAGTCACACGATTTTTTTCTTCCAGGCGATAAAATCCAAAAGCTAATAAAATCAGACAGAGCATACTATTGTTGATGAATGACTCTGTCTGGATTTCCTGTCTGGAGACAAGGAGAGCAGGGCTCTGTAAAAACAGACAAGCCAGCCACAGGAGAGCACGTACAGCAGATGTATTGTGTCTGGCTGCTTCCATTATTATTAATACTGATCAGTATCAACCAGGTAATGAATAAGCATCAAAGCTCAAAAGCACAAATTGACTAGCTCTGAAATACTCATTTATGCATAACACCCAAATATCCTCGTGAAGCATAATTAAGGGATTCTCCATTATTAAATTGCAATCTCTTTTTGTATTATTAACAGCATTTTATAAAATCCTTATTTCCCAAAGACAATGTCTTTACGAAATCTGCTTGACTCTGAAAAGGAGAAACTATCCAGCATTCATTCTTAATATTGCGAGTATCGATAACCAAAAACAATTATGTGAATTAATGACCACTCAATTAAGCAGGCATCCATCAAAGATCTCCATCACTCAGGACATGCCTTTCTCAGCAAGACACACACTCAACGTTTCAGCAACAGCTTCTTCCCCTCCACCAGAAGACTTCTGAATGGACGATGAACCCATGATCACTACCTCAGTATTTTTCCTCTCCTTTAGCAGTACTTTTATAATTTAATTTTATTTATATATATATCAATTGCAATTTAAAGTTTTTGCTCAATATGCATTGCAATGAAAAATAACAAATTTCACGACATATGCAAGTAATATTAAATGTGATTCTAATTCAAATTCTGAATCAGTTATTTATTCCACAAAGGCCAAGAGTCATGAAACTGAAAAAATTTTAAGTTTTCCATTGGGATTCTGCAAATTTTTTATTCAAGGAAGCTTACCGCAACAGAACCACACTGACAGAAAATGTAATAACAAGATCCCAGATCTGAAGTTACTAGGCATAACCCTCACAATGCAAGTCACTGTTGTCACTGACTTTTGCAAAGGAGCCCATTGCTTGGCAATATACCTGCATGTTAAAAATAGTATATAAGCTCCAATACTATGCAAAAGTCTTAGGCAAATACGTATATATAACTAGCGTGTCTAAGACTTTTTCACAGTACTGTAGTAATATTGTTCAAATTCAAAGATTCAAAAATTCAAAGAATGTATAAATTATACACCTTGAAATTTGTCTCCTTATAGGCAGCCACAAACCAAGAAACCCGAACAACCCAATAAAAAAAGATCAAAAACCAGAGAGAGAAAAAAAACGTAAGTCATGTAAACAATAGAAGCAAGCCAACAGCATTCTGATACAGACTGAGCCCCAGGTCTGCTCCCGGAGCCGCTGGCATAGGTGTAAGCTCATCACACCAGCGGGGCAAAAATGCAGAGCAGTCGGATCAGTTCACAGCAACGTTGCTGTGGAGAAAGGAATGAACATTCGTGGGAAAGTGAGCCCGACCCTCGCCTCCAATCCTGATACTTGGGCTTTCAGCCTATCTGTGCCGGTCTATAAATTGTCTAAGCACTGAGTAGTGCCTCGCTCTAGAACCCGGACCCCAGTGCCACGGTATGTTCGGGCTGCCCAGCCTGAAGCTATTCTTGATCTCACCAAACTGGCTAGGTACTTGGAGTGATCCAACTTCATCCTGGGGTTAGGTGGATGGGTATTGTGGTGAACTACATATACCTGTCTGGACACGCCCCTGATGACTGCTCCTGTGGCTCCTCCCACAGACCCCTGTATAAAGGCGATGGAGGTCTGAGCCCGGCCTCTCAGTCTCCAGGATGTAGTATGGTGGTCACTCACTGCTTGTTCCTTCTTCCAGTCAATAAAAGCCGATACCTCGCTTTTACGTCTCAGAGTGAGTTATTGATGGTGCATCAGGTATCAAAACACTTCTCTCCAAGTCGCTCACTCCGTCTCCAGCAGCTCTACCAGCTCTGTCTGCGATCCCGGCCAAAGCACGTTGTGTCTCGTAATGCCCAGCACAGCTCATTCCCCAAACCAGCCTCACCTCCACCTGCCTTCTCACTGGCTGTGGCGATAGTTCAGAAAAGATGTTATAAGTAATGATTTTAGTCAAATCTCTTGGCTTTCGATCTACCGGTAAGCTCTCGCACACCTTCGGTAATGTTATCTTACTGTTGCCACAAAAAAAACAAACTTCATGATGAAGTCAGAGTGATGATCTTGAGGCTTTAGGTCTTCGAGGATTCAGTAAGAGAAATCAAAAGAAAAGAAAAAGAAAAGCTTGACGTTAAGCTTTTTTTCCCTTCCCTTCTTTATATCTGCGCAATTAGGACAGTAGCTATGCCAGGCAGGATAGTGAAATGCTCATTTTGTGGGATGTGGGAAGGCGGGGAGACCTCCAGTGTCCCTGACAACAATATCTGCGAGAAGTGTGTCCAGCTGCAGCATCTAATAATCTATTATTAAATTTGTGCACAATTCTTAAAGGATAGTTCCTGTTCTTTTTATTATTCCGAAACCTATTGGAATGCATTTTGAAGGATGGCAAAATAAATGATAATATGTTTAGAAATCCCCACATTATATAACAGCAACAACTACCACAAGTAGACTTGAATTTGAAGGTTATAGCATTTGACAGAGAGAGAGAGAGAGAGAGAGAGAGAGAGAGCATTTACTTCAGGATGCATGTTGTGAAATACCATTGCACTATTGAGAGACTCCCTCTCTTTTGTACAGAACACAACACAAGCTAGACAAAATAATATGAACATTCAGTGAAATCAATCCTTAGGCTCCTGATTACACTTTAAGTATCTTGAACCTCACTGCATTTTTTTCTTTTTTTGCAGTTCTTATTTAATTCAACTATATATATGTGTGTGTGTGTGTGTGTGTGTGTGTGTGTGTGTGTGTGTGTGTGTGTGTGTGTGTGTGTGTGTGTGTGTGTGTGTGTGTGTGTGTGTGCATATATATAGTTATTGTAATTTATAATTTTTATTATTATGTAGTACAATGTACTGTTGTGACATAACAGCAAATTTCATGACCTATCCCACTGATATTAAACCTGATTCCGATTCTGAACTGCAAATATTTGCCCCAATAACAAAAGTTAAGAAGGACAATTGAAAACAAAACGTTAAAGCAGAAACTAATTCTTAGAACAATATCTTTATCCTTTTCATCATTAAGGTAACTGTTCCAGATGTAGCTAGAATTATTGAGATGTCTTTTAGTGTGAAATCTAATAACATTTTTCGGTTCCTCCAAATCCAAAGTGTTTGTATCAATAATTTGCTTTACATTTTTTTTATTGGCATGAGAGAGGATACAAGTTAAAAGGATATTAATGTAATTTTTGTTTTTCCTGCTGTGAGTCCGTAGTGAACAAACAGCAAGCAGGAGTATAATTGGTGGATAAATCAGTACGGTAATTGCAAATTCTGCAACTTTTCATCTGATATTCACCGGTGTGATCAGTCCTGTAAACAAATTTTGTGCTTTCTGAAAGCACACCGACTGGCTAATGCTGGTTTTAAATTTGTTTATAAGAGCTTGGAGGTCAGATTTTCCCCCTATTCCATTATACTGTGGCATGGCATAACGGTTAGAGCCTTGCTATCAGCGCTCGGGGCATTGGAGTTCAGAGTTCAGTTCTGAGGTCATCTGAATTGGAGAATAAGGAAACTGTATATCCTCCCTGTGGAATGTATGGATTTTCTCCAGGTGCTCCGGTTTCTTCTCACAATCCAAAGATGGTTGGTAGGTTAGTTGGTAATTGAGAATTGGCCTGTGATTAGGCTAGGGTTAAATTGGGGTTGCTGGCTGGTGTGGTTGAAAGGGCTGGAAGGGCCTATTCTGTGATGTATTTCAATAAAACAAAAGAAAAATAAGTGGTGACTGCTACTGGCAGCTGAGTGGGATGTTTCAATCTCGCAAGTGGAAACACTGTCAAATATCAGGAAAGTTGTATGCTGGCACCCAGCAACTTAACCTGGAACACCCAGCGATCACCAGCTGCCAACATCAGTCAGCACCTGGAGATTCTTTCAAAATTTTCCAGGAGACATCTAAAGGTTCAAGACTAGGGCACGGCTTTGGGTGGTACAGCACCATGCACCACGGGTGGTGAGAACGTCACATTTGCTTGTTGGGGAATGGCCCCAAAGACGGCAGATGACAGCAGTTGGTGGGCAGTCCCATTCTTGGAGAGAGAAGCAGCCATTGTCATTGATGGAGTGAAGGGAGGTCTGGAGGGAGTGGAGGAAACAGAATGGAATGGAAGAGGTTAAGAGATCTGAGGGTAAGAGGTACATGCAGAGGAAGGTGATTCAAAGGGAGGGGAGAAACTGAGGGACATAGTTCAGGGAACAGATGCTATTACAGCTCGAGTATTGTGTGCAGTTTTGGTCTCCAAATTTGAGGAAGGACATTCTTGTTATTGAGGGAGTGCAGCGTAGGTTCACAAGGTTAATTCCTGGAATGGCGGGACTGTCATATGTTGAAAGATTGGAGCGACTGGGCTCGTATACACTGGAATTTAGAAGGATGAGAGGGGATCTGATTGAAACATATAAGATTATTAAGGGATTGGACACGCTGGAGGCAGGAAGCATGTTCCCGCTGATGGGTGAGTCCAGAACTAGAATAAGGGGTAGGCCATTTAGAACAGAGATGCGGAAAAACTTTTTCACCCAGAGAGTGGTGGATATGTGGAATGCTCTGCCCCAGAAGGCAGTGGAGGCCAAGTCTCTGGATGCATTCAACAGAGAGTTAGATAGAGCTCTTATAGATAGCGGGGTCAAGGGATATGGGGAGAGGGCAGGAATGGGGTACTGATTGTGTATGATCAGCCATGATCATAGTGAATGGTGGTGCTGGCTAGAAGGGCTGAATGGCCTACTCCTGCACCTACTGTCTATTGTCTATTGTCTATATCCGAGTTTGGAGCTCGGAATTCTATTCTGGCTTCCTCCGTACGAAAGTTTGTACGTTCTTCCTGTGCGTGCGTGTGTTTGCTCCCAGTGCTCCAGTTTCCTCCCACAGTCCAAAGACAAATGGTTGGTAGGTTAATTGGTCATTGTAAATTGTCCTGTTAGGGATAAATCGGTAGGTTGCTGGGCAGTGCAGTTCAGTGGGCTGGAGGGGTCTGTTCTGTGGCGTATCTCTAAATAAAATAAAACAAAGATCAGTGAGAGGTAGTCCAAGGGAAAGAGACCACATGCAGCAGGGGACCAGTGTGGAAGGGTTGCTCTGGGAAAATTGGCTGAGGAAAAGTTTGTCTGAACAAGATCATGTGATTGTGTTCATCTAAGTGAGATCAGAGTATGTTTGCATGTCTTCGTATAAGGGTAAAAAAAATGTCTGCAATTTTCTTGAACCAAGACCTTGCTGTGTCAAGTCTGCATAGTAGCAGGTGTACAATGGCCTGCAGTGCCCTAGCAGAGGATTCATGTGGACTTTTTTCCAGATGGTTATGGGCACAAATTTCTTGGTGGTAGTCGATGCAACTACAAAATGGCTGGAAGAGTTCCCAACAGCCTCCACTCCACCCTCACACACTGTTGATGTGTTGTGAAGCCTCTTCACAAGGACTGGTGTTCCGGAGCACTTAGTCAGTGACAATGGACCACAGTTTGTGGTGGGACAGTTTCACATTCTTGAAAATGAATGGAATAAGACATATTACATCTGCACCATGCCACCCAGCTACAAATGGCTTGGCAGAATGGTTTGTCTGGAGTCTAATGAAAGTACTGCGAGCAATGTCAGCAGAACACATTATACTGACACTGAATCAGAAGCTTTACTTTACTTTACTTTATTGTCACCAAACAATTGATACTAGAGCGTACAATCATCACAGTGATATTTGATTCTACGCTTCATGCTCCCTGAAGCACAAATTGAAGTAAATATAATAAAAATTTAAATTATAGATCATAATTAGAAAATAGAAAAGAGAAAGTAAGGTAGTGCAAGTCAGGTCCGGATATTTGGAAGGTACGGTCCAGATCCGGGTCAGGATCTGTTCAACAGTCTTATCACAGTTGGAAAGAAGCTGTTCCCAAATCTGGCCGTACGAATCTTCAAGCTCCTGAACTTTCTCCCGGAGGGAAGAGGGACAAAAAGTGTGTTGGCTGGGTGGGTCATGTCCTTGATTATCCTGGCAGCACTGCTCCGACAGCGTGCGGTGTAAAGTGAGTCCAATGATGGAAGATTGGTTTGTGTGATGTGCTGGGCTATGTTCACGATCTTCTGCAGCTTCTTCCAGTCTCGGACAGGACAACTTCCATACCAGGTTGTGATGCACCCGAGAAGAATGCTTTCTACGGTGCATCTATAAAAATTACTGAGGGTTTTAGGGGACAGGCCAAATTTCTTCAGCTTTCTCAGGAAGTAAAAGCTTAAAGTAAAGAAGCATACCAATCTCCTCCTCGCATATTGAAATGCAATGCACTCCACGACAAACAACCCACCAGCTATGCTGTTCATGGGTGGTCCCTGGTGTCCACACTTGGATCTCCTCAAACCCAATCTCAGAAGCTGAATACAGGATGAACAACTGAGGCAAATTGAAGGCTCCTCAAACAAGGAGGCTCAATGTTTCACTCCTGGACAAACAGTCCAGGCGAGGGTCTACAGAGGTGATCAAGAGTGGGCACTCGGAAAGATTAACAACAGAACTGGACCACTCAGTGGAGATTGAGTCTGATATCGTCTCCAGACACATCGATCAGTTGAGGAGAGCAGAGTCAATTGTTAGAGAAGAAAGGAGGCTACCACTTTCAGAGCCACTTCCTGCAGTCTCACAGTCAACTCCTGCAACCACCACGAAGGAGAATGCTTCACAGCCACAAGTCTCAACTGCCAAGCAGAGTGATTCCTCATGTCAGGAAAGACATTATCCCACAAGAGCAAAACATCCTCCACAGTGATTAAATCTTTAGGCTGAATGGGACAATTTAAAATTTACTATACTGTGGATGTCTGTATCTAGTAGTTGTATTATATAATATACTGTGTATATGGTTGAGGCGTGTTCTATTGAGTTGGAGTTTATAGCTAAGCAAGGAGGAGTTCAGTATATTTAATATTTCAGTAATCTTGTGTATGTATTGTTTGATTAAGCATTCTTGTCCATTTAAATAATTTATTTTGGGTTATGCATAAAAATATGTGAATTGCACACATCATTGTGCTATCACATGCACTCCTTGCTTAATGTAAACACATAGTTAAACAGATTTCGGACTACTGTGTTTTCCTTTGAATTAGCTTAATGTTTTGAAGTTACAAAGCATAACACAGGCCATCCTCAAGCCCAAAGAACTGCCTGAGGAGATTTAGGCAGCTCCACAAATTCATTCCAATACTTTTGGAAAGACAGTGCGACCACTGATGTTGGGTCATCAAACCAAAATGTTAATTCCTCCTCTCTCTCTGCAGTGTCATGGCTTACCTGCTGATTTTTACCATCCTCACACTCCATCACTGTTGAATACAGTTGTTACACAATTAGAGTGCGAGCTATTCAAACACGTGCATTAAGGTGGACCAGAAATCCAGGCTGAAGCCCAAAGATCAATCGGAAATCCGGATCAAAGCCTGGAGGTTGATCTGAAGTCCAGAAGTCGAGGCCTGGCGACCGGTGCCCGAGTTTGTGAATCTCTGTGAGTTGATTGGGGAATCCATGACTACACTGGAGGCTGGAGGTTAAAGGACTGTGTGTGTACGTTGATGGGTGGGAGGGAGGGAGGGAGGGGGGACTGGGTCTCATTTTGTTGTTGCTTTGCCACTTGATTTTCTCTGTTTCTTTTCGTGTACGGTGCTGTTTTGTCGAGGATTGTGGGGATGCTATATTGGTACCAGAATGCACGGTGACCCCTGCAGACTCCCCTCTGCAAATCCTATTTATTTATTGAGATACTGTGCAGAATAGGCCCTTCTGGCCCTTCGGGCTGCGTCACACGGCAACCCTCGTGATTTAACCCTAGCTGACTCACAGGACAATTTATAATGGTGAATTAAACCACCGACCGGTACGCCTTTGGACTCCGGGAGGAAACTGGAGCACCTGGAGAAATCCACACAGTCACGGGGAGAACATACAAACTCCTTACAGGCAGTGGTGGGAAATTAACCCAGGTCACTTATACTGTAAAGTGTTGTGCTAGCTGCTACATTATGGTGGGTTGGTCATTAACACACACGACACATTTCACTGTATGCTTTGTTACTGTGAGGCAGAAACTGACTTTAAATCTGGTAAGATGTATTCATTGTGACCAAAATAATATGATATCTGCGTGCTTATATTTCAAATTGACAATTTTTTGCCATCAGGTATCTGGTCTAGAATACTGACCTTTAATGCTAACAATATCTTAGTTCATGTAGGATGAAATACTCTTCTCTTGTAAGTGCTACCAATTGGTTTCTGGAGGCTAGGCAAAATTTCTTTCATTTCTACCTAACACAAGAATTCTCTAACAATCTGCTCTCGTCATTTTTGAAGAATAGTTTCATCCACATAGCTTACAACATCTAGGTAAGTCATATATTTCTGAGCTGACTGTTGTGAAACCTGTCAGTCAGTTTGATATCAATAGGGAAACTAAACCAGTGTCTTGGCAAAATCTCTAGAGATAAACCTCTAGTGCAAGATTGTGAGAGCTGTCAATCATTAAGGTATAATACATATTTCAAAGTTCAAAGTAAATTATCGAAGTACATATATGTCACCATATATAACTCTGAGATTCATTTTCTTATGGGCATACTCAGTAAATTCATAACAGAATAATAACCATAACAGAATCAATGGAAGATCGCATCAACATCAGCATTCAACCTATTGGGATGTGAATGACATCACCAGACAGACACTGAAGCTGGTGGATATGGAAGTCTTTATTCAGCAAAGCGAGCAGCAGGTATCATATCAGAGACACTCTTGGAAGAAGAGGTCTCCTAAACCGAAAGTTCATCACATTTTCATACCCTTAAGATCAATGGTAACTTAATCCAGTTTCAATAGTTACAATGACATTGTTTACTTCAATATTTTGGGTTGACAATGCTTCATTGAAGTTACATATAATTTTCAAAAACCTAAATCTTCACACCAATGTTCAAGACACTCTAGATTGAATGTTCTAGCTACATTCATCCATATGCAGACATCTCAGTTATTTGGTTGTGTCCTGGTCTGCAATTTACTCTAAAATGCTGCTTCATTGTTCTGAGCTGCATTTTAAAATCAATCTACAATCCATGTTCAGATCTGCAGTCTGATTGCTGTTGAAATGAATATTTGTGATATATCATAAATCCAGAAGATACCCTAACAAACTGTGTGCAAAAGACACCAAACTGCAAGTTCTAACGGATGGACATGGAACAGTAGGCATTCCTTATTTCAGGATAATCATGTTCTAACAATATGCCAATCTTGTCAGAAATAGCCCAATGATTTATGCAGAGGAAGACCTGAAATTTGATGTTCATTATGATATTGGTTGGGTCACTATTTTCCCCTCCATATACATGTTTATGGGCAAATGTGGATATCTGGATACCTACAATAAACAAATGGATGACCAATAATTTCCTAAAATAAATGAAGATAAAACTGAAATACTTCTGGTTGTTACAGAACTTTTAACCAAGAACAGGATGAGGGAACATATCACTGCTTTGTTAGTTAATCTGCATTGGTCTCCTGTATCTTTTAGAATTGATTTTAAAGTTCTCTTATTTGGTTTTAAAGCTATTAATGGTTTGGGAGCGGAGTACATCATGGAATTGTTTTCGTTGTATAGTCTTGCTCAAGCTCTGTGGTCTTCTTTCTCTTAAGTTTAAACAACCTTCCGTTTCTTTTATTCTCATACAGTACTGTGTAAAAATCTTAGGCATCTTAGCTATATATGTATGTGCCTGAGACTGTTGCACAGTACTATATTTGTCAATGTGAAGCAGACAGTCGATTTGTTAATCTGCCGGAAGTAAAGGATGTTTAGAATGATAAGGGTGGAGCATTGCGGGAGGAGTGTCGGGTGTGTGGGGCAGGTGGCAAGGAAGGAGTGCCAGGGACATTGGGGAGGGGGGGGGTGAGTGGGGATGGCATGGGTACCAACACATCCAGCCCTGAGACACCAGGCAAGATCATTCAATTCCAAACAATTGGTTTATTGCTCATTACAGAATGTCTCTCTGGTGCTTCCCTCACCCTCCCCTCTCTCTTTCTCTTATCCCAACCATGATTCCCCTCTCCCTGCCCCCTTCCCATCTCAGTCCACAAGAGAGAACTTATCAGAATCAGGATTATCATCAGTCACATATATCATGAAAACTGTCTTCTTTTGCGGCAACAGTACTGTACAATACATATAATTATTACAGTACTGTGCAAAAGTCTTAAGTACAGTCCTAGCTATATTTATTTATTGAAATACAGCAAGGAATAAGCACTTCCAGTCTTTGAGCTGTGCTGTTCAGCAATCCCTTGATTTAATCTGAGCCTAATTATGGGACAAATTACAAGGAACAATTAACCTTCCAACCAGTACGTCTTTGGACTGTGGCTAAGACTTTTGCAGAGTACTGTATTTGTTCTTTTATCCATTGTAAAGCACCGAACTACATCAAAAAGTGCTCTATAAATAAAGTTATTATTATTGTTTTATTATCCTCTTAGTGTCAAGGTTGTATACTGAGAAATAGAGTTCTTTACAGGTTTTTAGGTGCTGTAAGGAGTGATTGGTTCCAATATGTAATGCTGATTAAATGCCTAATTGGACTTCCAATGTTCCAGTCAAACTGTCACAGCTGAATAAACACTTCACAGCAGGAAGGAGCTTTGCCAGAGCTATTTAAGGAGATCGTTAACTAATTGTGGGTTAGATGTTGATTTAATGTTCACTGGTTATTGCTACTGGCTGGCATCTTCCACAGATCTTTGCAGCTGCTAGAAGCCCACGGGGAATAATGGATGCATTGGCTGTAAGACTTCAAAGCTGCACAGACCAGTTGCTTCCAAGCATGGGTGCATTAGTAGATGACCCCCTTGGAGTCCGGCATGAGTGAGAAACAGAGCAGGACAAGCTGCAAGAGAAGGTGAACGAGGATCGTGAGGGGAGTGGATACATGGTGCATGGAGATATGTCTCTACCAAAGGAGGTGTAAGGCACTCCTTCCCTCCACTAGCCTGCAGGTCACCCTTGGACAAGGTGTAGCACCTGCTTAGACCACTCCGCTCCCCCACCCCCCACCGATCAGGGTCACGTGAAGCCATGGGAGCAGGCGGTGGATGGTCGTATGAGCAGCCGGTGCATATCACAAGTTCTGGTTATGCGACCACTGATGCCAGGTAGATGATAATTGAAGTGTATAGATAATGGCTGGGATCACCCATCTTGTAAAGACACTGCCCAGAAGAAGGCAATGACAGACCACTTCTGTAGAAAAATTTGCCAAGACCAATCATGGTCATGGAAAAAACATGACTGCCCACGTCAGACGACACGGCACATAAAGAAAGAGCTATATGGTCAAAAATGCAATCTTTATGTTCCAGAGTGAAACTAGGAGCATCTTTAAAGCTCAAAGTACAAATTAAATTTATTATTAAAATACATACACCATATACAACCCTGAGATTCATCTTCCTGTGGGTGTACACAGTAAATCCAAGATCCATAACAGAATCAATGAAAGATCTCACCCAACAGAACAAACAACAAATATGCAAAAGCAAACTGTGCAAATACAAAAGAATAAGCAATAAATATTGAGAACATGAGATGAAGAGTCCTTGAAAATGAGTCCATGGGTTGCAGGAACAATTCAGTGATGGAACGAGTGAAGTTATCCCATTGGTTCAAGAGCTTGAAGTTGAGGGGTAATAACTGTTCCTGAACCTGTTGATGTGGGTCCAAAGGTCCCTGCACCTTCTTTCTGATGGCTGCAGTGAGAAGAGAGCATGGCCTGGGTGGTGGGGGTTCTTGATGATGGATGCTGCTTTCCTGCAATAGCACTCCATCTAGATGTGCTCAGTGTTCGGGAGGCCTTTGCCCGTGATGGATTTGGCTGTATCCATGTCTTTTTGGAGGATTTTCCCTTCAAATCCAAGTGTAAGAATAGTGTTTGTGTGTGCCTGGAATGCTTGGACAGTGAAGATGCATACATCAGGATGCTTCTCATTGACTACAGTTCAGCATTCAACACTATTATCCCTTCAAAACTAATCAACAAGCTTCAAGAACTTGGCATCAGTCCTTTTGCAATTAGGCCCTTGATTTCCTCACTTGCTGATCCCAGTCAGTTTGGATTGGCAAAAAAAAATCTCCTCCCCGGTCTCCATCAGCACAGGTGCAGCACACGGCAGTGTGCTTAGCCCTGCTGTTCTACTCACTTTACACTTACAACTGAAAGGCTAAGTACAGCTCCGATACCATATTTAAATTTGTTGATGGCACAATCAAAGGTGGTGAAGACTCAGCATATAGGAGGAAGATTGAAAATCTGGCTAAGTAATGACAAAACAACAACCTGTCGCTCAATGTCAGCAAGACCAAGGGGCTGATTTGACTTTAGGAGGAGAAAACTATTGTGTATTTAATATTTTAGTGGTGTTTGAGTGGCATTGTAGATATATTATTTGATTATGCATTCTTTATTATTTACATAATTCATTACAGGTTATATGTAAACATATGGGAATGGCATACGTTATTATGCCACACCATCATAAGTGTGTACCTCACTAAAGTAAATCTAAACATACATAAGTTATCCCCAGCTTCGTGATTTTCTTTCAATTAGTTTTAAGTTTTGGAGTTACAAATGATTTACCGTGTATGCCCAATATAAAATGAATCTCAGGTTTGTATATGAGCTTTGCTGTTCAGTACAGGTGCAGTGAGCCGAAGGCCTTATTTTCACGCTGCATGTCTCTGTCACGCTATTAGCTATATGGGTGATTTAATTTTTATTCTCAACTCGTATTGCTACTTCTGTTGTCCAGTGATTGATAATTTAGAATGCCCAGATTCAGGGTGCAAACAAATTTCCACATTTCCCCTAAATGTTATATTGGTGCAGCTTTATAGGCCTATGAATTAAAGATGCACACAGAATATCAAATGTAGTCTAGCCAATATTTCTATAAAATTTGAGTCATTTGTATTGATTTACACTGAAAACCATTTGTGATGCACTCCATTACATGATTAACCTTGTAGATTATCATCATCATCATTCTGTATCATGTCATATAACATGGGCGATCATGACCATGATTGTCCTTGGCAAATTTTTCTAAAGAAGTGTTTTGCCACTGCCTTCTTCTGGGTAGTGTCTTTACAAGATGGGTGACTCCAGCCATTATCAATACTCTTCAGGGATTGTCTGCCTGGAGTCAGTGGTTGCATAACCAGGACTTATGATATGCACTATCTGCTCATACGACCTGCTCCCGTAGCTTCACATGACTCTGATCGGAGGGGACACCTTGCTCAAGGCTGGTCTGCAGGCGAGCAGAGTGAAGGAATGCCATGCACCTCCTTTTGTAGAAACGTATCTCCATCCTGCCACCTGGAATTCTGAAACTATTGTACTTAAACTTCAAACAACACACACAAAATGCTGGTAGAATACAGCAGGCTAGGCAGCATCTATAGGGAGAGGCGATGTCGACGTTTCGGGCCGAGACCCTTCGTCAGGACTAACTGAAAGGAAAGATAGTAAGAGATTTGAAAGTAGAGGGGGGGGGGAAGGGGAAATGCAAAATGATAGGAGTAGACTGGAGGGGGTGGGATGAAGCTAAGAGCTGGATTGGTGAAAGTGATACAGAGCTGGAGAAGGGAAAGGATCATGGGACGGGAGGCCTCAGGAGAAAGAAAGGGGGGGGGGGGAGCACCAGAGGGAGATGGAGAACAGGCAAACAACTAAATATGTCAGGGATGGGGTAAGAAGGGGAGGAGGGGCATTAACGGAAGTTAGAGAAGTCAATGTTCATGCCATCAGGTTGGAGGCTACCCAGCCGGTATATAAGGTGTTGTTCCTCCAACCTGAGTTTGGATTCATTTTGACAATAGAGGAGGCCATGGATAGACATATCAGAATGGGAATGGGACGTGGAATTAAAATATCTGGCGTACTGACCTCTACCTGGCTGAGGCACAGCAACAACTCTCTGATAACACCTCTTATTTACCCCTTGATCATGATCCCACTAAGGAGCACCAGGCCATTGTCTCCAATACCATCACCAACCTTATTAGCTCTTGGGATCTCCCATCCACTGCCACAAACCTCATAGTTCCCACACCCCACACTTCCCGTTTCTACCTCCTACCCAAGATCCACAAACCTGCCTGTCCAGGTAGACCTATTGTCTCAGCTTGCTCCTGCCCCGCTGAACTCATTTCTGCATACCTTGACACTGTCTTATCCCCCCTTGTTCAATCTCTTCCCACCTATGTTCGTGACACTTCTCATGCTTTGAATTTTTTCAATGATTTTAAGTTCCCTGGCCCCCTCCGTCGTATTTTCACCATGGACATCCAGTCCCTATATACCTCCATCCCCCACCGAGATGGTCTCGAAGCTGTTCGGTTTTTTTGGGATTCCAGACCTAACCAAATCCCCTCTACCACCACTCTCCTCTGTCTAGTGGAATTAGTTCTTACTCTCAATAATTTCTCCTTTGGCTCCTCCCACTTCCTCCAAACCAAGGGTGTAGCCATGGGCACCCGTATGGGTCCCAGTTATGTCTGCCTTTTTGTTGGCTTTATGGAACAGTCCATGTTCCAAGCCTATACGGGTATCCATCCCCCTCTTTTCCTTCGCTACATCGACGACTGCATTGGCGCTGCCTCTTGCACGCGTGCTGAGCTCGTCGACTTCATTAACTTTGCCTCCAACTTTCACCCTGCCCTCAAATTTACCTGGTCCATTTCTGACACCTCCCTCCCCTTTCTTGATCTTTCTGATATCTACTATAAACCTACAGACTCTCACAGCTACCTGGACTATTCCTCTTCCCACCCTGTCTCTTGCAAAAAAGCTATCCCCTTCTCACAATTCCTCCGTCTCCGCCGCATCTGCTCTCAGGATGAGGC
The DNA here is from genome assembly GCF_048418815.1 of Hemitrygon akajei. Classification (NCBI taxonomy): domain Eukaryota; kingdom Metazoa; phylum Chordata; class Chondrichthyes; order Myliobatiformes; family Dasyatidae; genus Hemitrygon; species Hemitrygon akajei. The sequence continues at coordinate 77,679,146 of NC_133137.1, read as the reverse complement.
TTTTCCTTCCAGGACAAAGGAGATGTCTTCCTTTTTTAAGCAAAGGGGCTTCCCTTCGTCCACCATCAACTCTGCTCTCAAACGCATCTCTCCCATTTTCCGCACATCTGCCCTCACCTCATCCACCCGCCACCCCACTCGGGATAGGGTTCCCCTTGTCCTTACCTACCACCCCACCAGCCTCCAGGTCCAACATATAATTCTCCGTAACTTCCGCCACCTCCAACGGGATCCCACTACCAAACACATTTTTCCCTCCCCCCCCCTTTCTGCTTTTCGCAGGGATCGCTCCCTACGCGACTCCCTTGTCCACTCGTCCCCCCCATCCCTTCCCACCGATCTCCCTCCTGGCACTTATCCTTGTAAACAGAACAAGTGCTACACCTGCCCTTACACTTCCTCCCTCACCACCATTCAGGGCCCCAGACAGTCCTTCCAGGTGAGGCGACACTTCACCTGTGAGTCGGCTGGTGTGGTATACTGCGTCCGGTGCTCCCGGTGTGGCCTTTTATATATTGGCAAGACCCAACGCAGACTGGGAGACCGTTTCGCTGAACACCTACGCTCGGTCCGCCAGAAAAAACAGGATCTCCCAGTGGCCACACATTTTAATTCCACGTCCCATTCCCATTCTGATATGTCTATCCATGGCCTCCTCTATTGTCAAAATGAATCCAAACTCAGGTTGGAGGAACAACACCTTATATACCGGCTGGGTAGCCTCCAACCTGATGGCATGAACATTGACTTCTCTAACTTCCGTTAATGCCCCTCCTCCCCTTCTTACCCCATCCCTGACATATTTAGTTGTTTGCCTGTTCTCCATCTCCCTCTGGTACTTCCCCCCCCCCCCCCTTTCTTTCTCCTGAGGCCTCCCGTCCCATGATCCTTTCTCTTCTCCAGCTCTGTATCACTTTCGCCAATCACCTTTCCAGCTCTTAGCTTCATCCACCCCCTCAGGTCTACTCCTATCATTTCGCATTTCCCCCACCCCCCTCTACTTTCAAATCTCTTAATATCTTTCCTTTCGGTTAGTCCTGACGAAGGGTCTCGGCCCGCCCTATAGATGCTGCCTAGCCTGCTGTATTCTACCAGCATTTTGTGTGTGTTGTTTGAATTTCCAGCATCTGCAGATTTCCTCGTGTTTGGTACTTAAAATTCAGGGCTTTCTTATAAAACAATGTAAATACTTCTCTGGCTGCTCTGAAATTATTGTTTTCCAATTGTGTAGATAGTGTAATTTAATTTATGTCCTGATAAGAATAGTTTCTGGCAAAACTTCCTTGTATACACCATTAGAAATTGGAAAGTCACATGAAAATCCAAGAGGTGTTGTTGAATGGAGGTTTTAAGATGGGAATTGAAAGGCTGTAGGAGTACCTGGAATTTTTTTAATATTGCAAAAGTCAGTGATATCAGAAGAAAAGAGGGGAACTTACACTTGGGTTGTTGCAAAGACTGCCAGCTTTTGATGATGTATTTTATTATTTTGATTAAAAAAAGATTAATGATGAAAAGGAACAAAGGACTGTTCTCTTTTCCTTCAATGGCAGCCAAACTAGTAACCGTAACTGGGTGTGGAAGAATTTAAATAATTCTATATTTGTATCTAAGTCAGTGTCGACTACACGTTAATCTGCAGGTCATGAAGCATCTGAAGAGATAAATAAACAGTCAACATTTTGGGCTGAGAGCCTTCATCAGGACTGCAATGGAAGGGGGAAGATTCCAGAATTAAAAGGTAGGGGAAGGGGAAGGAGGATAGCTAGAAGGTGATAGGTGAAGCCAGGTGGGTGGGAAAGATAAAGGGCTGGAGAAGAAGGAATCTGTTAGGAGAGCAGAGTGGGCCATAGGAGAAAGGGAAGGAGGAGGGGACCCAAAGAGGAGATAAGCAGGGGAGAAGCAGTAAGAGGCCTGAGTGGGGAATAGAGGAAGAGGTGAAGTGTTGCCTCACCTGGAAGGACAGTTTGGGGCCCTAAATGGAGGTGAAGGAGGAGGTGAATGGTCAGGTATCTCAGCCCGAAACGTCAACTGTTTATTCATTTCCACAGATGCTGCCTGACTTGCTGAGTTCCTCCGGCATTTTGTGTATGTTGCTTTTGATTTCCAGCATCCTTGAACTTTCTTGTGTGCACATTAATCCAAGCTGAATTTAGTGTTTTCAAGAAGCACCTTTTATAGGAAAGAACCTAGGAGGGAAAACCTGTCGCATGGGTTGTAAATCTCTTGTTTGCCAAAGTTTGAAACCGTGTAATAATGTGTCTTCTGATCAGAGTGTTCACCGAAACATCCCTAGTTGTGCAGTCTGAAAATTATTTCTGTAAAATGACATTAGCAGTCTGCGGAGTAAAATCATTGGATGAGTTTAAGTTAGTGGATATATCAGTGAGGAATTTTGCACTGGTGAACTAGAAATAGTTACTTTTGACCCCTACTTGCACTTGCTGGCCATCGCAATATATTCCACTTGAAGTGTCACTAATATTCAAGGAATTGCAAATGATTGTAGCAACCAGCACTTGAAAATGAGTCCTTGATCTTAGGTCAGATGTAACCACCCAGTCCCAAGTGATCAACTGAAAAGGAAGCACATTTGCTCCATCTGCCAGAAGTGGGACTTCCTGGTGGCCAAATATTTTAATTCTGATTTCCATCTCTGTTTCAATGTGTTGGTCCAATGGCCTTCCCTTTTGCCAAGATGAAGCCTCCCTCAGGGTGGAGGAGCAACACCTTGTATCCTGTCTGGGTAGCCTCCAATCTGATGGAATGAGTATTAATTTCTTCTTCCGGTGAACCAATTCTCTCCCCCTCCCCTTCCTCTATTCCCCACACTAACCTTTCACTTCTTCTCACCTCCCAACCTGGGTCCTCACCTCCTTCCCTTTCTCCGATGGTCCACTCTCCTCTCCTATCAGATTCTTTCTTTTCCAGCTCTTGACATTTTCCACCCACCTGGCTTCACCTATCACTTTCCAGCTAGCCTCTTTCCCTTGTCTCCTCTACCATTTTATTCTGGTATCTTCCCCTTTCCTCCCCAGTCCTGCAGAACAGTCTTGGCCCAAAACATAGTCTGTTTACTGTTTTCCCCAGATACTGCCTGGCCTGCTGAGTTTCTCCCGCATTTTGTGTGTGTTGCTTTGGATTTCCAGCAACTGCAGACTCTCTCATGTAACTGATAAAGAAGATGTTTACTTTAAGTAAGCATTTTATATCTCAGTTCAAAGACATTTTATGCTTACAAGGTAAATACAATGGATTATATAACATTGCCTGAAGTCACCATATGGGTTTGAGTGATATGAATACATCTTTCATTTTACATTACAAATAATCAATAATCATGGCATTTTGGACTCGTAGTAACAGTTTTTAAAAACTCCTGAAACCAATTTTATTCTTCAAATGTGTAATTAACTCACAGTGATTTTGACGTTCTCCATTTAGGTTGGTAATAGATCACCACGGTCCTTTTAATAAAAACGCACTGATTGAAAATGTAATTTGTGTCTATTACAGCAAAAAAACAAAACAATATACTTGTTTGTCAGAATGGAACCAGTCCAGGATGGTAAATAATTCCTTATGTTGAATACAATTAAAATTGATTTCTGAATAAGGTGGATATTACGTCATTCTGTTCCACATAGATTCATGAATAGTTTCCCAAAAGTACATATTATGTGAGTTTGTCTTTTGTCTTTAAAACTAAACGTATTAGTTTAATTTTTTATTAACACCCTTGACCCCAGTAAGTTCTGTAATTCCATCTAAGCTCAACAGGAACCCAGAGACCTCAGCCTTCACCCTGCCTTGTGCAGCTGGATCCTGGACTTCCTGTTAGATCACCGGCAGGTGGCAAGAATGGGCTTCCTCACCTCTACCCCTCTGAATCTCAACCCAGGAGCCCCTCAGGACTGTGTAATAAGACCTCTCGTTGACTCCCTGAATACCCATGACTGTGTCGCTACACACAGCTCCAATCTACTAATTAAATTTGCCAATGACACTACATTGATTGGCCTAATCTCAAACAATAACAAGGTGGCCTATAGGGAAGAAGTCATCTTTCTGACACAGTGGTGTTAAGAAAACAACCTCTCCCTCAATATCACAAAAACAAAGGAGCTGGTTGTGGAGACAGGCTAACCCCTATTGACATGAATGGATCTGGGGTTGAGAGGGTGAACAGCTTTAAGTTCCACGGCATCCACATCATTGAGGACCCCACGTGGTCTGCACACTACTGCCTCTTTCATCTCAGATGGTTGAGGACGTTTGGTATCCTAAGAACTCCTAAATAAAATCCTAAGAGCTTTCTACAGGGGCACGTAAAGATTTTTACTCCTAATGTATGTAAAGAATATAAGAAATAAAGTCAATTCAATATATGTGCTTTGATCATAAATTTACTTTGAACATTGAACATGATGATAACACTTTCATTTCACCCTTAAAAGAACAAAATAACACAAGAAGATAGGATCAGGTATAGGCCACCAGGCCTCTCAGGCCTGCCTCATTATTCAATATGATCAGAGCTGATCGATGCTGGACTCAGTTCCTCTCCTTTGTCCGGTGCCCATGACCTTCCATCCCTTGATCTTTCAAATACTTTTTTACCTCCATTTTAAATATATCTAATGATTGGACTTCCATCACCACTAGGGTCTGAGAATTCCAGTGATTACAATTTCTATGCACCTCAGTTTCAAATGATTAGCCTTTCCTTTTGTAAAATTGTTCCCTTGTTTGTGACTCAGTATCCCCCACGTTAAGTCCCCTCAGAATCTTGTGAGTTTGAACAAGGTCACCCCTCATTCCTTTAAACTCTGAGGAATACAGATCCAGATGGTTAGCATCTCTTGATAGAAATACAGACCCAAACTTCTTGACAGAGCAACCTTCTAATTGCGGAAATTTGCTTGCTGAATCTCTTTAGGATTGCCTCCAATGTTACTATTTGAGTTTCTTAGATAAGGGGATGAACGTTGTGCACAGTTTCCAGGTGTGGCCTTACTCTGAACAACTTCAACAAAACTTCCTTATTCATAAACTCCATCTCCTTAGTGATAGTGGCGAAAACGCTCATTGTGTTCCTAACTACTTGTTACAGCTGTTTGTTAACATTTTGTTAACCCCCACTTTTCACTTACTGCCTGTTGCGCTGCTGGAATTGCGGGCAGCAATGAAGGTCCTCCATTTCCATCTGTCCATGACCACACATGGATATAAAAGTATTCTTTATTGATGTTTCCGTAAGGGTTTTGTTTGACCAGACAGGGTTGTTAGCAGGCCGGTAGTGCAGTGTGTTCTGCACTGGACTTCGAGGCGAGTAATCCCGGGTTAGAATCTGAATGGTTCCTTGTATGTTTCCATCTGTGCAGGGTTGGGTGTTGAGCTAGCAACTAAACCTTGTAAAACAGACAAAAAAATGCCAAAGAAATGGCAAGGTTGCCACCTGATGTGCCACAAGGCATGGAAAGGAACAACAACAAGACAAGATTGTTAGCCTTGGTCTAGACTCCTGAACCTGGAGGAATGTTGGCCCCCTCTTTATCTGGCTTCTTACCCTTTCACCAGTTTGGCAAGGGTGACCCTACCAAGAGCCAAAATCTAAAGCCCTGACTCCACCAAACATAACTTTCCAGGTCATGGAGGCAGGCAAGCCTCCAAACCATGACAAGGTAGTTGTACTCTTGGAGGAAAACCACCAGACCCCTTTGAAGTTTACTCAGTGATAGTCTCTCCCATTCATATAGTTTTCCATATTTTTATTCCTTGTTCCAACGTGCCTAACTTCAAACTTCACCATGTTGAACTCTATTTCCAGTTTTTTTCCCATCCAATCTTTTTTTTTTGTTTATCTCTTATTGCAGAATCACAATTTCCACATCACAACTTGTCCTTGCACTATTTTGTACCGTTGGCAACCTTGGAAATGTTACTCTTTGTTTTTTCTGCCAACTCGTTAATGCTCGTAAATGGTAAACAGTTCAATGCCAAGAACCAATCTCTGGGGTTCTCTGGAGGTTACATCACTCTGGTCTAAAAGGGACCTATTTATTCTTTGTCTTTTACCCATTCAAAGTTCCTTAAGGTTACTGTAGAAGGGCTCCCACTACCTATTAAATGCTCCCAATGGTATTCATCTCAAATTGACTTGGACAACCAAGTCCAGCTCCTGTCCTTACACCTTGTTAATGCTTATAGCAAAACTAAGTTAGTATTACTTACTTCCGCCATCACCCTCTGTCACACATATCACCAAGTTAAAAAAGTTTTTCTTTTAATGTTACTTGAAGTTCTAAAACTTTTACCGGCATCGAGGATGGGAAGACCTGAGTGGTCAAGACATGAAGCTATTTTACGAAATCCCCAGGAATATCCTCAGTTTGCAATCTTGCCACCGCAAACGATGCAGGTAAAAATCTTATTCCCATAAACTGAAACTTTCAAAGCCCTTTTGGTTCTTTCATGAGCTATGCATGGTGCCGCCCTGATTTACCTTGTTGCTGCCTTGTAGGCAGAGTAAAAAGGGATTCCTCCTTGCCTTCATGAACCCAATACTGCAGTTTAGGAGTGGTGAAAGCCTCGATAAATTAGAACCAAGAAGATCAAATGCTGAGGATTTCATCATATCAAGAACAGCTCCTGCTCAGTGTGTGATTAATAATGAATGTGTGGAGCTCCCTTCAGCTGTAAAGGTAAATCAAAAATTGATCATTTTATTCCAGTCAATAAGGGGTTGCAGTCCTGCTTCTACCAAGTTGTACATTTGTACTTCTGGCATTAATTGAATCAGAGAGTGTAATGAAAGGAAAGGTTTTGAGTATTTATTATGGCATGCTTAGAGAATTCAAGCTAAAAACTTCTGCCTGATGGATTGATGCCAATCGTTATGAAGTGCTCTGAACGGCTGGTAATGGCACATATCAAAAACTCCACTCCTCCCACACAGGACACTCAGCAATATGCTTACCGACAAAGCTGCTCTATGATAGATGCCTCAGTATCTGTCATGCACCTGGCCTTGACACACCTAGAAAACAAGGACACGCAAGTCAGAATGTTGTTCCTGGAATTCAGTTGGGCCTTCAAACACAGTTGTCCCCCAGACCTTGGTGAACAAACTCCTACTCTTTGGTCACTTGCAACTGGGTGTTGGACATCCTAACCGACAGATCTCAGATAGCCAGGATGCACAGCTGCTCATCCCTCTCCATCATCCTCAACACGGGAGCCCCCCAGGGCTGTATGTTGAGCCCACTGCTGTGCACTCTGCTTACACCTGACTGCAAGGCCAAACACCCGAGTAATCACATTGTGAAGTTCACCGATGATACAACAAGGTTCACCACCAACAATGATGAAATGACCTACAGAGAGGAGGTGGGAGAGATTGAGGCTTGGTACCAGGCAAATAATCTCTTCCTCAATGTCAACAAGACAAAGGAGATGGTTATTTACTTCAGGTGAACTCTACATCAGCAGCACAGCAGTGAAAACTGTGAGCAGTTTCAAACTCTTGGGAATGCACACCTTGCACGGTTCCAGAATACATCCTACACGATCAGGAAACCTCACAGATGCCTTTACTTTCTGAGGAGGCTGAAGAGAGCTGGACCTTGCCCATCCATACTCATGCCATTCTACAGATAAGTAGTAGAGAGCACCCTAACATGCTTCAACACTGCTTGGTACAGAATTTGCACTAGGCTCTCTACAATGGGTAGTCAAAACTGCCCAGTGCATCACTGGCACCAGCCTACCAACTATTAAGGACATATATACAGAAAGGTGCCAGGAAAGGTCCAGTAATATCATGAAGGATCCCATCCACCCTGCAGATGCTGTTTGTCCCACTCCCATCAATGAGGAAGCAATGCAGCATCCACATCAGGACCACCAGACTCAAAAACAGTTACTTTCTCCAAGGAGTAAGGCTGATCAACATCTCCACCCACTAACCCACCCCTCCACACCCCCAACCACCTTCATTTTATCATTTCCTGTCAGAGTCAGTACACCCCTGTGCCAAGCATCACTTTATGGAAAAACAATCAATCTATGTATATAAGTTATCTTATGTGTTTATATTTATTATGTTTTTTATTATTGTGTTCTTTATCTATTGTGTTTTTTTTTGGTGCTGCATTGGATCCAAACTAATTATTTGTTCTCCTTTATGCTTATGTATAGGAATTGACCTTGGATAAGTTTTTATCTTGAAAAAGTTATTACAGACAGTTTGGGAATGAGAGGAGCTAGGGAACTGGATATCACCTATTTTGATTTGTGCCAGTGCATTTTGAGTTATCACCAAATCAGGGTGTTGCAATCTTGTGAAATTGGCCAAGAAGTTATTTAAGACTGAGTAATCCCTAATCAGTATTCTATTTCTCACTCTGGACTCTCATCTCTTCTCTTTACCTGCCTATCACCTTCCTGTGGTGCCTCTCCTTCATCCCTTTCCCTAATGTCCATTCTTCTCTCCGATCAGATTCTTCTTTCTCCAGCTCTTTACCTTTCACACCCACCTATCACCTTCTAGCTATCCTCCTTCTCCTCCCAACACCTTTTTATTCTGGCATCAGGGGCCGGAGTAGAGCAGGAGTGGGGACAGGAGCACGTGGCAATACAAACCACAGACTGACAGCTAGGGGGAAGCACACATAAAGACAGAGTTCAGCTGGAGGTACTGACATAAAAAGAAGACTAACAAACACCCAATGTGCAGAGAGATACAAAAAAAAACAAATTGTGTGAGCAATAAACTAAGCAAACAGCATTTACAACAGCAGGTATAACAAGAAACAAACAGAATCAATGAAAGACAGTACAGAACAGGATGCATGAACAATTAACGCACACAAGACAACAAGCTGTGTAAATACAAAGAGAAAAGAATAGAAATAATAATAAATAAGGAATGAATATTGAGAGCATGAGATGAAGTCCTTGAAAGTGAGACCACTGGTTATGGACTCATGGGTTAGATATGGAAGTTGAATGGAAATTGAATCAATGGGCAGTGTAGCACTATTATGATTTGAATGAAATGGATTGTAGTGCTATTTAATGTACATAATTATTAATCATTTAAATATTAATCTTATTGAGGAATAAAGAAGCTTTTTCAAATTCTTTTTTTTTGGAATGTGGATATCATCAGAAAGGCATATGTTTGTTGCTGATAGCTAAATACACTGAGAATGAAGTGTCGTGCAGCTTCAGGAGTTCCTGCGGCTTGCCTGCTGAATTTGGGTGGGAAGTTCTCGGGTTTAGCAATGATGAAGGGATAATAGGTATTTGCAAGACAAGTGGGGTTGTGGCACGGAGATAATGGTATTCTCATGTCTGCTGTTCTTGGTTTTGGCGTTTGAGCTGGTGTGGGAGACGCAGTGTATTTGCAGGTGGCACACAATGCAACCTCAAAGCTAAGCTTCTATTTTGTATGCATTTGGTTCTGAATTGGGGAATTTTTTTGTGGCAGACTTGCTGAGCTATGTTTCCCCGGTTCCCCTGTCATTCATATAAATACAAGTTAGTATGTATCGGCTTCGATTAAAGTGACTGGACCTGGGAGAAGAAAGAACACTGAGCCCAAGAAAGTTGAAAGCGGGAGATAAGCTCTTGTGTATTCTTTAGATGAAATGCAGATATATACTTCATAAGCCTTCCTGAACATGAATGTAACACCCTGGTTCATATTTTTACTACTATGCTGTAGGTATTTCATTTTAGCAGTTCTGTAAGAGCAGTCTGATCTGCTTTCAGCCTGTTTGGGTTATTGTTGAAGATAAGGGATGCCGTGTCATCCAAATTAGGATGATGGAAATAGGAGATTTTGTGAGGGACACTAAGGTTGGTGTTTTTTTTGTTCAGCAGGAGATGAAGAGAGAAGATGCTGGAGAGAACCAGTCATAGGATTTGACCCGGTGGGGGGATCGTGATTTGATGGAGCAAGGTGCCGGGGTCTATTGAGGATCAGAGAATATGACTTTTGGAAGAGTTGAGCTCCAAATTGTGCACATTTGACTGTTCAATTATAATGGGCCCATTTTGTTTCTTTCTTTTCTTCATTAACTCTTTAGTTAAGATTCATAAATATAATTCCTTTAATTGTATACAGTGTGCTGTCCGTTATTTCCTGGCACAGAGTTGTACCAGGGTAGCAAATTACCCAGCATCCACACAGACAGGGTTTGGGGTGGGAGGGCCGTCTCAATCTCACAGCTGTGGCGGGACTGGAGTGAGTATTCCCTAGATTTTTACACAGCCAATGAAACCAGTGGGGTTTCATTAAGTTAAGAGAATGGCTAAGGAAATACCAGGTCCATACAAGGTACAATCAACCTAGCAAAAGCACTGTAGAATTTATAGATACACTAAAACAAAAGCTTGGTGCATACAAAGCCAGACTAAATAGATACATGAAATGTGTCAGACAGAGAAAACAAAATTATCAGTTCAGGATCAGGATCATTGAAACTAATTCTGATGCATCAAAATGTGACCAATCCCAGCAAAGAATTACCAACAAATGCAGAGATAATAAACTTTTGGTCTAATATCTGGGAAAACAGGGCAACAAAAATCAAGAAGCAAGTTGGATTAGGAAGGAAAAGGAACACACACAAACAATTGAAGAAATGCAAGTACTTGAACATGCTGAAAATAGTTATAAAAAATACCCACAACTGGACAGTACTGGCAGCGATAATATTCATAATTAAGGGTATAAAAAATTTACTTGTCTTCATCCGTACCTATTAATACATATCAAAAATACTGACAAAGCAGCTGAATTTTTAATAGAAGGTAAAACGTATCTCTTACCTAAAGAAGAAATCGCAAATGACCCATCAAAATATCATCCTATCCCTTGTTTACAAACTATATGTAAGACTGTAGCATCATGTATCTCACAACTAATCTCCACTCACTTACATAACCACAATATACTTACAGAAGAGCAGAGAGGATGCCGTAAGGGTATGAAACGATGTAAAGAACAACTAATAATAGATTCTGTAATTCTAAATCAAGCCCAGCGGAAAAGCAGAGATCTTTCATGTTGCTATAGAGACTAACAAATAGGATTTGACTCTGCCCCATGCTCATAGTTAATAGAAGTTCTTGATATATATATATATAAACTACACCCAATACTTATGGAATTCTTACAAAATCTGTTGAAGCATTGGCGTACTATAATCACCCTTTCGATTAAAAGCCAATTGACGAAGGAGAGACTCTCTAAAATATTTCCCAATGTTGGCAAGTATTGTGATAGATGCAAAACTGAGATAGCCACACTGACACATATGTTCTGGTCATGTTCTATATTAAAACAGTTTTGGAAGTCAGTCTTTTCGACAATTTCTAAAGCACTCAGAATAAATTTACAACCTAATAAATTGACAGTGCTTTTTGGAATAATTCCTCAAAATATCCATGGTATCTCTTTGTCTGACCAACATGTTATTGTGTTTGTTACATTGATAGCCAGGACGGCCATCTTGTTGAAGTGGAAGGATATATCAGCTCCTACTTTGTCACAATGGTTCTCTCAAGTGATGCTGTGTCTTAGCTTGGAGAAAATTAGAAGTCGAACCTTTGAACCTTTATTTGATTTTGAGAAGAGATGGGGCTCATTCGCTCGTTATTATCATTTCAGTTAACTGATAGATTTCCTCCACGATCTAAATGTAATTTTTTTTTGATATATCTTTCTTTCTTGTTGGCAGTTTGATGTTTATTTTTAGAAGCTTTTTGTACGACGCATGGCTCCAGGGTTGTACCTCCAATGGGTTTTTTTTTTTCCTCACTTTTCTTGCTTAGTAGGGTTTTTTTATTCACAAAAACTTTCAATCTTTAAGATAATTTCTTCTTTTTTGAGGCATTGTAAGTGTTGTTACTTTGATGTACTTGTGCTATTTTTGAATAATAATAATAATAATAATAATAATAATAATAATAATAATAAAAAAGATTTGAAAAGAAAGAGAAACCAAAAAAGAACAACATCTGTTATCAACATAAACCAAGGTATTTTCCAGGGCAACTCTAAGCCCACAATGGTTTTGTCTCGCATTAAATCCACTCTCTAATTTACTAAACTGCAAGAAAATTGGGTATCAAATCAGAAATGACAAAAACGAATTACACCTTGACACACCTTCTATACAAGGATGCTGTGCTTCTTCATCAGAAAAGCTAAAGCAATTAAGTCAAATATTAGAACTGGTTTTGAAAGATATAAACATGACCTTTGGACTGGATGAATGCAGAACATTAAACATAAAGAAAGGTGCAATAGAGCTAATAGAATTCACAACAGAGCCACAGGATACAATACAACCAATGGATGAATATGAAACAGAAGTTTTTGGGATATCAACAAGTAAAGAAAATAGATGATAGGGCGATAAAGGGAAAACTTTTGGCAGAATTTACTTCAAGGCTTAAGAAAATCTGCCAAACAGAGCTCAATATTAAAAATAAAACAAAGGCAATAAACACTTTCACTATACCGATATTAACATATTCTTTTGGCATAATATCTTGGTCCTAAATCAAAATGGAAAAATTATGGCGCCTAACGGCAACTCCTTTGCTTGCATCTTCGGAAACAGCTCTATTTCCATCTTTAATATCTCTATTTTTCCCTTTCGGAGTTCTTTTGAAGACCCTGACCTGGAGTTACACGCTGAATACGGTTCTTTGCGGGAATGGGACCCACTTTCGGGGTTCCATAGCTGGCTGTTGTTCGGCACGCCAAAGGCTCGGCCTAAGAGTGTGGCTCGAATTTGGAAGCCTAGGATCTTGAGGCTCTGGAGATGGGCAGATCGAGGGCCGGTGTCATGACAGGAGACCCGTGTGTGGTCGGGGGAGTTGAGATATCTGCTGTGTGCCCGGAGACCTGGATCTTTGCAATCTTCAGGCCCAGAGCTCGAAAAAAAATGATGTAAAGGACTTTTGACATCGTAAACCAGTGAGTTGTTTGTTATGTCTCCCCGCACGCTGGGAAAATAGAGACACCTCTTTCTTCCTTGTTAGGGAGAGAGAGAGCCTGTGGTATGTTGAATACTGGGTGAAACACGAAGTCTTTGGGGTAACTGTAAGTCTGTGTCTTTGCTATTGCTTTGCTCACGCTTGAGTGCTCAGTGGAAGTGCCAATGCTTTTTTTTGCTGGTGAGTGGAGGGGGCATTGTTGCTCGCTGCCTCTTACGCGTGGAAGGGGGGGGGAGCTGGGAGGGACTTTGGGGTTCTAACATTTAAGTGTGATTCGTTCTTTGGGGTACTTCTCTGTTTTCCTGGATGGTTGTGAAGAAAAAAGCATTTCAGGATGTATATTGTATACGTTTCTCTGACATTAAATTGTATCTTTGAACCTTTGAAAATAAGAACAGAAATGACAAATTTCAGAAACTATGCACAGTTGAATGCTCTTAGATTAACACTACCTGGGGCAGAAGGAGGAAGAGGAATAGCAGACATAAAAAATTTACATGACAGTCAGATAAAAATTCTAAGAATATATTTTCATCAACGAAAACAGGATTCAGCACTTCACGTGAACATATGCAATTCTGATAAGAAGTACACACCACTAAACTTAAATGAAAGCACAACCCAGAAAAAATGAAAAAATTGTCACTATTGAAGAAAAGGTTAACCAATGGAAGAGCATGACCCTTCATGGAAGACAAGATGTCGACTAGAAGGCGTCTCACACCTGGCTCAGGGTTGGAGGCCTCTTTCCAGAAATAGAGGGGTCCCTTGTGGAAATACAGAAGCAGGTAGCTAACACAGAACATTATCAAAACTACACAGTAAAACACCAGCATTTCAAAATCTAGGAGAAATCAGAAACAATCCAAAACATTACAGGATCCTGCAGCAGTTTAACTCAATCTGATTATTTTCACAGGCACAACCAAGTGGCAAATGTCATTCAACAAAATCTTGCCTTAAAACACAAACTCATAAAAGACACCATACATGACTATAAATACAACCTTGGTACAGTTTTAGAGTCAGGGTCCTACAAATTATATTATGATTGATCCATTATTACAATAGGACAGTCAATAATAACCACTGGAAATAATAACACAGGATAAACAGGCAAGAACAACTTACTTCATAGATATAGCCATTCCAAACACACAAAACATACAGAGATCAATAAGTGAAAACCACCAGAAATATATCAAATTAAAAGAGGAAATTGAAAGACTATGGAACATGATCAGGGTGTACATTGTCCAGATAGTAATATCTACAACTGGTATCATCCAGAATTCACTACACAATAGCATTAAACGATTAGGCCTACACAGTAATATTTATGTAATTGTTCAGAAAGCCACAATAGTAAACACCACTAGAATTGTCCAAAAGTTCCTAGCAATTGAGCAATGAGTGTGGTTGGCTATGCCCGTAGCTCAGGTCTTACAAGCTTGAGCTGAGAAGAAGATAAAAGTGCAACAATAATAATAAGTAAGTAGGTAAATAAGCAAACAAGCAAGAAAGTAAACATGGCTGAGAACGTGAGTTGTAGACTCCTTGAAAGTGAGTCCATCAGTTCACTGTTGAGGTGAATGAAGTTATCCACACTGGTTCAAGAGCCTGATGTTGAAAGGTAATAATTGCTCCTGAATTTGGTGGTGTGGGACCTAAGGCTCCTGTACCTCCTTCCCAATGGCAGTTGCATGGTTGGTTCTGAATAACTCCCATTCTGTTAGGTGCCGATGGGTAAGTTATTGATAACATGAAAGGTGGCTGCCATATTGTGTTGGAAAGCAACAGACTTCTGTTAAAAATGGTGGTGCTGTTGGATTCAGTGTCTTGTCCAGGACTAACCAAGGGTGTTTTTGTCTTTTTTAAAGGTCTCTTTTATGATAGTGAGACAATAATGGACATTAAGAACTTCAAGTACTGCAGGTCAACCCCATTAGTGAGCTGCTCGCTCGTGGAGGAGGAGGATTTGGTGCAGACCATATTACTGTGTGCTACAGAAATTTATCAGAGTCTGATTGTCTTGGACGTTTATCTTCTGATCGCAAGACCCTGTTGGTCATTGATAATGTAAAATACTGCAAGTCCGTTTCACCACTTTATTGGTGAGACGGATGGCGGGGGAGCTGCGTGGCCTCGGTTGCAGTGAGGACTAGGCCTCAAGCTGTGGGCTTGCCTGTTGCAGCAGTCAGGGAGAAGAGACACTGGAGAAGGAGTGGCGTGGCATCCATGCTGGGCTGGGGACTGGCCCCTCGCGTCAGTGCTGCCCTCCAGTGTTCAATGAGTGGAATGGCAGACTGGATTGCATGCATGTGTGGGGGAATGGGAAGAAGGATTAGCCAGAAGGTGTTGGGTGAAGCCAGGTGGGTGGGAAAGGTCCAAAATCTTCCTGCTCCTGTAATTCTTAGCCTTTGTACACGCCATACTTAGAATGGCAATTGGAAGTTGTACTTTTAGTCTCATGCCATCCAAAAATTGGAAACCTATCCTTATTACTCACCCCTACTTTCAGTAATCTTTAAGGCAATTTGACCAAGTTTTTGTAGTAACACAGAGTGAAAAAAAAAATTTTTTCCTGCTGCCTACTGTTAAATACAGTGTGAACCTTAAACGCATGATCAAAATAATAACTGGAGCGAAAATCTTTGTACTATTTTTCTATTCACTTAACTCTTTCAAGTTTAAAGAGGAAACTTCACAAATCAACATATCTGCATTACAGTGTAACAAGAAGTTCCGGAAACAATCTGCAGATCAGGCAGAGCAACAGAGTTAATACTATAAGCCTGTAACATTTCATGACAGGGTTTATTTTTCAATTATTGCTGATTATAATAATCTGATAATTATTAATAATAATCTGATTATAATGATGATTTCCAATATTGTGTTCTATTTCAAAGGTCTAGCATCTGCAATATTTTGCATCAAAGTAAATAGCACATTTTATTATTGTCTATTTTTAAAACTTCTTAAAGGATCTTCTTATCACATTTATCTCAGATGGCTGAAGAGGTTTGGCATGCGTCCCCAAATCCTCAGGACTTTCTACAGGTGCACCATAGAGAACATCCTAACTAGCTGTGTCTTTGCCTGGTGCGGGGTCCGTACTATCCTCAGTCGCAGGGCACTGCAGAGAGTGGTGCAGACAGCCCGGCACATCTGTGGATGTGAACTTTCCACTATTCAGGACTCTTACGGCAGCAAGTGCATAAAAAGGGCCCGGTCAGGGACTCCAGCCACCCCAACCACAAACTGTTTCAGCTGCTACCATCTGGCAGACAGTACCACAGGATCAAGGCCAGGACCAACAGGCTCCGGGACAGCTTGTTTCACCAGATTTATCAATACACATTGATCTGACTGCATTTCAGATTGTACATTGTGTCTGGCTGTACGTACACATATACAAAATAATTATGTATACAATCTTAGTGCTTGGGCAATATACTCCCACATTTCCCCTTTTTATTGCTTGTACTTTGCGACAGAGATGTAACATAAAGATTTTTACTCGCTTGGATGTAAGACAATAAATAAATAAACAAACTGTGTATAATATTCAGTGGTATCACCAGTATAGGCCCTCTGTTGGTCGGGGTCGACCAAGGATGTAGCGGCCCAGCTGTCTATGCAAGCTAGTACACAGACAGGGCGGTACGATATGGAGAGCAAGCTATTGCCCCTGTAGCAGGCTCCTTCTCCCCAGACAGCTGCTGAATCCAAAGGAACGACAGGGACCGATGCAGTTAGGCACCAGCAGTGCTGCAGGAGTTGCCGGTCAGTGTTGAACTCAATGTGGGACTGCATTAGGGACTCCACCTCTGGAATTTTTTTCCCCGGAGTTTATTCCTGAAGCCTTCTCCATGAGTGGGTGTAACCGCAGAGGAGCAGAGGTTTGAGATCAGAGTTTCCCTTCTCCTGGGTGAGCTGCCAACCACGGCTGATGAGCCCCTTCTACCGGAAGCAACTGGTTTTAAGGTGCTTGTAACCCAGCTTTTCTCCCTCTCCTGTTGGTAGAGACGGTTCCGCCAAGCTTTGTAGCCAAGCTACACATGAAGGCCAGGTGCTGGACTTGGTTGTCAGAGGTTATTTGGGAGCATGTAATAGCTAGTGGAAGCTTATCCTCACTACCACCCCCGGCTATAACAACCTTACAGAACGAGCATCACCAGCATTGTCTGATAAGTAGATGCAGGCAGAGCTTAGCTCCTCTGCCCACAAAAAACCATTTGTAATGTCTCAGTCATATATTGCACAGATGCAGTTTGAGGTTAAATCTTTGAATACTGTAAGTAGCTACTGCAATGAAATATAGTTTAGGGGAACACTTCACTTCCCCTGAAAATTCCACAACTGTTTGCACTGTTTCACTGTTTTCTTCTGCACGGATTATATTGGCATTTGTGTGAAAATCTTCACAAAGTCCAGTCTTAGTAACATATTCTGCACAACAAAATTCTTTACATGCAACCTCTGTCTCGCTCTCTCACACACACAGACATACAGACACACACAAAGCACGCTAACATCTCTACTTTCTTAGAAGATGAAGGATTTTTGGCTCATCACCAAGTACTCAGAATCAGGTTTAATATCACGCACATACGTCATGAAATTTGTTGTCTTCAGGCTCCTGTTCCTCCTCTCTGATGGTAGCAATGAGAAGAGAGCATGTCTTGGTTGATGGGGCTCCTTCATGATGGATGCCACCTTTTTGAGGTATCGCTCCTTGAAGATGTTCTGGGTACTCTGAAGGCTAATGCCCCCAATTGAGCTGGCTAACTTCCAAAGATTCGCTGTTGGAAATTTGCCGACTGTTGTAACGTGGTCTGGTACAGGGATTTGAATGCACAGGGAGGAAGAAGCTGTGGCTTGGTGAACTCAACCCAATACATCACAGGCACGTCCCTCCCCACCATTGGTAGTATCTACAGTACATGAGCCAATACCCGAAGAAGGCAGCCTCCCATCATCAAAGATCCCTCCCATTCCAGGCCTTGTCATCTTCTTGCAGCTACCATCAAGCAGAGCATACAGAAGCTAAGGTCCCACACCACCAGGTTCAAGAACAGTCATTCAGTTCTTGAACCAACCTACACACTACATTACAACACACTACGACCACTTTGACAACATCGTTTCTTTTTTCTGTTTAATTGTGTTCTTTCTTGTATACAGTAATTCTGAATAATTTATACTTAGTTTCTGTTTTTCTTGTAAATGTTGTCTCTCTAATGCTATGTGCCTGAAATGCTATTGCAAGTAAGATTTTCATTGCACCAGGCTTATCAGGTACTCTTTCCTGTCTTTCAGAAGCATTTCAGTAAGGATTTCATTAAGGCACCCCTGAGAGTATTTAGTAATTACTAACACAAGACATTTAGCAGATGCTGGAAATCGAAAGCAACACACACAAAATGATGGAGGAACTCAGCAGATCAGGCAGCGTATATGGAAATGAATAAAGAATCAGCGTTCTGGGCCGAGATCCTTCTTCAGGACTGGAAATGAAAGGGGAAGATGACAGCATTAAAAGATAGGGGAAGGGAAGGAGGATAGTTAGAAGGTGATAGGTTAAGCCAGGTAGTTGGGGAAAGGTAAAGGACCGGAGAGGAAGGAATCTGATAGGAGAAAGGAAAGGATGAGGGAATCCAGGGGAAGGTGACAGGCAGGTGAGAAGAAGTGAGGAGCCAGAGAGGGGAATAGAAGAAGAGGGGAAGGGAAGATAATTTTTTTTTACCAGAAGGAGAAATAGATATCCATGCCATCAGGTTGGGGGGTGCTCAGACGGAATATAGGCTGTTACTCCTCCACCCTGAGGGTGGCCTCATCATGGCACAAGAGGAGACTATGGACCGACATGCTGGAATGAGAAAAGGAATCAGAATTAAAATGTTTGGCCTCTGGGACGTTATTAAGTTGATTCCTGGATACACAAGTCTATGATACTTTTCAAGTTTAAAACACAGGTATGAAAAGTTTTCTATCCCTATCCCTCCTTCATTACGATTCTTCATAAAACTTAAATCTCTAAACTTGCTTTTTTTGAAGCATGTTGTTTTGGCACTACTGTATATTCCATGACACTGCTGTAAAGAATGTTAGTGTTTTGTAAGGTCAAAGCTTGAATATAAATTTGAAGTTAATGTCATTGTTGAATTCATCAGATCCATAATAGAATTTAAGGATTACCTTTATGTCTGCCTCCTCAAATTGCAGGGAAGACTGTCATACATGCATTAAAGTTATTGCACACTCCTTCAGGCCATTAAAAATAAGAAAATCATATCATAATTAAGCTCTTACTGTTTCAGTGCCAGCTTGGCATAAGAACTCAGCTCGCCTCTGCACTGAACTGAGGCTGAGGAAGTGACCTGCTCCTGTTGCTATAGCTGCTACAGGCTTCATGTCTATGGACTTGTTTTGTTCTAAATACTATTTGCTTAGTTTTATCGTTTACACAATTTGTTCTTTTTCTCTCTCTGCACATTGGGGGTTTGATGGTCTTTTTTCTAATGGGTTCTATTGTTTTTTTTTGTTACGTGGCTACCTGTAAGGAGACGAATCTCAAGATTGTATGTTGTATACATACTTTGATAATAAATGTACTTTGAACTTTGAAATTTGAACACGAAAAGGAGTACTTATCAAGCTTGTCTACTAATGCTTAAAATCTAAGAATAAATGATTTCAAATCCTTCTTGATTTTCCTTGCTCCATTCAAGATAGGTCCAGTGATCATTATAAAGGCAAGAGATTCTGCAGATGCTGGAAATCCAGAGGAACAAGCACAAAATGTTGGAAGAACTTAGCAGGTCAGGTAGAGGAATAAACAGTTGATGTTTTGGGGTGAGACCCTTCATCAGGACTGGAAAGGCAGAGGGAAGAAGCCAGAATAAGAAGGTAGAGGGAAGAGAAGAAACATTAGCTGGCAAGTGATAGGTGAAGCCAGATGAAGTGGAAGATGGCTGGTTGGGGGAAGGGGGCTACAAAGTGAGAAGGGAGGAGTTAGTAGGTGGAAAAGGTAAAGCGCTGAAGAAGAAGGAACCTGAAAGCAGAGGAGACTGGACCATGGGAGGAAGGGAAGGAGGGGCAGCATCAGAGGGAGTAGATAAGCAGGTGAGGAGAAAGGAAGGGATAAGAAGGGGTAAGAGGGGAGTCAGGGTGGAGAATGGAAGAAGTGAGAATGGGGATGGGGAGAAATTACTGAAAGTTAACAAAATTGATATTCATGCCACCAAATTGAAGGCTACCCACATGGAGTATGAGGTGTTGCTCCTCCAACTTGAGAGTGGCCTCATTGCGGCTGTACAGGAGGCCATGGACCAACATGTTGGAATGGGAATGGGGATTGGAATTAAAGTGTTTAGCCACTAAGAAATCCTGCATGTTGCAGATGGAGCGAAGCAGACCTCTAAATCTATGTCAGGCCTCACCAATGCAGAGGAGGCCACACTAGGAACACAGCATATAGTAGATGTCCCTGACAGACTTGCAGGTGAAGTGTTGCCTCACCTGGAAGGACTGTTTGGGCTCAGAATGGTGGTGAGGGAGGAGGTGAATGGGCAGGTGTGGCAAGGATAAGTGCCAGGAGGGTGATCTGTGGGGAGGGGCAAATGTACAATGGTGTCTGGAGAGAGAAATCCCTTTGGGAAGTGGAGAGTGAGGGGCAGTGGGAAAGGTATGTTTAGTTATAGGATCCTGTTAAAGATGTCGGAAGTTATGGTGAATGTTTATTCCTAAGATTTCCCTTTTCATGTGGCAAATCTTATACCAAGAAGCTTTTATCAAGGTTGTGGAATCAAGAACTAAAGGGCATAGGTTAAAGTTGAGAGGCAAAGGTTTATTAGGAACTAGAAAGGCAATCTTTTCAGCTAGAGGGTAGTCAGTATATGGAATCAGCTGCTACACTTGCCCTACCCCTCCTCCCTCACTATCGTTCAGGGCTCTAAACAGTCCTTCCAGGTGAGGCAGCACTGTGAGTCTGTCGGGGTCCTTTACTGTGTTCAGTGCTCCCGGTTTGGCCCTCTGTACATCAGTGAGACCTGACGTAGATTGGGAGACTGTTTCACCCAACATCTACGCTCCATCCGTCAGAACAAGCAGGATCTCCCAGTGGCCACCCATTTTAATTCTGCTTCCCATTCCCATTCCAATATGTCCTCACTGTCATGCTGAGACCACACTTAGGTTGGAGGAATGACACCTGATATTCCGTTTGGGTAGCCTCCAACCTGATGGCATTAACATCGATTTCTCTAACTTCCAATAATGCTCTCCCCCTTCACCATTTCCATCCCCATTTCCCTCTCTATCCTCATCTCTTTGCTGCCCATCACCTCCCTCTGGTGCTCTTCCCCCTTTTTACTTTCTTCCATGGCCTTCAGTCTCTTCCACCAATCAACTTCCCAGCTCTTTACTTCATCCCTCCCCCTCCAGGTTTCGCCTGTCACCTGGTGATTCTCTCTCCCATCCCCTCACCTTTTAAATCTACTGCTCTGCCTTTTTTCTCCAGTCCGGCTGAAAGCTTTCGGCCTGAAACGTCAACTGTACGTTTTTCCATTGATGCTGCCTGGCCTGCTGAGTTCCTCCAGCATCTTGTGAGTGTTGCTAGAGGATGTGGCTGATGTTGGTACATTAACAACATTTAAAAGGTATTTGGACAGATACATTTGGGAAGGCTTGAGAGGAATGTGGACTAGCTTAGATGGGAATATTGACAGCATGGACCATTTGGGCTGAAAGGATTGTTTTTTTTTCATGCTGTATATCTCTATGACTAGCTCTCACCATGTGGAGGACTTCAGTAGCCTGGCCCTCTAAAGCCAAGGCCTAATCTTTGTAAGCTTGGCTCTGGAAAGCGAAAGGCATGACAAACCTCGGAAGAAGTCGTGGTCATCCTTTGCAGCCAAGGAAAACCCCAGTCTGTGATGCCAGTGGAGCTGGACTTTCATGGCCGGGAGTGGAACTGCCCCAGTGCAAAGGACTTTCCACTGTAAGAACTCTTCTGCAGAGCTTTCCTGTCATCGTTCGACACGATGGGCAACCACCAGTCTTTGTAAAGAGAATGGCCAGCAAGGCATTTATGTATGGTATTTCCCAGCATCAGAACTCCTGTTTCAGGTATGATTTGCCTGCTTCTGTCGGAAGTCAGCCTGATAGAAATGGGGGAACAAAATCAATGCAATGGGAGCAGAGGTTGAGGTCCTTCAGGAATCAGGAGGCAGGTAATAGGAAATCTCAAAATGAAAAGGAACTTAGAACAAGAGTTTAATGATAGAATTCAGGAAGCATTGACTTTGATTTCATTTCCCCACTTAAAGCAGTGGCAGAAAGATAGGTAACATATGTTTGTTATGTCTCTGGTCTCTAGGTCCTGGCGGTTCCTCAGTTTGTGTTTCTTTCTACTTTGAACCCTGCCTATTTAACAAGTATTATTAATATTGAGGCTGAAATTGAACAACACAAGTGTACTTTTAAATTGATTTGTTATGAATTTTCATTAAAGAGGTTTTCATTCATTCCAGTTCCCCAGAAAGTTGAAAGTGCTGTTTGTGCTATTAATTAAATGACATAAAATGCATATGCATGTTATCTGACATTGGAATATCTAACTGTTAAGAGATAAGTGGCTCCACTTCTTTTCATCAATATTAAAAATTCATGCTTTAATTCAAGGCTCTGACATTTCTGTATGCTTTAGTGTGAACGCATTATAAATAGACTTCATAATTATGTTCATGGCTGCCCAAAATGAAATTTCAGTGTTTCTATTTGAACTATTGTGACCAAGCTTCTCATTATAGAAACTGCAGCAATTATTGTTGGCAACACATTTGTGTATACCCTATGTTCAGGCATGACGCATTGACATTGGCATAAAAATAAACTTAGTGAAATAATTGCTAAAGCTAATTCAAGAACATTCATGAACTATAATTTTCTTAAGTAAAAGTGCATCACTGCACCATTTTCTATCTATTTTCATGATTAAACTGTATAAAGACTTCCTTGTTGCATTTCCAGTGCATTAAGTTACGGATATTTCAATTTTGTATGTATAATCAAAGAGCAATTATTATAATCAATTGTATGTGTGTTGTAATGTGAACAAAGTCACCGGAGAGACACCAAACTTGTGGATACAGAAGTGTTTCATCAAGAGACCTGTTTGACCCAATATTACTTGATGTTCTTATATGTCAAAGATCAAAGGTAGAAGCAGGACAATTCTATAGTCCCCATGTATCTACAATGCTTCCTTTGAATTACATGAAGATTTCATACCTCCTTCACACCCACACTCCAGACACCCAAAATGAATGTTAATCAGCATAGTCTTGTTTTCAATTGACTTGTGTCCACAGCTTCAGGAAACTCGTTGTCCAGGGCTGCACTTTAAATTTAAGCTACAATCCATGTTCAGGTGTAAAGATTGGTTGCAGAAGTTAATATTTTGGTATCTTTCAGAGGAGTGGGCGACAGAGTAGAGGAAGTCAGAGTAGGAGGGCTTTGGCTCAATGGGGCTTCGGCAATAATGGGTTTAGATGAGGTAAGTTACTTGTGAAGAATAGAAACAGGAAGTATGTCTGTGAGGCCGGTGTTCTGTACTGGCTGTTGGATTTGGGAAGTCCGGGAGACTCCCAGCCTCCCGGACGGCCACATCTGTGCCAGGTGTGTTGAGCTGCAGCTCCTTAGGGACCGCGTTAAGGAACTGGAGATGCAGCTCAATGACCTTCATTTGGGCAGGGAAAGTGAGGAGGTGATAGAGAGGAGCTATAGGCAAGTAGTCACATTGGGGCCTCAGGAGACAGATAAGTAGGTAACAGTCAGGACAGGGAAGGGCAAGAGTCAGATACTGGAGAGTACCCCAGTGGCCATCCCCCTTAACAATAAGTACTCCTGTTTGAGTACTGTTGGGGGGGTTATGACCTACTTGGGGGGAAGCAACAGTGGCCATGCCTCTGGCACAGGGTCTGGCCCTGTGGCTCAGAAGGGTAGGGAAAGGAAGAGGATGGCAGCAGTGATAGGGGACTGTATGGTTAGGGGGTCAGAGAGGTGATTCTGTGGATGCAGGAAAGAAACATGGATGGTAGTTTGCCTCCCAGGTGCCAGGGTCTGGGACATTTAGGTACAGAGGAGATGTCAGGAGTAAGTTTTTTTTATGCAGAGAGTGGTGAGTGCATGGAATGGGCTGCCGGTGACATTGGTGGAGGTGGATACAATAAGGTCTTTTAAGAGACTCCTGGATAGGTACATGGTGTAGAAAAATAGAGGGCCATGAGTAACCTTAGGTAATTTCTAAAGAAAGTACATGTTTGGCACAGTATTGTGGGCTGAAGGGCTTGTATTGTGCTGTAGGTTTTCTATGTTTCTATATAACCTAACTCCAGAATTTACCCAAACACTTGTGTGCCTGTATGAGTGTGTGTGCAGCACTCATGATATACTTAAATACAAATAAGGACATCTTTAGAACATATTAAGGGATTATTAAATGCAAAAGGAAGAGGGTTGGGCACGGGGCACAAAAACCCAGAGCTACAGAAACACCAACAGAAGCGCCAGGGATTCCATCTCCGGGAGTGGATGGATCTTCAGCTCAAAGTGAACGACTGGCCCAGGACCAAGGACTCTGGTGAGCTGATCTCAGTGGTCTATGCAACAGCAGGGGTGAGAGGCTTAAGAAAGTACATAGTGTGCAAAAGTCTTAGGCACCTTAGAGCTTTTTATATGGTTTCTTTTGGTATGGCCTCCACAGAGCCCTGTTCTCAACATCATCGAGTCTGTCTGGGATTACCTGGAGAGACTGAAGCAAGCGAGACAGCTAAAGTCTGCAGAAGAACTGTGGCAAGTTCTTTCCAATGCTTGGAACAACCTACCAGCCGATTTTCTTATAAAACTGCATGACAGTGTACCTAAGAGAACTGATGGAATTTTAAAGGCAAAGAGTGGTCACACCAAATACTGATTAGTATTTTACTGTTTACTGCTCTTTATAGTAATTTTTTTGATATTTAGAAACTTCTCATCTAATTATTTTTGAAAGAATCATCACTTTACAGAACTTCTTTACATGTGCCTAAGACTTTTGCACAGTACTATTAGATATTATTTGATATAGAAAATACAAAATAAAACATAGAAAGCACAAATGGATAATAATTGTAATAATTTCTTTGAAATATTTTTCTTGAAGGATAAATATTAGCCACAATTCTGAAGATAACTTTCCTGCTCTTACTCAAACTTAATGCCGTGGGATCCTCTGCTTACAACTGATTGGGGTTCTCAACCTTTTTTATGTCACGAACCAATGCCATTAAGCAAGGGGTCCACAAAACCCTTAAGTTAAAGGTAAACTGTCTTAGGGGTATGAGAAGATTTGGCATGGCATCTAAAACTTTGACAAACTTCTATAGATACATGGTGGAAAGTATTTTAACTGACTGTATCACAGCCAGGAATGGAAACACCACCAATGCCCTTGAATGGAAAATACTACAAGAAGTAATGGATATGGCCCAGTCCATCACGGGTAAAGTCCTCCCCACCACTGAGCACATCTAGGTGGAGCGCTGTCACAGGAAAGCAGCATCCATCATCAAGGACCCCCACCGCCCAGGTCATGCTTTCTTCTCGATGTTGCCATCAGGTCTAGTTGGAGTGTCAGATAGATATAAGGCAGAAAAGACTTCAAACTCATTTTCCCACTTAAAGTAATGTGCTTTAGCTCTACATGTGACTTTTCACAGCTTTACAGCAGTGTTTCTAAATAAAAAAGGAGAATGCATTATGCATAGTGGTTAAATTAAAATCACTAGTTTGGGAGCCAATGGTATTTTCTTGTAGCTTTTCTTGTTTTTCTGCTGCTATTTCCCACTTTATTGATTGACTGGGAAGAGGAAACTCAGATGGTCTGCTTTTCCTGTCAATAATCTGTGTTAATCTTATTACAGAAATTTTTTCTCCTTCATACATTCAATTAATAATGATATTTACAAAATTTCTGTTATACAAGTTCCCTTTTTTATTCACAATCATTGTCTTTAATATTCTTAATGATGTTTGTTGGGCGGTGGGGTGGAGATACATCTCTACCAAAGGAGGTGTAAGGTGCTCCTTCCCTTCACTAGCCTGCGGTCACCCTTGGGCAAGGTGTAGAACATGCATACAATGTTCCCTCTAATTACTAATGGCCAGTGTGCACAAAAAGACAGCTTGTGTTGTGTAATTTTTTGCCCACTGGCAAGAACATGTGCACATTGAATAATTTCTTCAATAAAACAGTGTAAATACGCTAGCTCTAAAATCTGCAGACAAATCATCACAAACCCCAATGTTGTCAAAACTGTCCGCATCATAAACCGGAAAAGTGCACCATCGTGAAATATACTGAACATGCCAATGAGGTAGCTGGTGACAACCTTTTTGTGCAGTTTAAATTCCTTTGTGTGCTAGTAGCAAAAGATGAATGTGTATACAAATATGCACATCTTAGAGAGAACTTTGCCTGCATAACCTTCCCCCACCAATCAGGGTCACATGAGGCCATGGGAGCAGGTGGTGGCTGGTCCTATGAGCAGCTGGGGCATATCACAAGTCCTGACTATGCGATCACTGACGCCAGGCAGACGTTCTCTGAAGAGTATTAATAATGGCTGGGGTTGTAAAGACACTGTCCAGATGAAGGCAATGGCAAACCACTTCTGTAGAAAAATTTGCCAAGAACAATCATGGTCATGAAAAGACCATGATCGCCCACGTTATATGACATGACACATAATGATGTTGATGATGATGAATGATGTTTGGATCTGAAGGTACCTTTATTAACATGTCTGATGCAGGAACAAGTTGGATTTTTCCAATGGTTTCAGTGTTGTGTTACTTGCTATTGGTGTATGTAGGCCCTGCATATAAGTGAAATATTTTAAGACTGAAACTTACTTTGTAAGAACCCATTTTAAATCTTCAAGGAAAGATTGTGTTATAATGAAGCATTATCAACCAAAAACATTAGCTCTGTTCTCATCTCCTGCTAGATAGATAGATACTTTATTCATCCCCATGGGGAAATTCAACTTTTTTCCAATGTCCCATACACTTGTTGTAGCAAAACTAATTACATACAATACTTAACTCAGTAAAAAAATATGATATACATCTAAATCACTATCTCAAAAAGCATTAATAATAGCTTTTAAAAAGTTCTTAAGTCCTGGCGGTAGAATTGTAAAGCCTAATGGCATTGGGGAGTATTGACCTCTTCATCCTGTCTGAGGAGCATTGCATCGATAGTAACCTGTCGCTGAAACTGCTTCTCTGTCTCTGGATGGTGCTATGTAGAGGATGTTCAGAGTTATCCATAATTGACCGTAGCACTTTTTTTCTATTTTCATCTCAGATTTTCGACATCTGCAATAGTTTGCTTTTGCTTTCATTTCTGAAATATGATCTGGCAAAGATCATCTGTTTAAAAACTGGGGCGCCGTGGTAGCGGAGCAGTTACTGCGATGGTATTACAGCTCAGGACGTCAGAGTTCGGAATTCAACTCCGGTGTCCTCTGCAAGGAGACTCTGAACATCCTCCCTGTGGAATGTGTGGGTTTTCCCTGGGTCCTCTGGTTTCCTCCCACAGTTCAAGGATGAACTGGGTAGTTTAATTGGTCGTTTTAAATTGTAATGTGATTAGGTTAGGGTTAAATCGGGGTTGACAGGATGTCTTGGTTGGGGTGGCTTGAAGGACCAGAAGGACCTACTCTGTGCTATATCTGTAAATAAATAAATAGCTAAATAGATAAACAAATAAACTAACAAGCAAATAAATAGATTGATAATTTGGGTAATATTTAGTGTTATTTCCTCTGTATTAACATCTTAAAAAAACTGAATTTGACCCTAAGGCCACAATTTTCTGATCAGAAGTCTTTCATTATATATATATATATATATATATATATATATATTTTTTTTTTTTTCTCAGATATCGACTTGTGGCTAGAAAATTATAAGAGGAGAATAGTGAATGTCCAGACATTACTTGCTGCAATACGATAGCAACATCTTGTATTTAGCCTATTTGTGAATTTAAAAAGATTGCTCTGTTAAATAAGATTTCACACACCGATTAAAAATTAATATCTAATGTTTTGACAGTTGATAATGACTGTCAATCAACCTCTTTGGCTTCTAAAGTAAATTATTTAATTTCTGAAATTAATTCTTTCAGATTATGAATTTTTGTCAGTAATATTAAAAATTTTGATTCTTTATACTTTCTCGCTGTTTTAAACTTTCTCCCATAATATAATCTTCCATCTATCTCCATATCTGGATTCATTCATTCTAATTTACATTCCTTCTCACCCCTCCTGTTTATGATTAATGGGACAGTGCATTAATATATATTGACTTATTCTATTACAGTTCTGAAATAGGCACATAGAGCTTTCAAAGGATAATTGACTGAAGAATGAACAAAGTTTTAAAATAAGATGAATGTGTTGAATTTTTTTATGTTACAATTTAATTTTATTGAGAGAGATCACATTTTACATTGAATAATAAAACAGTTAAATAATTAAAAGTTCATGGGAAAATTCAGTTTGCAAACACAATTTATGTTTTATGCAGTTAATAGACATCCTGTCAAATTCCCTGCTATTCTTTCAGTATTGATTTCAAGATGGATTGCATTGAACACCAGAAAGTCAGCAAGTTTTCTGCAGTTTTAAGCTGCAGTCAATATTTAATAATGATTTCAATATTTAATATAAGTCAATGAAGATCGAAGGAAGTTGCAGAAAGTTGTAAAATTAGTCAGTTCCATTGTAGTATCAAAAACATCTTCAAGGACCGGTTCTTCAGGAAGGTGGCAAATATCATTAAGGACCCTCTCCACCCAGGACATGCCTTCCACAAGGAAGGAGGTAGAGAAGCCTGAAGACACATAGCTTCTTCCCCTCTGCCATCCAATTTCAAAATGGACACTGAACCCATGAACACTACCTCACTACTTCTATTTCTATTTTTGCACTATTTATTTAACTGTTTTAAGGTACATATATAAATACTTACTATAATGCTTTGTTTCTATATTTATCATGTATTGCATTGTAATATTGCGGCAAAATAAACACATTTCAAGACATATGCCGGTGATGTTAATCTGATTCTGATTTTCATTCTCTAAATAATTTGTGTTAACTCCCCATGTAATCTATTTAGTTCTGGCAGTACATAGTCATTTCAGAATTGGCTGAGAGCCAAGGAGAAATGATTTTGCAAACTCTTACAAGGACAAACTTTTTCAAGGACATTAGAAAGACAATTCGCAGTACTTTCATACTTGGCAAAATGCGGTCTCAAGTTTCACAACTTGGACTCAAAGATTCCAGGCAAGATCTAAAATGGAGTTATCCAGTTAGAGTCACAAATGAGAAGGAACCCAACTGTGCGAGCATGTTGCTGTTTCTGGAGGACCTGAGGTATAAGGAAAGATTGGGTAGGTTTGGACTCTATTCCTTGGAATGTAGAAGGTTGAGGGGAGATTTGTTCAAGGTATACAAAACTTGGAGGAGTATAAATAGGGTAAATGCAAGCAGGTTCTTTCCACTGAGGTTGGGTGGTACTACAATCAGAGGTCATGGGTTAAGGGTGAAAGGTGTAAAGTTTAAGGGGAACATGAGGGGAAACTTCTTCACTCAGAGTGCTGTGAGAGTGTGGAATGAGCTACCAGCACAAGTGGTGCATGCAAGCCCGATTTCAATGTTTAGGTGAAGTTTGGATAGGTATGTGGATGGGGGGGGGGGGGGGGGGGATATGGAGGGCTGCTGTCCCGGTGCAGGTTGATAGGAGTAGGCAGGTTAAATGGTTTTGGCATGGGCTGGATGGGCCGAAGGGCCTGTTTCTGAGTTGTACTTTTCTATGACTCTATGCTCAATAACAGAATCCCAACAACAAAGCAGCATTGAATGTACACCAGCTCACAATAGGGTGATCCAACAATATCATTTCCTGGAAGAAATCAGTAAGTCAGACAGTCCTGCAGAAGGGTCTCAGCCTGAAGCAT
Organism: Hemitrygon akajei; assembly: GCF_048418815.1. Classification (NCBI taxonomy): domain Eukaryota; kingdom Metazoa; phylum Chordata; class Chondrichthyes; order Myliobatiformes; family Dasyatidae; genus Hemitrygon; species Hemitrygon akajei. The sequence continues at coordinate 77,649,043 of NC_133137.1, read as the reverse complement.
CGAGTGTTTATTTATTTCCATGGATTCTCCGGATCTGCTGAGTTTCTCCAGCATTTTGTGTGTGTTGCTTTGGTTTTCCAGCATCAGCAGAATTTCTTGAGAAAATCGTTTCCTACAGCCTTGAAACTTATTTTCTCTCAGGCACCTATCCAGCCCTGATTGACTTGAAATTATTACCCATTAAGGTGTAATTAGTGGATTAGCAGCATGAATTCAGAGACATATATTAAAATCCCACCTGGGGAATTGAACTGTAGTAATTAAATAAAAAGATTCAGTTTAAGTGAAAGGTAGACTTCCTTAGGAGCTTGCAAAGATTTGGCATGACATCTAAGACTTAGACAAACTTCTATAGATGTGGAGTGGAGCGTGTACTGGCTGGCTGCCTCACAGCCTGGTATGGAATCACCAATGCCCTGGAATGGAAAATCTGACAAAAAGTAGTGGATACAGCCCAGTCCATCACAGATAAAGCCCTCCCAACCATTGAGAATATCTACATGAAACTGTTATAGTTATTATTCTACGGATTTATTGATTATGCCCACAAGTACATGAACCTCAGGGTTGTATATGGTGGCATATATGCACTCTGATAATAAATTTATCTTGAACTTTGAACTTAACTAACAGTGATCATGCTATCCTTATAACGTACAAACTCATTTAATTCACGGATACCCTTCCCAGGAAAATCTGTCATTTTTATTTCAAAGTCAAAATTCGAAGTAAATTTTATTATCAAAGTACATATATGTCACCACATACAGCCCTGTGATTCATTTTCCTGCGGGCATAATTGGTAAACCTATAGAATAGTATCTATAACAGGATCAATGAAAGATCAACTAGAGTGCAAAAGACAATAAATTGCAAATGCAAATGTAAGTAAATAGCAATAAATAATGAGAACGTGAAATAACATGATAAAGAGTCCTTAAACTGAGGTCGTTGGTTGTGGGACCAACTCACTGGATGGGCAAGTGAGTGTAGTTATCCCCTTTTGTTCAAGAGTCTGATGTTTGTGGGGTAGTAACTGTTCTTGAACCTGATGGTGCAAGTCTCGAAGCACCTCTCCCTTCTACCTGATGGCAGCAGCGAGAAAAGAGCATGGCCTGGGTAGAGGGGATCTTTGATGATAGATGCAACTTTCCTATGACAGCATTTCATGTAGATGTGCTCTTCCTCACCAGTACGTCGTTGGGAGGGCTTTGCCCATGATGTACTGGGCTAAGTCTGCCACCTTTTGTAGGATTTTCTGTTCAAAGGCTTTGATATTTCCATACCAGGCAATGATACAGCCAGTCAATACGCTCTGCACTGGACATCTATAGAAGTTTGTCAAAGTTTTAGATGTCAGGTCAATCCTTGACTCACCAACATGGTGGACATTACCTGCCTCGTCAGTTCAGGGACAATTCATTGTAGGCGATAGTCCTGGCCGAGTTGATGATGTCCCTGTACCATGAATGAATACTCAATAAAGAAACAAATAATAATTTTGCTATTGACCAATCAGCAGTGACCTGCGCCAGCCATGAGCATCATCCTTTGGAAGTAGAGCTGTGGAGAAACCAGGAACAAGATAAGACCTATGAGCTATGAATTATTTTCAGGCAGTGATGTTGACAGGTTCTGGTTGACTTCAGTGGGTGGCCGAAATCGAACTGAACACTGCTGGACTGTTTTGTTGATTTTGTGCTCAGATGTTTTATGTTCTGTGTTTTTCACTTATTTTTTGCTGCTTGCCCGATTTGTTTTTTTTTTGTTTTTTTTGTGCATTGTGGGGGGGTTTTGGTTAATGTTTTCCTTTGAATGGGTGCCTTGGGATTTCTTTATTTCGTGATGAATCTCAGGGTTGTATACTGATAATCGCCCATTTCATCTGACATGGCACCAAGTACTGATGATGCCCCCGGCTTGGGCTTGATTTTAATTTCCTGGGTGTATAATCATTAATATTTTAATATTTATCTAGTAATTTCTTTCTAATATTCTGCTTTTAGTGAGAAACCTCCATTGTGAAGAACACAGAACAGAAGTTTGAACCAAGCCTTGAAATTTGCCAAGAACAATCATGGTCATGGAAAGACCATAAACATCTATGTCACATGTCACAGCACATAATGAGCAAATGAACATCGAAATATATATATAATGAAATATGCCATTTGTGTTAACAACCAATCATGCAGTGGCAGGGGCATAGACCTTTATGCAGCTTGCAATTTAGAAGGAAACACAAAGGTTACCATACCCCTTCCTCTGCACTTTCCCTCACCTTCACAGCAACATTTCATGCAACCGTTCTATCACTGCCTTGTGTGAGTTCTGTAAGCACAGACTCACCTTGCTGTGACTAGCAAGGACATCAATACAAGCTCTTCACACAGCTCCTGACAGAAAATAAGTTCCCTTTTTAGCACTTGATTTTGTGTGAAATGTTATGTTGCTTCTTTTAATGTTCCTTTGCTCAATGTTACAGACTTTTAAAGGGAATCCGATTGGCTGTTCGCCCTAATGCAGCACAAGTTTTGTACACTAGAAGAGGATGAAATGCAGTTTCTAGGCATATTACTCTATAAAATTACTCAGCTACTTAAATTAATGGGTTGGAAAATTAAGTATAGCAAGTCCAAACTTCTGTTTGGTGCTCTTGACAAGGGAGGCTTTTCACTAAATGCAAGATATTGGAACAAAATCCATTGAGATTTATTAGAAAAATGTCAAAACATTAATGGTTATTTATATACCCAGGAAATTATAATTAAGCCCAAATCATTTTAATAACTACCAGGGGCATAATCATCGTCAACATTAGCTGCCATGTCATATGATGCAGGCAATCGTGGTCCCATGGCCATGATTGTTCTCGGCAATTTTTTTCTACATAAGTGGTTTTGTCATTGCCTTCTTCTGGGCAGTGTTTTTACAAGACAGGTGACCCCCAGCCATTATCAATACTCCTCAGAGATTGCCTGGTGTCAGGACTTGTGATGTGCTACAGCTGCTCGTATGACCGTCCACCACCTGCCCCTATGGCCTGACATGACCTTGAATGGGGGGGTGGGGGTACCAAGCAGGTGCTACTGCTTGCCCAAGGGAGAGCTGCAGGCTAGCGGAGGGATGGAGCACCTTACACCTCCTCTGGTGGAGATGAATCTCCACCCAGCCCACATCTACCGGGGCAAATACACAAATTCATGATATTGTCTTAGGTTAGAAGCTTAGAAAGTTTTGCTATGATCTTCTCACTATGTTACCTATAAAACTATGTATTCGGTTACAGAGGCACTTACATACATGTACTGATATTGCTTTCAATCCAGAATAATTTATTTAAGTAAAACAAATCTGAAGTATACAAACTAAATGTTTTAAGCTCCAATGATTGTCTGAGTGGAGACAGAGTTCTTTGCTACAGTACAGGTTTGATTTCTAAGTCACTGAAAGTGTCCATTCATTCTATAATTAGTTCCACATGCACCATCCAATTTTGACATTTATTTTGGGTCTTGTTTGGATGTTGAAATACTCATGCTTATGAAAGCTTTATATTGCATTGTAATGTGCCAACATTTTATTTTTGAAATCTGTTTCTTGAGCGATAAGTTGTTTGGAACTTTTCAATTGTATAAGTACATTTGGCCGTCTGACAACACCGATACCGTTTGTGAACACAATTGGTTGATACTTAATTAAACAGTCTGATAATTATTTAAAATATATAATCGTATTGAAAGTACTTTGGACAAACTAAAGTGGATTTTAATTACTTGCAAAATAGTGTTTATAAAATGTTATCAGATGGAAAACAATGGAATGATTTACATCAGTGTAATTTCAGTATAAGTAAATAAGGCTGGATTTTACAGGGATTTGACAACAATACAACTTGCAGAGTCTGGAATAGCCTCTAAGAACCCTGTCCAGCTCCTGACCTTCACCTATGGCTCAGCTACTAAGCTTGTCAGAACCATTTCTACTGACAGGAGAAAGGGTATAGGCAGGTTACTGATTCCTTAGGAACTGTTGCTTCGAGCAGACGGGGCTCGTCAGCCATGGTTTGCTGCTCATCTAGGAGAAGGAAAACTCTGATCTCAAACCTCCACTGCCTTGTTGGCTGTGCCCACTCATGGGAACGGCTTTGGGAGGAAAACCCCGAGGAAAATTCCAGAGCTAGATTCCCTAATGCAGTCCCGCGTGACTGGCAACGCCTGCGATGCTGCTGGTGCCAAACTGTATCGGTCTCTGCCGATCCTTTTGATTCATCGGCTGTGTGGAGAGAGAGTGCCTGCCACGTGGGCGACAGCTTGCACTCGATATTATACTGTCCTGGCTTGAGTATTGTATAGACATCTGGGACGCAACATCCATGGTTAACCCCAACCAATGGAGGGCTTTAGTGGGAGAATAACCAATGTTTTCTTCTTTAAACATAGGCACAATAAGGACAAAACGGAATTATAAGGTGATGAGAGAACTGATAGAGAAGATATACTCACACAAGTCATGATGAAAGGTCTTGGTCTGAAACGTCGACTGTACTTTTTCCCATTGATGCTGCCTGACCTGCTGAGTTCCTCCAGCATTTTGTGAGTGTTGCAGAGAAGATACACTCACATCTGGAAATACATGGACTTTTAAAGGGTAGTCAACATAGCTTTGAGCAGGGTAGGACATGTTCTGCAAACAATAGAGGTTTTTGAGGAGATGGACAGCTAGGACGCAGCATTCATGGTCGACCCTGATCAACAGATGGTCTACGTGCCGTTTTCCCCCCCTATAAGTCCTACCACTGGTGCAGGTATCACGTGAAAGATGTGTGCCAACGCTTTCTGGGAAAATCACAACACACTTGAAGTAGAATAAAATCGGGATGAATACAAATGAATATTCCAAATTAAACTTACAAATCAAAACATTCCAGGGTGCAAACCAACACTGACCACTCATATTTGCATATTTCTATTAATGATGCTTCTCTGTATGTCCCTGCCTGTCCTTATAACACTTACCGTCCCAGTGGCTGCATCATGGCTTTCACTGGAAGAGTTTGAAGACGGCTCAGATGAAGACTCTTGAGTAACATGCTTTTGTGAAATCTGGGCTTCGAGTACTAACTCTTGGCAGTCTGGGCCGACTGGCTGATTGACAGAATAACAGGAGTGCGGTCATGAATGTTCTCATCCTGAAAGAGTTTATCTGATTTTTATGATCTACAGATGCACTGCCAGTTCCTCAGCAATCTGTGTACTTGTTCGGTGAACAGATTGCTGAAGCACCCCGTACAAACCCTTGTGAAAATGGTATTAAGATCATTAGGAGCAGAATTAGGCCATTCGGCCCATCGAGTCTGCTCTGACTCTTCATCGTGGCTGATCCATTTTCCCATTCAGCCCCAATCTCCTGCCTTCTCCCCGTATCCCTTCATGCCCTGATCAATCAAGAACTTATCAACCTCTGCCATAAATATACTCAATGCCTTGGCCTCCACAGCTGCCTGTGGCAGTGAATTCCACAGATTCCCCACTCTCCGGCTAAATTGTCATGAGGATAGCAAAAAGACTTACTTGAAGAGCTTAGGTGTCAACTGGATCATCCAAGAGCTGCATGGCTTCTCCCACTAGCGCGCATTTGCTGTGGTGTCAGGTCTCAGATAGGGCATTCTGATTGGATGCACGAGTACGCTCATGGTGGTCACCCATGTTGGGAAGGTCAAGATCAGTGTAAGAGCCTGTGCATAGTTAGTTCTGGGCTCTCCGATTGTAGAAAGAACAAAAACTGGAGACATTCAGCTGGCTAGATGGTTTCTGAGGAGAGAAGAAAATGTCATTGGCCTGAAATATTAACTGTTAAATCTCTCTCCAGCATTACTGGTTTTTATTTTCCAGTACCTTCAGTATTTGTTTTCATATGTCCCATTGTGCTTTATTGTATCGGTGTTCCCACCAAAATTCAAAGCAAATTTTATTATTAAAGTATATATATATATATATATATATGTTACCATATACAACCCTGAGATTCATTTGCCTACAGGCATAGTCAGCAAATCTATAGAATAGTAACTGTAACAGGATCAATGAAAGATCAACCAGAGTGCAGAAGACAACAAACTGTGAAAATACAAATATAAATAACTAGCAATAAATAACAGGAAAATGAAATAAGATAAAGAATGCTTAAAGTGAACTCATTCGTTGTGGGAATGTCTCAATGGATGGGCAAGTGAGTTTGTATAAGGGCCTGATGGATGTGGAGTAGTAACTGTTCTTGAACCTGGTGGTGCGAGTCTTGAGGTTCTTGTACCTTCAACCTGATGATGGATGCTGCTTTTCTCTGGCAGTGTTTCATGTAGATGTGCTCAGTGGTTGGGAGGGCTTTACGCATTGATGGACTGAGCTGAATGCACTACCTTTTGTAGAATTTTCCATTCAACAGTGATATTTCCATTCCAGGCCATGATGCAGCTAGTTAATACACTCTCCACCACACATCTATAGAAGTTCATCAGTTTTAGATATCATGCCGAATCTCTGCAGACTCCAAAAGGAGTAGAGGTGCTGCTGTACTTTCTTTGCAAAGTGCCCATCTGAACCTTCTGCAGAAGATCAAGTGTAATGTGACCCACTGGGAAGCTGGTTGCTCCAGTATCCTTCCCCCTTCTCCTTGACAATAAGCCACCCGCCAAATCCCATCCACCATAAAATTAATCTCTAAATTACATCCAATGCTGCTCTTCTGCTGTGTGCCTAGTTTAAGCCTAGACTTTGCTTGTCCCGAGCCCTGTGGGTCTGCTCAGCTGAATTTGTTAGATAGATAGATAGATAGATAGATAGATAGATAGATACTTTATTCATCCCCATGGGGAAATTCAACTTTTTTTTTCCCAATGTCCCATACACTTGTTGTAGCAAAACTAATTACATACAATACTTAACTCAGTAAAAAATATGATATGCATCTAAATCACTATCTCAAAAAGCATTAATAATAGCTTTAAAAAGTTCTTAAGTCCTGGCGGTTGAATTGTAAAGCCTAATGGCATTGGGGAGTATTGACCTCTTCATCCTGTCTGAGGAGCATTGCATCGATAGTAACCTGTCGCTGAAACTGCTTCTCTGTCTCTGGATGGTGCTATGTAGAGGATGTTCAGAGTTTTCCATAATTGACCGTAGCCTACTCAGCGCCCTTCGCTGTCATTAATTGTCATTAAGCCCTTATGCTTTCCCTTTAATCTTGTCAAGTTTATTTTGTGCATGGGTTTTTCACGTACCATGATTACAAGTGGACTCCTGGTCGGAGCTTATCATGGGGTCCTTGTGTTTTGAGAATGATTCATCTTGCAGTGAAGCCACCAAAGTTGTGTTGGAATTCCAATGAATAAACTCTTGTTTCCGTCTCTACATGGGAGTCTGTCATTCCTCTGTACCTGGGTTCAATTGTCTGTCAGTGCTCATGTTGAAATTGCCAGCTGGCCAGGCTGAATTGCTTGGATATCTCAAAGGAGAAGTAATTGTGGCGGGACCTGGGTGGGAAAGAAGAAGATGTGTTACTTTATCGAAACTCTTCCTTTCATGCATCAAATCCTGAAGGCCTGACTCCTGTCATCACACACTCCTTCTATGATTTCCTTCTGAGTGTATATTTGGAGGGGCTTCAGGCTGCCTGTGGGAACTGCCTCTTCACTCCTCTCTACATTCTGCACCAAAGCCTCCACTGTAGCCTGGGCAGGTCTTATGTAGAATATTTCCCAATTCAGACAGATTTCTAGGCCTCCTTCCTGACAGCACTTCTGCAGGAGCAGCACATCTTCTTACTAAGAAGTTTACATTTGGAAGCACAGGTTAGCTTAAGAGAAAAGCCTTCCTGCTCAGCTAATAGTCAAGGATCTGTTTTATTAATACTGGCTGCACACAACATACCAGTGGAATGAATTTGATTTTCTCTTTATATAAATTGAAGAAGAGTTGTTTTACCACACATTGCAATTGCTGCTCCGATTTTACATTCCTGTGACCCTCTGTAAGTACAAGAGCTATTCCTTTTATTTAAACTAAGGTTGTATTTTTCCAGTTTATATATATTCATGTCCCTGCAGATACTTCCCTGGCAGCCAACTGTCCTCGCACTAAGGAGGTTCTAAGTATTTTGATGGCTCCAAGGATGGAGGGAGCAAAGGGGAACAGTACAACAAATCATCTTACTAGCTGGAACCCCAGTGATGAGAGTTTAAGGAGGAATATCGTAAATCTGAGCTGGTGAATGCATAATGGTGTGAATGAACGTAATGCAGGATGTCCAAGGTGCAGAAACTTCAACACTTAGTGCAAAGGTTTGTGAACACCATCTCAAAGGAATGAAGAGACAACACTGCTTGGAATTAGATTGAAAATTCAGTGCAAAAATAAAAGAAAAAAGCTTTGAAATTTCTCCAGGTTGTTGTTTTTACACTAAGACTGCCTTGTGTAAGGGATGGCATTAAGTTTGCAGCCAGAAGGAATAAGAGTAGGGTTTGGTGTGGGAGGAAACCAGGGAGAGAAGAGAGAGAACATAAGTGTGTGTGTGTGTGTGTGTGTGTGTGTGTGTGTGTGTGTGTGTGTGTGTGTGTGTGTGTGTGTGTGTGTGTGTGTGTGTGTGTGTGTGTGTGTGTGTGTGTGTGTGTGTGTGTGTGTGTGTGTGTGTGTGTATAGCTAGGGTGCCTAAGCCTTTCCAGAGTACTGTAATAATTTATATATTGCACTGTACTGCTGCAAAAAAAAACAAATTTCAAGACGTATGTGAGTGATGATAAACCTGATTCCGATATGGGTTTCTATTGTGGACTGAGAGTAGGAAGGGGTCAGGGAGAGGGGAACCATGGCTGGAAAAGGGGAAGGAAGAGGGGAGGGAGTGGGAAGCACTACAGAGACACTCTCTAATGATCAATAAACTGATTGTTTAGAATCAAATGACCTTGCCTGGTGTCTCAGGGCCGGGTGTGTCTGCACCCTCATAATGCCCCGGCATTCCTTCTCTGTCAGCTGTCCCACACCCCTGCTGTGGCACTCCACCTTTGCCATTCCAGGTATCCTTTGCTCCCACCAGATTTACAAATTTGCTCTCTGCTCCATGTTAACAAATACAGTACTGTGCAAAAGTTTAGGCACCCTCTCTATATATATGCCTAAGACTTTTGCACACTACTATATAACCATATAACAATTACAGCACGGAAACAGGCCATCTCAGCCCTTCTAGTCTGTGCCGAACGCTTACTCTCACCTAGTCCCACTGACCCGCACTCAGCCCATAACCCTCCATTCCTTTCCTGTCCATATACCTATCCAATTTTACTTTAAATGACAATACCGAACCTGCCTCTACCACTTCTACTGGAAGCTCATTCCACACAGCTACCACTCTCTGAGTAAAGAAATTCCCCCTCATGTTACCCTTAAAGTTTTGCCCCCTAACTCTCAAATCATGTCCTCTTGTTTGAATCTCCCCTACTCTCAATGGAAAAAGCCTATCCACGTCAACTCTATCTATCCCCCTATTAATTTTAAATTTTAAATTTTAAATAGATAGATAGATAGATACTTTATTCATCCCCATGGGGAAATTCAACTTTTTTCCAATGTCCCATACACTTGTTGTAGCAAAACTAATTACATACAATACTTAACTCAGTAAAAAATATGATATGCATCTAAATCACTAGTCCCCCCTCAACCTTCTATGCTCCAAAGAATAAAGACCTAACTTGTTCAACTTTCCCCTGTAACTTAGGTGCTGAAACCCAGCTAACATTCTAGTAAATCTTCTCTGTACTCTCTATTTTGTTGATACCTTTCCTATAATTCGGTGACCAGAACTGTACAAATACTGCAAATTTGGCCTTACCAATGCCTTGTACAATTTTAACATTACATCCCAACTCCTATACTCAATGCTCTGATTTATAAAGGCCAGCATACCAAAAGCTTTCCTCACCACCCTATCCACATGACATTCCAACTTCAGGGAACTATGCACCACTATATCTGTGCTCATTACAAGTGTAAGTGTGTGTGTGTGTGTGTGTGTGTGTGTGTGTGTGTGTGTGTGTGTGTGTGTGTGTGTGTGTGTGTGTGTGTGTGTGTGTGTGTGTGTGTGTGTGTGTGTGTGTGTGTGTGTGTGTGTGTGTGTGTGTTATTCTGACTAATAACTAGTCAGCAGAACCTGGTATTCAGTCATCTTGGGTCACCTTTCTACTGGACTGAGACTTTCACTGGAAAGACTGTATGGTTATAGGTGTCCAATGAAAACTCCATTTGCAGGCAACGTCAGCCCCTCCATATGAACCTCAGGATGCCGAATGTCAGAATCTTCCTGGACAACTCAACATTGACAGACGCGAATGTTATTCTGGCATTTGTTGACAAGTAATGTCATCAACATCACCACACTGAGGAAGTCGTGACGGGTAGGAGATGACCGGTTTAATGTGTTGGTATGCTTTCTTCTGGTGGGTGATCTGAAATGAGATAAGCTGACATCTCAGTGACTCCATTGTAGCATTCGTAAGCACCTTATGACCTTCCAGCTCAGTCTCACTGGAACCAACAGTCATGGGTTATCAGTACGTACACCCCACCCTTTTTGCAGTGTTGAGTTCTTGATGCCAGTTACATGCTTTTCTTTTATGACTAATCCTGCTTTATATGTTGTTCAGTACTTAGCCTTCCAGATTAGAGAATCCTAATCTCTATTTTAGTTGAAATAATTTTGTCAGAATCTTTGTTACCTCTTCCTTAAATCTCCTTGAATACATTCATGGAGTGGAATTGGTAGTGCTTTTGGTCATTAATATCCTCATTATGCATTGTGTCACATGACATGGGCACTTATGTTCTTCCATCTCTCTTTAATCCATCTTTCCTTCTGTTGTTTGTATTATTTTCTCTATCTGTGACCACGATTGTTCTTGGCAATTTTTTCTACAGAAATGGTTTGCCATTGCTTTCTTCTGATCAGTGTCTTTACAAGATATGTGATCCCAGCCATTATCAATACCTTTCAGAGATTGTCTGCCTGGCGTCAGTGGTCGCGTAACCAGGACTTGTGATCTGCACCAGCTGCTCATACGACCATCCACCACCTGCTCCCATGGCTTCACGTGACCCTGATTTTGGGGAGTCGGGGGTGGGGGCTAACCAGATCCATCAGTTTGTACCACATCTGTACTTCTCATTGGCTGGAAGAATGTTTCCCATCAGATGGAAATATTGGAACGTGCAATAATGCACAGGATCATTGTTCAATGCTTTTGAAGTAACACCTCAGTAGCACAACCATTCCTATTTGTTTATTCATTATGTGGCGTGTCGTATTGAAGTGGAAGTTTATGGTCTTTAATGCAGAAGTCATTTGCCATAGCCTTCTTCTGGGCAGTGTCTTTACAAGATGGGTGACCCCAGCCATTATCAGCTTTTCAGAGATTTTCTGCCTGGCATCAGTGGTCGCACAACCAGGACTTGTGATATGCACCGGCTGCTCATACGACCATCCACCGCCTGCTCCCATGGCTTCACGTGACCTTGATCAGGGGAGGGGGAGGGACCTTGCTCAAGGGTGACCTGCAGGCTAGCGGAGGGAAGGAGTGCCTCACACCTTGTTTGGTAGAGACGTATCTCCACCCCATCGCCCAAAGCTTATTGGTATCTTTCCTAAAGCAAGGTGACCAAAGCTGAATTCAGTATTCCAAGTGCAGCCTCATCAACGCCTTGTAGAAATGCAACATAATGCCCCAACTTCTGCATCCAGTGCACTGACTGATGAAGACCAGTGTACCAGAGGATCTTTCTCACCACCCCGTCTACCTGTGATTCAAACCTTCAGAGACCATGTACTTGCAAATCTATTTTAAAACAAATTATCACATTCAAGTATGTAATAAATTAAAACACGAGTATAACAATTGGGATAGCATGTTGCAACTGAACAAAACATTGATCAGACCTCACTTTGAGTATTGTGTACAATATTCGACAACACTCAACAGAATGAACGTGCTAGCATTAAAAGAGATATGCCAGTATGCTGTCTGGAATGTGTTGGTGGTTGTCCATCGTGTCTGACAATGATAGGGAAACCAGTGCGGGAATTTTTTAAAAGTGGAAAAGCCATTGCACTGGGGAAGTTCCACTCTCTCAGTCTTGGAAGTCCTAGTCCAGTGGCACGGACAAGCGGCACAAACTGGGGTCTTCCTTGGTTGCAGTGGGATGACTGTGGTGCCTTGCCATGCTCTTTGCTCTCCACCAAGTATTGCAGAACCGCCTTCCTGGCTGTTGGATCTCGCTGTACATCTCAGCCGCTCATTCTGCCGGAGCTGACCTTGTCTGCTAGGGCAGGCAAGTCTCTGTCTTACTGGGGTATGAAGCCGCTGGTTTAGCCAGCTTGTTGAAACGGTGTACTGGGGTGTGGCCACTGCCGCATGCGCTGTTGCATGCGTTGTTGCAACTACTTGGAGCCACAGGTGAGAGCTGAGTGTCTGGTGGGAACCAAAAGTGAGTGAGCTGCCCCAGAATGTGCATGAAAAGGCCCTTCATCGGAGGTGCTACCCCTCCCTGGACACCCCATACACTTGATAAATTGGATAAGCCGGGTTTATTCTCACAGGAATGTAGGAGGTTGAGGAGGGAGCTTGTAGATCACCTGCATTCATCAAATTCGACCATGGATGTTGCATCCTAGCTGTCTACGTGGTACGCAAGCCGGTACGCAAACCAGGGCAGCACGATATGGAGAGCAAGCTGTTTCCCATATAGCAGGCCCCCTTCTCCACACAGATGGTGAATCCAAAGGAACGGCAGAGACTGATACAGTTTGGCACCAGCGGCTTTGTAGGAGTTGCCAGTCAGTGTGGAACTCAACTTAGGACTACCTTAGGGTCTCTAGCTCCAGATTTATTTCCAAAGCCTTTCCCGTGAGTGGAAAATTATGATCTGCATCATAATTTACAGTTGCAAGGCTGTGGAGATTTGAGGTCAGAGCTTTACTTCTCCTAGGTGAGCTGTCAACCACAACTGACCAAGCATCTGCCCAAAGTGACTGATTTTAAGACACCAGTAATCTGCCTTTGCCCCTTCTCCTGTCAGTGGAAATGGTTCCACTGGGTTTAGAAGCTGAGCCACAAGTGAAGGCCAGGAGCTGGATTTGGTTTTCAGAGGCTATTTGAGATGCACACCATTGGGAGCATTTAGTAGGTAGTGGGAGCTTGTCCCCATTACAACTCCCAACTATGACAATCTTCAGGAGCTTGTAGAGCTTTATAAAATTATGAAGGATATCGATAGGGTGTAGATAGTCCGAGTCTTCTTCCCAGAATAGTGAGATCTGAAACTAGAGAATATGGGTTTAAGGTGAGAGACGAGAAGCTAGAAGAAGATCTGAGGGGAAAGCTTTGGCAGAAAGGGTGGTGATTATGTGGAATGAACTGCCAGAGGTGGTGATAAAGACAGAAACAATTGCAATGTTACCATGTTTAAATTACAACGTTTAAAAGGTATTTGGGGCAGATTCTTTGATAGGAAAGGAGTCGCGTGTTATGGGTCTAACGTATAGTAGAAGTCTGAAGTATATATACATAGTATATCTTGGGTGCCTTAGACTTTTGCACAGTACCGTATTTGTCAATGTGGAGTGGAGAATGAGTTTGTAAATCTGGAGGGACCAAAGGATGTTGGGAATAACAAGGGTGGAGCACCGCGGGAGGGGTGTGGGTCAGGTGGCAAAGGAGGAGTGCTAGGGGCGGGGTGTGGTGTGGGTTCAGGCACATCCAGCCCTGAGACACCAGGGAAGGTAATTTGATTCCAAACATCTGGTTTATTGATCATTACAGAGTGTCTCTTTGGTGCTTCCCAATCCCTCCCCTCTCCCTTTCCCTTTTCCAGCCATGATTCCCCTCTCCCTGCCACCTTCCCACTCTCAGTCCACAATATCAATTCATATCAGGATCAGGTTTACCATCACTCACATATGTCATGAAATTTGCCTTTTCTGCAGCAACAGCCATACAGTGAAAAACATAAAATTACTACATTACTGTCTTGGGCACACTAGTTAGATATATATGTGACTCAGACTTCTGCACTGCACTGTAGGCAAATGGGATTCACATAGGCAGGCGTCTCGTTTGGTGTGGATGAGTTGGGCTAAAAGGTCTACTTCTGTGCTGTCAGCTCCATGTAAATGTTCAAAGTTCAAAGTACATTTATTATCAAAGAATATATGTAGTATACAACCCTGAGATTAATTTTCTCCACAGGTAACTATGGATCAAAGAAAAGCATGGAACCCATTCAAAGAAAAATATCAACCCCCCACGCAAAAAAAATCACACAAACGACAGCAAGAACATCAACTCCCCCATGCGCAACAAAAGCAAATCGTGCAAATGCCAACCAAAAGAAGGAGCAAAAACACAGAAAACAAGACACAAAATCAGAAGAGTCCACATTCAGTTCAGAGTGTTCATTAGTCCAATCCATGAACCCCAGAGCCAAAATTTCAGTACCATCCTCCGACAGTATCGAGGGAGGGAGAGAGAGACCATTCAAATGCAGGGACTTTTCCTAGGGAGGAGTGAGGCGAGAGGGAGAGAGAGAGTCCATCACATGCAGAGCAACAGCGAAGTACAGGCTGGTAGACAGCCCTGACTCTTGCTTGCCTTTTGCACTCGCCTCCATGTTTCAGTCTTTGATTAATCACTTCAATCGGCGAGATCGGTGAGAAATGGAGTTGATTACAGGCTTGGGCCTCGTCTTCAGGCTGCATGCCTCCCGGAATATTCTCCGAGACAGCAAAATGCCAAATCACTTAATGATATAACATAATTCATAATTACCATCAGCAATAACTATGATGTTATATTGTTCAGTGTTAAAAATGGCATCAAAGTCTTTGACGCACTGCAGAGGTCACTCTTGTTTCATAAATTCAGTCGGTTTTGTTTCTCAGAGATTCTGCTGCTGAGTTGCGGTTATTTGCTTGTACAACAAATGTTTTTACAAGCAAAAGAAGATAATAGCTTAGTTGTCTAATTTCTGAGAGCAATAACCCTTTTTTTTACTGGCCTTCGGTGTCACCTAACAGGAACCATTTCCAATATCAGCAGGCTAATGTAACAAGCGCATTATCTCCATTTCCTACTGACAACACAATGCTGAGTAATGCAATGTTAAATTAATCCAATAAAGCAATCGCATGAATTAATCTTACCTAAGAAACAGTAAGGTAGTCTTAAAATTACTGGCTCATTTATGAAATATCTTGGTCTGTCCTATGGATTTTTACAATTTGCTCACAATGCCTTGCTTTACATTCAGCAAAGAATTTGAAGATTTGTGGTTAATTGATTTTATATACCAGTTTAATTATTTAGCACACAGATATGAGTTACATTTTTTTATATGTAACTAAAAATCTTGCAGTTACGATCAGCTTTTTTCACTGTAATATTTCTATATCACAGGCACATTTACCCAGAGAAATTAGCATTGTTAATACATTGGAGTTCTAAGTAAATATTGCTACATAGAATCACAGAAAAGAACAGCACAGAAACAGGCCATTCAGCCCATCTAGTCCATGCTAAACCATTTAAATTGCCTGCTCCCACAACCTGCACTAGCACCATAGCCCTCCATATCCCTACCACATGTACCTATCCAAACTTCTCTCAAACGTTGAAATCGAGCTCGCATGCACCACTTATGCTGGCAGCTTGTTCCACACTTTCACGACCTTCTGAGTGAAGAAATTTCCCCTCATGTTCAACTTAAACTTCTCACCTTTCACCAATAGCCCATGACCTCTAGTTGTAATCCCACACGACCTAAGTAGAAGAAGTCTGCTTGTATTTACTCTATCTGTACTCCTCATAATTTTGTTTATCTCCATCAAATCACCTCTCAGTCTTCTATGTTCCAAGGAGTAAAGTCCTAACCTACTCAATCTTTCCTATCTCCAGACTGGCAATATCCCTGTAAATTTTCTCTGTACTCTTTCAAACTTATTTACATCTTTCCTGTAGGAAGGTGACCTATGCATACCGGGGTGCAGGGAAAAACTTTGCTTTGAATGCTATCTAATCAGTTTTGTCCAAGCAAAAGAATATTGGGGTTACACAGAAGGGAAAACAATAGCAGAATGCAGAAGCAGACTGTTACCGTCACAGAGCAAGTCCAGTGCAGCTTGACAAGTAAGGGTCAAGGGACATCAGTCCTGATGAAAGGTCTCGGCTTGAAGCATCGATGTAGCGAGCCATTTCTGCTTTTTTTTTAGTTTATGATCATCATCACCTGGTACTCACTCTTATGAACCTGTGAATTTTGTCCATTTTCTGCCCTTTTTTAAAACTCAGTCACCTCTGCCCCTTTCTAAAAAGGCACCTGCTCTGTTTTTGTTTTAAAAACTAAGCCTTCTCGCTGCATTTCACAGTTAGGTCGTCATCTCAGGTTCATTTAAAACTTCCTTGCTGCCACTATTATGATCTGTAACTCCAGAGACTAATCAAAAGAAAAACATGGGAGAGCCGGGGATAAACGTGTCTACTTCCTTCTTTATTTTTGTGAAGCGTGCACATATGACATGATGGTGTAATGACGTGTACAATTCATGTACTTCTTAAATTTAACATGTAATGAATGATTTAAGCAAACCAAGAATGCCTAATTGCACTCAAATATTATTGATATATAAAATGCACAACACAACCCACTTGTATTTAGAAACTTGCCTGCACTTCGCTCCAAGTCACATCCCATCTTGGCTTTGAAAGGATGAGGAAATGGGATGAGAGAGTTAGGTACAAAGATATTGATTGTCAGACACAATCTATCTCATATCCTCTGGCCATTACAATCCCAGTAGTGACTGGCGCTGCCTTCTCTATGGGGTTATGATGTGTCAGTATTTGCCTCCCCTCCTGGTTAGCTGCTGTTGTTCTAGGTGAGCGACTCTGTCCTACCAGGAAGAAGGGATGCTTCATAAAGACCTGTGAAATGCGTGTAGATGTTGTGCCTGTCATTGTTGAGGAGCGGACAACTGTGGAAGCTTTGCAATGTAGTCATGAGACTTATAACTGGGCTAAATGTCCAGAAGAAGGTGGCACCAGCGAACGACATCACCGAGGGCGACATCCTCCAGATAGTTCACGAAACTAGTTCTTTCACTTCTTTTACATCTTCTTTCTCTTCCCAACGTGGTTCTGCTAGCGTTGGAGCCTGTGATCTACATTTTGCTGGGTCTGATTGAGCGACCTACTGCTTTACCGTCTCCGAGAGGATTCATGCTGAACGTGCGGCCTTGAGGCCAAGGGGCCTGGAGACGGGGTGCGAGTCCATGACCGATTCCGTTTCTCACCGATCTTGCCGATTAAAGCATCAAGGAAGATTGAAATAATTGAGGAGCGGGTGTTTGTCACCATCCATCAGCCTCTCGCACACTGCTTGCCAGTGGAAGGTGTCTACGTGTAATGATCTCTCCCTCCCTCTCTCTCTCTCTCTCTCCCTCCCACTCGTACTCTGCTGCCGGAGTCATGGGTCTTGGGCAGGGTTTAATAGCTGTGGTTTATGAACTGGGCTCTAGTTCATGTTATGATGTGTTTCTGGTTCCTGGTCACTCATTTTTTTTGTTGCTATTTTGTGCAACTTTGTTTGTGGCAAGTGCAGATCTGAACTGAATGTGCCAGGACTCTTTCGATTTTTGTTTTATACTCTGCGCTTTTCGCTTCTTTGTTTGCCGTTTGCACGCGGGGACGGGGTGGGTTGGTGTTGACGTTTTCCTTTGATTAGGTTTCAGGGTTTTCTTTGGTGGCTGTCTGTGGGAAGACGAATCTCAGGGTTGTGTACTGCATACTTACTTTGATAATAAATATACTTTGAACTTTAAATAGGACCTAGGAACTTAGACTAGAGGCCAAGGTCATCGATTGTTTGTAAATGAGTCCTATAGTGTGATGAATTGAGTAATTTCACTGACATTGGCCAGCTGAGTAAAGTCACTTCTGGGGGTATCATGTCCAATGTCTCAGGAACTTCTCCTGGCACTGACTTCCAGGTCTACCTGCTCCCACTGGCAGGTACCTGGACATTTTCCTGGCTACTGCAAATACTACAGTTCTCTCCTGTTCATTACCCCACCCCATCAAGCCCTGCAGTGGATTATCCACAGACCTTGGTGCCTGATTCCTCCCAAGCTGGGCCTTTCTTCACTGTTTTCCAGGTCAAGTTTTGCTTCCTGTTCAGCAGCAGCTGTTCCAGCCTCCAGGCGCCTCCTCATTAAGGGATGCAGGTCCGTTCCAAGCAGTGTATGTTAGCTTTAACTGGTACTGGTTGTTCGGGATATCGGTTCCCTGCTGCTATTGACAGCACGATAGAATTGGCTGGACAGTAAAATCAACTGGGTGAGTCGACAGTGTGCCTCAATACAAAATCAACTGGGGCATCTACACCCTGCGCCCATTTTCGGGGGGGGTTACTAAATTTAACTCCCTCAAAGTTTAGTGAACTCATGAATTGAAGTTTGGCTGCCAGACTCTAAGCCTTTCTATTAAACCAGCTCACTCTTCTCACTGTTGCCATGAGGTAGAAGGTGCAAAAGCTTCAGGACTCGCACCACCAGGTTCAAGAACAGTTACCATCATTCTTCCTGAATAAAAATGAAATAACCACACTCATTTCCCCCATCATTGAAATGTTCCCACAACCAATGATCTCACTTTTAAGGACTCTTTATCTCATTATCTCATGCTCTCGTTATTTGTTATTATTTATTTATATTTGCGTTTACACAGTTTGTTGTCTTCTGCACTCTGGTTGATCTTTCAATGATCCTGTTATAGTTACTATTCTATAGATTTGCTGAGTAAGCCCACAGGAAAATGAATCTCAGGATTGTATATGGTGACGTACATGTAGTTTGACAATAAAATTTACTTTGAACTTTGAACTTTAAACCTGACTCAACACTTGCCCCTTCACTGAACTGTTCCCATAACCTACGGATTCATTTTTAAAGACTCTTGACCTCATGTTCTCAATATTTATTGCTTATTTATTCATTAATATTATTGTATTATTGCCTGAGGGACAGGCATAGCCCAACACTCTCATTTCTCAATTGCTAGGAACTTTAGGACCATTCTAGTGGTGTTTAGTATTGTGGCTTTCTGGACGTTTACATAAACATTACTGTGTAGGCCCAATTCTTTACTACTGTTGTGTAGTGACTTTGGGTTGATACTAGTTGTAGATATTACTATTCATATCCCTTTCAGTTTCCTCTTTGAATCTAGCATATTTCTGGTGTTTTTCACTTATTGATCTCTGTGTGTTATGTATGTTTGGAAAGGCTATATCTATTAAGTAAGTTGTTTTTGTTTGTTTATCCTGTGTTATTATATCCAGAAGGTTATTATGGATTGTCCTATCAGTAATAATGGATTAGTTGTAATATAACTTGTAGGAGTCTGACTCTAAAAGTGGATCAGGCTTGTATTTATAGTAAGGTATGGTGTCTTTTATCAAGCAGTGGTAAATCAAGGGATCTGGACCTGCTGTGTTGTCTGGAAGACATTTTGCCCATTCATCTGAGCGGAGCCGCAGGAAACCCATGTGGATGCAGAGAGGAAGTACAAACTCCTTACAGGCAACGGCGGGATTGAACCCGGGTTACTGGTGCCGTAAAGCATTGTGTTAACCACTACGTTACCATGCTGCTCGATTGGGTGCAGTCTTTTATTGATTCTATTGTGTTTCTTGTATTTATTGTGATTGCTCACAATAAAGTGAATCTCAGGGTTGTATATGATCAGACACATGTACATTGAGAATAAATTTGCTTTGAACTTTGAACTTTGACAAAAATAATCATAAAATATAATGTGTCCAGTTGCACCAACTTTCACAACCCCCTTTTCAAAGGTGTTAATTAGGTCTCCTCTTGATAACCAGGGGATTTATTCTGGGCATTAATGGTCCACTTGATTGAATAGATGTTTATTCTTCTATTTCAAAAGGTTGACATTTTATTTATTGACATACGCTATGGAATAGGCCCTACTGGCCCTTTGGTATGTCTTTGGACTGTGGGAGGAAACCAGAGCACTGGGAGGAAACCCACGCAGTCACGTGAGAGAACATAAGAAACTCGTTACAGGCAGTGGTGGGAAACCGGGGTTACCTGTACCGTAAAGCGTTGTGCTAACCGCTACGCTACCGTGCTGGCCTTCCATTTCTAATTACAAATCAATATCCCATTGTTCAACAGTGCATGCCAGCTTGTTATTGCCAACATATGGCAGCAGCAGCTGGGTTATTTACAGAGCAATTACGAAGGAAGTAAATATGACTGTTGCTCAGCCATGGGCAATGGATGACTGGGGCAATAGAGCTCACCAGGGACTGACTCTCAAACACTTACTATTTAAAGCACATCTGGGTATGTTGTATGCCACAATATATTCTACATCATAGGTAGTAAGTATTTAGTCACATGATCACTTTTGTTTTTTATAATGTTATTGATTGGTTAATTGGGAATTGTCTCTGTTGATGATTAAACTTTGAAAATGAATAAATACTTGGTGGCTAGTTTATTCAAGGACATTCGATATTTAGCCTGATGAAACTGCACGAGATGCAAAAACCAAATGACCCTGTATGCATGGATGCTTTGTATCACTCATAAGCAGTGTAAAGTTAAAAATTATTCAGTCATAAACACTGTTACATGGTGGTCAGTTTATTAATATCACAGGGGTAAATATCCAGTCTTTGGGCGAACAGAAATGAATGGCAGCTCAAAGTAGTCTAATTTCTCATGCCAAGATTTAAATACTAATATGTACAAGCAACACACACAAAATGCTGGTGGAACACAGCAGGCCAGGCAGCATCTATAGGAAGAAGCACTGTCGACGTTTCGGGCCAAGACCCTTTGTCAGGACTAACTGAAAGAAAAGATAATAAGAGATTTGAAGGAGATTCGAAACATTCAAATTCACTAATATGTACAATTGCTTTGCTGATCCACTCCATCTCTTTATAGTAGTGGGTTCCAAACCTTTTTTATTACCATGGACCCCTACCATTTACCGAGGAGTCTGTGAACCCCAGACTGGGAACTCCTGTTTAAAGGATGCCTCTTTTAATAAAACTCATTCAACTGAGTATTTTATAAGAATAGATGCAAACTACTTACATAGGCATTTATACGATGTCATGAAAACTGCTACTCTTGGTAAACCTCTTTACTGGATCAGGAATGCCATTAAGGCAGGGTTCCAACAAATAACTGCAAAACATATTGAGTTGCAGTACTGTGCAAAAATCTTAGGCTAGGGAGCTGGGGAGACTCAGACCTTTGCACAGTACTGTACTGTATAAATTTTATGTATTGCACGGTACTGCTGCCACAAAAACAAAATTCATGACATATGGGATTGATGATAAACCTGATTCTGATATGGGTCTCTATTGTGGACGGAGGGTTGGGAAAGGGGGAAGGGAGAGGGAAGCACCAGAGAGACAATCTGTGATGATCAATAAACTAATTGTTTGGAATCAAATAACTTTACCTGGCGTTTCAGAGCTGGGTGTGTCCCCACCCGCATCACCGCCCACCCCAGCACTCTTTCTCTGCCACCCATACCACACACCTCTCGCGATGCTCCGCCCTTGCCATTCCCAGCGTCCTTTGCACCCACCAGATCTACATATGGCTGCCCGCGCCACATTGACAAATACAGCACTGTGCAAAAGTCTTAGGCACACGAGCTATATATATGTGGATGAGACTTTTGCACAGTATTGTACCTTTCAGATGTTTAGAAGTGTGCATTGTATGAGGTAAGTAACTGCTCTACTGAATAGGAATGGGATAGCAGTTTAGACTAAGGCTGCAACATGGTCATTTCATGAGGGTCTGTTTCAAAAGACGTCCCAGTACTGTACAGATGTGGGCATATTATGTTTTATTTATTTTTTTAGAGATATTGTGTGGAATAGGCTCTTCTGGCCCTTCGAACCGCGCCCTGACAGCCCCGATTTAACCCTAACCTAATCACAGGTTTGAACTTCGACCTCCAATGCCCCAAGCTGTAGTAGCATTGTGCTAACCATTACGCTGCCGTGTTGCCCGTATTTTCAGATCTCTGGGGAAGCCACTTAGAGTTAACCTTGAACCCTGATGATTTTGCTGCTCGGAGGGGCTAGACTGCTGTGAACGTACCAGAGTGGGTTCTGCTCCTGGCTTTATTTGAAACTGGCCACTAAGAAAGGGTTGAAACCTATTAAAGCACAGGCAATAGGAATCTTCCTCTCAGCTCCGCAGTACTTCTACATCTGGTGGATAGCATCTTCTCTCCACCCTCCACCCTCCACCCCCAACTCCTACAGTGAGGATATTGAGGGTCTGATCAACAATATGAGGCTAGAATTAGTATTCAGAAATACTGTACTGTACTCTTAGGCACGTTCTCTAAATATAGCTAGGGTGCCTAAGACTTTTACAGAGAACTGTAGTAATTTTACGTATTGCACTGTACTGCTTCCTAAAAAAAAAACAAATTTCATGACATATATGATATACATGAAACCTGATTCTGATATGGGTCTCTATTGTGGACTGGAGTTGGAAGGGGGCAGGGAAAGGGGAATCGTGATTGGGGAAAGGGGAAGGGAGAGGGGAAGGAGCAGGAAGCACCAGCGAGATATTTTGTAATGATCAATAAACCATTTGTTTGTAATCAAATGACCTTGCCTGGTGTTCTCAGGACTGGGTGAATCTGCACCAACACCACCTCCAGCCCCTGGCACTCCTTCTCTGTCACCTGCCCCACACCCCTCCTGCCGAAATCCACCCTCGTCATTCCCAACTTCCTTTGCTGCCCCCAGATTAATAAATTTGCCCTCTCCTCCACGTTGACCATCACAATACTGTGTAAAAGCTGTGTATATGTGTCTAGTACTTTTGCACAGTACTCTGCGTTACCGAAGAACATGATGAAACTGGATTGGATGAGTTAGATGGATGACTCCTGTCATGTACTCCTATGTTCTTCATTTCATATTCACAATGGACAATACTTCGAAGAAACTGATGAATTGTTCCTGCAGACAAAACATAATAAAATTGCAAACACATTGCTTATAAAGGTTTTATTATTTGGTAAGGTATTCACATATTGCACTTGTTTGTAAAACCATCTATCACAAGCATTCTTGGGTCACACTGTCCTTGCAAGTATGATTGCCTGTGCAAATTAGGTTTGCAAGTTCTGATTGGAGGGCAGAATATCTCTAGTACAATTAGTCTGATCCATCTAAGTCTGTTTATCTGCTTTCCTTCCAAGTTGTGAGGCAGGTTTAACCAATTGTGCTACGTTAGATGCACAGCCAAAGCGAAGAACGCTGGGAAAGAACTGGTGCTGTCATCCTGCAGCCACAGTGCTGGGAGGTTCATCTCGGGAGCTACATGACTAGACATTATTTGGGACTCTGAGCATCTTTCCAGCGATGTGGGTTTTACAATCTCTGCTGCCACCAAGTATTGTGCAGGTAAAGTTTTAATGCATGAACCATGGTGAAAATCAACTTCATTGTGCTATAACTGGTGTCTTTCTGCAAAGTTCCAATTGTCCTTCTGCTGGTCATACAAAATGCTGGAGAAACTCAGTAGGTCAGGCAGCATCTATGCAAATGAATAAACAGTCAACATTTTGGGCCAAGACCCTTCATCAACTCTACTTATGATCCTATCTGCCTATGATGTCAGTTTCAAGGAATTTTCCAATGATAGGCAATTAAATGGGTCTTGTGCACAGTAGGATTTTGGCTGTTGTGGGGATCCTGCACAAAGCTATTACCAGCCTTCTGCTCAATGCCACTTTAACACTCCTATTCGGAAGCAGAAGGATTTCTACATCATACTAGGCTTCAAATAACACGAGCAGGTACTTCAAGAGAATCTGCTGGGCTTGTCTATTGTGTTCGATATTCCTGATAGAGCCCCCTTCACGTTGATGAGAATGCTACATCGAGCACCTCTGCTCCATCTGACAAAAGCTGAATGTTTTGGCCCATGGTCTCCTCTTGTGCCAAGATGAGGCCACTCTCAGGGTGGAGGAGCAACACCTCATATTATAAATAAACGTCTTCCCCCTTCCTTTCCAGTCCTGAAGAAGGGTCTCGGCCCGAAATGTCGACTGTTTATTTACTTTCATAGATGCAGCCTGAGCTGCTGAGTTCTTCCAGCATTTTGTGTGCATTACTCAAGGGAATATTTTCTGCTTACAGGGGCTGAGGCCTTGACATCACAGATTACTGAGGAAACATGAAGAGAAATTAGAAAGGATTATACACTGGCATTAGTCTGTTGGGCTAAATAACATTCTTTGTGCTGTAAATGTTATGTCATACTTTGCAAAAGAAGACATTTAAGATAAAGGTGGTATGAAATGTGCTTCTTGAGTCAATCTACCCAATTATTTCTCTGCTGTTAGCATTTACTAAGATTGGTAATAATCTGGGAGAAACTCAGCCCCACAGAGTTAACATCCATTAATGAATTTTCATCTCAGGTGAGCATAGAAAGAAAATTAAACAATTAATATAAATCAAATAAATAAAAATTAGAGCATTACAATGCTGTTGTGCTTGTAGCTTCCTGAAGTATAAAGTTCCACTTTCCCAAATAGTCAAGGTTAGAAGGCTGTGCTTCTGCATTACGTGAGAGATTTTCCTCCAATGCATTCCGTAACAATATAATAGATTTGTTATCTTAAATGACAAATGGTGACTAGCTTTGCTGTCAGACACTTGTGAAAAATGCCATTCTGTATTTGAAGATAATAATATTAAATGCTCTTCTGAAGTTTACACACGCACTTCTTACAACTATCAAACAGAGTATTTGTTGTTTGTAATTTCAACCCACACTCTGTAGTAATGCCTTCCGGTATATTCAAGACTTACTATAGGGATTAGTTGAAAAAATTGGTGTTATTGATAATTTCTTTTGATTTCATCATATGAACTATTATTCATTTGTTTCTTCAACAATACCCTCATTATTAACAGCAATTTCAACTCATTTATGATGTAAAGCTGAAATCAGAGTACAGAAGTTATTCTTAATCATTGAGTAAATAAATTTTAGATCTTTTGATTTTTCAACCAAAGAACTTAAAGTGTATTGGCAAGTAAACACACTTTGGTTAACACATGTGGATTCAATGAACCATCCTATAAAAAATGAAATTTCTCATTGAACAAAAGCAAAAAGGGGTTTAGTTTTTGGTGAAGACAAACAATTGTTAAGAGATACAGTACTGTGCAACAGTCTTAAGCACATATATTTACAGCTGGGGTGCCTAAGACTTTTGCACAGTACTGTATTTGTCAACATGGAACAGAAAGCGAGTTTGTAAATCTGGTGGAAGCAAAGGATGTTGGGACTTGAGAGGGTGGAGCACCACAGGAGGGGTGTGGGACAGGTGGCAGAGAAGGAGTGCCAGGGTGGGGAGTGGCATTCACGTGGGTGCAGGTACTCCCAGACCTGAGACACTATACAAGGTCATTTGATTCCAGACAGTTGGTTTATTGATCAATAGAGAATGTCTCTCTGGTGTTTTCCACTCCCTCCCCTCTCCCTTCCCCTTTTCTAACCACGATTCTCCTCTCCCTGTCCTCTTCCCACTCTCAGTCCACAATAGAGACCCATATCGGAAACAAGTCATGAAATTTGTTGTTTTTGTTTGTTACAGCAGTACAGAGCAATATATAAAATGACTACAGTACTGTACAAAGGTCTCAGGCATCCTTGCTATATATATATGTCTAAGAGTTGTGCACAGTACTCTACATTAGAGGCTTTCAACACAGGCCTTACATATGACTCCGTCTTGGCAGGAAGAAAAGCCTAATTAGAGTTATTTTCAGTTTTTGCTGGAGTTCAACTTAATGCTTTAATATGCAGGCAATCCCTTTACTGTGCTGTGCTCAAGCTTGCATGACTGTGAAATGTTGACATTATAAATCGAAACAGTGGTCTAGAAATTGCCTTACTACCTTGTAACAGGGTCAGTCTAACACGGCTTTTGTACGGAGATTGAGTCGTTCCCCTGTGTGATATTGTGCGATCTCAATTGTTGAGCTTTCCAGGTGGAATCGCCTTAGCCAGCTCTTAATGAGACACAGCACATTGTAAGCAGCACTTTCCCAGCTATAGGTAGTGTTGCTACTGTATGAAAAGATGCTGCAATGGGACGGAGGCTGGGAGAATGATCCCAGGTAAGTCAAAGCTCTCTGAGCAGGCTGGTGATGAATACCACCCACCGGAGTCCATTCTTTGAACAGTCTACAGCTTGTCACTTCAGACGGGAGATCTTCATGAGGATATAAATGCAGTCGATTAATACTTATGTACACCTTGGGGAAATCTGCATCCAAACAAATTCCTGTACTGCTCCTTTGGGATAAAGTTACAGATTGGTTGTGTGAGCAGCAACCCAAGACAAGGGAGGGCTTAACTGGCGACGGTGGTGGAGGCGGAAGTGATAGGGTCTTTTAAGAGGCTCCTGGATAGATACATGGAGCTTAGAAAAATAGAGGGCTATGGGTAACCCTGGGTAAATTTCTAAGGTAAGGACATGTTCTTCACAGCTTTGTGGGCCCAAGGGCCCGCATTGTGCTGTAGGTTTTCTATGTTTCTATGTTTTTCTGTTTCCAGGAATGCACAGGAGGCTAGGAAGCCAAGAGTGACAATGAGCTTGACCTCCACAAGCCGAGAACAGGATTTCTGGCTTACATTTGAGGTTATATTAGAGGTCATGGGAGGTCGCAGAGCTTGAGGCCACCATTGGTCAGGATCAACCAAGGACGTTGCATCCTAGCTGTCTAGATACGCAAGCCTGAGCAGTATGAAATGGAGAGCAAGCTCCCCCTCTCCATGCAAAGGAAAGGCAGAGACCAATACAATTTGGTACCAACTGTGCCACAGGAGTTGCCAGTCAGCGTAGGACTGCCTTAGGGACTCCAACTCTGGATTTTTACCTCAGGATTTACACCTGAAAACATCCCCATGAGCGGGTGTAGCCGTAAGGCAGTGAGGCTTGAGATTAGCGTTCTCCTTCTCTTAGATGAGCTGCCAACCACTGCTGATGAGTCCCATCTGCTTGAAGCAACTGGTTTTAAGGCACCAGCAACCTGCCTTTGCCCCTTCTCCTGTCAGAAATAGTTCTGCCAGGCTCTGTAGCTAAGCAACACGTGAAGACGAGGAGCTGTTAGAGGTTATTTGAGATGCACGACATTGGGAGCATTTGACAGGTAGTGGGAGCTTGTCCACACTACAGCCCTCAGACATAACAACCTTAAGGTTATTCTCCAGCGCTCTGGAATATTGTGTATGACCAAAGCTGATGCAAATATTTCTGTCAAAGCCCCAGCAATCTCTTTCTTGCCTCCTAATAACATAAGTTAAATCCCTTCAACCCTGGAATGTCACCACCTTAATGTTCTTCAATAGACGCAACACCTTTTCCTTCTTGATACAAACATGCTCTGGAGTATTAGTGTCCCTACTTGATCTTGCTGTTGCCTATGTCCTCCTCAATGAATACCAATGTAAAGTACTTGTTTAATACCTTGCTCACTTCTTGTTGGCTTTGGTTCCCCCACAGTTACCATATTGTTTTTAAAATAATCATAACATTTCATAATTCTTTAATCCAACTCACCAAAGTTATTCTATAGTCTCTTCAAGCCTTTCTATTGCCCTACTCAGCTCTCTCCTACTTAATTTTTTTCCATTGCTGGACAAACATTTTGATATTCTCCTAGATATCCCATTCCATCCAATCACAATAATACCGTGTAGAGGAGAACTGAGATAGCCTGAAGAGAAGGAAAACATTGTGCCCTTTCCAGGGCACAATAAACTCAAGCAATGAGTCTTCAATGGGAAGTCATGGGCTTAGATTGAGGAGGGGTTGGATAACTGAATTTGATCTATTACTGGCTAACAATCTTCTCATTGATGTCAGAGATCTCCCTAAAATCAAATTCTAAACCCATGTCTCACCCCCAGGATGCTGTCCTGCCTCAGCTCATAGACAGCTGAAATGCATACACTGACCCTGATGCTTTGAATTCTCTCCCTTCCTCCACCATTATGGGCACCACGGCAGTGAAACGGTTAGCACGATGCTATGACAGCTCGGGGCGCTGGAGTTCAGAATTCAATCCTGCCGTCCTCTGTAAGGAGCCTGCACGTCCTCCCCGTGTAATAAGAGAGTTTCCTCCGGGTACTCAGGTTTCCCCCTACAGTCCAACAATGTGCCGGTTAGTAGGCTCATTGATCATTGTAAATTGTCCCATGATTAGGTTAGGGTTAAAATCGGGGGGGGGGGGGGGCATTGTCAGGGGTTGCTGGGTGACGCGGCTTGAAGGGCCTATTCCATGCTGTATCGCCAAGTAAGTAAATAAGTAACATGCTCTATGTTATACTAAATTCTGCTTTGTAATTCCTCCCACCCCTGCAGCACTGTGGCCTGACCCCTGATCTCTGGCTCACATGCATTCATTTACAAAACAATGTTTTCAGCCTCCCACGATTGGTGCTCTGGAATTCCACACTCTCACTCGAGTTTCTGTACTTTTATCTCTGCCTGTTTTTGACAACTGCTCTGTACAGCTCCTTGTGGAATTTTTCCACCCTGAAGATGCAAGTCATGGTTACTTGTGAAATACAATAAAAACAGTTGAAAAGAGAGGCAGAAATGGCAATGGACAAGTTGACCTTGTTCTTACATTCAAAGACTCAAAGTACTTCAGTAAACAGGCGAGCTGAACTTGTCAAAACCTGAGGGAAGATTTGGCTGGATTTAGTTAACTGCCTTCTCTAGTGCTGAGAGGGCTTCCTTCATTGGATGTGGATGAAATGATCCTCCAGACTTCAGGTGCTCCTTCTAAAGCAAACTTCTTGCCATCAAAACTTCAACCGGATTAAACGTTTCTTATAGAAATATTTAAAATCTTCAGATAGATTTAATTAGGTGAAAAATTTTATTTTAAAAAATATATTAAAATATTTAAAATACCGATGACATAGAATTCAATGAAACAACTCGAGCACTTCTCTATATACTGTGTAAAAGCACTACTCAGGACATGCCCTCTTCCCGTTGTCACCATCAGGGAGGAGGTACAGACGCCTGAAGGCACACCCTCAGCGATTCAGGAACAGCTTCTTCCCCTCCGCCATCAGATTTCTGAATGGACGTCAAACCCATGAAAGCTACCTCACTACTTTTTTATTTCTGTTTTTGTAACTACTTAATTAATTTAACTACTATATACGTACTTACTGTAATTCACAGGTTTTTTAAATATTATCATATATTGCATTATACTGTTGTCATAAAGTTAACAAATTTCACGACATATGTCAGTGATATTAAACCTGATTCTGATTGTGATTCTAAATCTTAGGCACATACATATAGCTGGGGTGCCCAAGACCGTGCATAGTACTGTAGTAATTTTATGTATTGCACTGTACTGCTGACACACCCAAAAAAAAATTCATGACATGTGCGTGATGATAATTCTGATTCCGATATGAATCTCTATTACGGACTGTGAGTGGAAAGGGGGCAGGGAGTGGAGAATCATGATTGGGAAAAGGGGAAGGAAGAGGGAAGCACCAGAGGGACATTGTAATGATCACTAAACAGGTTGTTTGGAATCAAATGACCTTGTCTGATGTCTCAGGGCTGGGTGTGTCTGTGCCGGCACTACCCCCCCATCCCTGGCACTCCTTCTCTGTCACCTGCCCCACACCTCTCCTGTGCCAATCTGCACTCACCATTCCCAACATCATTTGCTCCTACTAGAGATACAAACTTGCTCTCTGCTCCACGTTGACAAATACATAACTGTGTGAACACCTTAGGCTCCCGACCTATGTACTGTATATGAGCCTAAGGTGCAGTCTACACTGAGGAGAAACAACTGCTGGAGGACCTCAGTGAGTCAGGCAGCATCTGTGGAAGGAAACGAACTATCAACATTTTGAGTCAAAATCCTTCATCAGAACTGAAAGTTAGAGGGTGAGAGGGTGACAGCTGATATGAAAAGGTGAGGTTGAGGTGTAGAATAAGAGCTGGGAAGTGACAAATTGATCCAGGTGAGCTTGGCTGATAGGTAGATGGAAGAGTAGAGAGATTGGCGGATGCTGGGAGGTGAGAGGTGGGTGTAACAAAAGGCTGCACAAGAGACTGCAGTTGCTGGAAATACAGTACCTACCACTCCCAGAGCGATGTGATTGCATATCTCTGCTGGAGATCATCATCGTCATTATCATCATCATCATCATCTGCTATGTCGTTTGACGTGAGAGATCATGGTCTTCCATCTGTCTTTCAACTGAAGCTCTTCAAATTCTTTCTCTATCTATAACCATGGTTGTTCTTGGCAAATTGTTCTACAGAAGTGGTTTGCCATTGCCTTCTTCTGGGCAGTGTCTTTACAAGATGGGTGACCCCAGCCATTATTAATTCTCTTCAGAGATTGTCTGCCTGGTGTCAGTGATCGCATAACCAGCTACTCATACCACCATATGCCACCTGCTCCCATGAATGGGGAGGGGAGGCTAAGCAGGTGCTACACCTTGCCCAAGGGTAGGCTGCAGGCTAGCGGAGG
Organism: Hemitrygon akajei; assembly: GCF_048418815.1. Lineage (NCBI taxonomy): Eukaryota > Metazoa > Chordata > Chondrichthyes > Myliobatiformes > Dasyatidae > Hemitrygon > Hemitrygon akajei. The sequence continues at coordinate 77,618,312 of NC_133137.1, read as the reverse complement.
GAAGGAACGCCTTGCACCTCCTTTGGTAGAGACATATCTCCACACTTCCACCTGAAAGTCAAAAGACTGCATCTCATCTCTTCCATTTATACCGAGCTATCAGTCATGCTAATTGTTCAAAGTCTGGAAAAGAACAACAATATTGCCTGAAGCAAGACTGAATGAGATACTGAAGTATATCTGTTTCCACAGAGCAGTCTAGTGTTCTGTTCAGTGGCATTCACTTTGAAACCTGAATTCCTATTTTTGGAAATGGTTTTTCTTCATTCTCAATCCAAAGGTGACTTTTATTGGTTCATGTATAAATCCTGGTTTATTTTTATATCGTTTTGTAGTACACACAAAATGCTGGAGGAGCTCAACACCAGGCAGCATCAATGGAAAAGATTAAACAGTTAGTGTTTCGGACAGAGGCCCTTCATCAGGTCTGGAAAAAAGAGATTAGAAGTCAGAGTAAGAAGGTATGGGGAGGAGAGGAAGAGGGGCAAGGTAGTAGGTGACAGGTGAAATCCAGAGATGGGGAAGGGTGAAGTAAAGAGCTGGAAGGTTGATCGGTGAAAGAGATAGTGGGCTGGAAAAGTGGGAATATGGCAAGAGAGGGTAGAAGACCATGGAAGAAAGGGAAGGAGGAGGAGTACCAGATGGAGGTGATGGGCAGACAAGGAGATAAGGTGAGAGAGGGAGACAGGAATGAGGAAATGATGAAGGGGGGCACTGTTACCGAAAGTTTGAGAAATTGATGTTCATGCCATCAGGTTGGAGGCTACCCAGATGTAACATAAGGTGTTGCTCCTCCAAGCTGAGCGTGGCCTCATTGTGACAGTAGAGGAGGCCATGGACTGACATGTTGGAATGGAAATGGGAAGCAGAGTTGAAAGGGGTGGCCAACAGGAGATCCCACTTTTCCAGGCGGGCTGAGCTCAGTGTAACGGTCTCGCAATCTACGTTGGGTCTCACCGAGAGAAAGTGGGTTCTCCCGGTGATTAAAAAGGTTAGGATTGTTTTCCATGGAATAAATGCAATTGAGGGTTGATCTTATGCAGCTAGGATGCCTAAGACTTTTGCACAGCGTGATATTTGTCAATGTGGAGCAGAGAGTGAGCTTGTAAATCTGGTGGGAGCAAAGAAAATAGAGAGGGTGCAGTGCCATGGGAGGGGTTTGAGACAGGTGGCAGAGAAGGGCTGGGGAGTGGGTGTTGGTGTGGGTGCAGGTACATCCATCCTTGAGACACCAGGCAAGATCATTTGATTCCAAACAATTGGTTTATTGATTATTACAGAATATCTCTCTATGCTTCCCTCTCCCTTCCCCTTTTCCCAAATATGATTCCCCTCTCCCTGCCCCTTCCCACTCTCAGTCCACAATAGAGACCCAGATCCGAATCAGGTTTATCATCACTCACATATGTCATGAAATTTGTTATTTTTGCAGCAGCAGTACAGTACAATACATAAAATTACTACAGTACGGTGCCAAAGTCTTAGGCTCCTTAGCTATATCCATGTATTGTATTTTTTGGCCATGCATGCCTGTCAAAGCTCCTAGATTGAGTTAACCAACCTGCACTCTTCTCCTCCTTTTCCACATTTTTGCAAGTATTTCCTGTTAGCGGTGAATATCTCTAAATATAGGTACATTATCACCACGTAAGTCTAAGTGTCTGCTATTTCCCTATCAACACTTAGCCAAAAGGTTACCCCGAGCTGATACTTAAACACCAATTATCTCTGTCAGTACTGCTCCGTGACATGTCTCATTTGCGCTGATAATCAAAGGAAGATTTCTTTGGGTAATATTGGCAGTAGCTCTGGACTGGTCCTCTGTTCACTTCAGTTACTGCTGTGAATTCACCATTGTTCATCCGCACGGGCAGATGGAACCTGAGATGGAGAGTGATATTCTTCTTTCATGTTATGGGAGTCTGCTGATTTTCACAATAAGTTTAAGCACCCCAGAGAGGAACTTTAGTCCACCACCTTCTGTGTTTGGAATAAGACTGAATGAATAGCTATCTGGAATAATCTGAATGATACCAGTTCAACCTGAGCAAGCACCCACCAGATAGACTATCAGGAGATATTCTTAAAACAATTTTCATTGTCCTGCGTGTTTGAAATCTAAGTTTGTAGTCCTATGCAAAAGTGTTAAGTATACATATATATAGCTAGGGTGCCTAAGACTTTTGCACAGTACTGTATTTGTCAATGTGGAGCAGAGAATAAGTTTGTAAATCTGGCTGGAACAAAGGATGTTGGGAATGGTGATGGTGCAGCACAGCTGGAGTGATGTGGGACAGGTGAGAGAGAAGGAATGCCAGGAGTAGGGAGTGGCATGGGTGCAGACACACCCAGCACTGAGACACCATGCAAGGTCACTTGATTACAAACAATTTGCTTATTGATAATAACAGAATATCTCCCTGCTGTTTCCCACTCCCTTCCCCTTTTCCCAACCATGATTCCCCTTTTCCTGTCCCCTCCCTACTCTGAGTCCACAATACAGACCCATATCAGAATCATATTTATCATCACTCAATATGTATTGAAGGGTGCGCAAGCTATATATATATATATATATCTATATCTGTGTTGGCGCGTGGCCTAGTGGATAAGGCATCGGTCTAGTGATCTGAAGGTCACTGGTTCGAACCTCAGCTGACGCAGCATGTTGTGTCCTTGAGCAAGGCACTTGACAACACATTGCTCTGCGACGACACCGGTGCCAAGCTGCCCTTGGGTCCTAGTGCCCTTTCTTTGGATAGCATCGGTGGCTTGGAGAGGGGAAGGCTTGCAGCTCGGGCAACTGCCTGTCTCCCATACAACCCTGCCCAGGCCTGCACCCCGGAAACACTCCAAGGTGCAAATCCATGGTCACTCGAGACTAACGGATGCCTATTTATATCTATATCTATACTTGCACAGTACTTATTAAAATATAGCTAAGCCTAGTAATTTCTCAGGTGAGGACATGCTCGGCACAACTTTGTGGGCTGAATGGCCTGTATTGTGCTGTAGGTTTTCTATGTTTCTATATACTGTAGATGCAATTGAAACCAGTTAGACAAATACTACATATCCAAACCAATGAGCCAATTTTAACGAGATACCAAACAAGTGCTTTATATAATATTACAGAGGCTGTTTAAAATGAGCAAGGAATAATTATTTTCTTGGATGCTTCTAGTGGAATGGGAAAAACATTCCTTACTAATCCATGGTGATGCAATCTATTAGAATGCTCGCTATGGTAATCTAATATCTGCAGAAATTTGCGAGTGTAGATATCCAAAGAAATTAATTATTATAGCTTAATTGGAATAATGAAATGACTTTTCATTGACAAATCCATCCTAACTGTTCTTGATCAGTCTGTATTATTCTATCTGAAGGTCTGTACACTTTCTCAGAACTGTTATCAATTATATAAGCATGACTTAAGTTACACACACAAAATGCTGGAAGAACTCAGCCTGAAATGTTGACTGTTTATTCATTTCTATAGATGTTGCCTGATCTGCTGAGTTCCTCTAGCATTTTGTGTGTGTTGCTCTGGATTTCCAGCGTCTGCAGACTTTCTCATGTTTATGACTTAAGTTAAGCTTTTTGGCCGGTATTTACTCAGTTGGTTTCTTCCTTTCGTGTTAAACAATGATACAATGTCCTCTAATCTTCTGGCAGCACTCCTGTAGAAATGGAGGATGGAAAATAACTGTCGTCAATAAACTGTTTGTTAAGGAAGTGGTAATTGATTGTTCTGAATTAGGTAAATCTTTTGTTTAAGCACATGGTGTGGGGGAAAACTGGTCAAGTTTAATGTTGCATTTGGCAAGGCTCTAGAAACAAGTTGAGATTACAATGAAGTAATTATTTTCAAGCATTTAAAATGATTCATCAAATTTTGTGTTTTGAAAAGCTCATGGTCACATTTTATACCAGACTCCTCAAAGTACATTACGCACTTTGTACTTCAAAAAAGTGCCATGATAGATTATGTGAACATATCTCTGAAGTCATAAGAAATTCAGATTTTCTCAGATTTTCAACAGCGTCTATTTTCATTTCTGATATTAAGCATCTGTGGATTTTGGGTTTTTAACTTCATGATGAGGGAAAGTGTGTAAAGGAAGAGGGTCTAAACTGAGGCCAGTAACATTTTAGGGAATAAATAAAATAAAAATAAAGTACTGTGCAAAGTCTTAGACACATATGTATATATATATAGAATGCCTAAGACTTTTGCACAGTACTGTAGCAATTTTATCTATTGCACTGTACTGCTGCCACAAAATAAAACAAATTTCATGACATATGTGAGTGATGATAAACCCGATTCTGATATGGGTCTCTATTGTGGACTGAGAGTGGGAAGGGAGCAGGGAGAGGGGAATCGTGGTTGGGAAAAGAGGAAGGGAGTGAGAAACACCAGAGAGGCAATCCATAATGATTTATAAACCAATTGTTTGGAATCAAACAACCTCGCTGGTGTCTTAGGGCTGGGTGTGTCTGCACCTGCACCACTTTCTGTCCCTGACACTCCTTCTCTGCCACCCATCCCCCCCCCCCCCCCCACTGCACTCCATTCTCGTTATTCACAACATCCTTTGGCTTTGCCAGATTTCCAGACTCGCTCTCTACTCCATGTTGACAAATGCAGTACTATGCAAAAGTCTTAGGCATCCTAGTTATATATACAGTATGTGCCTAAGACTTTTGCACTGTTCTGTATATAGACTGCAATTATTGCATCCATCATTACTATATCTGGGGCCTCGGTAATTTTGTGAATGAAGAAACGTAGGCAAGAGTGAAGTTCCTGTAACAACACTGGAAAACGGATTAGTCAATTCTCAAACATCCGTGAAGTTTCAGTATGGTCAAAGACGCAGGTCTATCAATGAAAGGAGGGGAGTTCCAGTCTTAGTACTTCTAAACTTAATATCGAAAAAACTCTGCAGAAATAAATGTACTTCTTGAATTCAATATGCAAACTGCATGCCATATAACATATGCACAACATGGAACAATTGTGTAGTTTTTTTGGGTTACCAGGAATTTTAAAGATCCTTCATGTTTGCAAAATTTCAGATCGTGGATTGTATATCTCTGCATTTCAGAGTCAGTCTAATGGAATGTATCACTATTGCTTTGGCTCTCTTCATTATATTGATCCACTATGCCACCTATCAGCATGGTTTTGGAACTGTTCCATTGATCAAAAATGAGCTTGTATTGCTCAAGGACCATAAAAATTCACATGTACAGTACTGTACAAATGTCTCAGGCATATATACCGTATATATACCATATACCATATATACTGTAGCTGGGGTGCTTACGACTTTTGCACATTTGTCAACGTGGAGTGGAGACTGAGTTTGTAAATCTGGGAGGAGCAAAAGATGTTGGGAATGGCGAGGGTGGAGTTTCGCGGGTGGGATGTGCAACAGGTGGCAGAGAGGGACTACCAGGGGTTAGCCTCCCCACCACCTGAGACATCAGGCAAAGTCATTTGATTCCAAACAATTGGTTTATTGATCATTACAGAATGTCCCTCTGGTACTTCCCGTTCCCTCCCTTTTCTCTTCCCCTTTTCCCAACCATGATTTCCCCACCTCCCCCCGCCCCCCCGGCACTCCTTCTCTGTCACCTGTCCCACATCCATTCCGCAGCACTCCATCCTCTCCATTCCCAACATCCTTTGCTCCCATCAGATTTACAGACTCACTCTCTGCTCCATGTTGACATATACAGTACTGTGCAAATAGTCATAGGCACTTTTGCTACACACATATATATATATATGATATATATGTGTGCCTTAGACTTTTGCACAGTACCTGGCCTTCATGTGTATCTTAACTACCAAGCTTGGCAGAACCTTTTCTACTGACACATTACTGGTACCTTAAAACCTGCCGCTTCAGGCAGTTGGGGCTCGTCACCTGTGATTGGCAACTCATCACTCATCTAGGAAAAGGAAGACACTGATCTCAAACATCCACTGTCTTGTGGCTATAGCCACTCCTGCGGAAAACCGCGAGAGAGAACTCCTGAGCTGGAGTCCCTGAGGCAGTTCTATGTTGAGTTCACTGCTGACTGGCAACTCCTGTGACGCCGCTGCTTCCGAACTATATCGGTCTCTGCTATTCCTTTGGAGGGGGAGCCTGCTGCTTGTGTAATAGTCTGCTCTCCGTATTGTACTGCCCAGGCTTGCGTATCTAGACAGCAGCAACACAACATACACGGTCAACCCTGACCATCGGAAGGACTTGGAACAGTTGGCAGAGTGGATGGGCTTTCCAGTAAGTTTATTTACCTTACAGTAATTCCATATTCCAATGGAACATACCTGTTGGAATTTAAATTATTATCTGAACGCTTAGTAAGTGAGCTGCTGTGGTACGATACACAGCGGGTCAGCAATGGGTAAAGCAGTGTTCACAACTGTGCTGGTCACCTCTTGTACTGATATGCAATGTGTTGCTGTGGTTATTCACTGTCAACATCACATTCTGTCATCATGTTCAGTGCTCTAAATTAAGGACAAATCCAAATGGGAAACGGTACTCTGTTTAATGCAGTTGTTAAGTCATCAGTGTGAACATTTCACAGTTTTTCAAATTAAATTCATAAAAGGCAAACCAATGGGTATCATTATGAAAAACCATGGACCTGAAATATTAACAGCTTTTCTCTCTAACTGTCTGACCTGCTGAGAATTTGCACTGTTTTCTTTTTCATTTTGGAGATCAAGCGTTTGCAATATCAGAATCAGAATCAGGTTTCGTATCACCAGCCTGTGTCATCTGCAGTTTGCTGTTTCGCAGCAGCAGTACATTGCAATCGTTCGTTATGTGCCATGTCAGTCAGGAGCTGAAGTAGGGTGCACTTCCTGCAGATGTAGTCTGTAGTCATCAGGGAGACCATCAGGTACTCTGAAATTGCACATCTCACAGGAGGGGCGTTCCACTGCCTGAAATACCTTCCTGACTACTCTTCTTATTCCTCTAACTTCTCAACCTTAAGTTCTATCCTGTGCCTGTTCTTGCCCAAGCCAGTTGATCCAAATTTCAAAGTTCAAGGTAAATTTATTAACCAAACACAGTGATGAAGGTAGAGCAGCAGATGTAGTGTATATGGATTTTAGTAAGGCATTTGATACGGTTCCCCATGCGAGGCTCATTCAAAAAGTAATGAGGCATGGGTTCCCAGGAGACCTTGCTTTGTGGATCCAGAAATGGCTTGCTCATAGAAGGCAAACAGTGGTTGTAGATGGTTTGTATTCTGCATGGAGGTCTGTGACCAGTGGAGTTCCTCAGGGATCTGTTCTGGGACTCCTCCTCTTCGTGATTTTTATTTATGACCTGGATGAGGAAGTGGAGGGATGGGTTAGTAAATTCGCTGATGACACAAAGGTTGGGGGTGTTGTGGATAGTGTGGAGGGCTTTTGGAGGATACAGCGGGACATCAATAGGATGAAAAACTGGGCTGAGAAGTGGCAGATGGAGTTCAACACAGATAAGTGTGAGGTGGTTCATTTTGGTAGGTCAAATATGATGGCAGAATATAGTATTAATGGTAAGACTTTTGACAGTGTGCAGGATCAGAGGGATCTTGGAGTCCGAGTCCACAGGACAGTCAAGGTTGCTACGCAGGTTGACAGTGTTGCTAAGAAGGCGTATGGTGCGTTTGCCTTCATCAACCATGGGATTGAGTTCAAGAGTTGTGAGGTAATGTTACAGCTATACAAGACCTTAGTTAGACCCCACTTGGAGTACCGTGTTCAGTTCTGGTCACCTCACTACAGGAAGGACGTGGATTCTATAGAGAGAGTGCAGAGGAAATTTACAAGGATGTTGCCTGGATTGGAGAGCATGCCATATGAGGATAGGTTGAGTGAACTTGGCCTTTTCTCCTTGGAGCGATGGAGGATGCGAGGTGACCTGATGGAGGTGTATAAAATGATGAGAGAATTGGATCACGTGGATAGTCAGAGGTTTTTTCCCAGGGCTGAAATGGCTAATATGAGGGGTCATAGTTTTAAGGTGCTTGGAAGTAGGTACAAAGGGGATGTTAGAAGTAAGTTGTTCACAAGAGTGGTGGGTGCATGGAATGCACTGCCAGCGAAGGTGATAGATGCAGATATAATAGGGTCCTTTAAGAGAGTCTCAGATGGGTACATGGAGCTTAGGAAAATGGAGGGCTATGCGGTAGGGCAATTCTAGGTAGTTTCTCGAGTAGGTTACATGGTCGGCACAACATTGTGGGCTGAAGGGCCTGTAATGTGCTGTGGTTTTCTATGTTTCTACGTAAGTACACATATGTCACCATATACAACCCTGAAATTCATTTTATTGCAGGAATACTCAGTAAGTCCAATGACCATAATAGAATCGATGAAAGACCATGTGCAACAAGGCGGACAAACAATCAGTGTGCAAAAGACAACAAACTGTGTAAAAGCAAAAATAAAAATAATAATAATAATAAATAAATAAGCAATAGATATTGAGAACATGAGATGAAGAGTCCTTGAAAGTGAGTCCATTGGTTGTGGGAACGTTTCAATGAAATTATTCCCTCTGGTTCAAGAGCCTGATAGTTGAGGCCACTCTAACACTGGCCCATTCCAACAATGGGCACTCTGCTTACACCTCATTTCTTTTTATTGGCCCCTGCTGAGTGCTTGAAAAATCTCAATGACTGAAGCTCACTGAAAAGTTCCGAGAAACCCAAACTATTTTTAAAACTTGTGTAGCCTCACCAACAAACAACTCCTCATGGTGACTGGAGCCCACTGAAAAGTTCAAAAAGCCCCTTTAAGTATTTTGCTATAGTGTTATGGATCAAAAATGACTAATTACTAGAAAGTATGAATTACATAGGTAAAGGCACAGACATATTAGCACAAAGCAACACACACCAAATGCTGGAGGATCTCAGCAGGTCAGACAGCATCTATGGAAGTAAATAAACAGTTGATGTTCCGAGCTGAGACCCTTCATCTGCATTGGAAAGGAAGGGGGGAAGAAGCCAGAATAATAAAAGCTAGCTAGAAGCTGAAAGATGAAGTCAGGTGTGGAGCAAAGTTAATGGGCTGGAGATGGAGGATGATAAGAGAGGAGAGTGGACCATAGGAAAAAGGGAAGAAGGAGGGGCATCAGGGGGAGGTGATGGGCAGGTGAGAAGAAGCAAGAGGCCAGAGAGTGGGGAATAGAGGAAGAGGGGAGGGGGAGTGGAAAAAATTACCGGTAGAAGAAGTCGATATTCATGTCAACATATTAGCCCAATTGGTCTGTGCTGGAGTTCCTTTTCTGTGAGGGATATCCAATCTCCTGTCTCTTCCTTACTTATTTTAATATTTTGCATTCTTCTTCTTCAAGCAAATTTAATTTCTTTTAATATTGTTAGTGAACTGTTCTTCAATAAGTCAAGCTTTGTGGCAGAGTAACATCTTTCTGTTTCATTTTATTTTGAACATTTAAGTGTGTGCCTTCTCATCACCACACTATTATTGCTTAACCCAGTAGCCTTTTATAACCTTTTGCATATGTGTGGGATCACTCTCTCAGCTCTAATGTGAAAGCCCACACTTCGAAAGTTGCTCTTTATAAATATAACCATGCACTACACTAGCAAAAACACTCTGTCTTTTGATTTAATTTGATACAAACATCACAGAAATAGATATTGTCTTGCAACCTGACTATATTTTGCACAGTACTGTATTAGTCAATGTGGGGCAGAGAGTGAATCTGGTGGGAGCAAACGATGTTGTGAATGGTGAAGATGGAGCGCCATGGGAGTGGTATGGGACAGGTGGCAGAGAAGGAGTGCTGGTAGGGGGGAAATAGTATGGGTGCAGGCACACCCGGCCCTGAGACACCAGGCAAGGTCATTTGATTCCAAACAATTGTTCTATTGATCATTACAGAATGTCTCTCTGGTGCTTCCCACTCCCTCCCCTCTCCTTTCCCCCTTTCCCAACCATGATTCCCCTCCCTTCCCCCTTCCCACTGTCAGTCCACAACAGAGACCCATACCAGAATCAGGTCGTTTTCTTTTTAAGCGGCAATATGTAAAATTATGACAGTACTGTGCAAAAGTCTTAGGCACCCAAGCTGTATATATGTGCCTAAGACATTTGCACAGTACTGTATTTATGTTGAGCATTAAGCCCCACTGAGAATCTCCCAGTCATTTGCAGTTGGCTCACAATAGATCTGCAGTAACTCCAAGGAAAATCATCAGCCAGGAAATTTCTTTATTGATTTAATCACTAATACTTTTTCTCATTGGCAGGATAAAGACAGACCTGGAAGACTTGGAATGCAAGTTCCTAATTTATGAGGGTACGTTATAGAGTACACTTTCAACTGACCATGAAGGATTAAGATGTGTTCTCAGCAAGGCATGGACGTCAAGAACAAGGGTAAGGGTTGAGGGTTGGGGGAGGGATATAATCTTGAAAGAAGAACTAGATCATTTAGAAAAGAATTCAGGGGACATTATTTCATGCACAAAATTGTCAAAATCTGTGACCTTTGGGAAAAGTGGAACATTTTGGAAAAGATGGACTGATTTTTGTCACATTGTCAAGTGTATACCTTAGTGCAAGGGTTCCCATCTTTTTTTATGCCAGGGGCCCCTGCCATTAACTGAGGGGTCCATGGACCCGCATGTCAGGAACCCCTGCCTTAGAGTTCCTGCCTTAGATCGTTAACTGGAGTTGAAAGATCTGTGCTAATCAAATTCAACACAAACTAATATTTTAACTAAAGTTTGCAAAGGGTCCAAGGACAGTTATTTGTTGACATTGAAAAATAAGCCCTTGTTTCACTTCAGAGATCAGTTTGGTACCTGGTAATCGGCAGTAATGGAGGTCTATGGTCCTGGTGCAGGTCGATGGGAGTGGGCAGTTTAAATGGTTTGGCATGGACTAGATGGGCCAAAGGGCCCGTTTCTGTGCTGTACTTTTCTATGACTCTTTGACTCAAATAACTTGAGTAGCTCCAAACTCCATGTTGGACTCACTCCTACAAACTGCATCATATTGGTCAGTGAATTCCCCAAAATTGATCCGAGTGAAGCATAGGGTTCAAGTATTGTGGACCACCTTCAGCAGTAAGTATAGTCACTAATTTTGAAGCCCAGATCTCAAAGGGGTTTCCTTCAAATGAATGTTGGTAGATCTGCATCAGTATTGCATGGTTTTATTTGAGAATATTTCAAGCAGTTGATGCAGATACAATGGGGTGTGGGGGAGTCAGGAGACAGATATCCCCTCAATTTCACTGCTGTGCTTGTGGCCTTAATACAACCACAGTGAAAATTAACTTGGAGGTGGCAGGATGGTGGGATCAAGGACAACATCCAGTGCAGACTCAGCAAGGCTCAAAACACCTTCAGATCAATCAGCAACACATGGGGATCAAGCAAGTACAGTGTCCGCACCAAGGTGAAGCTGTACCAGTGCCGTGTTCTGTCTGCACTCTTGTATGAGTCAGAATACTGGCACATGACAGAGATTGACCTTGCCAAGCTGACATCATTCCACACCATGAGCCTTTGGAAGATCTACTGAACATTTTTCCAAGAAAGATCTCCGACCTCACCCTTCTCCTTCAGTGTCACCAAGAGGACACGGCCACCATCATCATGAGGAAATGTTGGAGGTGGATTGGGCCCATGAGGAGAAGAGAGACCAACTCCATCATCAAGATAGTACTTCATTGGACTGCTGAAGGGCAGAAGAAATGTGGGATACCAAAGAGAACTTGGTGTCATACCATAGAGACAGAAATGAGGACCCTGAATCACATGGGGCACAATAGAGGAGATGGCCAAGGACAGGCAGAAATGGAGGACCTTCATTGTTGTCCTAAACTCCAGTGACATAATGGGCAGTAAGTAAGTAAGTAAGTTAGCTGTCCAGGAACCATTGTGTAAAATTAGATGAACTGACACCCCAAGTGTGAAAGTGCGAGATTAGCTACAAGGGCACTGGAATAGTTTGTGGAGAGGTTTGTAAGATGTAAATATGGAACTGTTTACTCAATATTAGCAAGACCAAGGATCTGATTATTGACTTCAGGAAGGAAACCAGATGTCGATAAGCCAGTCTGATTTGGAGGATCAGAAGTGGAGAAGGTCAGCAACTTTAAATTCCTTGGTGTTATATTTTGGAAGTCCTCTCCTGGGCCCAGAAGTAAGTGCAATTATGAAGTAAACACAGCAACACCTCTGCTTCCTTAAGAGTTTGCGGAGATTTGGCATGACATCTAAAACTTTGACAAACTTCTACAGATGCATAGTGAAGAGTACATTGATTGGCTGTATCACAAGCTGATATGGAAGCACCAATGCCCTTGAATGTAAAATCCTACAAAAAGTAATGGATATAGCCCACTCCATCATGGGTAAAGCCCTCCCTACCATTGAGCACATATACATGAAATGCTGTTGCAGGAAAGGGAATCCCACCACCCAGGACATGCTGTCTTCTTGCTGCTGCCATCAGAAAGGAGGTATTGGGGCTCCAGGACTCACTCCACCAGGTTCAGGAACAATTACTACCCCTCAACCATCAGGCTCTTGAACCAAAGAGGATAACTTCACTCAATTTCGTTGGCTTCATCATTGAAATGTTCCCACAACCTATTGATTCACTTTCAAGGACTCTTCATCTTATGTTCTTGATATTTAATACTTAATTATTTGTTATTATTAATTCTATCTTTTTGTACTCGCACAGTTTGTTGTCTTCTGCACTCGGGTTGGATGCCCAAGTTGGTGAGGTCTTTCATTGATTCTGTTGCAGTAATTATTCTATAGATTTATTGAGTATGCCCATAAGAAATGAATCTCAGGGTGACATATATGTACTTTGATAATAAATTTACTTTGAAGAATTGAAGTTTCAGGCATAAGCCAAAGGAGATGTCTGAAAGGACATTTGAATTGATAGGTGAAGGAGCACGGCAGCAGAGGCAGCTGAATCAACACTATCTAAATGCTTTTACTTTACACTGGGGGCTTCTCCCAGTCTGTATTCTAATTGGAGAGATAATGAGCATGAAGCTTAATTGTCTCATGCCTCCAGATTTCCAGATCAGATTTTATGTATGTGGCAGAACATGCAGTTTGTTGGCCTTGGACACAACCCCGAATTTTATAGGAAGTCTGGAGAGAATATGTTTTAGTCACTGAGTGGGTGATTATTGACCCCATACTGGAAACACTAATGCATATATAGTGATGACACAGCCCAGTTTACACCCCATTATAATTCCTGTGTTGGAATCACTCTGCTCATATAATACCCTGAGATTGATTTCACGTTCAGCTTGTGGAGACCCAATTGTTGTTACGTGTGATTGTTAGCTTAACATAACAGATGTGCACAAAAACTTAAGCAGATGGAGCTGTCTATTTGGATTGAACCAGGACCTTTGGCCTGACATGTCAAATGTCAAAGTTCATTGGCATCAAATGAGCCTGCATTATTCATTTCTGCGCTAGAGATAGAGAGATGTTTCACTGATGATACTATCTTTAAAGGTGTGTATAAATTATTCAGTTGAGCAGTCTGAGTAATATCTGAAATATTAATTTTTTCTTGCTTCGTGCACTTTAAGAAAATTGGAATTTCTTAAAAACTATTGTGCATTTTCACACCTTTGATAAATGATTGAAAGAGCATACTTGAGATTTCTTAAAAATACATTAAAACACAAGTTCAAGCAAAATTGAACTGAAATATTACAGTTCTTGCACACTTTCAGTGCTGTTAAGATTCCCTGCATGAAGGAGTTAGCATGAAGGAGTGGACTCAAGTGGATCAGAATTAAATTGCAGCTTGAGCTGTCAGGAAATTAGTATTGATAGTGTTTGCGAACTCTGTCAAGTTCTGCTCATAACGTGTTGTTCATAGTTGACATACTGGGGAAGCTATTCAAGTTTACTCCAGGCATTTGAATGGCTATACAAATGGAAACTATTGTTGTTGTAGCTGGGGCTCATGTTCTAAAGATTAATGAAATGTAAAGTTTTCTGTTTACTCCTTCTCCTCGTTATCCCCTTAAAGAGGACGATATTCTAAAGTTCAATGCTTAAGTTTATTTTCAAAGTAAATTTATTAGCAAAGTAGTTATATGTCACAGTATACAACCTTGAGATTCATTTTCTTGCAGGCATTCACATTAGTACAGAGAAATACAATTGAATCAATGAAAACTACAAGCAGAAACTGACAAATAACCAATGCGCAAAAGAGGGCAAACTGTACAAGTAAACAACGAAACAAATAAATAATGCTGAAGAGTCCTTGAAAGTGAGTCTGTAGGTTATGGAATCTGTTCAGTGTTGAGGTGAATGAAGTTGTCCATGCTGGTTCAGGAGCCTAATGGTTGAAGGGTAATAACAGGTCCTGAACCTGCCGGTGTGGGGCTTAAGGCTCCTGTAGCTCCTTCTCAATGGCACCAGCAAGAAAAGACTGGTTCATAGACCTCCGCTTTCTTCCCCCTGTATTCAATGATCAGCTCTTTGGTTTTGCTGACACAAAGTGAGAGATTGTTGCTGTGGCTCCATTCAGCCAGATGCTCACTCTCACTCTTATATGGTGATTTGTCAATACCTTTGATTCCGCCAACGACAGTGTTGCCATCAGCATCTTTCTTTTCAATACCAAGTCAAGTTCAAGCAAGTGAAGTTTATTGTAATTTAACTGTACGCACATATATAACATATATAACCATTTAATGTAATGTTGATTCATTTTCATGAACTTCAGTTCAGAATGCTCTTTGCTTACTTTTATTGTTTGCATGATTTGTTTTCTTTTTTGCACGTTGGGTGTTTGATGGTCTCTTTTTTAATGGGCTCTGTTGGGTTTTTTTTTAGATTTGTGGCTGCCAGAAAGATAATGAATCGCAAGGTTTCATATAGCATACCTACAATGAACTTCGAACTTTGAACGTAACCTGTCTCATTACCAATTGCATTGACCAGGAGCAAATTGATTATATCCTGGAAATTGTTAGAAGGGAAATAATTTGAATTTAATCTTTATTGTAAACATTAAAAGGTAATGCACAGACTTTAAAGTTTGCAAGAGGACACAATTCAGCAAAATAATTTAAACTAATTTAATTTCCCAGTGTGCATTTTACGCAATGAGAATATTTGTTTTTCTCCTTAATTTACTGGAAATGCTGAACTTTATTTATTGCATGGTCTTTCCATTCTGCACTATTTTTATTGGAGTCCATTTTTATATGAGATATGTTTGACCAATGTTATTTTGGAGTCAGTAATTTAATCCCAGACACAGGAAAAATAAATACTTGTTCTGTGCTACGATGGACTAATGACATTAGCATGCAAAATGTAAGTTACGTATGTGCTTGCAGTCGGTATAAAAATGGGATCTTTGTTGTGCAATTTAATATGGAATTAGAAGTGAATAATTTTACCAGTGCACAGAGGCTCACATTGCAATACTTGTGTGGCACAATCTGAAAAATTACAGGCAATTATCTTCTTTCAGCATGTTTCACCTCTCCACCTCTGATGAGTCAGTTCTCATTTATCAGTAACTTTAAATTCCTTGGTGTTACTATCTCAAAAGACCTGTCCTGGAGATCATTGGTTCTGGGAACATCTCAATAGATGAGTGTAATTATCCTCTTTTGTTCAAGAGGGGTAGTACTGTTCTTGCTGCTGCAAGTCCTGAGGCTCTTGTGCCTTCTACCCAATGGCAGCAGTGAGAAAAGAGCTGTCATATAAATGTAATTGCAAAGAAAGCACAACAGTGCCTCTACTTCCTTAGGAGTTTGCGGTATGAATTTGGCACGACATCAAAACCTTTCACAGACTCCTATAGATGTGCGGTGGAGAGTGTATTGACTGCCTGCATCACGGCCTGGTATGGGAACACTAATGCCTTGTAGCGGTAGTGGTTTCGGCCCTGTACATCTCGGGTAAAGCCCTTCGTTGAGCACATCTTCATGAAACTCTGTTGCAGAAAAGCAGCATCCATCAGCAAAGATCCTCACCACCCAGTTCATGCTCTTTTCTCGCTGCTGCCATCGGGTAGAAGGTACAGGTGTCTCAGGACTCACACCACCAGGTTCAGAAACAGTTACTACCCCTCAACCATCAGGCTCTTGAAAAAAAGAGGATAACGACACTCACTTTTCCATCCATTGAAATGTTCCCACAACCAATGATCTCACTTTAAGCACTCTTTATCTTATTCCATGCTCTCGTTAATTTATTGCCATTTACTTATATTTGCAACTGCACAGTTTTTGTCTTCTGTGCTCTACTTGGTTGTTCATTGTTCCTGCTATAGTTGCCGTTCTATAGATTTGCTGAGTATCCCCGCTGGAAAATAAATCTCAGGATCGTATGCGATGGCATACGTGTATTCTGATAATAAACTTACATTGACTTTGTCTTAACTTGTTATTTGAACCTATTAAATATTCAATTAGTGACAAAACTGAATGACAACTGAACCAAATATAACCGAGGTTGGATGAATCAGGAAGCGAAATGCTTCAGTCATTAATGCAATCAGAAATATTATAATTTCAAAAGGCAGGTAGTCCAACAAATTCTGACAAAGACAATTTAATATTGAATAATATTCTAGAAATTGAATATTAAAAATGTTTTTCCACCAGAGCACTTGTATCCTCAACAATATTTATCAAAGCACCCATGTGACTGTTATTAGCCTTTTTGAGAACACATAAACACATAATATTTAAGTAACGGCACATTTTCACGTACAAACGGAAAGTGTTACTCTATTCAGCTGTCTGTCAAATATCCTTGTAAAAATTATAGTCAAAATGAGAGTTTACACAATTACCCACTTCAAATTCAAGGATCTATTCCAGTTTTTTTTCCGATGTGTCTAGATTGAATGCTGGACAGCCACACTGGGCTGCTTGAGTTAAATTTCCAGCCAATGACATTTGAAATAGCCCCTTCATTGGCCAAGTTTTGGAACACTTTTTTGGCTCAATTATAATATGGAAAATTACACTCCACCGGGGAGGAGTGTGAGGGAAAAAAACTGGCAGTACCCACCTTGATCTGGAACCTTCTGCCGAGCAATTATGGGCAGAATTCTTGGCTACCCAAAAACCTTCTATGCCATCCAGTCTGAAGGCAACATTGCAGTGCTGATGTGCCAGGGAAATTATTATGTAAGATTAAAATGTTCTGAGAATTCAAAACTGTTGTAATTAACCTTGAAATCAAATTTGCAATCTTGTTATTGTGGTAGATGCAGTTTGTCCCTGACATTTTAGCTAGTAAAGGGCTATTTAATAAGATACACTCAAAGTGTGCTCATGGTTATTTGTCAAGCTTAGTCTGGTGATTTAAAGGATTAAACAAAAGGTCATTCTTGTTGAAGAAACTCTTTTCCAATGTATTTTCTCATATGAACATCTTGAGGGCAAATTCAAGAAGATTGAAACCAGGCTTTTCATACTGAGTGCAAAGCTTAAACACGAGGAAATCTGCAGATGCTGGAAATTCAAACAACAACACATACAAAATGCTGGCAGAACACAGCAGGCTAGGCAGCATCTATAGGGATGCTGCCTAGCCTGCTGTGTTCTACCAGCATTTTGTGTGTGTTGTCAGTAAAGCTTAGAATGTTTGCTGGACATTCTGACCAAGTATGGAACGGCCATCTTTTTTGGAGTCAGCCTCTGTCTCTGGGCACAGGGCAAAATGAAGCAGGAGTTAATAATAATAATAACTTCATTTATACAGCATCATTCATACACTAAGATGCAGGCTCAAAGTGCTTTTTCATATAGATTGTTAAAATAAATCAGTATGGTCATAAAATACAAATGGTTCTAATAGTTCCATTTAGTATCAGAGAATTTATAAAGTATACAATCTGAAATTCTTACTCTTCACAGAAATCCACGAAACAAAAATCCCGAAGAATGAAAGACAGAAATAGCAGAACCCCAAAGTCCCCCCTCCCCCTTCGTGCACAAGCATCAACCATCCCCCCCACTCCCACTTGCACAAGCAGAAGCACAACGCCACTCCCCCCATACAAACAATAGCAAAAGCCTCCAAAGAGATCTTGATCTAGAGTCCATTAAAAACTACAGTGCGTCACCCAGCACTTTGATATGTCAGTCAGGCTTTCTCTCATCTGCGAGGGAGAGAGTGATTGCTCCAGCAACAACAAGAGTGGGAGATCGGCAGCTCGGTGTTCCGATGTTACAATCTTCTGTATGGCTTTTCCGAGTCCCCTGACCCGAGGGTCGGCAGGCTCTCACTCACCATCAAAACAGAGAGAGAGAGTGAGAGGATTGGGGCCTTCTTCCAACAGCAGCGCACACCGCCTGTTGTCTCGATGTTTCAGTCTCCCACGACAGTTCAGTTGCTAAAATCAGTGTGGAATTGGGTCGTCTGCTCACTGATTTCTGACACCGAGCCCCAAGGGTGCACGTCTTCAAGGCCACTCCTGGAGCTATCGAAACGCCAGCCCACATGGCCAGTACGAGAACCCACTGCTCACGGAGAACCGTAGTTTGAGCTGTAGCTATCAGTCACAGACTCCGACGGGACCCCAGCCACCTTAAAAAGAAAAGAAAGACATGGCAAAAGAAGAATAAGCTGTTTTGAGAATGAACTGGAAGAAGTTGCCTGGGTCTACACAAACCTCTGGTGGCATCTTTTCTAGCTCCTCCCCTCATCTCGAGATAATAATAAAAGAAAATATTAAAAATCATATGTAAAAATAAGCAATATATAGAATAAAATGTAATTGAATATACCAAATTATATAAATATAATCAACATCAACTAGCATTAAGTAATAATAATAAACATAAGAAAGTCTGCAGATGCTGGAAATCCAGAGCAACACACACAAAATGCTGGAGGAACTCAGCAGGTCAGGCAGCTTCTATGACCAAAACCCTTCTTCAGAACTTCAGGACAGGCTATAAGTAGGCCAAATTGAAAAAGTAGGATTTGAAAAATTGAGAGTTTGTAGCAGTTTAAAAAGCAAGGCAGGTTCTGATTAACATTAATGTTTCTTATCTATCACTTATAAAAAGTAAATCATAAACTATTAAGTATGATTAAAATGAAGGTAAACAAACTGTTGGTTTGGAATTGAGAAAAGAAACCCACTCCAGCCCTTTCCCTTCCCACCCACCTGGCTTCACCTTTTACTCTCTCGCTATCCTCCCATCCCTCCACCCTTCACATTCTCACTATCCTCCCATCCCTCCACCCTTCACATTCTCACTATCCTCCCATCCCTCAACCCTTCACATTCTCACTATCCTCCCATCCTTCAATCCTTCACATTCTCGCTATCCCCTATCCCTCCACCTTCACATTCTCACTATCCTCCCATCCCTCCACCCTTCACATTCTCACTATCCTCCTATCCCACAACCTTCACACTCTCACTATCCTCCCATCCATCCACCTTTCACACTCTCACTATCCTCCTATCCCTCCACCTTTCACATTCTCACTATCCTCCTATCCCTCCACCTTTCACATTCTCACTATCCTCCCATTCCTCCACCCTTCACATTCTCACTATCCTCCCATCCATCCACCCTTCACATTCTCACTATCCTCCTATCCCTCCACCTTTCACACTCTCACTATCCTCCCATTCCTCCACCCTTCACATTCTCACTATCCTCCTATCCCTCCACCCTTCACATTCTCACTATCCTCCCATCCATCCACCCTTCACATTCTCACTATCCTCCTATCCCTCCACCCACCTGTTTATTCTAGCCTCATCCTGCTTCCTTCGGAGTCCTGAAAAAGGATTTCAGCCCGAATGTTGACTACTTGTTAATTTCCATAGACACTGCCTGACCTGCCGAGTTTCTTCAGCATTTTGCGTGTGTTATTCTACCGTTTCTTGTTCAATGAATGCCTTTAGTTTTCCTTTTTACCTGGCTCCATTATCCTCTCTTTCTCTCCTCCTTTCCTCTTCTCCTAACTGAGAGTGGTAGAGAGGGGATGGGGAGAGTTAGGGTGGGGAGTGCAGAGTGGTAGAGAGGGGATGGGGAGAGTTAGGGTGGGGAATGGAGAGTGGTAGAGAGGGGATGGGGAGAGTTAGGGTGGGGAATGGAGAGTGGTAGAGAGGGGATGGGGAGAGTTAGGGTGGGGAATGGAGAGTGGTAGAGAGGGGATGGGGAGAGTTAGGGTGGGGAATGGAGAGTGGTAGAGAGGGGATGGGGAGAGTTAGGGTGGGGAATGGAGAGTGGTAGAGAGGGGATGGGGAGAGTTAGGGTGGGGAGTGCAGAGTGGTAGAGAGGGGATGGGGAGAGTTAGGGTGGGGAATGGAGAGTGGTAGAGAGGGGATGGGGAGAGTTAGGGTGGGGAGTGCAGAGTGGTAGAGAGGGGATGGGGAGAGTTAGGGTGGGGAATGGAGAGTGGTAGAGAGGGGATGGGGAGAGTTAGGGTGGGGAGTGCAGTGTGGTAGAGAGGGGATGGGGAAAGTTAGGGTGGGGAATGGAGAGTGGTAGAGAGGGGATGGGGAGAATTAGGGTGGGGAGTGCAGAGTGGTAGAGAGGGGATGGGGAGAGAGGGTGGGGAATGGAGTGCACTAGAGAGGGGATGGAAGATTGGGAGTGGCAGTTAGGGGAAGGGCAGAAAGAGATAGACAAAACATGGGAGGATGGGCTGATGGAGAGAGGAGATGCAGAGGAGAGCGTTTTTGCCTACTTGTTTCTGTGTTAACATTGGACCTCCTTGCGTTGAGTCTAGGACCTGGATCTGCTAAGACTGTGCAACAGCTGGTGTGGAGTAATCATCTTACAATAAAGGAACCCATGTACAGCCATCTTCCTCCCCTCAGAACTGGAATGGAGGTAAATCATCCTCAACTCCAAGGAATGTCTGTAAGACAAAAGTCATGTACTCAAGGATTGGGTTTCTGCAGGTGGTAACTAGGAGTATAAGGCTAGAAAAAGTGAGGGAAAAAGAAGGGAATGAGAGGGAAGGAGAGAGAGAGAGCAAAGAAGAGGAGGAGAAGGGAGAAATAGACAGGAAAGAAAGGGCAAGAGAGAAGAGAGGGAGAAGGGGTAAGGAAGGTAATGTGAGCGGGTGAGGGAGAAAGAGAAAGATTGGAATAAGAAAACTGAGAGGGAACGTTAAGAGAGAAAGTTGAGAAAGAAGATAAAGAGAGTGTGACAGGAATAGAAGCTAGAACAGGGAAGGGGAGAGAAATATGAGAGGAAAAGAGCATGTAGAGGAGAAATAGCAAGTCTGGAGAGAGAGATAAGTTTTAAGGAAGGGAGAGAGATTTAAGTTTTTTTTAATAGTGCAATTAAAACCATGCTGACTCACAATTAGTTTTTACAACTGCTCAGCAAACCTTGAAAACTTCCTCGGCAGGAGGGAAGATGACTCTCGGCTTCCCCATTGCAATTCTGGTAATATCACAGTTGCCAGTCAGGCATAAGAAAGAGTTTTTACTGAAACAGATCCAGATAGAGTTGTAAAATAGTTTTCTTCAGAGTTAATGCAAAGAGATGGCAAGAAATTGAGCTGTATTCCAAACATCTCCACTTATTACTTCAGGACACTTATTCTCTTACTTTTTGAGTTCTGAAGAAAGATCTTCAACCTGAAGCTTTAATTCTGTTTTTCCATCCACAGATTCTGCCTGACCTGTTTCCAATATTTTGTCCTTTAAGTCCTCAAAATGCTTAATGAATTACTTACTTGGTCTAGGGAAGGAAGCAGAGTAACTTCTTGGTAATCCACTTTTCCAAAGTTTCTATTGCTTAGAATAAGATCTTCACAGCCAGGGTCTGAATTACTCATCACTGATGCCTTAAGGTGATGCAGTCACCCTTACCACACCACCCCTCCACCCTTTATTCATATCACCATTGGCTTCACTTCATCAGATATGTTGCATGGAATCTTACTGCCTCATTGGTCCATTTTTTGTTCGTATTGGTCCTCTTTCTTTTGATGTGGAATAGTGGACCTCCAGAAACATTGCCAACACCTACAGTTATCACACTGAAGAGGGCTGGGTTTATCTATCTGATGAAGAGGGCTGGGTTTATTTCCTTATGCAAAAGGACCAAAATATCCTGGACTGGATTCAATGGGCTGGAAAATTATTTCATATAGTGTAATTTCTTCCTAATCTGTTCTATCACATCTCAGGCACAGGGAAGGTTATAGAAAAATGCTAGACACATATATGAGGTATATAGCTAGGATGCCTAAGACTTTTGCACACTACTGTAGTAATTTTATGTATTGCACTGTACTGCTGTTATGTAAAAGTCTTAGGCATTCGGGCTAGATATATGAGCCTCAGATTTTTGCACAGTATTTTTGCACATTTCTTATGGTCTTATATCAAACTATCAATTATCCTGTAAGTAATACAGGATTGTCTTTAATTAATATCTGGAAGGGTACCTTCATTCCCGCTATCACCAGGTTATGCTCTGTGTTTTCATCAAATCCATGCTGCTTAGCTTTAACTTCAACTCGGAGTGAGGTTCAGAGTGTTTTCTTCTCTACTACTAAGGCTTTACCACTGGCTTGAGGTTTGATAACCAACACCTCTAGGTTCAGGAACAGTCTTTACCCCTTAACCATCAGGCTCTTGAACCAGAGGGGATAATTTCACTCAACTTTACTCACCATATCACGGAAACGTTCCCACAAACTATGGACTCACTTTCAAGGACTTTTCATCTTAAGTTCTCGATACTTATTGCTTATTTATTTATTATTATTGTTGGTTTTTTTCTCAGCTCAAGCTGGTAAAACCTGAGCTATGGGGACAGCCAAACACACTCAATTCTCAATTGCTAGGAACTGTTGGACTACTCTAGTGGTGTTTAGTATTGTGGCTTTCTGGAGATTTACATAAATAATGCTGTGTAGGCCTAATTCTTTAATACTATTGTGTAGTGACTTTGGGTTGATACCAGTTGTAGATATTACTGTTGGGGCATTGTATACCCTGTTTATATCCCTAAGTCTTTCAGTTTCCTCTTTGAATTCAGCATACCTCTGGTATTTTTTAATTATTGATTTCTGTAGTTTATGAGTGTTTGGAATGGCTATATCTATTAAGTAAGTTGTTTTTGCTTGTTTATCCTGTGTTATTATATTGGAACGGTTATTATGGATTGTCCTATCAGTAATAATGGATTGATCGCAATATAACTTGTAGGAGTCTGACTCTAAAACTGGGTCAGGCTTGTATTTATAGTAAGGTATGGTTTCTTTTATCAAGCAGTGGTAAATCAAGGGAGCTGGACTTGTTGTGTTGTCTAGAAGACATTTTGCCATTCATCTGAGAAGCTTCTTCAGTTCTGATCCATGGTGGGTAGTTTTCTGGTTTATAAACTCTGAGTTGTTTAATGGTATAGCAACCACATGAGGGTTGTTATGAGTCGCAGAGACAATGAGAGGGCCATTTGTCTTATCTTTGCATGAATGGAGGTGTGAGCTACTGTGGGGACACCAGGGTAGTGATTTTAGGACTGCATTGTAAATAGCCGATTGGTGGTGTCATACCCCACCCCCTCTGTTCAGGGATGGGTTTTCCAGTTTGAAAATAATGGCTTCTTTAATGTTTCTTTCAAACCACCTGTCCTCCCTGTCCAAAATGTGCATGTTGTTATCATCAGAGATATCCCTTGTCCTTTAGGTGTAGATATACAGCTGAATCCTGAACTGAGGTGTTAGCCCTCCTATGTTGGGCCATCCGATTGTGAAGTGGTTGTTTTTGTCTCGGCGATACTGTAAACAGACCTGTGCAGTTCTCATTACATTGGATAGTATATGCAATATTGCTCTGTTTGTGTTTGGTTGTAGGATCCTCGGGGCAGGCAAGTTTCTGTCAGAGTGTGTTTGCAGGGTTTTGGTGTTTGTTGAAAATCCTTCTGAGTTTCTCTGAAACTCCAGCTACATTTGGGATGATTGTGTTTTCTGTCTGTTTTGCTCCTTACCGCTGTCTGTTGGGTTGATGTCCCTACTGGTTTTTGTTGCTGTCGTGATGAAGACCCAAGTCATGGTAGTTGCAAGTGTTCAAGGCTTCTCCCAAATACTTGCAACCCTTGTCTTCAGCTGTATTGTTGGTGGGTACATTCTCGGCACGGTGACGTAGTGTTTTGATAGCCCCCAACTTGTGCTCTAATGGGTGATAGGAGTCAAAGTGTAGGTACTGATCTGTGATCCTGTAAGCTTCAATATCTAGATAAGACTAATGAACTCTCATTACCTCCACAACTCTTAAAGGCCCTCATGTGATTAAACAACTCAGAGTTTATAAACCAGAAAACCACCCGCCATGGATTAGAACTGAAGAAGCCTCTCTGATGAGTGGCGAAATGTCTTCTAGACAACACAGCAAGTCCATTTGCCTTGATTTACTACTGCTTGGTATACAATAACGTGGGTGATTGAGAACCTTCATAGACATGGTTTCTTTTATTATTATTGGGTTTTTTTCAGCTCAAGCTAGTAAAACCTGAGGTAAGGGCATAGCCAATCTCACTCATTCGTCAATTGCTAGGAACTTTCAGGCTCTTGTGGTGTTTAGTATTGTGGCTTTCTGAAGATTTAGGTAGATATTATTATTATTATAATAATTATCATTTCTTTCTTTTTCTTTCTTTTTGTATTTGCACAGTCTGTTGTCTTTTACACGTCGTTTGTTTGTCCGTCCTGTTGGGTGCGGTCTTCCATTGATTTTATTGTGTTTCTTTGACTTACTTTGAATATTGAACTTTGAATTTCTAAGCCTTCCTATTTCAGATAGAGCTCTGAAGTTGTGCACGCTGAGGTGCAGAAGTTACTCTCGTTCAACAACATAGCTGAGGATTTTGTGAGCTGAAACATATGGTACTAGTGATGCTCAGCAAGAGTTTACATTAATATGCACAAGCTGAAGCCAAAGAAGAACGAACTATTGAAAGTGTTGTAGTACTGTGCAAGAGTATTAGGCACATACTGTATATAC
The DNA here is from genome assembly GCF_048418815.1 of Hemitrygon akajei. NCBI lineage: Eukaryota > Metazoa > Chordata > Chondrichthyes > Myliobatiformes > Dasyatidae > Hemitrygon > Hemitrygon akajei. The sequence goes on along the minus strand of NC_133137.1, from coordinate 77,593,282 downwards.
AAGCTAGGGAGCCTAAGACTTTTACACAGTACTGTAGTAAGTTTATCTATTGCACTATACCTCTGCTGCAAAAAAACAAAATTCATGACATATATGAGTGATGATAAGCCTGATTCTGATATGGGTCTCTGTTGTGGACTGAGAGGGGGAAGGAGGCAATGAGAGGGGAATCATGGATGGGAAAAGGGCAAAGGAGAAGGGAGGGAGTGGGAAGCACTGGAGAGACATTCCGTAATGATCAATAACCCAACTGTGTGTCTGCACCAATGCCTCCTCCACCCTTGGCACTTTCTCTGCTACCTGTCCCACACCCCTCCACCCTCACCATTCTCAACATCCTTTGCTCCTGCCAGATTTACAAACTCACTGTCCACTCCACGTTGACAAATACAATACTGTCCAAAAGTCATAGGCACTCTAACTATATATATATATAGAAACTTTTTTACTAGGTATAGCATAAATTCCTACGAAGCATATGAAGCTGAAGGCAACCCCATCTGCTCTGAATAGCAGAATCTATAAATAATCCTAGTAGAGAAATGAAAAGAGATTGACTACGCACCGTTTAATACAAGTAACCATGTCTAAATGAGATGGCTTTTAAGAGTTCTTTGTATTAGTATTTTGAAAATTGTATGTGAAAAGCTGAAATGAACCCAAAAATAATGATCTGCAAACAACTATAAATATCTTAATATGCTGTACCTGCCAGACAGACAGGTTTCATAAAGTCTATTAAGACTTGGGTTGAGTTGTACTCTGATCTTGGCAATTTACTTGCAAATGTTTTGTCACCGTACGAGAAGGCATCATCAGTGCACTGTTAATTGTCTGATGACGCCTTCTTGCATGGTGATGAAGTGTTTGCAAGTAAATTGCCAAGATTGGAGAACAACTTGACCTAACCATCAGCCATCCAAGCTACACATGTTCTGATATATTTCCAACTATTGAATGTATGTAAAAATAAGGTAACTTTGTGTAATGACTTCCCTTGTACTACAGTGAAGTTCCGCCTGGTTTGAGTCGAGTTTGGAATTTGATTGAACATAGAACTGACTGAAACAGGAGCTCACTTGGACATATTCTAGCAGGAAATGCATTTCAGTTCAAGTTCAAGTTTATTGTCATCTGACTGTATTTATATACAACCCAATGAAACAACTTTCCTCCAGCTGAGGGTGTACCCACACAATATATACCACACACAGCACATAATCCAAAATTTTATACTATAAATAAATAAAATATAATTCAAATGCATGCAGTAAATCACAGCAGAGGCAAACAGCTCACTGTCCCGGTGACCAGACATTGGTAGTGGTAGAGTATTTATTAGTCTCACAGCCTGAGGGAAGAAGCTGTTACCCAGTCTGTCAGTCTTAGTCCTGGTTATTCTTTATCTTCTTCCTGATAGTAATAGGTCAAGGGAACAGGTGGTAGGGATCCTCAACAGAATTTTGGGCCCTTCATCTCCAACGCATGAAACATGAACTCTAACAAGCACTCTTCCGGAGGTTTCCACCCAGTCCAGGTTTGTTTCTGTGCTAAATAACATCTTAAATTACTTAATGACGGAATTACAGATGTCCAGGGTCGTTTCAAAGTATGGAGCTAGAAGTTACTTATCAAATTCCTTCTAGTTTGTGTTGACATCACTGGGGTCATGAAGAAGGTGAGTAAAGGGCAGGTCAGCTAGTCTATGTTTGTTCTCGCCAATAGAGAGAAGACCACATTGAGAGCTCTGAATGCAGCAGATTAGGTTGGAGGGAGTGCACCTGAAATTCTGCCTCACCTATAGGGCTGTTTTGAACCTTCCTCAATTTCATTGCTATGGAAACAATGGGATTTGGGAATTCAAAATTCAAAGTAAGTTTATTATCAAAGTACATATATGTCACCATATCAAACACCGAGATTCATTTTCTTGCATGCATGCTCAATAAATCCATAGTTGAATAATAACTGTAATAGAATCAATGAAAGACCACAGCAATATGGGTGTTCAACCAGTGTCCAAAAGACAGCCAACGGTGCAAATACAAACAGAAAGAGATAATAATAAATAAATAGCTCACACGAGAGGGCACAGTTTTAAGGTACTTGGAAGTAGGTATAGAGGAGATGCCGGGGTTAATTTTTTTACGCAGAAAGTGGTGAGTGTGTGGAATGGGCTGCCAGTGATAGTGGTGGAGGTGTATACGACAGGGTCTTTTAAGAGACTCTTGGTTAGGTACATATATCTTAGAAAAATAGAGGGCTATGGGTAACCCTAAGTCATTTCTAAAGTAAGTACATGTTTGGCACAGCATTGTGGGCCAAAGGGCCTGTATTGTGCTGTAGGTTCTCTATGTTTCTAAATATTGAGAACATGAGATGAAGGGTCCTTGAAAGTGAGCCCATGGGTTATTCAAACATTCCAATAATTGGGCAAGTGAAGTTGAGTGAAGTTCTCCCTTCTAGTTCAAGAGCCTGATGGTTCAGGGGTAATAGCTGTTCCTGAACCTGTTCATGTTAGTCCTGAGGCTCCTGTGCCTCGTTCCTAACAGCAGCAGCGAGAAGAGAGCATGTCCCGGGCAGTGGGGGTCCCTGACGGATGGATGCTGCTTTCCTGTGACAACACTTAGTGTAGATGTGCTGAATGGTGGGGTGGTTTTTATCTGTGATGGACTGGGCCTATTATTCCCATTAGGTATATTATAGTCAGAAGCAATGAAGACTAAATTCAGCTCTCTATCGCTGATTGCCTTGGTACCTCACAGTAACTTAATGTTCAATAATGGCATTAGTTTGTAGTCTGCTAGGAAGTGCAAGTATCCCATTTTAGTAAAGGGTTTCGGCATGGACAATTAACCGTCCTGGCACACTACAGACCCAGTATATACTGATATCACAATTAACCATCCTGGCACACTACAGACCCAGTATATACTGATATCACAATTAACCATCCTGGCACACTACAGACCCAGTATATACTGATATCACAATTAACCATCCTGGCACACTACAGACCCAGTATATACTGATATCACAATTAACTGTCCTGGCACACTACCGACCCAGTATATACTGATATCACAATTAACCGTCCTGGCACACTACAAACCCAGTATATACTGATATCACAATTAACTGTCCTGGCACACTACCGACCCAGTATATACTGATATCACAATTAACCGTCCCAGCACAGTACAGACTGTAGTAATTTTATGTATTGCACTGTACTTCTGCTGCAAAGTTGACAAATTTCACGACATATACCGGTGATATGAAACCTGATTCTGATTCTGACTCTTAGGCACATATACATAGCAAGTAATTTTATGTATTGTATTGTACTGCTGCCTCCCCCCAAAAAATTCATGACATAAGTGAGTGATGATAAACTTGATCCTGACATGGGTCTCCATTGTGGACTGAAAGTGGGAAGGGGGCAGAGAGAGGGAAATCATGGTTGGGAAAAGGGGCAGGGAGAGGGGAGGGAGCGGGAAGCGCCAGAGAGACATTCTGTAATGATCAATAAACCAGATGTTTGGATTCAAATGACTTTGCCTGGCATCTCATGGATGGGTGTGACTGCCCCTACACCTCTCCCCACCCCTATTACCTTCCCAGCATCATACACACTGAGTAGATGCTGATATCACAAGTAACCATCCTGGCAAAATACAGACCAAGTATGTAATGATTTCATAATTAACCACCCAGGCACAATACAGACCAAATATATAATGATATCATAATTAAATGTCCTGGCACAATACAGACCAAGTACATAATGATATCAATTGATGTGTCATTCAGTGTTGCAAAACTTTTGAATTTAAACTGAAGCCAGTGGTCTACCACCAAGTCCAGCATTATGAAGGACCATTCATTAGTTCCACGTGAGCTCTGGTATTTCTTCAGGTTGTTGGTCCAGTTAGATGTACAGTTGGGATAAATGTGGCAAAATTATGACTGGTGCTGAGGTTCTTCCTTGTTCATTTAAATGTTTATACTGAAATTAATTACTTTAAGATCCCAAATGCCTACATAGGCCTTCTCCTGGGAGTTACGTGGGACTGGTAGGGTGAAGTAAGACCACACAAGCAAGCGACCACATAAAGTGAGGAGAAGGAAGACGAAAAGATTTGACAGCCCTGTGGGTAATCAGGGAACAGTCATGAGAAGTGTTTACTTTGTTTAAGAGGTCATGACTGATATTTGAAACTGCTATCTGAAGCCAGGCAAGGATATGCCATGGACATCAACAAGACTGTGGCTTCTGACCAGGGGTTTCCTTCCAGGTAACTGTGGAGATTTTCACAACATCCTGTGGTTGATTATATAAACACCCCATGAAGGGCATCTTCATTACATTCGCTTAGTGTGTAACTTGGGTGGGACCATGAAGGACGATGATATCCTGGCCTTTTCTGGCAGATATTATTGCCTTTTGTTGGTTTAGATTCTTCACCTCGAGTAGGACTTCCCAACCTTTTAATATCCAGAACAAATACCATTAAGCAAGGATTCATGGACCCCAGGATGAGAACTCCTTATCTAGAGAAATAAATTCAAAAGACAGTGGGGGAACTTAAATTCAGGTAATTAAGTAGATCTGGAATTCAGTAATGGCAGCGATTAAACTGTTGGACTTGATTAACTGTGGCTTTTAAGGGAAAGAATATATGCCACCCATAGCAGAGTCTAGCCCATATATGACCCTAATTCCTCAAATGCAGGGTTTCTCAATTAGGGTTCCGTGAGAGATTGTGATTAAAGAAAACAAATATTGTTTTTTGAAATTTGCGTGATGCTAGCGCTGGCAGTGGTGGCGGTAACCGAGCAGCCCGTTAGCAATCTCGTTAGCGGTCTTTCAGACCAGTATGGCGGTGCTCAGTGGGACTGTGTTTATTTGGTTGAGTCTGGAGGGGAGGAACGTAGGCTAATGAGAAGCGTGAAGTGTGTTTTCTGAGCAATGAATGGACTCACCCAACTTGGGCTGTGTCATCAGCCTCTCCCTGTGTAAACTACACCAGGGTATTTTATTAACTCCTGTGTTTTACAGACATGTCTGATGGTCCAATATGGCGATATTTGAAGAGGAGGTGTGAAATGGAAGAGGAGGTTTCTAGGCCTAGGCCTACAGATAATACTGACAAGGTTAATGATGAAGAATTACAATCTTCTGAGTTATTCACTGCACTAGTGCAACAACAGACACAAAAAAACATCTTTACAATGAAAGCTACTTATCAATGGGTTTTACAGGGACCGGTGATCTAAGTTGTTCTATTCCATTGTGCCTAGTCTGTTGCAAACACCTTACAAATTCAGCAAAGGCTCCAGCAAAATTGATTTATGTTTATTTATGTTCATTATTATACCTATTATGCTTGCCTTACTAATTTTAAAAATTAATGAAAGGAAAAAAGATTCATTTCAAGAAAGTTAAGATACATTTAACTACCTGTTTTTTTCAAGAATGATTAGCTAAAATTCATTCTCTACTCAAAAAAGCATTGAGAATTATTTTTGATTGTATCTACAACTTATTGATCAAGCAAACGTACCATGAGCTGTAGATATAATAATTTTTATGCAGGGAACCCCTGAGACCTGAGAATTATTTCAAGGGTTCCTCAAGGTGGAAAAGAGTTAAGAAAGGCTGTTCCAATGTCATTGACACTTAAAAATTAAGACCCACGAATCTGCTCTGCCATTTCATTATGGCCAATCCATTTCTCTCTCAGCCGCAATCTCCCACCTTCTCTCTGTATCCCTTCGTGCCCTGACTAATTAAGAATCTATCATGCTCTGCCTTAAATATACCCAATGACTTGGCCTGCACAGCCACCTGTGGTAACAAATTCCACAGATTCACCATTCTGTGGCTAAAGAAATTCATCCTCATCTCCTTTCTAAATGGACATCCCTCCATTCTAAGGCTGTGTCCTCTGGTCTTAGACTCCCTCTCCAAAGGAGACATCCACCTTACATTCACTTTATCATGGGCTTTCACCATTTGATAGGTTTCAATGAGATTTCCCCTCTCATTCTTCTGAATTCCAGTGAGTCCAGGCCCAGAGCTATCAAACCCTTCTCGTAAGAAAAGCCTTTGAATCCTTTGAACCCTCTCCAATATAACCTTAGATAAGGGGCCCAAAACTGCTCACAGTACCCCAAATGAGGCCTCTCCAGTGCTTTATAAAGCTTGGATGGACAATAAATCACAGTAGCCTGTGATATTCAAGCAAATGAAAAATAAATACAAGTAAAAACTGATCAAACGGTGGTGGGGGGTGGGGGGGGGGGAACAGCGGCACAGATGATAGTGTTCAATCGTGACCTCCGAGACTAGTCTGCACAGTTGCTCTATGACTATGGAGGTTTCGGCAGGTAATCCAGATACACCCTCATCCCAAAGATGTGTGGATTGATAGGTTAATTGGTCACTGTAAATTGTTTGTAGTGTGTAGGTGAATGGTAAAATCTAGGGATGTTAATGGGAATGTGGGGAGAATTATAAAAAAATAGGGGTTGGTGTAAATGAACGAATTGAGGTCACATTGAGCTCATTGGTCAAGGAATGACTCTATGGCCCTACCTCAAAGTTCAAAGTCCAAAGTAAATTTATTATTAAAGTACTCTGTATATATATATATATTCATTGTATTTTCATCAATGAAAACAGGATTCGGCACTCCACAGGAGCATACGCAAGTCTGATAAGAAGTTTACACTACTAAACTTAAATGAGAGCACAACGCAGACATTATCATTATTGAAGAAAAAGGTTCATCAATGGAAGAGCATGACCCTCCTTGAAAGACATCCCCTTGATCTGAGCAGACTAGATGTCGACAAGGAAGTGTCGAACACTTGACTCAGAGTTGGAAACTTCTTTCCAGAAACAGGGGTTTCTTGTGGCAAGACAGGACCATGTGGTTAACACAAAACACTATCAAAAATACACAATAAAAGACCAACAAATTGAGATGACAAAGGCAGAAAATGCCAAGAAAAGCTAAAAACTATCCAACACATTGTAGGATCCTCCAGCATTTTAAGTCAATCTGATTGCTTACACAGGCACAATGAAGTGGCAAACATCACTCACCAAAATCTTGTTTTAAAATGCAAATTCATAAAAGGAATCACATCTTATTATAGCTACAAGCCCGATCCAGTTTTTGAGACAGAATGCCACAAATTATATTATGACTGATCAATTATTAGAGATGGAACAATCCATAATAACCGTCAATATAATAACACAGGATAAACAAGCAAAAACAACTTACTTAATGGATATAGCCATTCCAAACATACATAGCATGCAGAAATCAGTAAGTAAATATCACCCAATACATTCTGAATCAAAAGGGGAAATTGAACTTGTGTCGCATTAAAAATGGAACGTGAACATTGTATACATTGTCTCAATAGTAATATCTACAAGTGGTATCATCCCAAAGTCACTACGCAATAGCATTAAACAATTGAGGCTACACAGCAATATCTAAGTAAATCTCCAGAAAGCCATAATAGGGGAAAGATATGTTAAAGTGCCGGGGTTATGACTGAGCTTAAGTTACCATTCAATGTATTTTAGTAAACTATTTAAGAACTTTTTAAAAGCTATTTATTAATGCTTTTTTTGAGAGGGTGATTTTAGATGCATATCATATTTATAATGAGTTAAGTATTGTATGTAATTAGTTTTTGATACAATAAGTGTATGGGACATTGGAAAAATGTTGAAATTCCCCATGGGGATGAATAAAGTATCTATCTATCTATCTATCTAATACTAAACACCATGAGAATAGTCTGAAAGTTCCAAGCAACAGAAAAATGAGTGTTCTTGGCTATGCCCATATCTCAAGTTTTACCAGGATGAGCTGAGAAAAAAATAAAGCAAATTAGCCTGATGTTTGAGGGGTAGTAACTGTTCCTGAGCCTGGTGTGAGAGTCCTGAGGCTCCTGTACCTTCTTCCTGATGGCAACAGTGAGAGAGAGCATATCCTGGGTACTGGGGAAGTCTCTGATGATGGATGGTGCTTTCCTGTGACAGTGCTCCATGTAGATTTGTCAGTGGTGGGGAGGGTGTTATCCGTGATAGTCTGGGCCATGTCCACCACTTTTTGCAGGATTTTCTATTCAAGGGCATTGGTGTTTCAATACCAGTCCGTGATGCAAGCAGTCAATATTCTCTCCACCACACATCTGTGGAAGTTTGTCAGAGTTTTAGATGTCATGCCAAATATTCACAAACTCCTAAGGAAGTAGAGGCACTGCCATGCCTTCATCATAATTGCACCTACGTGCTGGGCCAAGGCAGGTCTTCTGAACTAATAACACAGAGGAATTTAAAACTGCTGACCCTCTTCACCTCTCCACCTCTGATCCTCTGACAGCGAATTTCTAACTCTGGCAGAAGCAAAGAATGTTGGGAATGGTGAGGGTGGAGTGCTGTGGGAGGGGTGTGGGACAGGTGTCAGAGAAGGATGGCCAGAGGCAAGGTTGCACATATATCCAACCGTGAGACACCAGGAAACGTCACTTGATTCCAAGTAGCTAGATTATTGATCAATATGGAATGTCTCTCTGGTGTTTCTCACTCCCTCCCCTCTCCCTTCCCCTTTTCTCCAACCATGATTCCCCTCTCCCTGTCCCTTTCCCACACTCAGTCCACAATAGAGACCCATGTCAGAATCGGGTTTATCATCACTCACAATGGTCATGAAATTTGTTTTTGGGTTTACACGGTACTGTAGTAATTTTATGTTTTGCACTGTACTGCTGGTGTGTGTGTGTGTGTGTGTGTGTGTGTGTGTGTGTGTGTGTGTGTGTGTGTGTGTGTGTGTGTGTGTGTGTGTGTGTGTGTGTGTGTGTGTGTGTGTGTGTGTGTGTGTGTGTGTGTGTGTGTGTGTGTGTGTGTGCGCGCCTATGACTTTTGCACTGCGTTGTATACCTCTCATAATTTTATAAACCTCAAAAAGAGCAACTGGCAGCTACATTCATTCCAGGGAAAATAGTCTCAGCCTTCCTAATTCAGTTTTGGTTATTGTATAAATATCCACATAAAGAAAAATGTATTTTTTCTGCACCCTTGTTAGCTTAATTATATCCTTCTTATAAGCACAATGCTTTATAGAACAGACAACCCAGGTTCAATTCCTACCACTGCCTGTAAGGAATTTGTATGTTTTCCCTATGACCACATAAGTTTCCTCCAGGTGTGACTTCTCCGATTTCTCCCACAGTCCAAAGACCTACTGGTTAGTAGCTTAATTAGTCATTGTAAACTGTCCAGTGATTAGGCTAGGGTTAAATCGGGGGGGGGGGATTGCTGGGGTGGCACAGCTCAAGGGACCAGAAAGGCCTATTCCAGGCTGTATCTCAATAAATAAAGAAACTGTTCCCTAATTAACTATTTGTATAAATTACAATCATACTTCCAAAGAAGAAGACATTTTCAAATGGAAAAAGGATGCAATCGTGGCTGACAAGAGAAGTCAAAGCTAAAGTAACAGCAAAGCAGAGGGCATACAAGGAAGCAAAACTTAGTGGGAAGACAGAGGATTGGGAAGTTTTTAAAAGCTTACAAAAGGAAACTAAGAAGGTCATTAAGAGGGAAAAGATGAACTATGAAAGGAAGCCTGCAAATAATATCAAAGAGGATACTAAAAGCTTTTTCAAGTATATAAAGAGTAAAAGACAGGTGAGAGTAGATATAGGACTGATAGAAAATGATGCTGGAGAAATTGTAATGGGAGATAAGGAGATGGCGGAGGAACTGAACGAGTATTTTGCATCAGTCTTCACTGAGGAAGACACCAGCAGTGTACCGGACACTCAAGGGTGTCAGGGAAGAGTCACAATTACGACAGAGAAAGTACTCAGGAAGCTGAATAGTCTAAGGGTAGATAAATCTCCTGGACCAGATGGAATGCAGCCTCATGTTCTGAAGGAAGTAGCAGTGGAAATTGTGGAGGCATTAGTAATGATCTTTCAAAAGTCGATAGATTCTGGCCTGGTTCCGGAGGACTGGAAGATTGCAAATGTCACTCCGCTATTTAAAAAGAGGGCAAGGAAGCAAAAAGGAAATTATAGACCTGTTAGCTTGACATCGGTGATTGGGAAGTTGTTGGAGTCGATTGTCAAGGATGAGGTTACGGCGTACCTGGAGGCATATGACAGGATAGGCAGCACTCAGCATGGTTTCCTTAAAGGAAAATCCTGCCTGACAAACCTAGTGCAATTTTTTGAGGAAATTACAAGTAGGCTAGACAAGGGAGATGCAGTGGATGTTGTGTATTTGGATTTTCAGAAGGCCTTTGACAAGGTGCCACACATGAGGCTGCTAAACAAAATAAGAGCCCATGGAATTACGGGAAAGTTACATACGTGAACAGAGCGTTGGTTGATTGGCAGGAAACAAAGAGTGGGAATAAAGGGATCCCATTCTGGTTGGCTGCCAGTTACCAGTGGTGTTCCACAGGAGTCCGTGTTGGAGCTGCTTCTTTTTATGTTGTATATCAATGATTTGGATTATGGAATAGATGGCTTTGTGGCTAAGTTTGCTGATGATACAAAGATAGGTGGAGGGGCCGGTAGTGCTGAGGAAACAGAGAGTCTGCAGAGAGACTTGGATAGATTGGGGGAATGGACAAAGAAGTGGCAAATGAAATACAATGTCGGAAAGTGTACGGTCATGCACTTTGGTAGAAGAAGAAGGGCAGACTATTATTTAAATGGGGAGAGAATTCAAAGTTCTGAGATGCAATGGGACTTGGGAGTCCTCGTGCAGGATACCCTTAAGGTTAACCTCCAGGTTGAGTTGGTGGTGAAGAAGGCGAATGCAATGTTGGCATTCATTTCTTTTTTTTTTAAATTTTTTATTAGTTTTTCAAAACATTTTACAAAATTAAAAACCCCAAATCCCAATGAGGAGCATTAATACAGAGCAAGGTTAAGCATACAATAACAATATGCTACACAGGAAGAGAATTTAACAAAAAAGCACCTAAATTAAAGACAAGTGAGCTTAGTGTCCTCCCCAAACCCCATAACACAAGAAAAAAAAACAACAATTCCAGACCAACCACCACACAACATAGAGAGTATAAGTCCGGACAGTCAAACTCCCAGACTGTAAATACACTTAGCAACAGAGGATAATAATGCCTACTACCAGAGAAAAAAAAGGGAGCTGAAAGCAAGGGACTGAAAAGAAAAAAAAACCCTAGTCAAGAGGAAGGTTATGAAAGTACTCGATAAAAGACCCCCAGATCTTATGGAACTTTAAATCCGAATTGAGAACTGAATAATGAATTTTTTCGAGGTCCAAGCAGGCCATAATGTCATTAAGCCATTGCGCATGAGTGGGCGGGGCAACATCTCTCCATCTAAGGAGGATCAAGCGTCTCGCCAGGAGAGAGGCAAAGGATAGTATTCGGCATTTGGTCGGACCCAGACATAAATCTGTCTCGCCCCAAAAACCGAACAGAGCAATTAAGGGGTTAGGTTCTAGGTGCTGATTCAGAATACCCGATAGTGTAGTGAAGACATCTTTCCAGAATTTCTCCAAGCTAGGACAGAGCCAGTACATATGGATGAGAGAGGCCATGCCCCTCTTGCATTTATCACAGAGCGGACTAATGCCAGGGTAGAATCGAGATAGTTTAGATTTAGACATATGGGCTCTATGAACAATCTTAAACTGTAAGAGACAATGGCGAGCACAAAGAGAGGTTGAGTTAACCGATTTGAGAACTGAGTCCCAGCTCTCCTCGGATAAGGAGATATTTAAATTCTGCTCCCAGGCTATTTTAATTTTATCCACAGGGGGGCATTCATTTCTAGAGGAATAGAGTATAGGAACAGGGATGTGATGGTGAGGCTCTACAAGGCACTGGTAAGACCTCACTTGGAATACTGTGTGCAGTTTTGGGCTCCTTATTTAGGAAAGGGTGTGCTGACATTGGAGAGGGTTCAGAGAAGATTCACTAGAATGATTCCAGGAATGAGAGGGTTAACATATGAGGAACGTTTGACTGTTCTTGGACTGTACTCCTTGGAGTTTAGAAGAATGAGGGGGAACCTCATAGAAACATTTCAAATGTTGAAAGGCATGGACAGAGTGGATGTGGCAAAGTTGTTTCCCATGGCGGGGGAGTCTAGTAGGAGAGGACATGACTTGAGGATTGAAGGGCGCCCATTCAGAACAGAGATGCGAAAAAAAAATTTTAGCCAGAGAGTGGTGAATCTATGGAATTTGTTGCCACGGGCAGCAGTGGAGGCCAAGTCATTAGGTGTATTTAAGGCAGAGTTTGATAGGTATCTGAGTAGTCAGGGCATCAAAGGTTATGGTGAGAAGGCAGGGGAATGGGACTAAAGGGGAGATTGGATCAGCTCATGATGAAATGGCGGAGCAGACTCGATGGGCCGAATGGTCGACTTCTGCTCCTTTGTCTTATGGTCTATACTTTCCTTGATTTAATGATTCAATTCCAAGAATTTAAGGGAAATAATTACATGCCATTAAAGATTTAGTCAGCTGGTGGTGTAGTGGCATCAATACCAGACTTCAAAGTGAGTGGTCCTGGGTTCAAATCTGGCTGGCTCCTTACTTTCCATCCATGTTGGGTTGAGAGTCAGGCTAGCAACTCAGCGTCATATAAAACAGACAAAATTGCTAAAGAAACAGCAAGGCTGATGCCCGATACATTACAAGGTATGGAGAGGAATAACAACAACAACAATTAAAGGTTTTCCTAAAAAATTGGGGTAGAATATTGTTCACACACTGGTTACAGAAGAAATGAGTTCAAAGGGTCTAGTGATATTTTTCTTAATTTCTTTTCGTTATAGCTTATCTTACAAATCTTCTAAAGGAGCTATTGAATTAATGAAGAGATTCAGGTTGAGGACTCGCGTTCACTGTGAACTGATTTAATCCTAAACGTATTTTATCCAGATCTATCAACAGCCAGTAAAGAATAACAGCCCTAGTTGTTTGTCTGTTTTGATTTGAACCCGTGATTTGGAAGTGAAGTGACTATGTTTTCATCGAAACACCACAACATTGGAGGCTCGCAGAACAAATGAGCTAAACTGCAGGTTTCAGATTGTTTAACTCTAAATTTGAAATGTTTTTGAAAGCCTCAGATCCAGTTCTTAATCTCTGAGAAAGTTTACGAGTTTTCCACTACTTTTGGGCTGTCAACCAACAAAAAAAAACTGTTTAATAGTCCTTGACAGCAAAAATTTTCAGCAGGATGTGCGTACATGTGAAATGACATGTACCTTCAGCAACTGGGACTGTTTCATCCACATAATAAATCAACTGATTAGAATCTCTTAATGGCCAGAAATGAGCAGCAATGAAAGAAAAGTATTCTTTCTCACTTTTTTGGCAATAAACAGATTTTAATACATACAATATAGTGGTTATATGAAATGAAACCTTGCCTGCTGTAGACACTAGTTCACTTGAGTCACCCTACAATGTATGACACTGAACAGCAATTTAATAGATTATGGAAAGGAAAAAAAAGTGAAATTTGAAGATTAGAGTCCAAATTCTATTGAGTTTATGTTGAGACTTACAAAAAAGATATTTTCAAAAGGTGTTTTTTAAATATTATAGTTATTTTGTAACTGCATCTGAATCCAGTTATTGAAGGGACTTACAATTCTGTGTAAAAGTCTTAGGCACATTTATTTAGCTAGGGTGTTTAAGACTTTTGCACAGTACTGTATTTATCAACGTGGAGCGGAGAGTGAGATTGTAAATCGGGTGGGAGCAAATGATGTTGGGAATGGCGAGGGTGGAACATTGTGGGACGGGTGTGGCACAAGTGGCAGAGAAGGAGTGCAAGGGGTGTGGGTGCAGACACACCCTGTCCTGAGACATCAGGCAAGGTCATTTGATTCCAAAAATTTGTTCATTGATCATTACAGAATGTCTCTCTGGTACTTCCAGCTCCTTCCCCTTTTCTCAACCATGATTCCCCTCCCCCTGCCCCTTCCCATTCTCAGTCCACAACAGAGACCCATATCCGAGTCAGGTTTATCATCACCCATGTATGTCATGAAATTTGTTTGCTTTTGCAGCAGCAGAACAATGCAATACACAAAATTACTACAGCACTGTGCAAAGTCTTAGGCACCCTGGCTATATATATATATACCTAAGACTTTTGCACAGGGTGAAAAATAGAGTACCATTTCATTGCTTCAAACCATATTGCTTTCAGAGCTAACTGTACTTCAGAATCAGAATCAGAATCAGGTTTATTACTTCTGTCTTATGTGATGTAAAATTTGCACTTTTGCTGCAGCTGTGCAGAGCAAAGACATAACATTACTAAAAACTGCAAAATAAATAAATAGTACAAAATCCAAAGTAAATTTATTATCAAAGTGCATATATGTCACCATATACAGCCCTGAGATTCATTTTCCTGTGGGCATAACCAGCAAATCTATAGAATAGTAACTATAACAGGATCAATGAAAGATCAACCGGAGTGCAGAAGACAACAAACCTGTGCAAATGTAAATATAAATAAATAGAAATAAATAACGAAAACCTTGGAAAATGAGATAAAGAGTCCTTAAAAGTGAGATCAAAGCAACACACACAACAAGCTGGAGGAACTCAGCTGGCCAGGCAGCATCTACGGAAAAGAGTACAGTTGATATTTCGGGCCGAGACCCTTCAGCAGGACAGGAGAACAAAAGGTGAGGAGTCAGAGTGAGAAGGTGGAGGGAGGGGAGGAAGAAACACACGGTGTCATGTCCCCAGGAGTGAGGTCATAGTTTGTAGGAAGATTTCAAAGATGGGGCAAGTGACTTTAGTTATTCCCTTTTATCCAAAGGCCTGATGGCTGATGGGTTTTAACTCTTCTTGAACCTGGTGGTGCGAGTCCTGAGACTCTTATACCTTCTCCCTGATGGCAGCAGTGAGAAGAAATCATGACCTGTGTGGTGGGTTCTTTCCTATGACAGCATTTCATGTAGATGTTTTCAATAGTTGGGAGAGGTTTATCTGTGGTGAATTAAGGAATAACAAGGCAGGGTTTATGAATCTTTGAGAATCCTGACAGCAGAGGGATGAAGCTGTTGCAGATTTGTTAAGTGTGCGTCTTCAGGCTTTTGTAGCAAGAAGAGAGAATGTGCTAAATGGCAAGGGTCCTTGGGGATGGATATCATGTTCTTGAGGCACTGCCTCTTGCAGACACTCCCAATGGTGGAGATGGTTGTGTCCATTATAGATCTGGCTAGAGTGGTGGTGTGGAGCTATGTCTCTACCAAAGGAGGAATAAGACCTCCTTACAGGAACTAGCTTACAGGTCACCTTTGGGCAAGGTGTAGCACCTGCTTAGCCTCCCCGATCAGGGTCACGTGAAGCCAGGGGAGCAGGTGGTGGATGGTCATATGAGCAGCTGGTACATATAGCAAATCCTGGTTATGGGACCACTGACACCAGGCAGACAATCTCCAAAGAGTATTGATAATGGCTGGGGCAATCTGCCTCATAAAGACACTGCCCCGAAGAAGGCAATGGCAAACCACTTCTGCTGAAAAATCTGCCAAGGACAAACATGGTCATGAATAAGATCATGAGCACCCATGTCAATATGACACAGCACATAAAGATGAAGACTAAAACCCTCCATAGCTTTTTGCAGTCCTGTGCATGAAACTCCATACGTGGCAGTGATGCAACCAGTCAGAATTCACTCCACTGCATATTTGTCAGTCTTTAGTGACGTACCAAGTCTCGTCAAACTTCTAATGAAGTAAAGCTTTTGACATGCCTTCTTCATGATTGCATCAACATGTTTGGCCCAAGATGGATCTTCCAAGATGTAAATGCCCAGAAACTTGAAGCTGCTCAGCTTCTCCACTGCTGACCTCCCAACGAGGACCAGTGTGTGTTCTCCCAACTCCTCTTTCCAGTCTTTGGTCTTGCTGACAATGAGTTTGAGGTTGTTGTTATGACAGTATTTAACTTGTCAACCTATTTCATTCTTGTATACCTCATCGCCATCTGAGATTTTTGCAATAACATTGGTGTCATCTGTGAATTTAAAGGTAGTTTTGAACTGCGCTTAGCCATGCAGTCATGAGTGTAGAGAGAGTAGAGCAGTGGGTTAAACACATATTCTTGAAGTGTGCCTGTATTGATTGTCAGTGAGGAGGAGATGTTATTACTGATCTGCACTGACAGTGTTCAATATCATCATAGCTTCAGTATTAATCGTCAAGCTTCTAATTCCGAGCTTCCTCTGCAAATGGATCCTTGACTTCTTTATTGGTCTCCCAATAATGAAGTTGAGGATCCAGTTCCAGAATGAAGAACAGAAGCCCAGGTTTAGAAGTTTGGCAATTAATACTGAAGTGCTGATGGTATTGAATACTGAAGAGTAATTGACAAAAGCAGCCTAATGTATGATTTGCAGTCACCTAGGTGCTGCAAAGCAAAGTGGAAATCCAGAATGATCATGTCCACTGCAGATGATTTCATCTCATCTCATAGTTTCATCTCTTGCTGAATTCTGTTTCCAGCTGAAGGGGAAGAAGGGGAAAAAAGAACTCTTCCACATAGATTCTGATGAATAAATTCCAGATTCAAAGCAGGGATGGAAATAGACCTACGGACATTGAGTATACCTTCTGGTGATCTCTTAGTCCACAGCGAGAGTGAGTAACACCAATCAAGACGCTCATCGTCGGCCAACTTGCAGAACACTCAGCAAGGGTCAAACCTGTCCATAACACAAGGGTTTCTCATGACAACTGAAGTTCCTTCATTGCTCTGGTTAAGTGCTTTCAAATGCAGCTCTGTATCTGCTACACCTAATCACTGCTGTATTTGTAAATGGTTTATCAGTGGCCAGGCTGCATCTCTGATTATTGGCTGGCTAGCAAAGAATCAGCCGTATGAGGCAAATCGTTACTTTTTTAATTTTACTATGGTAATTGTGACTTAATTTCACCAATTCAGAGAAAACAATTATAGGTATAATTACTAAAGTCGAGAGTATTATGATAATTCTGTGGTTCATAGTTCTATTAGCTGCTAATAAATCTCTCCCAATACTCATTATAATTTTGCAATTTCTGTGATGAGGGAAGTTGATGTTCACCAGCAGGAGAATTTACAATTTAACAAAAAGGTTGAACATAGTTGTAAACCTATGCTAGACTATAAATTATCTGGATCTCAGGCATAGGAAAGTACGCGTGGCTACACGGAGTGAGGACCATAGGAGCATGTGGAGATCTCAAACAACAGAAGGGTTTTGAAAACATGAGAGAGTCTGCAGATGCTGGAAATCCGAAGCAACACACAAAATGCCAGAGAAACTCAGCAGGCCAGGCAGCATCTAGGGAAGTGAATAAACGATTGATCTTTCAGGCCGAGAGCCTTCTTCAGCCCTGAAAGGATGTCAAGAAGTTGCCAGAATAAAAAGGTGGGTGAAGGAGAAAGAGGATAGCTGGATGGTGATAGGAGAAGCCAGGTGGATGGGAAAGGTAAAGGGCTGGAGAAGAAGGAATCTGATAGGAGAAGCAAGTCAACCATAGGAGAAAGGGAAGGAGGAGGGGACTCAGGGGGAGGTGATAGGCCGGTGAGAAGAGGTAAAAGGCCACAGTGGGGAATAGAAGAGGGGAGAGGGAGGGAAGAAAGTACTGGATGAAGAAATTGCTATTCATGCCATCAGGTTGGAGGTTACCCAGACAAAATATAAGGTGTTGCTCCTCCACCTTGAGGATTTGAGTTAAAACCTAGCTATATAACAGGGAACATAGTCAGAATCAGGTTTAGTATCATTGGAATATGTTGAGCAATTTATTGTTTTGTGGCAGCAGTATATTGCAATATATAATAACGAAACTGTAAATTACAACAAGAAGTATATACAAAAAATTAAATTAAATAAATATTGCAAAAAGAGAGGGAAATACTTTTTAAAAGAACTTATTAAAACTTAGTTAAAAACTTATTATAAAGCCTGTGTCATTTAGAGCACTTGAATAAAATAAGAAACAAGGCCCTTCTGGCTCAGCAGGAAAAAATGATAAAGAAAAATAAATTTAAACATCTTTTTCTTAGTTTCTGGAGACCATTTCAGGATATTAGTGATGGAAGCTTGAAAACAGAACACTGCCAATGCTTTTGTTTAGTTTTTAATTAGTGATACAATGTAAATAGGCCCTTCTGGCCCTTTGTGTTTCACAGCCCAGCAATCCCTGACAACCATGACTTAACCTTAAGCTAATTATGAGACAATTTACAATGACCAATTAACCTACCCAGTATGTCTTTGGACTGTGGGTGGAAACCAGAGGACAAGGAGAAAACCATGCAATTCATGGGAAGGATGCACGGTCTCCTTACAGAGGACACTGGAATTGAACTCCAAACCTTGATGCCTCGAGCTGTAATAGCATCCCACTAACAGTATTGTGGCATCCAGGGAGTGAAGTATTACAGACTGGAAGTACAGCACTTAAGGAATAGGGAAGAGGATGAAAATACTAAATGATAATGTTAACAATGTTTCCCACTAATTATCTGCCATGGGGTATTATCTTAGCCAATGAAACAAGTCTAGATTAAGGTATGAGGCATGCACATTAACAGAATAGTGATCATTTTGTAAGATGAACGTGCTCAGCTTGCTTCTGGCCCCACTGTAGGGAATTACCTTTTCTTTTTATACCGTACTGTGCAAAAGTTTAAGATAGACATATATATATATAGCTGGGGTGCCTAAGATTTTTGCATAGCACGGTAGTAAGTTTTTGTATTACACTGTAAAGCTACCACAAAAAGAAAGCAAATTTCATGACATATATGAGTGATGATAAATCTGATCATGACATGGGTCTCTATCATGGATTGAGAGTGGGGAGGGGGCAGGGAGAGGGGAATCATGGTTGGGAAAAGGGGGAGGGAGCAGGAAGCACCAGAGAGACATTCTGTAATGATTAATAAACCCAGTTGTTTGGAATCAAATGACCTTGCCATGCTCACACTTGTCCTTGGCACTCCTTCTCAGCCAGCTGTCCCACAATACCCTCCCGTGGTGCTCCACTCTTGCTATTCCCGACATTCTTTGCTCCCACCAGATATACAAACTCACTCTCTGCTTCACATTGACAAATACAGCACAATGGAAAAGTCTTAGGCGTCCCAGATTTTTTATACGGTTTCAGATGGTATGACGTCCAAAGAGCCCTGATCTCAGTATCATCCGGCTGTCTGGGATTACCTGGAGAGACAGAAGGATGTGAGGCAGCCAAAGTCTGCAGAAGAACTGTGACAAGTTCTCCAAGGTGCTTGGAACAACTTACCAGACGATTTTCATATAAAACTGCACGACAGTGACCTAAGAGAATTGATGCAGTTTTAAAGGCAAAGTGTGGTCATGCCAAATATGGATTTGATTTCGTTTTCTACTGATTACCGCTCTTTATAGTAATTTTTTTGGTATTTAGAAACTTTTCATTTCATTATTTTTGAAAGCTTCTTCACTTACAGAATTTTTTTACTTTTGCACAGTGCTGCTTATGTGCCTAAGACTTTTGCACAGTACTGTATATCTGAGTATTTCTTTACAATGAAAGGAGACAGCAGCACTCATGAGGTTTGATTGAAAGGGATTTAGAAAACGATAACAAAGAAAATGGTCTGGTGAATTCACGGCAACTGTTTAAAATCAACGAAGGCAGATTGCAGTACCACAAAAACACATCAAAGATAGAGAACACAAACATTCATTGCTTTGACATTATCAATGGATGAATCTTATCACAATTATTGACCATGATCTTTAAAAGCACTGGGTGAGATTGACACTGTAAAGAAAGAATGGCTTTTCAAATAGTTTGCATCCAACTTAACACTGAAGTATTTGATTTGTGACAGTCATAGAGCTGTAAAGTCACAGAAAAGTACAGCGCAGAAACAGACCCTTCAGCCCATCTAGTTTGTGCTGACCCATTTAAACTGCCTACTCCCACCGACCTGCATTGGGACCATAATCCTACCATCCATGTACCTATCCAAATTTCTCTTAAACATTGAAGCTGAGCTTGCATGAACCACTTTTCACTGTCAGCTCATTCCACACTTTCACAACCCTCTGAGTGAAGAAGTTTCCCCTCGTGTTCTCCTTAAATTTTTCACTTTTCACCCTTAACCCATGACCTCCAGTTGTAGTCTCACCCAAATTTCAGTGGGAAAAGCCTGCTTGCAGTTACCCTATCTCAGCCTCTCATAATTTTGTATACCTCTGTCAAATCTCCCCTCAACCTTCTACGTCAGATGACTCAGGCTTGATGAAACTATTGGTTTTTTATTTGTGTGTTCCCGCTATTGTTCTAATTTGTGAAACAAGCAAAGTGTTTTGATGTGGAAAGGGAATTTGATTCCCCACCATTCCTCTTCCCATAATTACACTCAGAGCAGCTTTTGTTTAAGTTGGCAAGTGTCCTGGTAAGCTTTCCCCTTGGTCTAAGTCCGACACAGAGCTTTACTATGTTCAGCTAGGCTCCAGAAATGCTCCTGAGTATTGTCTGCATGGTGGAGTACAAAACTTACTATTCATAAACTTGTTTTAATAAGAATTTGAACACTTTAAGTTTAAGTCAATGCTATTGGTGACATTAGATGTTCTATGATTAAAGCTTAACTGACTCACTCTCTGGACACATTTTCCTTCCAACATTGGGTGGTCTTGCACTCCAAGTTCATTAGATTTATTTAACATGCTTTTGGAGATTATTTTTCTTAGTGTGACCAGAGGTTTACTTACCGTACCTGAAGAGGTTACAACTGCTTCTTTACAGGATGGTAATTAATTATCAATGCATTGAGAATTAGCTCTGCCAATTAACATCTACACCGGGAGTTCCCAACCATTTTCATGCCATGGAGCCTTGCCATTAGCCATGGAATCCTTCCATTAACTGAGAGGTCTGTGGACTCCAGGTCGGGAACCCCTGATCTAAAGAACTGACAATATAAGAAAAGTGGAATTAAAACAAAATATTTTTCTGGCTGATGGAAATAAATCTGGCAGATGGCCGATTTACATTGTTACGTATCCCGTAACTGGATCACTTACCAGCAAAGATAGAGAGGTCCGTTGAAGTCTGATGGCACTATCTTTTAGAAGTTTTTATTTATAAAGGGGCACAAAAGTAAGGTTAATACAAACATTCAGATAACATACGTCATCAATACTCAATCTAAAGCGCAGGTATAGTAATAATCAATAAGAAACAAGCTCGATCGTTGTCTAGGGGTAATATTTTGTCCGATGAAAATATAAAAGTCTCTCGAGGTCACTGCAGTTCCACCAGCTGCCGTCCTTTGGGTGTCGCGTTGGTGCACTTTGTTGGAGAGAGAGAGAGATAGGTATAGAATGGAACCGTTACCCGGCGGGTTTTCCAACCTTTATGAGTTTGATCCGTCGGAGTCTCGTTGGGGAGTGGTCGTTCACTTGTGGCCTCTCCTGTAGCTAAAGCCGTTCTTTCGTGGTGAGGTCGCCAATCCCAGGCAAGGAAAGGACGCACACGAGCCCCCCACCGGCTGTCGCTATTAAACGCTGTCACAGGATTTCTAGCGTGTCTTCTGGTGCGTCTGGGGGGCCGTCTTTACAACCCCTCTTTTATCTGAACTCACGGGGTCTCAGATGTCAATCAGGTTGGGATGATGCAATCCCTCTCCGTCTCTCCACCCACGTTGCCCTAAGGGTATACACGTAGTACAGTTCCCAATTCACAAAAGTGTCTCCACGAGACAATGACCACAGTCGCCAGCTTTTGCCTCACCGTGAAACGAGGGACACCGCACGTATCTTTCTCTTCTCTTGGGTTATTGACCCCCCCTTCACTAGGGCTCTTGCGATTCTCACAAAGGAGGGGGCTGGGGTCATAACAACATTAGATAGGACTGAAGTGATAGAAAGTTTTATTCGACAGTGGTCTGAATTGAGGTTGACCTGGGGCTGGGTACTGAAGGAACTATTTCATACCTTATTGATGGTATAATATGAAATCTACAACAGTGATACTAAAAGGCTGCAAATCACAGGAAAAGAAGAGCAAAATAGGCCACCTGGCCCTTTCAAACCTGTTCTACCATTCAATATTATAATGGATGAACTACCTCAGGTCTTAACTTCTCCTCTGTTCCTACTTCCCATAGCCATCAGTCATCTGAACTTTGAAAAAAATCCATGTCCACTTTAAATACTTGCAATGAGCTAACCTCTACAATTCTCTTGGCCAGAGAATTCCTGACACTGATTATGAACAGCTCCTTATCTTGAGAAAATGAACCCCATTCAAGACTCTCACACTAGTGAAAACATCTTGATATCAATCCTATCATGCCTCTACGTTCAATATCATCACCCCTCATTCTTTTGAACTCTACAGAATATAGACCGAACCTGCTTAGCCTCTCTTTTGCAAAGTTCAAAGTAAATTTATCATCAAACTACGTATATATCACTATATACAGTCCTGAGATTCAGTTCCTCGAGGGCACGCTCAATAAATCCATAATAGAATAATAATTACAATAGAATCAATGAAAGACTGCATCAACTTGAACATTCAACCAGTGTGCAAAAGTCACAAATTGTGCAAATGCAAAAAAGAAATAAATAATAAGAATAAATAATTAAGTAATAAATATCACAAACATGAGAAGAGTCCGTGAAAGTAAGACTATTGGTTGTGGGAACATTTCAATGAAGGGGAAGTGAAGTTGAGTGAAGTTATCCCCTTTGGTTCAGGAGCCTGATAGTTGAGGAGTAGTAATAGTTCGTGAACCTGGTGGTGTGAGTCCTGAGGCTCCTCTACCTTCTTCCTGATGGCAGCAGCGAGAAGAGAGCACGTTGTGGGTCCCTTATGATGGTTACTGCTTCCTTGCGACAGCGTTTCAAGTAGATGTGTTGGAGAGGATTTTACCTGTGATCGATTGGACTTTATCCACTACTTTTTCATAGGATTTTCCAGGAATGACTATAGAGTTCTCTCCAAGGGGGCCAAAACTTTGCTGAGTACTCCAGGCATGACCTCACCATCACTGTATAATTGTAAAAAAAACTTCTCTATTATCAGATCCAACCAATTTGCAATAAAAGACCAGACAGTAGCAGGTTGACTGGCCGTCAGAATGATTAGTTAAGTAAAGAGAATTGTAAAATAATACATTTTAACAAGTAAGGAAAGCTAGAGAAAAGATACCCAGTCTTATTTGAACCTTCCATTTACAGAATGTGGCATTGTTGATCTGTAGGTATTCTTTCTTGCACTTTACCTTTGCCAGCAGTATTCGCGGCAGGAACATAGCATCGACTGAGTCTTATTTATGATTCTTTTGTGCCTTTGAACTGAGCCGGATGGAAGAAGAGAAACACAGTGGTGAATTGCTGGTTAACAGAGGCAGAGGTAGGCAGGCATTTACTGAGTCACATAAAGAGACATCACAGAAACAGGCCTTCCACCCATCGAGTGCCCTGCCGTTATCTACCACCCATCTACACTTCTGTGGGGGACATTCTAACTGGCTGCATCACTATGGAGATAGGGGCACTGCACAGGATCGAAATGAGCAGCAGAAAGTTGTAAACTCAGTGATCCTTATCATGGGCACTCGACTCCTCAGCATCCAGGACATCTTCAAGGAGCGATGCTTCAAAAAGGCAGTGTCCATCATTGAGGACCCCCGTCACCCAGGACTTGCCCTGTTCTCAGTGCTACCATTGGGGAGGAGGGACAGGAGCATGAAGCCACACACTCAGTGATTCAGGAACAGCTTCTTACCCTCTGCTATCAGATTTCTGAATGGACATTGAACCAATGATCACTGCTTCACTACTTTTTTTCCGTTTTTACACTATTTATTTAATTTAACTTTTTAAGTATACTGTAGCAAGGGTGCTTAAGACTTTTGCACAATGTTGTAGTAATTTTATGCGTTACGCTGTACTGCTGCTACAAAGAAAAGCAAATTTCATGATGTATGTGAGTGATGATAAACCCGATTCTGATATGGGTCTCTATTGTGGACTGAGAGTAGGAAGGGGGCAGGGAGAGGGGAATCATGGTTGGGAAAAGCGGAGGGAGAAGGAGAGGGGAGGGAATGGGAAGCACCAGAGAGACATTCTGTAATGATCAGTAAACCAATTGCTTGGAATAAAATACCCTTGGGTGGTGTCTCAGGGCTGGGTGTGACCTGCTCCACCCCTCAACCTTGGCACTCATTCGCTGCCACCTGTCCCACACCCTCCCCGTGGCACATCACCCTCACCATTCCCACCATCCTTTGCTCCTACCAGATTCATAAACTCGCTCTCTGCTCCACATTGACAGAAACAGTACTGCGCAAAATTCTTAGGCACCCTAGCTACAGATATGTGCCTGAGACTTTGCGCAAGGCATGGTACATTCTCCCCATTATCATGTGGA
Organism: Hemitrygon akajei; assembly: GCF_048418815.1. Classification (NCBI taxonomy): domain Eukaryota; kingdom Metazoa; phylum Chordata; class Chondrichthyes; order Myliobatiformes; family Dasyatidae; genus Hemitrygon; species Hemitrygon akajei. The sequence continues at coordinate 77,568,778 of NC_133137.1, read as the reverse complement.
TTTCTTCTGGGTGCTCCACTTTTCTCCCCCCTTCCGAAGATGTTCAGTACAGGTTAGGGTTAGTTGGTGCTGGAAGTGTGGTGACGCTTGTGGGCTGCCCCCAGCACAGTCTTCACTGACTTGATTTGTTGCAAATGATGTTTTGATTTGTCAATGTACATGTGATAAAAGAAACTAACCTTTAAAATCTCTATCTCTATACCTGATCTTTTGCATCTTGTAAATTTGAAGACATGGCGGGATAAGGGGAAAGTGGGATGTTAGGAACAAACACGTCCTTATCTTCTGCAACCGTGGGCCGCCATGGTTTGTGTGAAGCTTGGACCCCATTCTTCCGGCATGGAAGTTGTGGCATGTTCCACTTATACACGATCAGCACTTGAAGTCTGGTGGCTGAGACATCGTCTACCTCTTCCACCCAACAAAGGAGGACTCCAATAGAAGCTCAGACCTCATAGTTGAATCTTGCCCAGATATCATGCTGGCCAAGAAACCGTGTTGAAAGGTATTTAGGAATTGTCGTAGCACCTCTTCAGTTTGGTTTATGGTTGAAGCTGTTGGCCTCTCATGTGTTAACTCAGGGAATTGTTGAATCCAGTTTTTCCTTTGGTGTATACCACTGCTACAATGTGTTGGTAGAGGATGGTGCAAGTGTTCAAGGTGGTTGATTGAGTGCCAATCCACTGGGCCGTTTTGTCCTGGAGAGCTTCAACGTTCTGCCAAAAGTGAAGAACTTCATGACATTTACATTGCCCCATTTCTGGCACTGAAAAGCCAGAAATTAGGTAACACGGCAACGCAGTGGTTACCGCAATGCTTTACAGTGCCAGGTGTAACATAGGGGTTTGATTTTGTATGTTCTCCCAGTGACTATGTGGGTTTCCCCCACATGCTCTGGTTTCCTCCTACATCATATGAGGAACATTTCTTGGCTCTGGGCCTTCACTCACTGCAATTCAGAAGAATGACAGGGGGATCTCATTGAGACCTATTGAATATTGAAAGGCCTTGATAGAATGGATATGGAGAAGGTGTTTTCTTTGGTGGGGGAATCTGAGACCAGAGGACACAGCCTCAAATAGAGGAACATCAATTTAGAAAGGAGATGAGGAATTTCTTCATCCAGAGAGTGGCGAATCTGTGGAATTTGTTGCCACAGGGAACTGTGGAGGCCAAATCATTGGGTATCTTTAAGGCAGAGGTTGGTAGATTCTTGATTAATCAGGGCATGAAGGGATACGGGGAGAAGGCAGGAGACTGGGGCTGAGAGGGAAATGTATCAGCCGTGATGAAATGGCGAAGCAGACTCGACGGGCCAAATGGCCTAATTCTGCTCCAATGTCTTATGGTCTTATGCATGGTTAGGATTAATGAGTTGTGGGCATGCTATGTTGGTGTGGATGTGTGACAACACTTGTGAGCTGCCCGGCACGATCCTCGCTGATATGATTCGATGCAAACAATGAATCTCACTGTATGTTTCAATGCGTACGTGACAAATAAAGCTAATCTTCATAAACGTTATCTTTATGGAAATAACATTTCACATTGCAGAATGCCAAGCATCTCAAACTTCAAAGTAGGTTTATTATGGAAGTGTATACGCATTCTGTATACAGTCCTGAGATTCATCTCCTTACAAGCAGCCACAAACCAAGAGGGAATCTGGTAGAACCCAATGAAGAACAGGAGGCTTTCAGACACCAAAATGTGCAGGAAAGGAAGTGTGTAAAGTGTAAGTCCACGGCCTCGAAGCCAGTCACAGCAGACCCAGGAGCCCGATAGTTGCAGGCCACAGCCTCAGTTCAACACAGAAATGAGTAAACCTCACAGAGAAGCGAGCTGACCACCACCCATCCCTAACCTCCGGCCCCACCATCCTGACCTTTTCAATCTGGCCCAGTGCTTCATCTGATGCACACAAACAAACAGAGAACTGAACGCCTGGTACAGAAAAATTTGCCATATTTTCTATGTCGGAATCAGGTTTATTATCAATGGCACGTGTTGGGAAATTTGTTAACTTAGCAGCAGCAGTTCAATATAATATAGGAGAAAAAATAAATAAGGAAATCAATTACAGTATATGTAGATTTCAACTCAAAAATTATGGCCCCAAGATGTAAATAAAGCTTATAAAGCATTTTAGATACGTTGCTCTTGTCAAGCACCATCCTCCAAAAGTGGAACTTCCCGGGGTCCAAACACTTTAATTCCAGTTCTCATTCTGTATGCCAAGATGGAGGAACTGCACCTTTTATTCTGACTGGGCAGCCTCCAACCTGATGGCAGGAATATCGATTTCTCCTTCCAGTAAAAAAAATGTCCTTCACTTTCCCCTGTTCTTCTATTCTCCACTTTGGCCTCTTACCTCTTCTTAACTGCCTATCATTCCCCCCCACCCGGCTCCCCTACCCCTTCCCTTTCTCCTGTGGTCCACGCTCCTCTCCTATCAGATTCCTTCCTTTCCAGCCCTTTACCTTTCCTATCCACCTGATTTCACCTGTCCTCCTCCACCACCCCCCCCTCTCAATCTTTTTATTCTGGCATCTTCCCTTTTCTTTTCTAGTCATGAAGAAGGGTCTTGGCCCAAAATGTCAACAGTTTATTTCTCTCTACAGATGCTGGCTGATCTGCTGAGTTCCTTTAGCATTTTGGGTGCGTTGCTTTAAATATGTTGATCCTGTTTGAAGATAATCCCTGAGAATTGTATGTCCTGGTTTAACTACATAGATAAATACATTTATCAATATATCTGTAGATATCTTCTATAGATGCACAGTGGAAAGTATCCTGACTGTTTACGTCATGTCCAAAGAATGGAAAATCCTACAAAAAGTGCTGGATACAGCCCAGTCCATCACAGCAAAAGCCCTCCACGCCATTCAGCAGATCTACAAGGAGTGCTGATGCAAGAAAGAACCATTCACCATCCAGGCCGTGCTCTGGCTGCTGCCAACGGGAAGGAGGTACAGCAGCCTCAGGCCCCACTCCACCTGGTTCAGCAACCCTTCAGCCATCAGGCTCCTGAACCAGAGTGAATAACTCCACTCACCTCAACACTGAACTGACTCCTCAGCTTATGGACTCACTTTCGAGGACTCTGCAACTCATGTTCTCACAATTATTTTATTTTATGTTTTAATTTATGTATAGGATCATAGAGTCATAGAGAAGTACAGCACGGAAACAGATCCTTCGGGCCATCTAATCCGTGCTAAATATATAAGCATTCTAGTCCCATCGACCAACATATTTATTATGCATTTGCACAGTTTATTTTCTTTTGTACATTGGTTATTTGTCTGTGTAATATTTAATTGATTTCACTGTATTTCTCTGTTCTATTGTGAATGTCTGCAAGAAAACGAATCTCAGGGTAGTATATGGTAACATATGTACTTTGATAATGAATTTACTTTTATTTATAAACTATACACAGGTGTTTGTTGAAACTAGTGGATAAAAAGAAATCAGGGCAGGCACTACAAAGCTCATGTTGTATTTTTAGCTTTCAGTAGGGTTAGAATTCTTTCTTTAAATACATTTTCCAAAATAAATTGAAGGATAATAGAATGAAACTATAGTCTCAGATGTTGAGGATCATAAATGCCGTAATATTTTAGTTGAAAGATTCTCATTCACAGAAATGCTTCTTCACTGCCTATTTGAAGTAGATAACTTTGAAGTCACATGCTGTTGTTTCTTTTTTTGGGGGATTTATACTTAAAACCATTGTCAGCTCGGTGAGATTTCGATCCATGTGACTTACAAAAGAAGGTGACAGACACCAAAAAAAAAGAAACCTTCAGACTAATAACGTGGCCTACCACAGCTTGAAATTGAATCCATTGTGAAACATGCTGATCAGTTTCAAAAATGTATATATTACCTTGATTATAAATTAGAATGACGTCTTAACACTTCACGTGAGTAATGATGTGGAACCGTTCGCCAAAATGTTTGCATTGATGACACCGCTTATTGTAAACTGACATTGATAAATAATCAGAAAGGTACGGGGCAAAGAATAGAATTGTGTGAGCTGTGTTAGCTTTGGGATTGAACAGTCAGTCAGTTTTATCTCAGTGTTTGATTGTACTATCTAACCTTTGCCTTCATTGGCCCAGTTTCTCTCCCACTGAAATAACAGCCGTTTCAATATAATTTCTGATTTTCCTGAGGCCAGGGGGTTAACCCTCGAAATTCATCAGGTCTGCAGATCTTCATCGTTGTCAGAATCAGGTTTAATATCACTGGAATATGTTGTGAAATTTTGCAGCAGCAGTATACTGCAATACATAATAATAAAAACTGTGAATTACACTAAGAAGTATATACATTGTATATAACTATATATATTAAAATGTCAAATAAGTAGTGCAAAAATAGAAAGACAAAAGTGGTGAGGTAGCGTTCATGGGTTCAATGTCCATTCGGAAAATGGATGGCAGAGGGGAAGAAGCTGTTCCTGAATTGTTGAGCGCGTGCCTTCATTGTGAAGAGGGCACATCCTTAGTGATGGATGCGACATCTTTGAGGTGTCGCTCCTTGAAGATGTCCTGGATGCTGGTGAGGCTGGTGCCCACGATGGAGCTGACCGATTTCACAGCTTATTTAGATCTTGTGCAGCACTACGCACCCGCCCCCCCCTGCCCCCCCATCCATACTGGATGATGATGCAGCCAGTTAGACTGCTCCCAACAGTACATCTGTAGAAATTTATGAGTATCTTTGGCGACGCAACAAATCTCCTCAAACCCCAACTGGAAATACAATTGTGTCTTCTTTGTAATTGCATTGATCTTTTAGGCCCAGGACGGATCCTCAGAGATGTTGACACCCAGGGGCTTGAAATTGTTCACCCATTCCACTTCTGATTCCTCTATGAGAACTGCTGTTTGTTCCCTGTTCTTGCCCCTTCTGAAGTGCACAACCACTTCTTGCTGACATTGAGTGCAGGATTGTTGCTACGATACCACTCAACTAGCTGATCTATCTCACTCGTGTACATCCTCACTTCACCATTTGAAATTCTGCCAACAACAGTTGTGTCTTCAGCAAATTTATAGAGGGCATTTGAGCTCTGCCTAGCCACACAGTCATGAGAGCAGAGAGAGTAGAGCAGTGGGATAAGCACACAACGATGAGGTTTGTCTCGCCTGTCTTGCTCTTCCTGATAATTTTCCAAGATTAGACTAATTCCCACCATTGTTGAGGTCCCTGAAGATAACTTTGTAGCAGTATGGCATGAATTTGATATGAAAAATCAAACAATTCTAAACACTTCAAACTCTCTAACAACTCACTGGCTGAAAGTTTGCATAGTCTCTTTCTGTGGGGCACTTTCCCTGAAATTGGGATATGCCTCCAACCGTTCAAAAGTCAAGAGGTTATGATGCAATTTTATGAAACTCTTGTTAGGCCATGCCTGCAGTATTGCTTACAGTTCTGGTCTCCCCATTATAGGAAGGATGTTAAAGCTTTGGAGAGGGTGCAGAAGAGGTTTATCAGGATGCTGCCTAGTTTAGAGGGTGTGTGCTATCATGAGAGGCTGGACAAACTTGGGTCATTTTCTCTAGAGCTTTGGAGGCTGAGGTAAGATCTGATCGAGGTTTACAAGATTATGACAGGCATAGATAGAGTGGGCAGAGAGTATCTGTTTCTCACGGTTGAAATGTCTAATACCAGAGGGCGTGCATTGAAGGTGAGAGGGGGTAGCTTCAAGGGGATGTGACGGGAAGGTTTTTTACTCAGAGAGTGGTGGATGCCTGGAATGCGTTGCCTGATTTGGCGGTACAGCTTTCAAGAGACATTTGGACAGGCACATGGATGTAAAGAGGATGGAGGGATATGGACATGGTGTAGGTGGGAGGGATTAGTGTTTGGGTGTTTTTGAATTAGTCTTTAACTGGTTTAACATTACACTGTGGGCTGAATGGCCTGTTTCTGTGCTGTGCTGTTCTATGCTCTAAGTGAAAAATAAGGATGTAGGGTAACAGTGTTATTTCCAGTGTTGAACTAATTTTGCCACCCCCCCCCCCCCCCCCACATCAGCTTTTACTTTAAGCATATCCCGCGTAACTACAAACACAAGAAAGTCTGCAGATGCTGGAAATCCAGAGCAACACACGCAAAATACTGGAGGAACTCAGCCGACTAGGCAGCATCTATAGAAATGAATAAACAGTCAATGCTTTGAGCTGAGACCCTTCATCAGGACTCATAACCACTCATTGATTTGGTAGACTGCAAGGCGAAGTAAGTGATCTGTAGGGGATTTTTATTTGATGTGTAATCAAAGCTCATTTGCATAGGAATAATGATCTTTGAAGTGGTATTTTTATCTGCAATTTGCATTAACATGTCATAACATTTAAAGCGATAAACTGCATTTACAAAGGGGTGATCAGAAGTTATATTCTTATTTTAACTTGAAGTATCTAAAGACCTGATGGTATTATTTTATAAAATTATTTGAACATAGTTTGAGTCATTTTGATAGGCAGAAGGTGAAACTTTAAAAGGATCTGCAATAGGATTCCTGAGCTGCGGGGTCTGGAGGTCCTGAGTTGTAAGGAAAGATTAAAGAGGCTAGGGTTTTATCTCTTGGAACGTCGAAAATTAGGCGGAGATTAGGATCGAAGTTATGAGGGGTATACATAGGGTAACAGGCTTTTTCCACTGAAGTTGGATAGGACTACAATTAGAGGTCATGGTTAAGGGTGAAAGGTGAAAAGTTTGAGGGGAACATGAGTGGAAACTCGTTCACTCTGAGTGCCATGAAAATGTGGAATGAGCTGACAGTGCAAGTGCTGCATGTAGGCTCTATTTCAACATTGAAGTGAAGTTTGGATAGGTACATGAATGGTAGAGGTACAAAGCGCAATGGTCCCAGTGCAGGTCGACGGGAGTAGGTAGTTTAAATAGTTCTGCACAGGCTAGATGGGCCAAAGGGCCTGATTCTGTGCTGTACTTTTCCATGACTCTGTGACTAAAGAATTTAGGTTCTATACCAAATTGTGATATCTCACCATAATAAATGCGTACTTAATTAATTTCAGGGAACCATCACTGTGTGATGATAAAGGAACCTCAATTCTTATTTTCATTTAACAACGGTCTGCAACTTTTACCCCATGACTATAATATTCCAAAATATTTATAAACGATCTTCATTTTACATCCATATTACTAAACATCTGTGTAAATGTAAGAATGACTTATATTAAGGTCTGTGAACTTTTAAAATTATATTTGCTTTGCAGGTGCAGTGCAGTGAAATGGAGACTGCCACTTTAATAAACTGGGATTGTTACAATTATGCCCACATGCTCTTCCAGGACTGAATTGCAAATGGATCTATAAAGGCACCAGGCAATTGGAGGATAGGTTACAAAGTGGCCATCTGTCATACCATTTATGAAAGTTAACCTTTGTCAGCTATAAAACTGCCTTCAAATCATTCTCCTGTGTAAAACTACTTGCTTTTTATAAAATCTGAGCCCCAAGGCATCGGAAACAACTGAAGAGAATCTTCAGTAAAAAGCCAAGATGATTGGGGAAATAAATGATATTTAGGAACTATAAATATAATGCTACTTTTATGCTGCCACTTACTTGGTTCAGATTCCAAGAGGCTGACGTCCACAAACTAGTTACTGCGTACAGCTCCTGTCTCCCAGCAGTGAAGCTGTAGGCCCAGTTTGTCTCCCGTCGGGATGAGGTGCCTGGATTTAGTAATGTAGCTTTCAGGAGCCAACTCATGATCCCAGACTCCCAGAATCCAGTGCCAGGATTAAGGCAGCACAAAAGCAGCTTTCATTTTACTGACTCCCACCCCAAACAAATTTTGAATCAAGAGGAAAGAACGGATTGAAGTTTAATGCAACTGACTTATCTCCCATTGTCGTTTTTTTCCAATAAGAGTAGGAATAAAATGCACTTTATTGAGTCTTTAACCAAACTCACACCAAATTAGTGTTAAAAAACATAAATAATCTTTGTTTTTTTAAGTATGCTGCAGGAGATGGGAACATCAAGACAATAGGCACGGCTGTTAGAGGCCTCTGCACTCTCTCTCTCTGTCTGTCTCCTCTCACCTCTTTCCCTCTCTCCCCTCCCTCTTTCTCTCTTTCCTCTCTCCCTCTTTCCCTCTCTCCCCTCTCTCCCTTCCCTCCCTCCCTCTCTTTCCTCTCTCCCTTTCCCTCTTTCTCTCCTTCTCTCCTTCTCTCCCTCTCTCCCCCCTCTCTCTCTCTCTCTCTCTCTCTCTCTCTCTCTCTCTCTCTCTCTCTCTCTCTCTCTCTCTCTCTCTCTCTCTCTCTCTCTCTCTCTCTCTCTATGGTGGGGGGTAGAGTTTGCTGGTTCTCAGGTCAGGTCGGGAGTGCTTGAATAAGTGTCGCTTCAGACTGTAACATCAAAGCAGTGATATCTGTCGGCCTCCACTCCTGCTGTGTAACAGGCGACACCTCCCTCTTCCCTGTTAGTGAGAGAGAGAGAGCTTGTGGCATGTCACAGTGCTGGGTTATGGACTGTAATCTTTGTTGGACCTTGATCATGGGCTCTTTGGGGGCTTTGCTATTGCTTCCCTGGTGGATGGTGGGACACTTCCTGCTGGAACAAGTGGAGGGAAGGGGAGGGGGAGGGGCTGATGCTGGTGCATGGGAGGGGAGGGGGGCTTTGGGGTTCTAATATTTTTCTATCATTCATTCTTTCGGGTTTTCTTCTGTTTCATGGAAATCTGCGTAGAATAAGAACTTCAGGCTGTAAACTGTATGCATTCTCTGATCTTAAATGAAACTATTGAACTGTTAAACTGTAGATATAGCATAATTCCTGATTTTAGAACATATATCGAATATTTGCTCTTACAAGATTTATTTACACTTGATGTGGCGATGACAGTACATTTAAACTCATTTTTAAGGCATGACAAGTTTAGTTAATGTTCGACCATATGTCATGTCATTCAAAATAGGTTTTACAGATTATGTGAATTTCTTCATCAAAGTCTAGTGGATGTTTTCTACCGGGATTATTATCACTCCAGTTATGGATATTCAAGATTCAAAGATTCAAAGTGCATTTATTATCGAAGTATGCATGCAGTATACAACCCTGAGATTTGGCTTCTCCACAGACAGTCACAAATCAAAGAGCAACCATGGAACCAACCTGTTCAAAGAAAAACATCAAATATCAAACTGCCCTCTCCCCTTGCGCAAAATAATCATGTAAACGGCAACAAAAAAAAGAGTGAAAACACAAAATATGAAATACAAAATCAAAAGGCATATTTCAGTTCAGTTCAGCTGTGTTTATTATCTGCAGGCCGTCCTGATTCAAAAATCGTCCAGAAGCGGTAACAAGAAAGGAGTGACCAGAAATAGAACACATCATAAACCTGAAGTAGAGTTCAAATCTACAATTTGGGTTAATTAAACCTTGCTCTGGCACCATTTGCCAAGAGCATCGAGGGAGATAGAGGGAGAGAGAGATTTGTTATGTTGTTAATGGTGCCACAAAGTAATTTTAATTTGAGTGAACATTTTTTTCCAATTAATGTTCTAAATCTACAAATCTGATAGCTATTAGAATACTTTATTACATGGTGAAATTTCTTGCAATTTGTTGAAAGTAACCAAGACACATTTAACAAATGTAATACCCTTTCTGAATCAATATAATAGAGAACTTACTCTCCAGAAGAAGGTGGATCTGACGAGGGAGGTACTATATTCCCCATGTGAGATAAAGAATGATTTATAGTAACTGTTTGCAGTGCAGGTTGTCACCATGGTTACTTATGCCTCATTCCTTTAAAACTAGCGCTGGCGGTGGAAAGTATTGAGTCATGAGAAATATATATTTTTGGCTTTTTCTGTATTCTAGAAGTCATTGAAGAAGCTTTTAGTTGTCAAAAGACCTCAGCTGAACAAATGAATCAGATTGTATGCATTTGTATCTACAGTAGGGTATCACCGAATCTACTGAAGTACTTCACCAAATGAAACCTTACTGTTACTCCTTGTGAAACATTTGTCATTTCTCTCTCAAAACTGCATTCATGGTAGCTTGTAGACTGTAAGCAAGAATTGTCTAATAATAGGATTCTGTTTAAGAGATGGGAGGCTTGTCCTTTTCCTTGAAACATTTTTGCTCTCCATTTGATGAAGAAATATTGCATCCACTTTTGTTATTGCAACCCTTTAGAACAGAGATGAGGAGGAATTTCTTTAGCCAGCGGCTGGTGAATCTGTGGGAATTTATTGCCACTGACAACAGTGGAGGCCAAGTCATTGGGTATATTTAAAGTGGCGGTTGATAGGTTCTTGATTAGTAGGGGCTTCAAAGGTTACAGAGAGAAAACAGGAGAACGGAGTTGAGAAGGATAATCAATCAGTCAATTAGCCATGATGTAAAAGCAGAGTAGAGTTGATGGACTGAATGGATTAATTCTGCTCCCATGTCTTAAGGTCTATTGTATATTTAAAGTGGAGGTTGATAAGTTCTTGATTAATTGCTCTTCATTCTTACCATTTGATGAAGAAATATTAGAAAGCGAGAATATAAGAACATAAAAAATAAGAGCAGGAGTCGGCCATCTGACCCGTCAAGCCTGCTCCGCCATTCAATAAGATCATGGCTGATCTGACCATGGACTCATCCTGTGGCCCATCTAAGATGGCGCCGCGTACAGAGGCTGTGTTGCGAACTCTGTTCCAAATCTACAATATACTACTAATTTCTACAATTTTCTTAGCATTTTCTGCTCAGATAGCTAATAGTCACATCAGATACAATAGACTGACCCTACTGAATATCGGAAAGACGGCATTTACCTACTGTGTGCCACCTTTCCTACACTGGGATCCCCTGCTTGTGTGATCCATGGGACACTCATCCCTTACACCGCCACCACCTTGAAAGAAGCGCTGGTGGTGAGGGAGAAGGTCCGGCGTCCTGATGAGGCTGAGACAGCGTGCTAATCGGCCGCCGCTCCCCAGCATACTCCTGGCTAACGTTCAGTCCCTGGACAACAAGCTGTGCGAGCTGACAGCCAGAATCTCCTAACAGTGGGAGACAAAGGAATGCAACATTTTGTGCTTCGTGGAGACCTGGCTGACGGAGGAGATACCGGATCATGCCATCGAGCCCTCTGGGTTCTCCCTGTTCTGGACAGACAGGTTAAAAAACCTCTCTGGGAAGAGTAAAGGAGGAGGGATATGCTTCATGGTCAGCAATGCTTGGTGCGACCCCCAGAATGTGCATGCACTCAAATCCTTTTGTTCCCCAGACCTGGAATACCTGGCGCTGCTCTGCAGACCCTACTGGCTGCCTAGGGAGTTCACGGCTGTTATCATCACAGTGGTGTACATTCCGCTGCAGGCTGATACTGACCTGGCTCTCTTGGAACTGGACCAGACCATCAACACGCTGGAGACTGCACACCCAGAGTCTGCCTTCATCATCGCTGACGAATGTCTCTCTGAAGTTTTGCCAGCACATCCAGGTGAGCACTCGTGGAGATAAGACATTTGACCACTGCTACACTCCCTTCCGCAAAGCTTACAAAGCTCTCCAATGCCCAGCTTTTGGAAAATCAGACCACTCTTCGATCCTGCTTTCGCTGACGTACAGGCAGAAGCTGAAACAAGAGGCGGCCATAGTTAAAACTGTCCACTGCTGTTCCGACCAATCGGTCTCCATGCTGCAGGACTGCTTCGATGACGTCGACTGGAATGTCTCCGAGTTAACTGATGGAGTCACGTGCTTTATCCAGAAGTGCATCGACGATGTTGTCCCCCAGAAGTTGGTCAGTGTCCTCTGAACCAGAAACCCTGGATCAATAGTCCCATGCGAGCAGCACTTACCACATGACAAGAGCTTACATTGCCAGTGGTCAGCAGGAGCTCAGGAAAAGCAGCTACGATCTGTGCAAAGCTATCAAGGCTGCAAAACAACAATACAGAGAAAAACATTGAGTCAAGATTTGCAACGATTAGCACACGTGATTTGTGGCGAGGGTTGCATACCATCGCAGACTTCAAAGACAAATGTAGTAATGTCACCAACATCGCGGCCTCTCTCCCAGATGGGCTCAATCGCTTTTACCCTCAGTTCGATGTCGCGAACTCTGAGCCTCCGAGGAAAGCCACCGCTACAACCTGCAACCCGGTCATCTCTGAGGCCGAGGTACGCAGATGTTTCCAACGAGTGGACAGTCGCAAGGCTGCGGGACCAGACGGCATCCCAGGGCAAGTACTCAGGATGTGCACAGCACAACTGGCAGCTGTGGTTACTGACATTTTTAATCCCTCCCTCTCCCAGTATAGAGTGCCCTCATGCTTCAAATTATCCACCATTGTCCCTGTACCAAAAAAGACCAAGGTAACATGTCTGAACGACTGGCATCCTTTCGCACTCACCTCAATAATAAGCAAATGCTTTGAGAGGCTGGTGAAGGATTACATCTGCAGCATGCTGCCACCCACACTGAGCCTCCTACAATTCGCCTACTGACACAACCGATCGACAGATGACACAATAGCCACAGGTCTACATACCATCCTTACACATTTGGAGAAGAAGAATGCTTATGTGAGAATGCTGTTCTAGGACTACAGTTTAGCATTCAACACCATAATTCCATCCAGGCTCGACAGGAAGCCTTGACCCTGCCTTGTGCAGCTGGATCCTGGACTTCCTCTCAGATTGCTGACAGGCGGTAAAAGTGGCCTCCCTCACCTCCACCCCTCTGACTCTCAACACGGGAGCTCCTCAGGGCTGTGTACTAAGTCCCCTCCTTTACTCCCTGTATACCTATGACTTGCCACCCACAGTTTGGGAAAAACAGTTCCTTCTCATCTCCATCCTAAGTTTACCCCCCGAATCTTGAGGTTATGTCCCCTAATTCTAGTCTATTAATTATCCACTTTTGTTATTTTGTTCCTTTAGAACAGAGATGAGAAGGAATTTCTTTAGCAAAAGTGTGGTGAATCTGAGGAATTCATTGCCACAGACAGCTGTGGAGGCCAAGTCATTGGGTATATTTAAAGTGGACGTTGATAGGTTCTTGACTAGTTAAGACGTCAAAGGTTACGGGATGAGGCTGGAGAATGGGGTTGGGAGAGGTAATAAATCAGCCATGATGGAATAGCAGCCAAATGGATGGGCTGAATGGTCTAATTCTTCTCCTATGCCTTATGTCTATGGTATATTTAAAAACAGAGATTGCTTTATCCTCTTTCCCCCTTGCTCAGCATGTTCCAAATTTCTTCACAATATTAAAAATGCAACTCCTGTCTTGGTTAACAGAAGTGGCAGTTTGGACGTTATGAACACCGGGAGCAGCAAGTGACTGACTGACCTTTTAATGCAGTCTTTTGCTTTTGTTTCAACTAGAGTAGAGGACCCCTGGCTTTGGCTTGCCTTTTACTTTTCTCTCCTCCACCCCTCAAGGGAATGACAGATGCTGGAGCACCTCAATGGATGCCACCTCCCCCTGTTGACCGAAGTTATTCTTCGAAACGGAAGCTGCATTGTGTGCCCCTGTAGGGTATTAGTTACAGGAGGGAATTGGATACCTCTTGCCCAGGCCCGATGATCAATTGATGATCCACATCACACCAGCAGACATTGGACAGTAATTGGGGTTAATGCTCATTGTAACAACCCAACTGCTGATCTAGATAGCATCAGTTTATTTATTTTTTTAGTTACTTAGCGGTACAGAGCAGGGTAGGCCCTCCCTACCCTTCAAGCCGTGCTGCCCCAGCAACCCCTGACAACTCCGATTTAACCCTAACCTAATCACAGGATAATTTATAATGACCAATTAACCTACTAACTGGTACGTGTGGGAGGGAAACTGGAATACCCAGAGAAAACCCACACATTCTACAGAGAGGAGGTACAGAGACTCCTTACAGAACTCCAAACTCCGGAATATCCCCCAGCTGGAATAGCGAGCGGTAACGGCTCCACTAACGTGGTTCCCAGTTATTAAACTACAATGAAAAACCTATTTATGTCTTTTGAATGATATATAAAATTGAGGGTTAGCCTACATTTCCAAGAGGGCATAGGAGATCTCTAGAGATTAGTTAAAGAAATGTAGAGTTATATATTTACCTTTCATCCATATCATTAAAACAAATCTGCTGAAAAAAATCTCTATATAAGTATCCTACTGCATATCGTCACATTAGTATATTGTAAACTGTTAACAAAATTAATTTTAATAGACTTAAATTTCAGAAACAGAATATAATGCACTAACAGAATTCAAACTCTTGTGGGAGAATTTATTGCCACGGTATGCATGAATTCTGTGTACCTTTTCTGCATATCACAGCCACCTTTGCTTCCTTCTTTTTAAAGCATTTGGGATAGCCTGGGGTAATGGAAGTTACTCAATATATGCATTCGTTAAAGGATGTGAAACAGCTTTAGGTTTCTGAACCCCCTGCCGTATCGCCTTCGAAGTGTCTTTGGTTAACCTGTTCTGTACCTTACAATATTTAATTTACACACTTTAATTTGTTATTTAGCGTGATTGATCTGTGGATTTTATCCTTATCTTCATAAGTTATCATGTGTTATATGTGTGTTCAGTGTACTGCTGTGCTTTCCAGCCTGGTTCGGAGAAGCACTGTCTCCTTTCTCTATACATTATATGTATATACACGTATATAGTTAAATGACAATAGACTTGACTTGAACAAAAACTAACATGATTGAGTTTATTGAGGAAATTTAAAATGAGGGTTGGTGATGGAATCATGGGTTGAGGAATGTATAAGAATTTTCAAAAGAAATTTAATGTACAGACTCTTAGTAAGCTTGTCAAGACTGAAGATTGTACAATAAAATTTGCTGTTAAAGAATTAGATAAGAACATAGAACATAGACTGGTATAGCACAGGATTTTCTTCGGCCCACAATGCTGTGCCAAATTAAATAAATTAGTAATCATTAAGTGAGAGTTGACAGAGACTAACAATAAATGGCTTCCACCTGAACTCTAGAGACGTGAACAGTGGCACTTGCTATGGGTCAGTACTGGGATCACTGCTTTTCCCAGTATATATCAATCACTTGGACGTGAATGTACAGACCCCAATTGCCACACTTGCAGGTGATACAAAATCTAGAAGTGTAGTGAGCTGAGCTGAAGATAATAATAGACTTGGGGGCCACTTCTTTTTACGTTAAATGTCAATGATTTGGATGACGGAATTGATGGCCTTGTGGCCAGGTTTGTGGACGACACAAAGATAAGTGGAGGAAGCAGGGAGCCTGCAGAAGGACTTAGACTGATTGGGAGAATGGGCAAAAAAGTGGCAGATGGAATATAGTGTAGGGAAGTATATGCCATGCTCTTTCGTAGAAGGAATAAAGGCTTAAAGGAATAAAGAATGAAGCTATTTTCGATATGGGGAGAACATTTAAAAATCAGAGGTACAAAGGGACTTGGGAGTCCACGTGTGGAATTCCCTAAAGGTTAATTTGTGGGTTGAGTCAGTGGTAACGAAGGCAAAGGCAATATTAGCATTCACTTCAAGACGACTAGAATATAAAAGGAAGGATGTGATGCTGAGGCTTTATAAGGTAACATTCAGATTGCACTTGGAGTATTGTGAGCAGTTTTGGGCCTCTTATCTAAGAAAAGATGTGCTGGCATTGGAGAGGGTCCAGAGGAGGTTCACAAGAATTATTCCTGAAATGAAAGAGCTAACATATGAGGAGTGTTTGATGGCTCTGGGCCTGTAGTCGCTGGAGTTTCATAGAACGAGGGGGGATCTCATTGTAACCTATTGAATGTTGAAAGGCTTAGATAGATGTGGAAAGGATATTTCCTATAGTGGGGGAGTCTAGGACCAGAAGGCACAGCCACAGAATAGAGAAAATTCCTTTTAGAACAGAGGTGAAGAAAAAATTCTTTACTAGAGGGTGGTGAATCTGCGGAATTTGTTGTCACAAACGTCTATGCAGGCCACGTGATTGGGTATATTTAAAGCAGAGGTTGATAGGTTCTTCATTAATCAGGATGTCAAAGGTCACAGGGAGAAGGAAGGAGAATGGGTTTGAGAGGGAAAATATATCAGCCATAATGGAATGGTGGAGCAGACTCAATGGGCTAATTCTGCTCCTATGTCCTATGGGCCTTTGGACTTTGAGTGGATGCAGAGAGGCTGATGAAATCAGTAGAAATTTAGTAAATGAAATTTAATGCTGATGAATATATTGCCTTTCATTAGGAAGAACAAGGAGAGCTGGTATAAGCTAGAGGATGCAACAAACAGAGAGACCTGTGCATGGCTCAATGATAATTGTAGAATGAGTAACCACAATATACAGGATCTGGGCTTAATAAATGGAGGCTCAACAATTTGCTTGTTATGTGCCAGGTCATATGACATGGACAATCATAGCCTTTCCATGACCATGATTGTTCTTGGCAAATTTTTCAACAGAAGTGGTTTGCCATTGCCTTCTTCCGGGCAGTGTCTTTACAAGACGGGTGACCTCAGACATTATCAATACCCTTCAGAGATTGTCTGCCTGGTGTCAGTGGCTGCATAACCTGGATGTGATATGCACCAGCTGCTCATACGACCCTCCACCACCTGCTCCCATGGCTTCACGTGCCCCTGATCAGGGGTGCTACACCTTGCCCAAGGGTGACCTGCAGGCTGGTGGAAGGAAGGAGCACCTTACACCTCCATCGGCAGAGATGTAAATCCACCCCAACACCCGGGAGTACACAGTAAAGATGTCATAAATACTGGTTCAGTCACACTTCAGGAAGGATGTGAAGGCTTACGAAAGGGTGCAGAAGAGGTTTAAACTGGTAATCTGGTTTATTATTGTCACATGTACTTTTCTTACATAACATCGACACAGATAAATTCATTTGAACAGTGCATTGAGAAAGCATATGGAAAAACAATAACAGAGAGCAAAATAAAGTGTTACAGTGCTGAGGAAGTGCAGTGCAGGTAGACAGTAAGGTACAATGTCACAGCAAATTAGATTGTGAGGTCAAGAGTCCATCTTATCATCCTAGTGAACTATTCAAAAGTCTTAACACAACAGGATAGAAGCTCTCCTTGGGCTTGGTGGAACATGCTTTCAGAATTTTGTATCTTCTACTGAAGGAGGAGAAGAGCGAATGTCCTAGTCTGTGGGGTCTTTGATGATGCTGGTTGCTTTACCAAGGCAGTGAGAAATGTAGACAGAGGCTACAGAGAGGAGGCTGGTTTCCATGATGTGCTAAGCTGTATCGGCAACACACTGCAGTTTCCCGTGGTCTGGAGCAGAGTAGTTGCCGTACCACGCTGTGATGCTTTCTATGGTACATCAATGAAAATTGGTGAGTCAAAGGGGACATGCTCAATTCCTTTAGCCTCCTGAGGAAGTAGAAGCTATGGTGAGCTTTCTTGGCTAGGGCGTCAATGTGGTTGGACCAGGACAGACTATTGTTGATGTCCACTTCCAGGGAATTGAAATTCTCTGCCCTCTCTACTTCAGCACTGTTGATGTAGACAGGAAAATGTGTACCACCCTCACCCTTCCTGAAGTGAATGACCAGTTCTTTTGTTGACACTGACGGAAGGGTTGATGTCATGACTACCAAAAAAAACACAAAAAGGTGGAGGAACTCAGCAGGTTAGGCAGGTCTGTGGAAATGAATAAAGTACACGTTTTGGGCCAAAACCCTTCATCAGGACTGGTGAGGAAGGATGAGGACACCAGAATAAAAAGGTGGTGGGGGGAGGGGGGAAGTAGGACAAGCCAGAATTTGACAGGTGAGGCCAGGTGGGAAAGGTAAAGGGCTGGAGAAGAAGGAATCTGATCAGAGAGGAAAGTGACCATAGAAGAAAGGAAGAAGGAGGGGCTCCAGGGGAAGGTGCCCTTCTCACCAGGTGAGAAGAAGAGGCAAGAGGCCAAATTAGGGAATAGAAAAAGAGGGAAGGTGGAGAGAAAGAAAAAAGAAGAAAACAATTGATGTTCATGCCATCAGACTGGAGGTTACCTAGATGGGATTTCCATGATCTGCAGAATCTCTTGTGTTAATGTCATGACACCATGTCACTAGGCTCTCTGATTCCTTCCTGAGATATAGCCCACCATGGCGGTATCATCTGCAAACTTGTAGATCAGGGGTCCCAAGCAGGGGTCCACGGACCCCTTGATTAATGGTAAGGCTTCATGACATAAAAAAGGTTGGGAACCCCTGTTGTAGATGAAGTTAAAGCAGAATCTAGCTACGCAGTCATGACTATATAGGAAGTTGAGTAGGGGGCTGAGGTCGTAGCCTTGTGGGGAGTCGGTCTTGTGAAAGTTGTGGCAGAGGTGTTGCTACCTGTCCTCACTGACTGTGGTCTCTAGGTTAGTACTGTAAGTCAAGGATCCAGTTGCAAAGGGAGGTGTTGAATCCCAGGTTTAGGAGTTTGGTGATATGAGTTGCTTGGAATTATACTACCGAAGATGGAGCTATAGTCTATACCTTCCACTAAGATGGTGATATGTTCAGCTTCTATGGGGTCAACCAAAGCTGTTATTGTCCTTTTTAAATGTATTTTTATGATCACTACACCCTGCTGGACGTTAAGAACTTAAAGTACTGCAGGTCTACCCCACCAGCAAGTTGCTCGTTAGTGAAGGAACTCAAGGAGCTGGACGGTGCGGATTGTGATGCTGCCTGAGACAAAGAGGCTTCGGAGTAGTTGGTGTGTGAAGGCGCTGGGCAGTTTAACAGCTGGTGACCGTCTTAGTCGCTTTTCTGGTCATCACAAGCTCCTGTTGGTCAATTGTTAATGTGGAATGCTGCAAGTCCAATTCACGGATTTATTGGCGGATGGCCGGGGAGCTGAGTGGCTTCGGTCGTAGCAAGGCCAAAGCCTCAAGCTGTTTACAGCTGCCCAGGAGAGAGGTGTCAGTCAGTGCACTCCCCTGGAGGTGGTGTGGCGTGGCGTCCAAACTGGAGAGCAGGTTGACCCCCCCACCCCAAGTTCACTCGGCAGTAGACAAGCCATATTGTGTTCGACTGCAGATTTCTGCAGCATTCATGAACTCAAGGTCTTGGACTATTTTTTGTGGGACTGTGTTTTACTGACATCTTTTATGTGCTTGCTATAGTATATGTGATATATGTGACTTGTGCTGTGTGTGACTGCTGGCACTGTGTTTTGCATCTTGGCCCCGGAGTAACACTGTTTCATTTGGCTGTATTCACGGGTATTCATGTTATGTTTGAATGACAGTTAAACTTGAACTTGAATGTACACTGGTCTAACATAAATGCCTTTACAGTCCAGAAGCTCCAGTGATGAGTGTAGTGCCAGAGGTATGGTATCTGCCATAGACCTGTTTCAGCAGTGAGTCAGGGTTGTCAGGGTGGCTAGGGTTAATGCATGCCATGATCAGCCTCTTGAAGCACTTCATGATGGTAGATGTCAGAACCATCGGTCAGAAGTCATAACGTCCACTACCTTGTTATTTTCTTAGTTACCATGCTGATAGTGATCTTCTTAAAGCAGGTGGACACCTCAGACCTAAGCGAGGAGATTTCAGTAATTAGTTAGTTACATGGATAAAATGAGATATGAATTTATTCTCCTTGGAACAAAAGATAAAAGAGGAGAGCCAATAAAGGTATTTAGGATCAAGTATACAGTAACAGAGAAACATAAGACATAGAGGGTAGTCTATTCAATAAGATCACAAAGGACAACACAACTTTCCAGAACCAATCCCATATCTGTTCATTCCCATAAAGTTCAAAATTCAAAATAAGGTTCATTATTAAAATACAAATATGCCACCATGTCCAACCATGAAATTAATTTTCTTGTTGGCATATTCAACAAATCTATACAATAATAACCATAACAGAGTCAATGAAACACCGCCCAAGTAGGGAGTTCAACCAGAGTGTAGAAGACAATAAACTGTGCAAATGCAAAAAGAAGAAACAATACCATAAGTAAATAAACAATAAATATTGAGAACATGAGATGAAGAGCCCCTGAAAATGAGTCCATTGGTTGTGGGAACATTTTAATGATGGGGCAAGTGAAGTTATCCCTTTGATTTAAGAGTCTGATAATTGAGGGGTAGTAGCTGTTCCTGAACTTGGTGGTGTGAGTCCTGAGGCTCCTGTACCTTCTTCCTGATGGCAGGATCTTCCAGATCATCTACACACTATCTTCCTGATGATGAAGATTCAGACATAGTAATTAAGGAGAAACTGTTCTCATAGGTAAATGGGTCAAGATGGCTGTGGCCTACAGCCATTGGGCTCCTGGACTGGCTTTAGCACAAAATTTTGTCCTCAGCACAAAATTGGCTGTGGACTCACTTTCTGGGACTTGGAGATTAATGTTCTGTGTGCTATTTGTTCACTTTTTAATTATTTGCACAATTTGATCTTTTTTTTCAAAAATTAGGTGTCTGATGTTGTTTGTTGTGTTTTTTTTTAATGGGTTCAGTTATACTTTGTTTTGTGGCTGCCTCCAAGAAGAGAAATGTCAAAGCTGTATACAGCATACTGCTTTCGCGTGAACAACACCGCTGGAGAGAAGTTGCTGGTAGATATGAAGCAATGCAACACAACGGGCATCATATTGGGACCCTTTTGAAGGAAGATACCTGTTTCACCCAACGTTTCATACACGGAAGATCAGAGTACGTTTCCATATTTGCAAAACAACGCTTCCTTTGAACTACACACAAACATCACACCTCCAGCTTTACACCCACACTACAGACATCCAAATGAATTCTAAATCAGCATTCAAAACACACAAAATGCTGGTGGAACACAGCAGGCCAGGCAGCATCTATAGGGAGAAGCACTGTCGACGTTTCAGGCCGAGACCTTTCGTCAGGGCTAACAGCATTGCCTGGTCTTCCAATTCATGGCTCTTAGGACCCCTTTGTCCAGAGTAGCATTTTAAATTTAATCTATAGTCCACACTCTGATCTGAAGATTGCTGGCTGAAGT
The DNA here is from genome assembly GCF_048418815.1 of Hemitrygon akajei. Lineage (NCBI taxonomy): Eukaryota > Metazoa > Chordata > Chondrichthyes > Myliobatiformes > Dasyatidae > Hemitrygon > Hemitrygon akajei. Next base: position 77,547,765 of record NC_133137.1, on the reverse strand, counting down.
TATGTCCTAACCTCCCCAAAATGCCCTAACGTATACATACAGTAGACTCATCTCAAATAGGGCTAGTTTTGACTCGGTGGGCAGCATTGAGCCATGTTATTCCATGCAGTAACCTTTCTGTGATTCTACATTCATTCTTATCTTTCCTCTACACTTGACCACATTTTGAAACAACTTAAAGTGAACATTTCACAGTTCTGAAACGATTATCAGCTAAGCTATACACAGCAGTGTAGGATCCTTGAGTAACACGTGCCTGATCTGCGAGTGAGTCTCAGGCAGTTTCCTGAGGGGCCTGGCGCGTGCCACTGCCTTAATAAAGGCTGAATAACTCAGTAATGCACCTTTGAGCTGCATTATGGAGAGGAAGAAAAGATTAAATCTTAAGAGGCCTTGAAAAGGGCAAAGAATAGAATCTGAACAGATGGCAAGCCCAGCCACACTGGCCTATTGACAGTGAGAGAGGCAAACAGAATAGGACTATGGTAATTAGCAGAGGGCTCTGAAAAAGACATTCATGTTCTATCAAAACATCTGCTTAGAAAGAGTCAGTTCCCTTTGCACTATGGCCTTTAATCCACTTATAGGTGACAGCTTAATTACTTTAGAGGACAGAATGGGGAGAAATCTTTACAGCACTGCACTCTAATCAATCTTGTGGTCCAAATTCCTTATTTGTTGGAGTGGCATGTTGTGCCGTGCCAGTTTTGTCCTTCGCTTGGTGAGTGATTTTATTTTAAACTTCGTATTCCCTAACTGGCAATGAAATGCAGATAGCTGAGATAGTTTTGTCTTTGTTGCGGTAATGAATGACCAGGAATCAATAATGGGTAATATGCCACTCTGGGTGAAAAATGCCACAAATATTTGTGAAGCCAGTGGTGAACCTTTGCTGAGCTCTTTAAATTCAATACCGTTTCATATGAGGAATGCTCACCGTTCCTTCCGAGCTGCACGGGTGCAAGGCTGCACAGTAACTGAAATGCTCCCACGCACGTTTATTTATTGAGATGCAGCGCAGAATAGGCAATTCTGGCCCTTTGAGCTGCACCGCCCAGCAACGCCCGATTTAATCCTAGTCTGATCAGAGGACAATCTACAATGACCAATTAACCTATCAACTGGTACGTCTTTGGACCGTGGGAAGAAACCAGAGCACCCAGATGAAACCCACGCAGTCACAGGGAGAACATACAAACTCCTTACAGACAGTGGCAGGAATTGAGCCCAAGTTGCCTGTACTGTAAAGCTTTGTGCTAACTGCTACGCTATTGTGTAGTTTTTGCTGCCACACGGCTTGAATTTTCTTTTATACAATGTTAACATATAAATTTTCGGCTCAGAGCAACGGTTGGTCCCTGCAGCTGTAAAAACATTACAGGGAACGTTGGTGGCTGTACAATTGTAATGTAGAACATTTATAAGACAATGTGTGATTACACAAGTGCATTTTGACTAAGATGATTTCAACTGGAGTTGCTCTTACAGAGCTTTACAGTACTGTGCAAAAGTTCTAGGCACATAGAACATAGAAATTTACAGCACATAACAGGCCCTTCGGCCCACAACGTTGTGCCAACCATGTAACCTACTCTAGGGACTGCTTAGAATTTCCCTAGCGCATAGCCCTCTGTTTTTCTAAGCTCCATGTACCTATCTAAGAGGCTCTTAAAAGACCCTATTGTATCTGCTTCCACATCACCGCTGGCAGTGCAGTCCACACACTCACCACTGTGTGAAAAACTTACTCTGACATCCCCTCTGTACCTATTTCCAAGCACCTTAAAACTGTGCTCCCTCGTGTTAGCCATTTCAGCCTTGGGGAAAAAGCCTCTGACTATCCACACAATCAACGCCCCTCATCATCTTATACACCTCTATCAGGTCACCTCTCATCCTCCATTGCTCCAAGGCACATATATATAGCTAGGGTGCCTGAAGCTTATGCACAGTATTGTAGTAATTTTATGTATTGCATTGTATTGCTGCTGCAAAATAAAATCAAATTTCATAACATATGTGAGTGATGGCAAACCAGATTCTGATATGAGTCTCTATTGTGGACTGTGAGTAGGAAGAGGGCAGGGAGAGGGGAATCATGGTTTGAAAAGGGGATGGGAGAGGTGAGGGAGTGGGAAGCATCAGAGAGACATTCTGTAATGATCAATAAACCAGTTGTTTGGGATCATATGATCTTGCCAGTTGTGTCTGTACCCATGCCACACCTCTCCCCAGGCCATCCTCTGCCTGTCCCATATCCCTCTCGTGATGCTCCACCCTCACCACTCCCAACATCCTTTGCTCCCACCAAATTTACAAACTAGTGCTCTGCTCCCCTTTGACTGTACAAAACTCTCAGGCACCCTAACAATATACGGTATTTGTGCCTAAGACTTTTGCATGGTACTGTATTATTTGCCAGAATGGGATCTTTTGATTGCTTCATCCACTTTTTGCTTCTTTGGTTTGTTTGACCTCTTATTTATGTAGGGCTGTCAGTACCAGTAACTGTGGTGTCAACTGTTCAGGCTAACAAAATGGCTTCTCTGTATTGTTATAATGAAATGGCTTCTCTGTAATGTTACTCAATGCTGTAATGGTTTTCTGTATCTGGAATGTTTGGGTTGTAACTGTAGATAAGGGGGGAGCTAACCAATGGAGAATTGTTATGCTATCTTGTATCTGTGAGCTGAGCGGGAGTTCACAGGCTTTTTCGGGAGGCGAGCGAGGAGGGCGGACGTGTGAGGAGCGGACAGTGGTTCCATGGTGGCGGATACTGGACGTCGGCGGTTCGAACAGTGGCTGAAGGCTCGGAAGGACATTGTGGATGGAAATGGAGGCATGAACTCCAACGTATTAAAATATTATGTGCACAAACTGATGAACTTGCTGATTTGGAGCCTTTAGGTTATCTGTTTCTACTAACCCATCACAAAGAAATAACTATAAAGTTGCAATTATTTACTCACCTTTGGTGTTTTGTCTGATATTTGTGTTGCGAGTGTATACTGGGGGTCATTACACTGTACTTACACCAAAGTATTGCACCATTGGCGGGGCAACGGCGGTTCACCCTAGGCGAACAGGGGTAAATTGGGAGCACGGATGCTACAGTTATAAAACTCAAAACAGAATTAAGCTGGTTGAGGCAAATGATTCAATTTATGACTTGTTCCCTGTGTTTGAGTAGGATTATTTTCAGCCATTACACTTATATTTGTAACAACCCAACATAAGACAAAGGAATTGGTTGTTGACTTCAGAAGGAGTAGCAGACTGCACGACCCCATCTACATTGGTGGTGCGCAGCTGGAACAGGTCAAAAGCTTTAAGTTCCTTGGTGTGAATATCACAAATGACCTGACTTGGTCTAACTAAGCAGAGTCCACTGCCAAGAAGGCCGACCAGCGCCTTTACTTCCTGAGAAAGCTGAAGAAATTTGGCCTGTCCCCTAAAACCCTCACTAATTTTTATAGGTGCACCGTAGAAAGCATTCTTCTAGGGTGCATCACAACCTGGTATGGAAGTTGTCCTGTTCAAGACCGGAAGAAGCAGCAGAAGATCGTGAACACAGCCCAGCACATCACACAAACTAATCTTCCATCCTTGGACTCACTTTACACCGCACGCTGTTGGAGCAGTGCTGTCAGGATAATCAAGGACACGACCCACCCAGCCAACACACTTTTTGTCCCTCTTCCCTCCGGGAGAAGGTTCATGAGCTTGAAGATTCATACGGCCAGATTTGGGAACAGCTTCTTTCCAACTGTGATAAGACTGCTGAACAGATCCTGACCTGGATCTGGGCCGTACCTTCCAAATATCTGGACGTGACTTGCACTACCTTACTTTCCCTTTTCTATTTCTAATTATGATTTATAATTTAAATTTTTATTATATTTACTTCGATTTGTACTTCAGGGAGTGCAGAGCACAGAAACAATTATCACTGTGATGATTGTACGCTCTAGTATCAATTGTTTGGTGACAATAAAGTAAAGTAAAGTAAAGTAAGCGCCATTCAGAAATAACAGCACCAAAGCTGTGGGTTTCACACAGATAGTCCAAGAGCATGAGAATTGATGGGCTGGCTATTGTTGTAATAATGAAGCAAAGTTTCCAGCATTTGCTGCAATTACCAGCAGCATCTTTGGGAACTGAGACATGTATAATTTAAATGGAAATCCTCTGAAGATTTTATTGAAACTGCTCAACTATGGCTTTGTGCCTGTTGGATCACTTTCAAAAGAAAACAAATGGAATTAATAAAGATTACTATTATTCGAGAATATCATACGGTAATTTGCACTCATAATTTTTGGCTTCTAACATGCTTTTGCATTTGAAATATTTGGGCAGAATTGATTCTGTACAGTCTCTGACCCAAAAGTTTGCGATGTCAGTCAGAACAATGCTCATGTCAACATTCACCATTTGGGAGTTGCCTTCAATGTTAGACATTCCCTCCTTCAGTGAAGAAAACAATATTGATAGCCCATAGCTGGCTGACACACTTAACCCTTGCTGCTGTGATGATGACCTAAATGGCAAAAAGAAGATGACGGTAGGTTGCTTGAGGATGGAGACCAAAAAGGATTCTTCACACACGGCTGAAATATCACAGCTTCATAAGCCTTGTGGATTTGAAAAATAGTCAATGATTTCTCGTGATGAGATCCAGAAGAAGCACAGGAGTAAGAAAAGTGGTGTATATTAAATCTTCCATGTAGGTAGCAGAGTGGCAAATTTACAAGATAAGTAGTCAAAGATTTCTTTCCATTAATGTTGGGCGCCACAGTAGCGTAGCGGTTAGCACGATGCTATTACAGCTTGGCGGGATGTCGGAATTTGGAGTTCAATGCCGGCACCCTCTGTATGTCCTCCCTATGTTACGTGTGTGCTCGAGTTTCCTCCCACAGTCCAAAGCTCTACCAGTTAGTAGGTTAATTTGTCATTGTAAATCGTCCCGTGATTAGGCTAGGGTTAAATCAGGAGTTGTCTGGGGTTGCTGGGTGGCGCAGCTTGAACAGTCTATTCTGCACAGTATCTGTAAACAAATGAGTGAATAAGTAAAAAAAGATCTTGACTGTTCTTAAGGATAAGTTTGAATTTCAGCATGACATCAGGATAATTAAAATTTGAATAGTTAAATAACTGGAGCGATGCCTCAAAAAGTCGGCATCTATCATTAAGGAACCCCCGTCACCGAGGCCGTGCCTTGTTCTCATTGCTGCCATCAGGACAGGAGGCTGACACACGTTCAATAACTCAGTATCTGCTTCTTCCCCTCCACCATCAGGTTTCAGAATGAACATCGAATCCATGAACATTACCTCACCACTTTTTTGCACTATTTATTTTATTTGACCATTTTATATATTGTGGCATTTTTTATATATATATATACACATGAAGACAGATGAGAAAAGCCATTTTCATTGTAATAAGCACAAAACCAGATTGGGTGTGATGACCCAGGGAGAGAACTGCTCAGTCTCATACAGACAGGGGGAGGTGATTATCATACACCCCCGTTACATTCAGGGTGAGCCACAAACACACATGTGACTATCTGTGTAACCCAAGCTAAAATGTAACAATAAATGAACTTGGACATTCCACCATAATCCCATGAACGCAGTTTAAAACAAGAACAATAAATAGCGCTGGCCACCAGGAATTCTGGGACAAGCTGTTGACCATGCCCCTGCCCCCTCAGAGTGTCACTAATTATACACCAGTAATATTAAACTTGATTCTGATTCTGAAATTCTAGTAAAGGTGATCCTACTGCTGAAATACAATACAACTAACTAATTCACCATTGTTCATTTGGGAAGGAAATCTGACAGTTTCTCATTGTGGCCAGTAAGTGATCCATTACCCTTCACTTTGGTTGACAGTTATTTGACCTCTGAAAGGATCTGGAGTATTCATGGATGGGAAATTCTTGCCAATGTCATTCACGTTCTGTCAATAAATTAACAAAGAAAATTCAATCCAGGCAAAGGGTGTTGTGCAGTAAAAGATCACAAACAGATTAATTTTACCTAATTATTTGTAGAGTTCTGATTATTTTGCACAGATTTGATAGGTTTAGGCATCTGCCAAAATCTTAAGTGGTGTTGTGCCCTGAATGAGGAAGTATCTTTGGATGGGGATAAAATATAATGGTAATATAACAGAGATAAAGCAACTGAGAACAATAGCAATGGTCAGTGTTAAACTACAAATGATTCTTCCTTGTTATTGGCAAAGAAATATTTTCCAAGTGCTTGTTGTAAGACTCTACTGTGGGAGGTCACCATCTCCAATGAGAGTCATAAAGACTGCAGTAAGTTGTGATTCATGTTGCAGATTTCCTCTGAATCTCTGAAGACAGGTAAGCGAATTATTCAGGTGAAAAGTTGAAGGGCAACGTGAGGGGAATCTTCTTCACTTGAGAGAGTGTGTAATGAGTGGCCTGCACAAGTGGTGCATATTAGCTCATTTTCAATGGTTAAGAGAAGTTTGGATAGGTACATGGACGGTTGGGATATGGAGGGCTATGGTCTGAGTGCAGGCTGATGGGAGTTGGAAGTTTTAATGTTTCAGTACGATCTTGATGGGCCAAAGGACCTGTTTCTGTGCTGTACTTTTCTATGACTCTATGACCTCTTTTGCTCTTTTGATGACCACCTTATTATGACACTATTGGTACTTCTCAGGGTCCATTTATGGAAACATGACATATGTTTTATCAGTCAAAAACATAGAGCTATTGACTTTTCTTCCCATAGAAATGAAAGACTTGGGAACTTCATAATGATAAGCCAAAAGTGAAGAAGATTGTATGTTAGATTTCTGTTGCTGGGGATCTATCCAACGCTTTCAATGGGTTAAATGATAACCCTCATAAAATGTTAGAGCAAGACAAAAGACAAGACTTTCCTAACAAAATCTAAATCTCACTGTATGTTGTTTTTTTATCTTCCTCTGGGTTCCAATGTTTATCAAAATTCTCCTTAAATGCAGTAGTATAATCCTCAAGCACAAACTGTGGAAAAGACATGCTATCTTCAAATAAACTAACTTTCCACAAAGAAACCTGATTTTCTCCACAGTCACTTGGTAACATTTTTATAATGACAAGCTTTCATTGTTGCCTGTCCAATAAGGGGGGGGGGGAGTTTCCCCTATTTATTCTACCAATTCTCTTCAAAAAATTCCTTTTCTTTCTTAATGGATATGCTGTAAGTCTGTTTTATAAATCTCTGATAGGCTAAGGCTGATGAGAAATTGTAAGCACCTCCAATGTGAGCTGGAGTGGTTTTCACAGGACCCTTTGATCTTTGATTTAAACCCACCAAGGTGTACAATCAACAGGACGGTCAGCCAGAATGTTAGGAAATCAGCCACATTTGGAGACAGAGAGAGAGAGAGAGACACTGAAGTCTGTGACAGATCACTGACTTTAATGAGAACTGTTGCGGAATTTAAAGGAAAAGGAAAACAATAAATGCTGGGTCAACAGGGCCGTTAACTAAAACTCTCAAAGTGAAAGTTAACGCCAACGCCGTGGCTGGAAGCAAACACTAAATACTGAACGAATACTCCTCTTTTCCAGAGCCCGTCAAACCATTAGTCCTCTTTCCCAGACAAGGATGGGGGTAAGCAGGAGGCATAAGTGTTGCTGTGCTTTTGGTCAAGTCTCAACAAGACCAGAGTGAAAAGAAGGGAGTTAAATACCACCACAGAGAAACAGTAACAATCTGGAATGTGCATGCTCGTGAGCACAATTGCTGTACCTCTTGAGCAGCCCGTCTGCATGCGGTAAAGTCAGTGGTTGTGACATGACCAGAAACAGGAAGTAAGGGAGCGGGGTGGGGGGGGGGGGGGAATGACCAGGGACCTGAAAGAATGGAGTACAGCAGAGTATTTTTTCATGTTGAGAATCAATTGCTTCTATCTAATTCTCCCTCCTTACTCCACAGCAAAACAGCAGATCCGTGACTACCAAGTAGAATTAATCAAAGAAAGCATTTCTTTGAACAGTAATGATTCTTTGTTAACACTGATGTGCATTTTGTATACTTATGTTTTTCAGTGTCTCTTTCTCATGACTTTCCTCAGCTGATGTCTTACTCTTCCTTCCTGAGTCAAAGTTCAAGCCTCAGACGATGATAGGTTAATAGAGAGAGGTAGGTTTTAAGGAGCCCTCTGAGGAGAGAGAGAGATAAAGTTGTCAGATGACTTTAGGAGGGAATTGACCAACATTTCTGTGCTAGGGGAGTGCTGCATTACTGGTGATCTTCTCTTACATGTTAATTTGTGACTATCTCCTTACTTAGACAACAGTGCTTGAAGAAGGTCCTTAATTCTCCTCATGACCCTCAAAAATTGACTTGAAACCCTTAGCTGTTGTAGAGATGTCCTGATTGCAAGCAGATTATGTACAATGCAACAGTGACCATCATATTTAATAGTGTCGAAGTTTTTCAGAAGGATAAAGAAGGTATAGTCTAAATATAAGTCCTTTATTTATATTATAGAATTTGAAGTAATTTATATTTTGCAAGAGCTAGGATTGCTGGCTCTAGCCTTTACCCCTATCGTTGGTGTTATGAAAATAATGGACTCAAAGAGCAGTTACAAATGATCTGAAAATTTATTATTTTTAACTCATGAATGTCCATTCATTAGATGCTGCTTTTCTGGTAGTTAACAATGCATACTTTGTTTGTATTTTTAGGAATAAATGATATAAACTTTTCTTGAAAGTCTTCATATTAAACCTGTATCATGAAAGGCAGCCTTGTGAGAAATATGGTGACAGAGAATAAAGTTCCTTGACAACCAGACTGAATTCAAGGCTTTGGCTAAGAGCTCATTTCATTTCTACTCACATTCTACACTAGAAACTGCTGTGAAGTGAGGCACCGCACACGGTGGATACCCTTACCCCAGGGATTCTGTGGAGACAGTGTGTCTCCACTTAAACCTAATCATGACACCACTTCTTAAAAATCACACGTTTCAAACTTTTATCAGCCCATTCATGAACAGTTTGATTGTGTGTGTCATTTGACCATTGATGTCTGGAAGTATTTATAAAATTGGACCAGTGTTGTACAATCGCCCTTTGCTCTGAGGTGGTTCTTCAGCCTTAACGTTCTATTATAAAACACCTTCTGTAGGCTTGCATAACCTGGAATCAAAAGTCCAAGTCAAATCAAACAGTGACACTTTAGATCCTTGTGAGCCATGTTTAAAAGAAGTTTGGATAGATGACAGGGGTGGGGGGGGGGGCTATGGTTTTAGTGCAGGTCGATGGAAGTAGGCAGATTAAATGGTTCGGCACAGACTAAATGGACCGAAGGGCCTGTTTCAGTGCTGTACTTTTCTATGACTCCAACAAACATTCAAAGTTCAAATTAAATTTAGCTCAAAGTACATATATGTCACCACATTCAACCCGGAGATTCGTTTACTTGCGGGCACACTCAATAAATCCAATAATCATAATAGAATCACTGAACGACCGCACAACCTGGGCATTCAACAAATGTGCAAAAGACAACGAACTGTGCAAATACAAAAATAAAGAAATAATAATAATAAATAAGCAATAGAGCACAAATTGACTTATTAAAGCTGGTGAATTATTTTATCTGATGGCCTAAAGGATTCAACAATACCAGCAACAACCATCTATACATTGCCTTTATTTTACCAATAACACTTCAGATAGTTTTATAGAAGCATTCTCAAACCAAATGAAAATATCACGTGGTATTAGGACACACGACCTAACAGGTTTGCCAACAGAGGTTTGAAGGAGCATTTAAAAGAAAAAGAGGCATAGAAGTGAAGTCACTGGGAGAGAATTTGCTCACTGACTGTGTTAGGATCTGAAATTTGAGGTGGACTGAATCAGTTCAGAGATAATTGAGATGCCAGACATGAAGGAGTGTGGAGGATTTTTACAGAGATGGGAAGAAAAAATTGGCAGATTTTTAAAACACTGGTGGCAATTTCGCACGAGTGCTACTTAACCAGAAACCCGTATTAGTCAAATTAGTTATAAACATGAGGAAGTCTGCAGTTGCTAGAAATCCAAAACAACACATACAAATGCTGGAGGAACTCAGCAGGTCAGGCAGCATCTGTGGAAATGAATAAGCAGTCGGAGTTTCAGGCTGAGACTCTTCTTCAGGACTGAACAGTATTGATGAAGGGTCTCGGCCTGAAAAGTCGACTGTTTATTCATTTCCATAGACGCTGCCTGACCTGCTGAGTTCCTCCAGCATTCTGTGTGTGTTGCTTTAGTCAAGTTAATCAAAGCTGTAAAAAACCATTTATTTAATAACTTATTTACTATATATTGAACTTTAAGTTATAGTTCAAATTGTTGTTCAGATCTTCCTAAATTTAGAAGTGAGTGTGAAATGCCATGTTATAAAAGACATTTAAAACTTCTAGTCTGAGGGTATGATATGGGCGTAATTAGCCAAGTTTTATTGCTCTTTGCCTGATGCCCTGAAAATGTGGCACTGTATGTCATTGTGGAACAGGGAACTTTGTTACGCCTACTGTGTAAGGAGCTCCTTCCCTCCGCTAGCCTGCAAGTCATCCTGGGGTGAGGTGTAGCACCCTGTTAGACCCCCAATCAGGGTCACATGAAGCCATGGGAGCAGGAGGTGGATGGCCCTATGAGCTGCTGGTGCTACCACCGACTCCAGGCAGACAATCTCTGAAGAGTGTTGATAATGGCTGGGGTCATCCATCTTGCACAGACACTGCCCAGAGGAAGGAAATGGCAAACCACTTCTTTAGAAAATTTGCCAGGAGCAATCATGGTCATGAGACCATGATCCTCTTTGACATATGCCATGGAACATAATGATGATGAAGGCAGTCCATCTACCATCCAATGGAACGTGTTTTCAGCCCAAAATCTCTGCCTCAGGCCACAGTTATTCACCCTTTCCTCCACAGCCTGTTGTTACACTGTAAACTTTCTCTGTGACTTTGCTTCCAAAATACCTCACTGGGATGTTTTAGAAAGCTGAAAGGCTGGAGAAGATGTTTTTTAAATGTCTGACTTTCTATCTGTGATGTGCTTAGACCCCTACACCACTTACTGTAGATACTTTGATAATAAATTTACTTTGAACTTAGAAATATCCTTTTAGTAATTGCAGCAGTCATCCATGGTTATTGTTACAAGGTGTGATTGATAAGTTTGTGGCCTAAGGTGGAAGGACATGAGTGATACAGCTCTCATTACATGCACATGCAGTTCAACTCTGTGATTATGCAGAAAGTTTGAAGTTAATAACATCTCCTTCTACCTTAGGCCACGAACTTATCAGTCACCCCAATGAGTTATTAACTGATGAGTTATTAACTTCAAACTTTCTGCATAATCACTCAGAGTTGTCTTGCATGTGCCTGTAATGAGAGCTGTATAACTCATCTCCTTCCACCTTAGGCCACAAACTTATCAATCACCCCTGTTGTGGACACTTTCTGGAGGTCCAAGATCCGTATGCTCCACAACTGCTGGACTAAGTGTGTAAATGTAGGAGGGGACTATGTTGAAAAATAAATGTGCTAGGTTTTCAGAAATTGACTCCTACCTTAGGCCATGAATTTATCAATAACCCTTCGTATATTAATGTCACTTTTAAATATGTTGTTTTTAACAGAAGTAATTGGGTCCTGTGGTGTTATTTCACTTAAGTTGTTTGTTAGTCCACAAGGTGAAGCTCTTGTTGTCATGGAAATTCAGGAACTCAGACCCAGCACAGATCCTTTAGCCTGTTGTGGTCGTTTGTGACTATAAAGTTCACATTTACAATAATTTTTCATTAATCACATTGTTATGCACTTTCCACGGATTCTACCACAAGGAACAATTTACAGAGGCCAATTAATCTACTAACCTGCATTTCTTTGGGTTGTGGGAAGAGACTCATTCATTCACAGGAAGAATCAGCAACCTCCACTTAATTCCAACTAAATGCCTCAGAATGATGACGTTCAAATGCTTTGGCAAAATGTCATTGGCTTGCTGGGAGATAAAATGCCCTGCTTACCAAAGCTGCTACTGTACATCTATGCTGCGATTTCATCATCAGGGACCACCACCTTGCTGCTGCCATGAGGAAGAAAGTATAAAAGCTTCAGGACTCACACCTCCAGGTTCAGGAACAGTTATTACCCCTCAACCATCAGGATCTTAAACCAGAGGGAATAACTTCACTCGGTTCATCGCTGAAATGTTCCCACAACCCATGGACTAACTTTCAAGGTCTCTTAATCTCATGTTCTTGATTTTTATTGCTTATTTATTTAAGTATTTACTTATTAGCTAGTATTTTTATTCTTTTACCAGCTCATTTCTGAATTGCCAGGAACTTCTGGACTAATCTAGAGGCATTTAGTATTGTGGCTTTCTAGAGCTTACATAGATATTGCTGAGTAGGCCTAATTATTCAATGCAAAGTAGATACCAGTTGTAGACATTACTACTGGGGCAATGTATACCCTGTTCATTTTCCATCGTCTTGCCATTTCCTCTTTTAATTCAGCTTATTTCTGGTGTTTTTCACTTACTGATTTCTGTATGCTATGTGTGCTTGGAATGGTTATAGCTATTAACTAAGTTGTTCTTGCTTTTTTATCCTGTGTTATTAAATCCAGACAGTTATTATGGATTGTCCTGTCTGAAATAACTGATTGGTCGTAATATAATTTGTGGAACTCTGACTCTAAAACTGATCCAGGCTTGTATTTATAGTAAGGTATAGTTTATTTTATGAGTTTGTATCTTAAGCAAGATTTTGGTGAATATAATAATAATTATTTGTATTATTTCTTTTATTCTTTCTTTTATTATTTGTACAGTTTGATGTCTTTTGCACACTGGTTGTCCGCCCTGCTGGTGTGGTCTTTATTGATACTACTACGGTTATTGGATTTATTGGAAAATAAATCTCAGGTTTGTAAATGGTGACATATATGTACTTCGATAATAAATTTACTTCGCGCTTTGAACTTTGATATACATATAAAGTTTTCTTATAAAGATAGAAGGCCTAATGACCCTTTGAATTTCATGAACAGTGAATATGCAGCAGACTTCTTTAAGGAAGTTCTTACTGGTGCTTCACCCAGGCTAAGGGCCGTCACAATGAATGAGGGAGCCCTGAGAAAGTTTGTACAGTTTAATCAAAACCAGAGTTAAAAGTTCAAAGTAAATTTATTATCAAAGTACATTTATGTTAACATACACTACCGTGAGATTAATTTTTTGCAGGCATTCACAGGGGAAAAAAAGAAATACAGTAGAATTTATTGTAAAACTACACATAAACATCCAATGTGTGAATAAAAAATAAATCATGCAGAGAACTTGAGTTGTAGAGTCCTTAAAGGCAAGTTTGAAGGTTGTGGAGTCAGGGAGTCAGTTCAGAATTGCAGTGAATGAAGTTATCCTCGGTGATTCAGAAGCCTGATGGTTGAGCAAATGAGTGTGGTGAGCAGTTGCTGGGAAATTCAGTGATAATACCTAAGTGTTTAAGTGTTATTTGAAATCTCAGACATTTCCTGTGAAAGAATAGACTACAAAAAGATAATAATGGATTCTTTCATGGTGCCTGATGTAACAGATTTCTCAGCTATTTGAAGGTAGGACCTTTCTCTTTTATTGGGGTTGAAGATAAGGTGGACAAGACAACTGATCTGAACCTCACCCATTGAGCTGTCCGGTCAAAATTCTGAAGAGGAATATCCTGTCCCACATGCTGCTCTGTTACTTATTGTTTCAGGTCACCCAACCTACATCTGGAAGTAACTTTATTTGAGGAGCAACTCTTTAAGTGATTGAATCACAGGAGTGAAACACATTAATAAGTAACTTTTTGCAAGGAATTCTCAAAGTTCCAAAATAAAGCAAAATATTAACGCTCAGCAGATCTGGCTGAAATTGGTAGAAACGTGCCAGTGTTAAGGATAGACACAAGAGATTCTGTAGATGTTGGAAATCCAGAGCAATGTGCACAAAATGCTAGTGGAACTAGCGGAACTGCAGGCCAGGCAGCAACTGTGGAAATGAATGAATAGTCAAAAATTCAGGCCAAAACCCTTCTTTAGGACTGTAAAGGAAGGAAGAAGATGCCAGAATAAAAAGTTGAAGTTTTACAACCACATGTTGTAAAACAAAGTGTTTATAAGTCATTAACCTGAAACAATGACCCTGATTTCTTCTCTATTGATGCTGCCTGCCTCGACTGCTGAACATATCTGGCATTTTATGATTTCCTTTCATATTGAGAGCATCTGCATTATTTGATCCTAGAACTGTGCCCTGGTAATATATGCACACACACTAAATGTCTATATTTGTTTTTGTACAGAAGTCTATTTTCATGCTTGGTATATTTTTCTAACCTTATTAAATTACAGGGATGTGAAAAATGGGCTATTAATGAAGTTACATACAGACTATGCATCCACAGACGAGCCAGCCACATTTTCTGATTGACTTTATACCTCTGCTCACTTGGACAGTACACAACAAAACATATATTATGCAGGTGATTATCGAGGTTGGTAAGTTTATAGAAATTATTTCTGTTTAAACAATATATTTCCTTCATAGGTGACATTAATACAGCAATAACCATTCATGACTCCTGCAATCACTAAAAAGATATTTTTCAGATGAGCTAAGAATACTTTGACCATTATATTTATAATGGATGGCTAGGTGGAGGTACATCATTACTAAAGGAGGTGTAAGGCAATCTGTTCTTCCACTGGTCTGCAGGTCGTCCTGGTTATGAGAGCTCTGTCGCCAGGCAGATAATCTCTGAAGAGTATTGATAATGGCTGGGGTCACCCGTCTTGTAAAGACACTGCCCAGAAGACGGCAATGACAAACCCCTTCTGCAGAAAATTTGCCAAGAACAATCATGGTCATAGACCAGGATCAGCCACATCATACGACACGGCACATAGTGATGATGATGATGATGATGATTTATAATCAAATAACATGCAATTAGGAGCAACATTATTTAACTTACTACTATTATAATACTGCTATTCATAAAAAACTCCACATAATCCAATCTAATATTAATACAAGTAATATTTTTACATGCAATATGGAGCAATTTTAAATTCCTCATTGTTATTATTTCAGAGGACCTGTCCTGGGCCCAACGCATATGTGCAATTAGGAAGAAAGCATGGCAGTGCCTCTATTTCCTTAGAAGTTTGCGAAGATTTGGCATGACATCTAAATTTTGCCAAATTTCTATGGATGTGTGGTGGAGAGTATACTGACTGGCTGCATCGCAGCCTGGTACGGAAACCCCAATGCCCTTGAGCGGAAAATCCTGCAAAATGTCGTAGATATGTCCCAGTCTATCACAGGTAAAACCCTCTCTACCATTTAGTGCATCTATACAGAATGTTGTCACAAGAAAGCGGCATTTATCATCAGGGACCCTCACCACCTAGGTCATGCCCTATTCCTACTGCTGCCATCAGGAAGAAGGCACAGGATCTTCAGAACTCATACCACCTGGTTCAGGAACAGTTAAAATCCCTCAACTATCAGTCTCTTAAGCATCTTGCCTGACAAATCCGTTGGAATTCTTTGAAGAAATAATAAGCAGGATAGACAAAAGAGAATCTGTCGATATTGTGTACTTGGTTTTTCAGAAGGCCTTTGACAAGGTGCCACACACGAAGCTGCTTCACAAACTACAAGCCCATGGTATTACAGGAAAGATTCTGGCATGGATAAAGCAGTGTCTGATTGGCAGGAGGCAAGGAGTGGGAATCAAGGGAGCCTTTTCTGGTTGGTTGCCAGAGAATAGTGATGTTTCACGGGGGGGGGGGGGTCTGTGTTAGAGTCAATTCTTTTTACGTTATATGTCAATGATTTGGATGATGGAATTGATGGCTTTATTGCAAAGTTTGCAGATGAAATGAAGATAGGTGAAGGGGCAGATAGTTTTGAGGAAGCAGAGAGGCTAAAGAAGGACTTAGACAGATTAGGAGAATAGGCAAAGAAGTGGCAGATGGAATAGAGTGTCAGGAAGTGTGTGGTCATACACTTTTTTAGAAGAAATGAAAGGGTTGACTAATTTCTATATGGAGAGAAAATATAGAAAACTGAGACTCAAAGGGGTTTGGGGATCCTTGTGCAAGATTCCCTAAAGGTTAAATTACAGGTTGACTCTGTGGTGAGGATGGCAAGTGTGATGTTAGCATTCATTTCAGGAGGACTAGAATATAAAAGCAAGGATATAATGTTGAGATTTTATAAGGCTCCGGTGAGGCCTCACTTGGAGTATTGTGAGCAGCTTTGGACCCCTTATCTTAATAAGGATGTGCTCAAACTGGAGAGAGTTCAAAGGAGGTTCACAAAAGAATTGAATGGCTTGTCATATGAAGACAGTCTAATGGCTCTGGGCCTGTATTCACTGGAATTCAATAGAATGAGGGGTGACCTCATTGAAACCTATCGAATGGTGAAAGGCCTTGATAGAGTAGATGTGGAGAGGATGTTTTCTATGGTGGGAGAGTCTAAAACCAGAGGACACAGCTTCAGAATAGAGGGGCATCCTTTTAGAACAGAGATAAGGAGGAATTTCTTCAGCCAGAGAGTGCTGAATGGTGAATCGGTGGAATTCTTTGCTATAGGCAGCTGTGGGGCCCTATGCAGGTCTTTCAAAATTATGAAGGGCTTTAGTAGAATAGAATGAATAGAATGAGGCAGAGCCTGGGATTTATTGAGGGTGGCAGTCTTTGATTTAACCTGTTTTGTTAAATTAAGGGAGGTCACCTTAATACATTTCTGGAACAGCATATTCCTGGAAAACACAACATTTGAAATGAAGTGGATATCGTTGTGCAAGGAGGCAAAAACCTTTCCCGCACTACTTGTGTGATTGTGAGGCAGGAACATATCTTCAGCCCACCCAGGCTTTCTCTCTCTTCAGCTGGACACTCCACCACTACTCCCCTATCCTGAAAATCACCCCTCAAATCCTACTGCCTTGGTTTGCTGGTAGGTAATTTCTTCAGGACTGCAGATTAAACCATGATCTGTTCTGAAAGATTGAACCCCACTGGAATAGGCAATATACCCTAAAAATGCATTGGTTGTGAAGTCAAAACTCTATTGCATGCAAGTTGCATGTCATTTACCAACATTCACTCACTACCCCTTCCTCCCAACTCCCACCTACTGTCATCTGTCGGACAGCAGAGCATGAGTCCACCACCAGGAAATCACATCGGGAATTCAGGAACAACTTCTTTTCCAAGATCAGAATCAGGGTTAATATCACGTTGTGAAATTTGCTGCTTTGCGGCAGCAGTAAATTGCAGTACATAATAATAAAATTTTAAATTACAATATGAAGGAGATACAAAAATAAAGTAAGTAGTGCAAAAAGAGAGGGGAAAATACAGAGGAAGTGTTCATGGATTCATTGTCCATTCAGAAATCTGGTGGCAGATTGGAAGAAGCTGTTCCTGAAGCATTGAATGTGTGTCTTCAGGCTCCTGTACCTTCTCTCTGAGAAGAGGGCATGGCCTGGATGATCAGTTGATACAGGTTGACCACCGATTTTCTGGCACCCTCGGTTCATGAGCCTTACGGGATTAACATTTTTGCCAGAATAAAAGAGGTCATGCAATAATAATGACAAAAATGGACGGTAGCAGCTAAAAATATATAATTAAAGATATATATTAATTAAACAACAATGAAATGTAAATTTATTAATTACTGTGCTCGCAAAGCATGTTGCTTCTCAGTTATCTTTACAAACATTCATCCAGGTGAAGTTGTTTTATGTGTTTTGATCTCTCCCTGTGTAAGTTTTCTTGCATCAAATAAAAATTCATTAGTTCTTGTTCAGTCACAAGATGTGTTTCTTTAAACTTTTGATTAAATCACCCAACAACTCAACTTGTCAATAATAAATCCTTCAGTTTCATCATCATCGTTGCCAGCTTCGTCATTTGCAGTGTTTTTATGAGCACTGCCTATAATATCTGAGTCCATAAGGCAATGCATTACAGGTGTTTCGTTGTTGACCATCACCCACTCCCGTAGATTTTCTTCATTAAGACTACTTGCTATATCTTTGGAAGCAGGTCTTGTAACACGTTTTGCATAAGCAAACAAATCATGAGCATCTACTTTGTCCTTTGATACACAAAATCCTGTAAAGCCATCGTCAAGCTTTTCTTCCAATGCATTATCAGACATCAAGGCAGGCCACAACTTATGCCAGCCATTCTTTAGTGTTGAACGCCCTACCTTCTCCTGCCCTCGAAGACTGAATTCATGCTAACTTCTTTAATGAATGTCTGTACAGAGTTGTCTGCATTCACCTCATCTAACAGATGTTTCATGAAATGTGAGCAATACTTGGCCTTGGAATTTCATCTGAATTAAATGAGGTGCCGAACCATCAGTTTCTGGAAAACTGGTGCTCAATCTTCTTATGTAATTCACGGTTTTTATTATTATGTATTGCACCGTTTTGCTGCCACGTAACAACAAATTTCATGACATACGCCAGTGATATTAAACCTGATTCTGAATTCTGTGCAGTGGTTCCCCCCCCCCCCCCCCCCCCGGCCCCCATACCAGACGGTGATGCAGACAGTTTAGAATGCTCTCCACGGTACATCCGTAGAAATTTGTGAGTGTCTTTGGTGACGTACCAATTCTCCCATAGAATAATGTTAAAGTGGGAATTACCCAGTCTCTGTGAAGGCTCGAACCTTTAACAGTTGTGGACTTTCTAAAAGTCTGACGCAACAACTGCAGCTGCGGCTATCGAATATTCCGTACAGAGCAAAGAAATCTGTCAGCGCAGTCCCGCACAATATGAATGAACGTATAAAGAAGCTACAGGATAGGGGCTTGAGAGAGAAGAGAATGGAATGCTGCCTACCCCCATGCTAAGCCTACAGCAATCTTGCTCTCCACTCAGCCTTAGATAACTTTGACAACAGCAATACCTATGTCAGGCTGCTATTTACTGATTAGAGATGAGGAGGAATTTCTTTAGCCAGAGGATCTGTGGACTTCATTGCCACAGACAGCTGTTGAATCCAAGTCATCAGATATATTTAAAGTGAAGGTTAGTACCTCCTTGATTAGTCAGGGCATCAAAGGTTATGGGGAGAAGGGGTTACCCATGATGAAATGGCTGATCAGATTCAAGAGGCCAAATGGCTTACTTCTGCTCCTATGTCTTAAGGTCTTATTACAGCTCAACGTTCAACACCACCACCACTCAGTACTAATCAATAAACTTCAAAATCTGGACCTCTCTACTTGAGTCTGCAACTGTATCTTTGAGTTCCTCACTGAGAGAGAGCAGTCTGTGTGGATTGCGAATAACATTTCTCATTCACTGATAATCAACACAGACACATCTCAAACGTTCGTGCTGAGCTTGCAGCTCTGCTCTCTACACAGTCATGACTGTGCAGCTGGGCACAATGCAAATGGCATCTATAAATTCACCGATAACACAACCGTGGTCAGCAGAATCTCAGATGGAGACGTGGGTGAATGAGGCTGGTTGAGTGGTGTCACAATGAAAACCTTACAATCACTGTCACTAAGACCACGGAATTGACTGTGGACTTTAGGATGGGGAAGTTGAGGTAGTACTCACCGGTCCTCATTGAGGAGACAGCAATGGAAAAGGTGAACAGTTTCAAATGTCAGCATCTCTGAAGATCTAATCTGGGCCCACATATTGATGTCGTTACAAAGAAGGCACACTATGCATTAGGAGGTTGAGATTTCATATATCATAAATTTCTGTAGATGTACCATGGAGAGCGCTCTAACTGGTTGCATCAATGACTGATATTGAGGCACCAATGCATAATATTGGGAAAGGCTACTGAGGGTTGTAAACCCAGCCAGATCCATGGGTACTAGACTCCCATCATTAAAGACATCTTCAAAAGTCGATGCCTCAGGAAGGTAGCATCCAACGTTAAGGACACCCATCATTGAGGACATGCCCTATTCTCATCGCTATCACCAAGGAGGAGGTGCAGGAGCCTGAAGACACACACACAATGATTCAGGAACAGCTTCTTCCCCTCCGTCATTGGATTTCCAAACGGTTAATGAACCCATGAACACTACCTCACTGATTTACTCTCAGCTTCGATTACTTATTTTTTTTACATATTTCTTATTTTAAATGTTAGTTTGTTTGTTATATTCCAATTCATATGGTGTGGGTGATCATGGTCTTTCCATGATTATAATAGCTCTTGGCAAATTTTTCTACAGAAGTGGTTTGCCATTGCCTTCTCTGGGCAGTTTTTTTTCAAGATGGGTGACCCCCCCAGCCATTATCAATACTCTTCAGAGATTGTCTGCCTGGTGTCAGTGATCCCATAACCAGGACTTGAGATATGCACCAGCTGCTCATACAACCATCCACTACCTGCCCCATGACTTCACATGGCCCTGACTGGGAGGGGATGGGGGGGCTAAGCGGGTGTTACAACTTGCCCAAGGGTGACCTGCAGACTAGTGGATGGAAGAAGCTCCTTACACCTCCTTTGAGGATCTCCACCCCACTACCCGATAGTATAGTTATGTATTGCATTGTACTGCTGCTGCAAAACCACAAATTTCACAACATATGTCATTGATTTTGACTCTGATTCTGAAAATTTCCACAGGGCTTGGAAATGTGCATATAGAGAGCATATTTCTCCTGAGAAAACTTGAAACAAGCTCCATCCTCAGAATCATTTAGCACTGAGTGAAGAAAGGTCCCTATACTCCCAGTGTATATAAAATCCTGAAGATACTCTGTAGTCTTGAAAATACTCAGTCATTGAGGTACTTCAAATAGGGCTTGACAGATTTCTGATGTTGAGGACATCATGGGATATAGTTTTCATGTAGGAAGATGTAGTAGATGAGGTAGATCAGTCAAGAACTCGCTGAATGGCACAACAGTTTAAGGGTCCTTAAGGCTTCACCTTTTCAATTTCTTATATTCATTTGTTCTTTAGCTCCAAGTATCTCAGGGCTAAAGCAAATCTTTACCTCATTGAGCTGTTGAGAAGTACTTTACATCAAAGAATTGAGAATTGGTGTTGAGGGGCAAAAAAAAAAATCAGCGGTTTATCGAGTGTTTAAATCTGCTCGGAAGATGAATGGCTGGGATACAGGAATCATAATAAATATGTTAAAAAAGAAGCACGAGCTTAATAATAAGTGAAAACCTGTGAAAATGTTTGGCAGACAGATGATGTTTTATCAGGGTAATTTTCTATGATTGATTGGCTGATACAAAGATTATCCATTATAGCTCTTGTTGAGCCAGTCAAATATTGCACAGGTTGTAAAGGAAATAGGTGATGTTGATTTATAGACATTGTCACTAGCTACGAAAATGCTTGAGGCATTTCCTTCAGCAGCTAAATCCCGTGGTTTGATGTGAGCAGATGTTCACACATTCAGTTCAGTTCAGTTCAAGTTTAATTGTCATTGAACCATGCATGAATACCCATGAATACAGTCAAACCAAGAAGCCAAGGTGCAAAACACAGTATCAACAGTCAGACACAGCTTCAAGGCAAATTATAGCACATAGAAGATATCAGTAAAATTGGCGCAGTGCAGTAGCGTAGTGGTTAGCACAACACTTTACAGTACAGGCGACTGGGGTTCAATTCCTGCTGCTGCCTGTAATGAGTTCGTACATTTCTCCTGTGACGGTGTGGGTTTCCTCAAGGTGCTCCAGAGACCTATTGGTTGGTAGGTTAACTGGTCAGTGTAAATTGTCTTGTAATTAGGCTACACACACACACACACACACACACACACACACACACACACACACACACACACACACACACACACACACACACACACACACACACACACACACACACACACACACACACACACACAGTGTCTTGCCGTTCTGCTGAGTGTGTGCACTTCACTTCACTTCGATGTCTTCCCCCCGTATGCGCTCGGGTTGGCTTTATGGTGGTGTTTTCTCCATACACATTGGAATATTCCATTTCCTTAGTAACAGAGATGCTTAAATGGGTATATATTGTTTGTATACTGTATTTCTGGTAGATATTTCTGTTTATTTTGTAATACAATTTTAATTACATTGTGGGGTGCATCATATTCTTAAGTTAGCTTTAGTGCATAATTGAAGATGCCGCATCGCTCTCAGTAACAGGAAAGAGAGAGAGAGGGAGATCAAGCTGCCAGGAGTTCACATTGGACATAGTATGTAGCTATAGCTGTGTTTTCTGGTAGATTTTAAAAAATAAATATTATCAGTTTTATTTTCAGTATATTTGCTAATCTTTGTAGGTTTTATTTTTGACGCACTTAATAAACACCCGTGCATGAAGGTGCTGAGTGACTCCAGACAATTCTTTTCTTCAGTGATAACCCACGTATCGTAACACAGGGTCATGGATAAAAAAAAACTGCCGGATGATTGGAAGCTGGTGAAGTTGATAGATTTGGGTTCAGTGCATCATGTCATAATTGAAACTTAAATTCAATTATTTTCTCAGATTATTGACAGTAATTCAATGTCTTATCACATCATGTAACCTGTGCAAGATGTAATAGAAACTATATCAGTGTAAGACCTAGTATGGAAGACTACCAAAAATCATTGCATACTAAGTCTAAATGATTGCTTATTCTGGTTTACCTAAGAAATATTAAGAATTAAATCCATTCCCTCTATGTAGTTCATGTCAACTACGTTAAATTATGTTTTAAAATATTTTAAAATTCTTTCCTTCCTCAATATTTTGTGTAACTGTACAGTCTAGACTTAGTATACTAAAAGCTGGAAACTTTACTCTATTGCTTTGGAGATCTAGACAGAGTAGATATGGAAAAGTCTAGACAGAGTAGATGTGGAAAAGTCTAGACAGAGTAGATGTAGAAAAGTCTAGACAGAGTAGATGTGGAAAGGATGTTTTCCACGGTGGGGGAGTCTAGGACAAGAGAGCAGGATAAAGGGGTGTCCATTTAAAACAGAGATGCAGAGAAATTTATTTGGCCAAAGGAGGGTGAATTTGTGGAATTTGTTACTACAGGTGACAGTGGAGGCCAGGTCATTGGGTGTATTTAAGGTGGAGACTAACAGGTTTTTGATTGGACACGACATCAAAGGTTACAGGGAGAAGGCCACAGAGGAGGGAAAAAGGGATCAGCCCTTTGAATGGTAGAGTAGACTCAATAGACCAAATGGCCTAAGACTGCTCCTCTGTATTACGGTCTTATGGTCTTATCTTCTGCATCTTGTTTAGATCACTGGCTTTAGCTTGATAACTCTTGGAGGCATACAGTGCAGAAGTGCCTAGATAATATAGAACTCACAGCAAAGGTTAAACTACGAAAACAAAATCCATTTCCTGGAGAGCATTCTAACAGGCCTCATCACCATCTGGCATGTGGGCGCTACTGTACAGGATCGAAATAAGCAGCAAATAGTTGTAAACTCAGCCAGCTCCATCATGGGCACTAGCCTCTGTAGTAACCAGGACATCTTTAAGGAGCAATACCTCAAAATTGCAGTGTCCATCACTAAGGACCCCCATAACATAAGTAAAAATAACCTCAAAGCCACAACTATACATTGATATAAATAGTCAAGACGTACAAAAAAGCTGGATGAGATCAGCAGGTCTGGCAGCATCCGTTGTAACACAGCATCTGCAGTGCACTTTGTGTTTGATATAAATAGTCTTTGCCTTCCAAACAATCTGATCTTAAATATGGCCATTCAAATACTCTGCAGAATATGAAGCTCCAGCAGCCCTGAAAGTTTGGAAATATTATTCAACTAAAGCAAGTAACTGTGGTTAAATAATAATCAGATCAAGTGTCAAAACAAGATGTGTATGATAGAGTGCACTGGACTTAATGAATTCAAATTCTCTGATTCTGAAATTAAAGACTTACTTTTTACAATTCTGGTGCTCAATCAAACTAGTAGCACTTCTCACTCATTTGTATATATTATACAGCTGTTCCTTTAACTACTCTAAAGGACGGGTATACAGTATATAATTATTTTATGTCCCTCTCTTTCTCTTTTGTGTCTAGCCTCTCCAAATTTATGTTGTACATGAAACCCACCTTTTGCCCCCCCCCCATTATTTTATTTCCATTAATATGTAGACCACCCAGCTTCCCCTTCTGGCTCCTATGCTAGCTCAGGTTGTAAATCATGTCCTTTCTTCAGAGCCCACCCCTTCCTTTTCGATACCAATCATCATGCCTGCTTCAGACCCTTAACGTCTCTGTTCTTGCAAACAATTGCCCAGCTTGAAGCTCGTTTTTCTTCCCAAATTCATTGAGCATTTAGTCACTACAATAATGAATGCACTTAGGAAAAAAATAATAAGACATCAGTCTAATGGAGTTTCTGCTCATGGCACAGCATTAAGGTAACCCAAAGGGGTATCACATCGTTTCGTTCTCTCTCTCCGTCTCCTCTCTAAATTCTTTGACAAGATTGATCACCTTATGTCTGTCCTTTGTTCAAACCTGAAACAGTGCTTTCGTTTGATTCACCCATGGATTTTTAATCAGTTCTCTTCCTACTCCCACTCGATTAAGTCAGTGTTCCGTCAAAGAATAGTTTTGGCATCCTTTTTTGCATGTTATTTTTGGACAACATCATTCACAAAACCAGCAGTTATCAATGCATGAGAAAGGGATGGTTACTCTTCTGATGATCTGCAATTTCTTACAATTAATACTGGGAAGACAAAGGGCCCACTGCATGGGCTTAGTGCCCTTGCTCTCTCCGTCATCACGATTTCAGGATGAAGCAAGCTGTTTTCAAATACGGTATTCTATTCAATTGGGTGGTGGGGTGGAAGGTACATCTCTACCAAAGGAGGTGTAAGGTGCTCCTTTCCTCTGCTAGCCTGCAGGTCCCACTTACTCAAGGTGTAGCACACTGCTCAGAAGAATGCAATGGCAAACCCTTCTGTAGAAAAATTTGCCAAGAATAGTCATGGTCATGGAAAGATATGACCACCCATGCCATTCGACGTGGCACATAATGATGATGCTGACTCTCTTCAAGAAGGCCAAACTGAGGCTCTGCCCGCACATCATCTTCTTCATAAAGAACAGTTCTTCAAGGTCCATAACCATGGTTCATTTCTACATTCATTCAGGGCTCCCAACAGTCCTTCCAGGTCAGGTGACATGTCACCTGTGAGTCTATTGGGGTCATCTTCTGTTTCCGGTGCTCCTGGTATGGCCTCTTGTATATCGGTGAAAACTTGACATGTATTGGGAGACCTCTTCGCTGAGCACCTATGTTCCATCTGCTAGAAAAAGCAGGATCTCCCATTTTATTTCCACTTCCCATTCCCATTCCAACATGTCAGTCCACGGCCTCCTCTACTGTTGTGATGAGCCCACACTCAGGCTGGAGGAGCAACACCTTATATTCCATCTGGGTAGCCTTCAACCTGATGCATGAGCGTCGATTTCTCAAACTTCCGGTAATGCACCCCCCCCCCACCATTCCCTATTCCCATTTCCCTCTCTTACCTCACCTCCCTCAGGTGCTCCTCCCCCTTCCCTTCCCTCCATGGCCTCTCCTATCAGATTCCCCCTTTGCCAGCCCTTTATCCCTTTCACCAGTTGACTTCCCAGCTCCTTACTTTCCCCTCCCCCTTTCGCAATTTCACCTATCGCCTACTACCTTGCAATTTACTACTTGGCTCCTTCAACCCTGACATCTTGCAAATCTCTCTTCTCATCATCCTGCCACTGTTTAGTCTAGACCACGGATTCCCAACCTGTTCCATGCCATAGACCTGTGCTATTAACCGAGGGGACCAAGAATCCCAGGTTGGGAACCCCTGATTGAGACCAAAGGTGCAAAAATAAATACTTTTTGTAATGTTTTGTGTGAAACTGTCACTGTCCATTAGATGGTAGCAGCTGATGTAAGATTTTAGTCTCCTAAAGGAAGGAGAAAAGTTGTTTTCAAGCTTTCCAGAATTAGCATTCAGACCTTAAGGAAGTGAGTGTGATGATTAATCAGCGGTATGATGAGGAGAATTGCCTTTCCATTTAGTTGTCAGATTATATCAGTTGTCAGGATAATTGGCCTTTGAGTGCAGTGCATTACTAAAGTGGCATTTTACCTGTCAGTTTAATTTAGTGTGAGTGGGTCATGCATAATTACAAGAGTTTTAGAATTCTATTTAACAACTCAAAAGGCAAAACTGCATTTTGCGTGCATCATCATATGTAGGGTGGAATGCTGGGGAGCAGTGAGATTTCTCTGTGGCATTATGCTTCTAAGCTTCACGTGTCACAATACAGCAGTACATAAACTTGTCACTTTGAAACATTTCTCAGTGAATTTATGGCAAAGGCCTAAAGTGTTGTGAATAAACTGGGAAAAAAAAAGCCTTAAACAGCTTTAATGTTGATACAACATCATCACTTCTCTTCCAGAGTCGTTCAAATTATTCTTGGGTTATGTTATTAGTTGCAACCTAAGAGAAAGATGTTGCTGTTGCTCAGTTGTCGTCGCCTCATGGTGACCCTATGTACTTGTCCATAGGGTTTTCATGGCAGGATACGGAAGCAGATTGCCAGGCCTTTCCTCTGCACAGATACTGTTGCTGCCCAGGTTGGGACCTGGCTGGATTCGAACTCAGGACCGTCTGCCTCAAAGACCAGTGTTGATGCTAGTACACCACCGGCTGGCTCAAGGGAAACAGATACTTTACAGCATGTTATAGATTTGATTAATTATTTATTTCTTCATAGGATCCAGGGTGGCGGGGTAGAGCGGGTGTCGGACTCTCCTTCCCTCTGCTAACCTATCCTTGGGCAAGGTGTGGCACCTGCTTATCTTCCCCTCCCCGCCGCCCGATCAGGGTCACGTGAAGCCACAGGAGCTGGTAGTGGTTAGTCGTATGAGCAGCTGGTGCATAGCACAAGTCCTGGTGATGCGACCATTGGCGCCCGGCAGACCAAGAGTATTGATAAAGGCTGGAATCACCCATCCTGTAAAGACACTGCCCAGAAGAAGGCAATGGCAAACAAATTCTGTAGAATAATTTGCCAAGAACAATCATGGTCATGGAAAGACCATAG
This sequence comes from Hemitrygon akajei, assembly GCF_048418815.1. Taxonomy (NCBI): domain Eukaryota; kingdom Metazoa; phylum Chordata; class Chondrichthyes; order Myliobatiformes; family Dasyatidae; genus Hemitrygon; species Hemitrygon akajei. Next base: position 77,520,566 of record NC_133137.1, on the reverse strand, counting down.
TTGTCCACGTCAAATGACACAGTACATAATAATGACAACGAGGATCCAAGCATCAGTGTTAATACAAGGGCTTATTAATCATCACTATTTCCCCATGAACTGAGGAGGGAGTTATGGGCCAATCACATTGTCAAGATTGTGCCCATATACAGACAAGTTTGGGACAGGACTGCAGATTCATTTCCATGAAGAACAACATTAAACACAGCAGTTTGTTTTGTTTGCAACAACGACATTGCTTCATCGTTATTATTATTAATACAAGCTTTTTAATTCTGCAAGTCCGAACCTAAACTTCCCAGCTGACATGATGCGATTAAAACGCATGGCGCTTTTGATGCAGTAAGATGTCACAAGGGGAATTCATGGGAACGTTACCAAGGTAAAAAAAGGCAAATACCAGGAGCTGGCAGATCAGTGGCAGAGATAGGGGTGGAGAACATGATGAGAGCCTGTAGAGGTGGGGTGGGGTGGTTTTGAGGTTTTGCTGGCTGCTTGCTGAGCAGAACCTACTCTCCCGTTGGCATTAGAGGGGCTGCAAAGCGAAGAGCCCACAGGACCATCACCGCGGTTGCTGAGCGAGCCTCTCGCTGGCTGTGGATCAAGAGATGCGACCCATGGACCAATGGTGCTGGGACGCAAGCTCGGGCTTGATCATCCCCGTCTGGGATGGCTGGTTGAGAGTGTCTGATGTTGAAATATCTGAAACACCCAATGACCCCAGGTAACATCACTGATGCTGTCTCCCAGCACATCCTAGGATGTATCTCAGTATCGCTTTTAATCACCATAGGAAATTGTCCTGTGATTTATTTGTTTATTGAGATACAGCACGGAATATAGCCTTCTGGCCTTTCAAAACATGCCACCCAGCAGTCCCTGATTTACTCCTAGCCTAATCACAGGACATTTTACCAGGACAAATTAACTTACTGGACTGTGGGAAGAAATGGGGGCACCCGGGGAAAATCCATGTATTCCATGACAAGGACATACAAAAACTCCTTACAGATTATGTCAAAATTGAACTCTGAACTCTGACAGCCTGAGCTGTAATAGTGATGCGCTAACCACTACACTACTGTGGTGCCCCTATTGAATGCTGAAAGCATCTCTAAACTGGTTAATGCATGATTAATAAACCCTTGTATGAGCACTGATGGCAAGATCATTATCATCATTATGAGTCATGTTGTGTGATCTGGGCGATCATATTCTTACCATGACCATGATTGTTCTTGGCAAGTTTTTCTACAGAAGTGGTTTTCCATTGCCTTCTTCTGGGCAGTGTCTTTACAAGATGGGTGACCCCAGTCATTATCAGTACTGCTCCAAGATTGTCTGCTTGGCATCTGTGGTCACTGAACTGGGACTTGTGATATGCACCAACTGCTCATACGACCTTCCATCACCTGCTCCCATGGCTTCACGTGACCCTGATCGGGGGACAAAGCAGGTGCTACACCTTGGCCAAGGGTGACCTGCAGGCTAGCGGAGGGAAGGAGCGCCTTACACCTCCTTTGGTAGAGACTTATCTCCATCCCTCCACCAATTGGGTAAATATCTTTGTGGGCATTTTTGTCTATTCCTTGGTATCAGCTGTTTAGGGTAATCCATTTTAACATCCTCTTACATTAAAAATGAGTTATATAGGACAGTGAAAAAGTCTTAGGCACATGTAAAAAAAATCCTGTAGAGCAAAGATGCTTTCAAATATAATTCAATGTTAAGTTTCTAAATATCAAAAAAGATTTACAATAAAGAGCAGCAGGCAGTAAAAATCTAAATCAAATCAGTGCTGATGAAGGGTCTCGGCCCTAAACCTCGACTATTTACTCTTTTCCATAGATGCCGCCTGGCTGCTGAGTTTCTGCAGCATTTTGTGTGTGTTGCTCTGGAGTTCCAGCATCTGCTGATTTTCTCATGTTTAGAAATCAAATAAATATTTGGTATGACCACCTTTTGCCTTTAAAACTGCATCAGTTCTCTTAGGTACACTGTATTGCAGTTTTACAAGAAAATCAGCTGGTAGGTTGATCTGAGAATCTTGGAGAACTTGCCACAGTTCTTCTGCAGGCTTTGGCTGTCTCACTTGCTTCAGTCTCTCCAGGTAATCCCAGACAGCCTCAATGATCAGGGCTCCGTGGAGGCCACACCATCTGTATATCAGAATCAGAATCAGGATCAGATTAATATCATCGGTATATATCGTAAAATTTGATAAATTAGTGGCAGCAGTACAATGTAATGTATGATAATATAGGGAAAAGTAAATAAGTAAATCATATACAGTTAGTGTATATATATATATATATATATATATATATATAAATATATATGTGTGTGTATTAAATCGTTAAATTTAAAACAGTGCAAAAACAGAAACAATAAACCTGAGGTAGTGTTCACAGGTCCAATGTCCATTTAGGAATCGGATGGCAGAGGGGAAGAAACTGTTCCTGAATCATTGAGTGTGTGTCTTCAGGCTTCTATACCTCCTGCCTGATGGTAACAGTGAGAAGAGGACATGTCCTGGGTGATGGGGGTCCATAATGATGGACTCCACTTTTCCGTGACACGGCTCCTTGAAGACGTCTTGGATACTACAGAGGGGCTAGCACCCAAGATGGAGATGACTAACTTTAACAACAGTTTTCTGTAGCTTATTTTGATCCTGTGCAATAGCCACACCCCCCCCCCCCCCCCACCATTACAGACAGTGATGCAGCCTGTCAGAATGTTTTCCATGGTATATCTATAGAAGTTTTTGACTGTCTTAGGAGTCAAAGCAAATCTCCTCAAACTCCTAATGAGATATAGCCTTGGTCTTGCCTTCTTTGTAGCTGCATCAATAAGTTGGGACCAGGTTAGATCCTTCAAGATCTTGTCACCCAGGAACTTGAAATTGCTCACTCTCTCCACTTCTGGTCCCTCTATGAGGACTGGTGTGTGTTCCCCCCAACTTACCTTCCTGAAGTGAACAATCAGTTCTTGGTCTCACTGACATTAAGTGTACTGTTGTTGCTGTGACACCATTCAAGTAGCTGATATATCTCACTCCTCTACGCCCTCTCGTTTCCATCTGAGATTCTTTGAATAATGATTGCATCATCAGCATATTTATTTGAGCAATGCCTAGCCACACAGTCGAAGGTATAGGGGAAGCAGAGTAGTGGGATAAGCACACGTCCCTGAGGAGCTCCAGCGTTGATTGTCAACAAGGAGGAGTTACTAATACCAACTCACACAGATTGTGGTCTTCTGGTTAGGAAGCTGGGGATCCAGTTGCAGAGGGGGAGGTACGGAGGCCCAGGTTCCATAGTTTATCGATCAAGTCTGTAGGAACGATGGTGTTAAACACTGAACTATAGTCAAAGAATAACACCTTGATGTAGGTGTTTGTACAGTATTTAAAATCTCCAATGCCTAAGACTTTTGCACAGTGTTATGAAACAAAGAAAACTATGGAACATGTTCAAAGTATCAACATCAATTTCACTCCCCCCCACAGACAAAAAATTGTGCAAATGGCAACAAAAGTGAATGAGAAACTAGAATATAAAACACAAAATCGAAAGAGACCAGGCATATTCAGTTCATCTCAGTGTTTGTTATTTAAAATCGCCCAAAATAACAACAAAAACAGGAGCAGCCAGAAATGACAGATTCCAGACCACAAGCTACGTCGATTAAACCTTGCCAAAGACCCAGAACTCCTTCACCATCTTCCAGCCGCTGAGACGGAGAGAGGGAACGTCTCAAGCAGACACCTTAGTTCAGCAGCAGCAAGCAGGCGCTGAACGCCCCTCGCCTTCCTCACTTGCCTTGATGATTTCCATCTTCCTTGGTGCTTTAATTGGCGAGATAGGTGAGAAAATGGAGGCAATCATTGTCCCGCACCCCATCCCTAGGCTTCTTGGCTGATGCACCATCAATAACTCACGCCGAGACTTAGGAAGTGAGATATCGGCTTTTATTGACTGAAGGACAACACTACATCCTGGGGAAAATGAGGGAGAGCAGCAGGCCACAGTCGCCTTTATACAGGGGTCTGTGGGAGGAGCCACAGGGGTAGTCAGCAGGGTCTGTGGGAGGAGCCACAGGGGTAGTCAGCAGGGTCTTGGGAGGAGCCACAGGAGCAGTCAGACAGGTATATCTAGTTCACCACATTCACCCCCCCTTTGTTTAAAAAAATTCCCAAGCATATTTACAGGTTAAGTCGATCAGGTGGTCGAATCGTTCGCTGCGATCTACGTAGCTCCGGCTGCAATTGCACAGGAGCCGGAGGTGATGACGGCACAGGTGCCGGAGGTGGTGTGTGCTCCGAAGGCGGAGAGTGGGTTAATTCTGTCCCAACAGGAGGTGTCAGGGACCCCTCGCGTGTGAGCGAGGGCCCTGGAACAGACGCATACAGAGTCTGTGTGGGGCACGGGGCGTGCGGAGTCACCTCGGGTACAGGGTGCATAGTTACCGTGGAGTGCTCGGGGTAGTGGTCTGCTGCTCCGGCGGGCGCCAGGTCGCGGACAGAGACCGTGTCCTCCCGCCCATCAGGCAAGACCACGTAGGCATACTGGGGATTAGCATGCAGGAGGTCGGCTCCCAGGTCGCACACGGGTAGGTAGGGGCGGGACCAGGTGACGCCGGCAAAGATGGTTGTCCACATCCGGTCATGCAAAATGGCGGCCCCCAGGTCTCAGACGCGGCGCTGCTCGACCCCGGGCGCGGTTTAGATTTACAGACCTTGGCGAAATGGCCCTTCTTCCCGCAGCTGGAACAAGTCGCTTCGCGCGCCGCACAGAGTTCCCGGGCATGTTTCCGAAGCCCACAAAAGTAACAGAGTCTCATACCTGGCGAATTCGTGGGGTTTGAGATACCGCGACTGGCTGCGGCGTTGGCGAATTCGCTCGGAACCGGGGAATGGCTCGGTTGGACTTCTTCGGCGTACAGTTGCGCAGCCTCTATCGAACTGGCCGTCTCTATCGCAGAGCGTAAGGTAAGATCAGCTTTTTCCAGCAGCCGCTGGCGGATACACACTGACCGAACCCCAGTCACAAAAGCGTCTCGGACCAAGAGTTCCTTATGCTGTTCCGCTGAGAGCGCTTTGCAGTCACAGTCCCGCGCGAGTACCAGTAACTCGCGAAGAAATTCAGCAGTCGACTCCGTAGGCCGCTGTTTTCGCGTGGCCAAGCGGTGCCGTGCATAAACTGGATTTACTGGCCGCAGGTACTGTCTTCGGAGGGCGGCAAGCGCCTCCTCGTAGGTGGATATGTCCCTGATGAACGAATAAACTTTTGGGGCGACCCTCGAGAAGAGAAGTTTGTGCCGAACAGCCGAATCGGTGGCACGAACCTCCTCTAAGTACGATTGGAAGCACACCAGCCAGTGTTCAAAGGCAAGAGCTGCTCCCGGGTCTCGGGGGTCCAAGTCTAGGCGTTCTGGGCGTAAAGCGGTTTCCATGTTGTAATTTTCAGTCAATAAAATTGATGCACCATCAATAACTCACGCCGAGACTTAGGAAGTGAGATATCGGCTTTTATTGACTGAAGGACAACACTACATCCTGGGGAAAATGAGGGAGAGCAGCAGGCCACAGTCGCCTTTATACAGGGGTCTGTGGGAGGAGCCACAGGGGTAGTCAGCAGGGTCTTGGGAGGAGCCACAGGAGCAGTCAGACAGGTATATCTAGTTCACCACATTGGCCTCAAGGCCGCACACTTCGTTTGAGATGAAGGAAAAGCATAGAACTTTGTTGCAAAGTATTATCCATTACAACAGTATTTTATTACATCTGTCTTCACTGAGTGTGACAAGTGATGTATTTTCAATCATCATGAAAAAGTAATGCTATGGAATGCCTTAAAACTACTTTAAACATATAGTCAAGATATATTTATATACTTGCTTTGGAAGAACTACATCCACAAAATCTTTTAAAGTGCAATATTAATTTACATGTAAAAATTCTATACTGTATTTATAGTAGCAGGTGTGGAAAACTGTGAAGAAAGCATTAACTATGAGCTGATATGAAACTGGTTGTTTTTTCTAGGCTTCTCTATGACCGAGTTCTGTTGAGTTCAAGTTCTGAGAATGACATCAGGACATTATGAATTCAAAAGACATTGGGATAGATTTGACGTCAAGAAGCAAATTTGAAGCTGGGACTTTGTACTTGTCCAAATGAGGGATCTTATCTATTCTTCTGAGATTGGCTGAGCTTGGGTGGTTAGTGTGCAGGAATCTCTAGAGTGGAGTGGGAGAAGCTAAAGATGGCACCAGAGGTTTTTGTGGACCTGGACGACTTCTCCGAGTTCATCTGTGCAATAGCTTAAATCTCCTGTTCTCATGTCTGTTTTCCCTTTTCAAAGTGGCTCGGGGCCTGTCGGGAGTCCTTGTTCTACAGCTGCACTCAAACTGAGTTCTTCACGGGCGGTAGGTTCTCACTCTTCAGAACTTGCCGGGCGGTTTGCTTTTTTGGGAACTTCAGGAGCGGCTTGGAAGATGCATGCCTTCGGGGTGCGGCCCTGTGGATGAACCGATTCCTCGCCGACGTCACCAACTGAAGAGGGTCACAGGAGATCGAAACATTAAGACAGTGGGTTCAGCTGTCAGAGGCCGCTGAACAATTGCTGTCTCTCTCTCTCTCAGTAGAGTGGGAGAGCCTGCTGACTCTCGAGTTGGGGGAGCTCGAAATAAGTGATGCTGCAGACCGTAACGTTGAAACAGTGAGCTGGTGGCCTTTCTCTCACTATGGCAGGAATAATATCTCTCTCTCCCTCCTTGTGACAGACAGGTCCTGTTGAGATGTTGAGGTGTTGGGATGAACAGTCATTTTTGATGGACCATAGATCATGGTTTTGGTGGCTTACTATTGCTTAGTGGGTGGTGGGGGGTTGGTTGATGTTTTCTGCAGGAACAAGGGAGGGAGAGGGAGGGGGAAGTGTTGATGCTTTGCTGCTGCTTGAGTGTGTGGGGGGGGGAAGGGGGCTTTAGGGTTCTAATGTTTTTCTGTCATTCATTCCTTGGATTTCTTTTTCTTTCTGTTTTGTGGACACCTGCGAAGAGTAAGGGTCTCAGGCTGCATACAGTGTACAGTCTCTGCCATTAAATTGAACCATTGAACTATCTGTTTTCTGGGAGCCCACAAGTGGAGCGGTAAGATAGCGGTGGATCTGCAGCTAATTAAAGTTTAAACATTCAAAGTTTAAAGTAAATTTATACTCAAAGTATACATATGCAACCATATACAACCCTGAGATTCATTTTGGTCTTTCTGGTCCATTCTGGTCTCTAACAGGAAGGAACTTCTTGTATGTCTGGGGTGCTGAAAGAACAAGGAGGAAAACAAGATCTTATTTTGAGCATCCATTGTCAACTTAAACACTTTTCAGCCTTAATACCACATTTTGGTATCATGTACCTATGAAATAACAAAGTTTTTGGTGCTCCTTTAAAATGTTCCAGTTATTTTACAAACATTTGTTATGAACAAATTCCTGGAATTCTGCTCCCTTGGTGGAAGTTCATCAGACCAGAACCTCTGTTGTCCAGGTCTGAGGGTGTGGATTAGTCTCATATTGCTGGGATAGTTTTATTGGTGTGCTTGTGCAGAGGAGTGGTGTCTGAGCATCAGATTAGTATCTTAGGGTATAGGCATGATATTCTGAGGGAAGATATAAGACTCGGGAAGATTCAGCCCAGAAGTCATCACATACGATGAACTTGGTATGTAGGTATTTTCTCACTTTTTCCAGGATAGCCTACTTTTGGATGGCAAGATTTCACATTCTTTCTTGAGGTTTCATACCAGCTTATTAACTGTCAACTGACAAGAGTCCCCAGAAAAATACTGACAGTTCATACCTGCCGTACATCTACATGGAAATGTGGACCTAGATTATGCAGAAGAAATCTCAGGGTTGTACATGGTGATATATATGTGCTTTGATAATAAATTTTCTTTGAAGCTTTGAGGTAGGTTGATCCTATAACTTTTTCTTTCAGAAAGGGTGTACTACTATAAGGTGGGAAGCTTTTAAATGTTAGTTTATGTGTGAAATAATCTAAAATCAATGAAGATTATAACATTGTAAGAATATTAAAATCTCAATTATTATAATTCCTTGGTGATTCTTTAAGGTTATTATAGCCGGGGGTGGTAATGGGGACAAGCTCTCACTACCTACTAAATACTCACAATGGTATGTGTTTCAAATAGCCTCTGACAACCAAGTCCAGCTCCTGGCCTTAACTACTAAGCCTCAAAGAACCATTTTTTTTCTGACAGGAGAAGGGGCAAAGATGGGTTACTGGCAACTTAAAACTAATCGCTTTGGGCAGATGGGTCTTGTCAGCCGTGGTTGGCAGCTCATCTAGAAGAAGGGAAGATCTGATCTTAAACATCTGCTGCCTTGCAGCTATACCCACCCATGGGGAAGGCTTCAGGAGTAAACCCTGAAGAAAAATCTGGAGCTGGGGTCCCTAAGTCAGTCCTACATTGAGTTCAATGCAGACTTGGCAACTCCTGTGACACCGCTGGCGCCAAACTGTATATGTCTCTGCCGTTCCTTTGGATTCATCAGCGTCATGAATGGGGGAGCCTGCTACATGGGGAACAGCTTGCTCCCAAAATGGTACTACCCTGGCTCTGCCCTGCTGCATGGGGAAAAGCTTGCTCCCAAAATGGTACTACCCTGGCTCTGCCCTGCTGCATGGGGAACAGCTTGCTCCCAAAATGGTACTACCCTGGCTCTGCACTGCTGCATGGGGAAAAGCTTGCTCCCAAAATGGTACTACCCTGGCTCTGCCCTGCTGCATGGGGAACAGCTTGCTCCCAAAATGGTACTACCCTGGCTCTGCCCTGCTGCATGGGGAACAGCTTGCTCTCAAAATGGTACTACCCTGGCTCTGCCCTGCTGCATGGGGATCAGCTTGCTCCCAAACTGGTACTATCCTGGCTCTGCCCTGCTGCATGGGGAACAGCTTGCTCCCAAACTGCTACTACCCTGGCTCTGCCCTGCTGCATGGGGATCAGCTTGCTCTCAAAATGGTACTACCCTGGCTCTGCCCTGCTGCATGGGGATCAGCTTGCTCCCAAACTGGTACTACCCTGGCTCTGCCCTGCTGCATGGGGAACAGCTTGCTCTCAAAATGGTACTACCCTGGCTCTGCCCTGCTGCATGGGGAACAGCTTGCTCTCAAAATGGTACTACCCTGGCTCTGCCCTGCTGCATGGGGAACAGCTTGCTCCCAAACTGGTACTACCCTGGCTCTGCCCTGCTGCATAGGGAACAGCTTGCTCTCAAAATGGTACTACCCTGGCTCTGCCCTGCTGCATGGGGAACAGCTTGCTCTCAAAATGGTACTACCCTGGCTCTGCCCTGCTGCATGGGGAACAGCTTGCTCTCAAAATGGTACTACCCTGGCTCTGCCCTGCTGCATGGGGAACAGCTTGCTCCTAAACTGGTACTACCCTGGCTCTGCCCTGCTGCATGGGGAACAGCTTGCTCCCAAACTGGTACTATCCTGGCTCTGCCCTGCTGCATGGGGAACAGCTTGCTCCCAAACTGGTACTATCCTGGCTTACATACGGACTTTTACAGCTAGGATGCAACGTCCATGGTCGATCCCAACCAATGGAGGGCCATCACCACACTTCCTTGGTGTAACATGAAAATTCAGAGGACCAAGGTAAAACGAGAATAACTTTTAACTGAGCTGATGTCTAATATGATACAATCGAGATCAGGGGTTCTCACCTTTTTATGCCATGGCAGGACCTCAGGATGTCATATAAACACACTTACGTGCCGGTCCCAGTACAGATCCTCTGGTATGATAATGCCAGACAATTGAAAGCAATGGACTCTCCCCTCCTCTGATTCTCTAACCTTGCTGTGGCCAATAATCAGCCCTTTGCTTTTGCTGATGTTGAGCGAGAGGTTTGTTGTGACACCATTCAACCTGATTTTCAATCTCCCTCCTTTATGCTGACTCATCACTACCTGCGACTCAGCCAAGCAACAGAGGCGTTGTAAGCAAATTCAAATCTGGCGCTGGAGCTGGGCTTAGCCTCAGTCATAGGCATGAAGTGAGTAGAGCGGGGGGCTAAACACACAGCCTGGTGGTGCACCTGCGCTGAGGGAGATTGTGGAGGAAACTTGTTGCTGATCCATATTTACTGGGGTCTGGAAGTGAGGAAATCAAGGATCCAGTTGCCCAGGGAGGTGTCAAGGCCCATGTCTTGAAGCTTAGTGATTAGCTTTGAGGGGAAAGTAAGTTTTGAGTAAACAGAGATGATGAATGACAGCAATAGGCCTATACCACCAACATCAGGACTCATGTTTATTTCAAAAAACAGAGTCAGGCAAAGGACAGAAGTATGATGTAAGTCGGTTTGATTTTTAATGTTGCTACAATTCCACATAATTGGTTTATTGATCATTACAGAATGTCTCTCTGGTGCTTCCTGCTTCCCGCCCTTCTTCCTTCCCCTTTTCCCAACCATGACTCCCCTCTCCCTGCCCCCTTCCCACTCGCAGTCCACAACACAGACCCATATCAGAATCAGGTTTATCATCACTCACAAATGTCATGAAATTTGTATTTTTTTTTGCGGCAGCAGTACAGTGCAATACATAAAATTACTACAGTACTGTGCAAAAGTCTTAGGCATATGATTGATGGCATCCATTAATCTCACGAGATCATGGATCTGTGCCTGGAAAGTCTAGCTTCAGTCTGTCTTGAAAGTCTTGGCCTCTCCAGGGCGCAAGCCTGGGCAGGGTTGTATGGAAGACCGGCAGTTGCCCAAGCAGCAAGTCTCCCCTCTCCACGCCACCGATGTTGTCCAAGGGAAGGGCAAGGGCCGATACAGCTTGGCACCAGTGACGTCAGAGTAGTTGCCAGAGTGAGGTTGAAGGCAACGTCGGACTGCCTTAGGGACTCCAGCTCCGGATTTGTCCTCAGGGTTTACTCCCGAAGCCTTTCCCATGAGTGGGTATGGCCGCAATCAGGGTATTCCCTCTCCTCTCAGATATATAGATATATATATATATATATATATATATATAGATAGAGCTAGGGTGCCTAACGCTTTTGCACAGTACTGTGTTTCCAACTAATTTTATGCTGTTTTAGATTGTTTTCATTTTTACAAACCCTCACTTTTGACATGTTTATTTTATTTCCAGCAAAGTGGATTTAACTTGTTCTGTGTCCAACCACTAACTAGATTTCTCCAAGAGTTGATAACTTTCCCATTTTACTAATCAATCTAGATCAAGGATTCCAACCTTTTTTAGCCATGGAGCCTTATCATTATCGGAGGGGTCCACGGAGCCCAGATTGGAAATCCCTGAAGATTAATTCCCTTTTACTACCAGTCAAATTAGTTGACCTCCAAGATAAAACCCTTGTTTTTAACTTGTCCTTGTCCTTTTAATAAATATTGAAATGGAACCAGAGTATTCTTTATTCTTTCATTTTCTAATCACAGCACTGTATGAAGATTATTGGATCAAATCCTGATGCTAAGGCCCATTACCCTGTTTGCTAACTACCAGTACCAGCAGAAGTACATTTTTCTAAGGGCTGAGACAGTATGTCCAAGTCCTGTACCGAGCATGAGACAGGGGAGATGGAGATTCACAAATCAGCTGATCTGCGAACCATCTCACTACCTTCTCCAACTACAGACAATGGGCACTCTGCATGCTTACATGTGATGAAAACATGAACCAAGTGTCTTAAGTGCTGCACCTGCCTATTTTCCTCCTCCCTCACCTCCATTCAGGGCCCCAAACAGTCCCTCCAGGTGAGGCCACACTTTACCCGTGAATCTGCTGCGATGGTCTATTGTATTCAGCACTCCCGATGTGGCCCTTTACATTGGTGAGGCCCGTCATAAACTGGGGGATGGCTTTGCCGAGCACCTCTGCTCCATCTGCCACAAGCGAGACTTCCCGGTGGCCGAACATTTTAATTCTGATTCCCATTTCCATTCCGACGTGTTGGTCCATGGTCTCCTCTTGTGCCAAGATGAGGCCACCCTCAGGGTGGAGGAACAACATCTTATACTCTGTCTGGATATCCTCCAACCTGTTTACATGAATTTCAATTTTTCTTTCTGATATAAAAAAATCCTTTTCCATCCCTGTTCTTCTATTCCACATTCTGGCCTTTTAACTCTTCTCACCTGCCTACCACTTCCCCTTGGGTCCTCTCCTCCTTTCCTTTCTCCACGGTCCACTCTCCTCTCCTATCAGATTCCTTCTTCTCCAGCCCTTTGCCTTTCCCACCCACCTGACTTCACCTATCACCTTCCAGCTAGCCTCCGACCCTGCCTCCCACCTTCTTATTCTGCCATCTTCCCCCTTCCTCCTCCTTCCTAATGATAGACCCCAGCCTCAAACGTCAAATGTTATTCAAATGCTACCTGACTTGCTGAGTTCCTCCAGCATCTTGTGTGTTGCTGTGGATTTCCAGCATCTGCAGATTTTCTCCTGTTATGAACCTATTTTGTCAATGGAAGCCATCCTAGATCTGGCACTCTTCACTCTGCTGGGTGCATCATCAGAATGTGTTGGAAGAATTTGAAATTGGAAGTTAAACCTAACCTTCCTTGAAAAATTTCGAAGAGGTTTATTAAGGATAAAACAACGATGACTGAAACACCATTTGAAAGGAAGTGCTTGGGTTCTAAACTCAAACAGTCCAGTCACAAAGGACTTTCTCTAGCTGCGTCCATTTTCTGCTGCAGGGCGCCAAAGGCTATGTGCGTGGGAGCATTTCAGTTACTCTATCATTGACCAGCTATAGAGACACAAATTTACAGAAACTCAAACTCTTTTTTTCTTATTTATCTGGACATGATTCACAGCACCTGAACACAATTACATTAATTGATTTAAATCACAGAGGTACTTCTAGCACCCTAGATAAGACAATCAGACCTGAAGGCTTCTTGATTCATAGAGTAGACTGAACTGCTGATTTGGAAAAGGCAAAATGTGGAGGTGTGTTTCATGATAAGCTCTTAGTGATACTCTGATGTGGTGGTTTTGGTGTAGTCTTTTACTGATTATATTCTGGTTATTATCCTATTATGGATCTACTGAGTATGCTTGCAAGAAAATGAATCTCTGGGTTGTATATGGTGATATATGGTGACAACTTTGGTAATAAATTTATGTTGAACTTATGAACTTTGAACAATTAATACTGAACATTATAGACTGGAACAGGGAATGAAATAATGTTCCTAACTGAATTTTGAGGAATAGCTCTGGAGCCAAAGGTATGATCTTTGTTGGATTTACAGTCTCCCCTTGTACAATAGTTATTTCTGTTGCTGCCATTTCCAGAGGCTATTTCTGGCTCTGTTTGTTTCTAAATCTTGTAACAATATATTTTATCATTATAGCAAAATGGTTTTAGTTATTTTCTGGTTCTAGGCATGCAGACATTGGCTTTACAATTATCAAACCCACTCAGTTATTGGCACAAAATCAAAAGAACCTTATAGTCTTGCCATGTCAGTCTCTACAAAGAATTGTAAAGCCATTCTACTTACTGAGATCACTTCAGCAAACATCCTGAAGGTGAGCTGAAAATACTGTAATAGATTCATTAGCAGTGTGAGAAAGGAAACTTATCTGAGACCTAATCATTAATCAGACACCTACACACTGTCCTCTCTAAGCTGCGTGAGTGTGTGGCCGCGCAGGAACTGAAATGCTCTCGTGCACCTTGCCTTTGTTGCCACGTAGCTAGAAAAAGTATTTGAAAGGTGGAAGATCTTATTTGTTGTACTGTATTTCATTATACCCTTCAATTTATAAATAAAATCAAAAGTATGTGATTTTTCAGTTTTCATTCTGAATATTCATAAAATGTATATTACAAAAAATTTCAAGTGCTGCACAATTACCTGCTTGGAGCAATGGTTGGTCAGCACAACTGTAAAAACAAATTAGAGGAAATGTTGCTGCTACCTAAGCCTCATCCTAAGACAATCTGTCAGAATTAGGGGTTTCCCAAACTTGTACCACAAACCAATACCATTAAACAAGGGGTCAGTGAACCCCAGGTTGGGAATCCCTGGATGACGTCAATAGTATGATGAAAATGAGCATGTGACCAATGTGACTATGAAGTCACTACTTGGAGTAGTCTGACTGATAAGTGATGGCAACTCATTTTGCATGTTTCTGTATTCTGGTATTGTGACATTTCTTTGGAGGAAATTCTACTTAACATCTCAAAAATCTACTTTGGTTAAATATTTTTGAATTACTTCCCGTTGCTTGCTTGGAAAGTTCAGCTTCATTAAATAAACTGCAAACCACTGTCTGAGCTATTTTAGTTCTGCCTAGTCAACAAGTTTGTAGATTGACTATGTCTGAGTATTAAGCACACTGGAATCAATTTGGGAAATTGTTAGTTAGGCTAATCCTTCATTCAAGTCATCAGAGTTCTTTTCTGTGGGAGGTCCTTATCAAGGAAAGAGAAAGCTGTAGAATTCTGTAGACAGGCAATGCATTTCATAGAAAATACTACAGAACAGCAGAGGTACAGGCCCTCTGGCCCACAACTTCAATGCCAGCTATGAAACCAATGTCAAGGGCACCAATGCTATATTCGAGTTTGCTGATGACATCACTATCTTAGGCAGAATCAAAGTTAGACCCAAATTCGCGCATAGGAGTGAGATTGAAAATCTGCCTTGGGGCCATAACAACAACGTCTCATTCAATGTCAGCAAGACCAAGGAACTGATTATAGCCTTCATGAGGAGGAAACCAGAGGTCCATGATCTAATCCTCATTGGGGGATCAGAGGTGTAGAGGACAGCAACTTTAAATTTCTTGGTGTTATGAATTTGGAGGATTTGGGCCCAGCACGTAAGTGCAATTATGAAGAAAGTACGGCAGCATGTCTACTTCCTCAGGAGTTTGTGAAGATTCGGCATTCATCTAAAACTTTGAGAAACTTCTATATATTGAATAGAGGCAAGCATGCTATAGGCAGCCTTTATTGAACTATCTACTTGTATTGCCACATTTGGAACCTAAGGAGTTGATCCCATTGCTCCTAACAGTCCTGCCATCAGTTGTTGTTGAAGTTGTTCGTATCTGTGCCTTGTGGCACATCAGGCAGCAACCTTGCCATTTCTTCAGCATTTGCCTGTTTTTACAAGGCCGATGCTCAACTCAGCACAGATGGAAAGCGTGCCAGGAGCTGGCAGAATTCAAACTTGGGACCACTCACCTTGAAAGTCCAGCGCAGGTGCCATTACACCACCGGGCAGCAAACCATCAATTGTGTTCTTCCCTTTATATTTAACCTTCCAAAGTACAAGCTGCAAACTTTCCAGTCCCATTTTCATTGTTGTCCAAATAATTTGTATTTGCAGTACTGTGCCAATGACTTGAGCACATGTATAACTAGGGTACCTAGCTAAGACTTTTGCAGATTACTGTATTTCTCAATGTGGAATGGTGAGCGAGTTTATACATCTGGCTGGAGAAAAGGATATTGGGAATGGTGAGGGTGGAGTGTCACGGGGTGGGACAGGGAGTAGAGAAGAAGTGTTGGGGTGCGAGGGTTTGGTGTGGGTGCAGACACACCCAGTCCTGAGATACCTGGCAAGGTCATTTGATTTCAAACAATTGATCTATTGATCACTACAGAATGTCTCTCCGGTGCTTCCCTCACCCTCCCCGTTCTCCTTTGGCTTCCCCTTTTACCAATTATTGTTCCCCTTTCCCTGCCCCCCTTCCCACTCTGTCACAATAGAGACCCATATCAGAATAAGGTTTATCATCAGTCTGGTCACCTCATTACAGAGAGGATGTGGATACTATTAAGACAGTGCAGAGGAGGTTTGTAAGGGTGTTGCCTAGGTTGGAGGGTGTACCTTATGAGAATTGGTTGAGTGCACTTGACCTTTTCTCCTCGGAGCAATGGAGCATAACAGCTGACCTGATAGAGGTACGTAAGATGATGAGGGGCGTTGATTGTGTGGATAGCCAGAGGCTTTTTCCCAGGGCTGAAATGGCTAACACGAGAGGGCGTTGTTTTAAGGTGCTTGGAAATGGGTACCGTGGGGATGTCAAGGGTAAGTTTTTCATACAGAGAGCGGTGGGTGCGTGGAATGCACTTCCGTCGGTGGGTGTGGCGGAAGCAGAATACAATAGGGTCTTTTAAGAGCCTCTTAGATACATGGAGCTTAAAAAAAATAGAAGGCTATGTGCTAGGGAAATTCTAGGCAGTTTCTAGAGTAGGTTACATGGTTGGTACACCATTGTGGGCTGAAGGGCCTGTAATGTGCTGTAAATTTTTATGTTCATATGTTATGAAATTAGTTTTATTTTGTGGCGGCAAGATAGTGCAATACATAAAATTACTACAGTACTGCGCACAAGCTGTGCGTGTGTGTGTGTATGTGTATATATACATACACACACATACATCTCTCTCTCAAGACTTTTGGATAGTACTGTATGACAAACAAAAGAGGTACGATTACTGATCCTTGTAGGATGTATCTGATCACTCTGCTCCAGTCAGAATAACTAAACCTCTATCTTCTTTGACCAATTTCTGTCCAGGATCCTTTGCTGTCCCATATTTACAGGGGTAATTAATTACTCTGATGTTAGAAGCCTTTTGGATATCATACCTATAATGGAAATTTACCTTGCCTGATGATTTGTTATTTTGCAAGTTACAGTTTTTAAAAAGTAGAGATTTAGGTTGCTATTTTAAAGAATGAAGTATTGTTTAAAATTAAACAATGGCTATCTTGCAGCTTTATCTTCTTTACACAAGGTGGAATATAGCTAGACCAGGCCATTATAAAAATGATTAAACGTGCTGCAGAGGTTCTGACGTATGGGTACCACAAGGTCGGCACTCTGCAACGATGAGGCAGATTCTTGAGCATCAGTGGAATAATCATTTGCATGTATGAAATCAATTTTAATTATTCATTTGAAGTATCTTTGAAAGTTGAATTAATGAAGATAAAGAACAACTGATGAGGCAAAATTTAAATTATTTCCTTCTTGTTGAAATTGAATTGTTGAAATGTTGCCTACTTGCGCATCTAAACATTTTTAATCCTTTTAAAATACATATGAACATTCTACAGAGTACCTAAAATCATTAGATGCAGAGTTTTCTTGCAATGTCACTAAGATTGTCAAAATTACATGAATTGTATTTTGTTCCATAGATTATTACTAAAGCATTTTCAAAGGCGAAGTGATCGCTAGTCTGGATGTAAATGACCAATTTCTGATTAATCAAAGATTCAAGATACATTTATTATCAAAATACATATGCAGCATGCGACCCTGGGATTTGTCTTCCCACAGTCAGCCATGAAACAAAGAAAACTATGGAACCTGTTCATAGAAAAACATCAAACTCCTAAAGGGCCCAAACAAAAACTAATCAAATAAATGGCAAAAAGAAATGAGAGATAAACGCAGAATATAAAGCACAAACCACTAAGTCATCAAAAGAGTCCAAGCATATTCAGTCCAGCTCAGCGCAGTGGGTGTGTGTATAAACACACACATACAGACTTCTCCCTCCAGGAGTGGAGGGAGGGGGAGAGAGAGAGAGAGAGAGAGAGAGAGAGAGACACACACACACACCACAC
Source organism: Hemitrygon akajei (assembly GCF_048418815.1). Lineage (NCBI taxonomy): Eukaryota > Metazoa > Chordata > Chondrichthyes > Myliobatiformes > Dasyatidae > Hemitrygon > Hemitrygon akajei. Next base: position 77,502,895 of record NC_133137.1, on the reverse strand, counting down.
ACACACACACACACACACACACACTCCTCTCTCCCTCTCCCTCTCCCTCTCCCTCCCTATGCAGGTAGACAGTGCTGATTTCAATCCTCCTCAATGTTTTAATCAGCGAGACCGGCAAAAAATTGAGACAGCCGTGGGCTCATGCCCCGCCTCCAGGCTGCACTTGAAACCTCGTGGAACTCCCTCAAAGAAAGCAAAGTGCCATATCGCCCGAAATTGGTCCAAAAATCAATCGGCCCAGAAACACACCATGAAAGTGGTAGATCACGATCTCTAGCAGTAGCAGAACACATTTAAAGAAAGGGAAGACTTGAAAGTAGTAGTTTTGTGAAATATCTGGAGGATGTTGTCCTTGGTCACATTGTTTGCTGGTACCACCTTCCAGAATAATGCCTTGACAGCAAGAAAAGTTCTCAGTATTCTGACTAAAGCATAAATTATTTAAATGTCTATCGTTACTGCAGATCTTCACTTTTTGAGCATGTTCCATTGTTTTGATAGATTCATGATTGGTATCATGGATTTTGAGTACAGTAAATACATATTGGTGGAATAGTTGACACTGCTGCTTCGTAGCTTTAGAAATGTAGTACCGTCTGTGTGCATTTTGCAGTCTCATGTATGTTATGCATTTAATATTTCAGTAATATTTGAATAATATTGTAAATATATTGATGATTAAGCATTCTTTGTTTACATAATGCTTTGTGAGTTATATGTAAAAGTACGTGAATGGCATACATCATCATTCCACCACGTCATACGTGCATGTCTCACTAGAAATAAAAATAAAACTAGAGGAGTCACCCATCTCCCAGCTCCACACTTTTCTTTAACTTTGTTTGATGTTTTGGAGTTAGGAAACATAACAGCATAACCATGTTAGTTTCCTCAGGAAGCTCTGGTTTCCTCCTGCATGATGGTTCGTAGGTTAATTGGGTCTGGTGTAGTTGGGTGATGGAAATTTAAGTGCTATGAGTGTGAAATTGATGCAGATATGAGAGGAAAAAAGAATTAGTGCAGATGGATTCTTGATTTTCAGGGAAGGTGCAGTGGACAAAGAACTTGTTTCTGTTTTCTATGCAACCCTTCTCAATGGATCATTTTCAAAAAATACACTTCAGCAATAATGAAAGCTATTTAAATAATATGCATTCCATATGGAACAGCCAGATCTTTGCATGCTGGTAATTCATAATCAGAAATTGGAGATTTATGTCACTGGCTGGGTTGAGTTATTCTCCGATCTTGGCAATTTACTTGCAAACGTTTTGCATTTATGTCACTATACATTCAAATGCTCTGAAATAAAGCCCTGCGAAAAGGTCCAGAATCTGCTTCTAATGCAGCTTATGTTCATATTCTGGTAGTTAAACTAGTTAGTGTGATGTGCTATTTGAACTGGTAATTGGTTTATTCTAAGCATGAGAAATTCTGCAGATGCTGTAAATCCAATGCTGGTTCATTACTGTGTACAGTATGTGCTGAGGTGCACTAGACAACATTGTTTTGTATGCCATCCTCATCATTTCACAACAATGGTACATCGAGGTAGTACTAAAGAAAACAGCAACGGAATGCCCTATACAAAGTTAACAGTTACAGAGAAACTGCAGTGCAGGCAATCCATAAGGTGCAAAGTTATGATGACGTAGATTGCAAGGCAAGAGTCCAGTTTATTGTACAAGAGGTCCATTGAATAGTCTTATAACAACAGGTTAGAAGCTGTGCTTCTGCCTGGTGGTATTTGCTATCTGCTGCATGATGGGATGGGAGAGAAAAAGAAAATATCCCAGGTGGGAGGGATCTTTGAACAGACTGGGAAGGACCTGGTTTATATTTGCAGCATAGGTTGAGTTTAGTCACATATCAAGATTATTGACATTTAACTATATACATGTATACCGCCAAAGGAGATGATGCTTCTCTGGACTAGGCTGTAAAGCACAGTATTATGCACAACACACAATAACTTAGAAAAGTAAGAATTAAATCTGCAGATCAATTATGCATGGATAAACAAAGGGCTTATTGTAGGGTACAGTACAAATTATCTGGTGGCACTTTGCGATCCGGCAGGGAGTTCAGAAGCCCAATGGACTGAGGGAAGAAGCTGTTTCCCATCCTAACCACACTCGTGTTTGTACGTCAGAGTCTCCTGCTTGATGGCAGAATGTCAAAAAGTTTGCTGGATGGATGAGTGGGATCCTTGATAATATTAAGGACCCTACCCTCAGTATTATCAATGTTGTAGGGAAGGTGTTTATGTGTAGTGGTAAATTGATGGGTCCATTCAAAGGGGAAGGTAGACTTACAGCCAGAATGGTATAAATCTTAAAAGCTCATCAAAGCGTTCAATTCTGTTATTCTTCAGAAGCTGAAACATCTTATCACAATCATTTGCCATCCTAAACTTAAAAAAAAGAGTTGGCCCAGTGGAAAAACTGGAAGGAAAAGTGATTGACAAGATGATAAAATAAATAAAATTTATCTGGTGCTATCAGATTCACTCAAGTGTATTGCTGATGTGTGCTGAACTCTCAATTCCTTTTGACAACCTTAATCTTTTTTAATGACACCCCCCTGCAGACATAAGAGTGTGAAAATGCTCTCCTCCTACGCAGATCATATTGTTGCTAGTTGGGCTTTTGCTTAAACCATCTGGCTTTGAATCACAAGTTCAAATATAATTCCAGTTCAACTATTCTCTAGATCTCTAATATAGATCTTAACTGGTAGTAGAAACATATTATTTTTGAAGAGAGAAATACAAATAAATGGGAGAACTATTCTGTTTAAGCTATAAATGTAAGTTTGGATGAACCACTGGGGTGCAAAGTGGTCCAGAACGGTGGACTTGGCTTGCTGAACAGGTCCTTTGCCAGAGATAAGACAACTAACCTTGGAAATTACTCAATACACGGAAAGTTTCTCAACTATGGTGTCTACATGAAAAGATAAATTCAATGCTTTATTACCACCTTGTTAATCTGATGTCAATCATTGAAGAATCAATGGAAGGTACAGTTATCAATGCACCATACAACACTGAGTCATTAATAACTGCTCATTGATGCTCATTTTTGGTTTCAGTGGGACCCTTATCCCCAGATCTCTTTATAGTGGTCACCAAATGTTAAATTCCAGAGATGAAGTGGAAGTCATCGGAAAGGTCAGGTACTGGCCATATTGAGGCGACAGACCGCAAGCCCGTGGGTGAGCAATGACACAAGCTTTGGGTTATTTAAACACAGGACCAGTTTGAAATGGTCGGTTCAAGATGAGAGATGGGTTGCTTTGGCTCACTGCTCCACAGGGTTTGTTTGATGCCGTGCTGGACTGGGGCTGCAGCCTGAACGACTGGACTTCTGAATCGGGTGGCCTGGCTTCGTGAACTTCCATTCTGAATGCTGATTTGTTAATTTTTTTTCTTCTCTCTGCATTCTGAGTCTTTGATTGTCTTTTGCTTTTAATGGGTTCTATTGCAGTTCTTTGTTTCGTGGCTGCCTGTAAGGAGATGAATCTCAACTTTGTATAAAGTATGCATATTGATATTAAATGTACTTGGAACTTTGTGGTCAATGCAGACTTGATCAAGTGTTAGATCAAGGAGCTCCAGCAAAACTGAAGTGAAAGGGAAAAGAGTGGAGTACTTTCTCCATTATTCTTGGGTTAATCATCGGTCCAGGTTCATGCTGACTGACCTCCATGCAAAGTTCAAAGAAAAAAGTATATATTTATTTTACCAGGTACAATCCTGAGATTTATTTTCTAGTAGACATACTCAATAAATCTATAATAGAATAATAATCATAACAGAATAAATGAAAGATCACACCAACTTGGGTATTTAACCTATGTGCAAAAGACAGCAAACTGTGCAAATGCAAGATAAAAATAATATAATAAATAAATGAGCAATTAATATCAAGACCATGAGATGAGAAGTCCTTGGAAGTGAGCCCAGAGGTTATGGGAACATTTCAATGCTGGGGCAAGTGAAGTTATCCCCTTTGGTTTAAGACTATGATGGCTGAAGGGTAATAACTGCTCCTGAACCTGGTGATGAGAGTCCTGTGGCTCTTGTACCACCTTCACATACCATCTTGCCTTGGCCATCTGTGGATGCCAGATGTAAGGTGGAAGTCTGGGACATACAAGAGACCAGATGCTGGACCATTTGCCTATTGGTCCCATTGTTGCACTAGACAGAGGCAAATACACATTACATCCCATCCTTTGGCTTTGCCTTGTGGATGTCTGGTATAGAAAACTGACCTCACTCATTTAAATAGGGTTGCTGACCCCATGAGGGGGATGATTAATGCAGAAAAGTTTTTTTTTCTGTTTTATGTTAATGAATTTTAATTATTCAAAATAATAATCTGAAGTTTACTAATTTATTATCTTAAATTATCTTAAATTCATCTTAAAAGGCTGTTGACACCTGGCAAAATGTCAGATCATTCTGAAGCTGGAACTTCACGATAGAAGATCTATTGTTTAGTCATTGCTTGAAGTCCACTTTGCTTTGGAGTGCAGAGTGGAGAAGTCAACATGTCAAGCCGAGTATATCTTAAAAAAATGGCAGGGTTGGACAAGGCCTGTGGGCAGCTGGAACACTACAACCCAGTCTGTAATAATTAAAATCCTATGTTTGATGGCCTAATGCCAGAACTTTTAATAATGTATTACTAAGTTAATTGTTAGCATCAATGTCATTAATAATTTGTCAATAAATCAATTGTTTGGCATCAAATGACCTTGCCTGGTGGCTCATGGTTTGGTGAGTCTGCACCCATGCCACCCCTACCCCGGCACTGCTTCTCTGCCACCTGTCCCAAACCCCTCCCACGGTGCTCCACCCTCGCCTTTTCCAGCATCCCTTGCTCCCACCTGATTAACAAACTCGATCTCTGCTCCACATTGACAAATACAGTACTGTGCAAAAATCTAAAGCATCCTCGCTACATATATGTGCCTCAGATGATTGCACAGAACTGTATTTAAGTTTTTCCAAAGAAAATTATGGTGCATACATCTGTGCAAAAGTCTTAGGCACCCTAGTTATATACATACGTGCTGAAGTCTTTTGCACAGTACTATGTTATTATTGTTTATAAGCAAAGTCTAGCCTTAAGCACTCATTCTTAAGATTTTATACATTTTAGTTCAATTCCTGGTTAGCTACTCTGACCTCTTGGGTGTGGCTTCATATAGTGGTTTCACTGTGTGCTGCTTTCTTAAAGGAGTGAACAAAATCCAAAAATATTTGTTACAAGCACATGTAATTTTTAAAAAAAAAAAATGAAGTCAAGCATTTTTCCAGCTTGCATATAACAGCATAAATAAAGATTCCAGATTTAACTGAAGGGCCTGTTTTTTTTCTCTCTCCCGGGAGCCTCAGACTTAACGTCAGGAAAAGGGTGCATTCTACGTCTGTTGAATTTGGTTGGAAATGAGAGACACTTCTATTCGGCAGACAGCATTGAATGGTAACTCTCGTCTAATATAAAAACATTTCCAAAACCATCGCTGAGACAAATTCAAATTGTGATGTACAAGACTGGCTGTGTTTATACAGAAAGAGCAATGTTATAGGCTGAGAGATTCTTCAGTGCTGGGAAGGTGTTTGAGACATGCAGTGCTCTGTGACACATTTATTTGTGAGCACTTGTGTTCTTACGTACGGGAGACATGAGGTGCTGTGCATTTTGTAAAAAGGCTTGCATAATCTTGAATATTTAACATGCACACAGTCTTTCCTGTGACCCCTGAATGGAATTCGGCTCTCCTGCTATAAACTGGCTGTAACAGAGTTTATTAGAAGGTTTGGAATGGCACCCTGCAGATGCTGAAGGAAAACTACCGCAAAGGGCAATTTTTAACGTGAATTTCTAGTCTTTGTTGAAACTGGAGGCCATCCACAGCCTCAGCCCAGATCACCAACAGTCTTGCTCACCACAGTTTCTGACTGGCAACTTAAAATTGACCTTGGCAAGCAATTAAAGTTCCCCGACTTCATTACATCATCGCTGAGGCCTGACATGGTCATTCTGTCAGAAACCTCAAAACAGTTGGTCATGGTGGAACAGACGGTGCCTTGGGAAGACTGGATTGAGGAAGCGTTTGAATGTATGGAGGCTAAATACTAGGAGCTACTCGAGCAGTGCCAGAGGCAGGAGTGCTCTATGTGAGCCTGTGGAGATGGGGTGTAGAGGGTTTTCTGGCTGCTCACTCTGCAGGACCTTGGCATTATGGGGCTGCAAAGAAAAGAGCCCTCGGAACCATCACAGAGGCTGCTGAGCGAGCCTCCAGATGACTATGGATCAAGAGGTGTGACTCATGGACCGATGCTGCTGGGACTCGAGCTTGGGCCTGATCAATCCCTGGCTGGGTTGCTTGGGTGAACGTGTCTTGTGTTGAAAGACCTGAAAAACCCAATGACTGCAGCTTACATCACTAATAATGAGCCGCAGCACATCGTAGGTTGTATCTCAGCACCATCTTCTAGGAACCCGTTCTAACTCCTTCCTGTTCAGTAATGTCCCCTTTAAGTTAGGCAAAGCAGGTTGTGTATTGTGAAGGCCTGCTTTTATGACAGTGCCCTGTATTGGCCATGACTATGGTGCTTCAGTGATCTCCACGCATAGTTTCTACACTGTTGGATACTCAAATGTATAAGTTAATAAGCCATGTTAAAAGTTCAAAGTAAATCTTATTTTCAAAGTACAAATATGTCACCATCTCCAACTCTAAAATTAATTTTCTTTTGGCATACTCAGCAAATCTATAGATTAGAAACTATGCCAGTGAACTATACCAAGGAAAGATCAACCAGAGTGCAGAAGACAACAAACTGTAAATGTAAATATATCGCAATAAATGACGAGAACATGAGATGAAGAGTCCTTAAACTGAGATAATTGGTTATAGGAACATTTCAGTGATGGCAAGTGAGTATAGTTATCTGTTTTTGTTCAAAAGCCTGATAGTTCAAGGGTAGTAACTGTTCTTGAACCAGGTGGTGTGAGTCCTGAGGCTCCTGTACCTTCTACCTGATGGCAGGAATAAAAAGAGAACATAGCCTGGTTGGTGGGGATCTCAGTGATTGGGAGGGCTTTACCGATGATGGACTCTGCCAAATTCACTATCTTTTGTGGGTTTTCCATTCAAAGCATCGGTATTTCCATACCCAGGCTGGTATGCAGCTTGTCAATATACTCTCCACTACACATCTATAGAAGTTTGTCAAAGTTGTAGATGCCATGCCAAATCTCTCCGGATTCCTAGGAGCATTACTTCATGGAAGTTACCAAAAGGAAAACTGCAAATTGTGCAGAAAGGATCCCATTGTGCATAGTGACAGTACTTCTTAACAGAATCTGTCATATAACGTGCAGAGGTGTTGCAACATATCAACTGTCTGTAGGGAATGTGCTTGAAACACTATGGTACTTCAAATTGCACTATCATTTGTATGGAAAGTAACTTTTATTCTATTGAACAGCAGTCAAAGGTTGATGTCCCAAATATTCATCATCAGAGACCCCCCCCCCCCCACCAACCGGGACATGCTCACTTCTTGTTGCTGCAATCAGGGCGAAGGTACGGGAACCTCGAGACTCACATCTTCAGGTTCAGGAACTAGTTACCTCTCAACCATCAGGCTCTTAACCCAAAGGGGATAACTTCACTCACCCCATTGCTTCCCACAACCTATGAACTCACTTTCAAGGACACTTCATCTCATTTTCCTGATATTATTTACTTATTTTTTTTCTTTTTGTACTTGCACAGTTTATTGTCTATTGCACACTGGTTGAACACCCAAGTTGGTGCGGTCTTTCATTGATTCTGTTATGGTTATTGCTCTATTATGGATTTATTTAGTATGCCTGCAAAGAAATGAATGTATGTAGTGACTTTGAACTTGGATTTAAACAGTGGAAGGGAAGAGTAAATAGTGTTGGTTATATTACTCAAGGTCCATAACTTGGTTTAAACCAATGTCTTGGTTTAGACAAATTAGAAATTCCAGTAAATCGATATACACTAATTGAAAAAGAAATCTTTCTCTTTAGTTGTTCTGAGTATTATGTTAAGAATCAAGCATGAAGGTAGGCTCATCATGGCCATCTTAGTCAGCTCCATCATGGGCACTAGCCTCCATGGCACTCAGGACATCTTCAAGGAGCGATGCCTCAAAAAGGTGGCATCCATCATTAAGGACCCCCAGCACCCAGGACATGCCCTCTTCTCATTGCTACCATCAGGAAAGTGGTACCGAAGCCTGAAGGCTCACACTCAATGATTCAGGAACAGCTTCTTCCCCTCTGCCATCTGATTTCTGAATGGACATTGAAACCATGACCACTACATCACTATATTTTTACTTTTGCACTACTTATTTGATTTACTATTTAATATATAAATGTACTCACTGTAATTTAGTTTTTTCTCTATGTATTGCACTGTACTGCTGCCGCAAAGACAACAAATTTCACAACATATGCCAGTGATAATAAACCTGGTTCTGAAGTTCATCAGTAAAAGGGATAGATAATTCTACTTGATTGTTTCTGTGGCTGAAGGTTAGGTGGGGGCTGGCGGAAGGGGAATGGTGAAGATTTAAAAGAATACATTTTATTAAGATTGCTTCAGGAGATAAGTGGGTCATACAGATTCCGTTGGACCTCTGAGGCATGGTGTAATTAGTAGTTGCAGATGGGACAAGGCTGCTGAACAGAATATAATAGACAGAGAGGCCTTCTTTCATCCTTACCTATGCTACTCTGATGTTAACTGGCTTGCCGGACACTTAGAAAGTCTGATTCTGAAAAAGTTTTAAAATTGTTTATTAAACTGCTAACAAAATGTAACCTTTAAGAAAAAAAAAACAAAGATGTGGTTTGTGAAAATGGAATCATATGTCCCAAATCACTGAGACCAAAACATGACTTGAAAATGTTGAGGCAGATCTCAGTTGTCTGCACCTCCTCAGTGGCCCCTCCCAACTCTGAGCTATTCATCATCCTCCGGGCAATGTTCTGCTTCTCACCTTAATTCTCATCAGAGACCTTCTCATTCAGTTACACTTCCTCTATCTCTTTCCCTCTGGATGCAATCATTGGATCACCTGGTCTGACTGAAACACTAATACCCAAGTTGAGACCTTTGAAAGAAAAGGTCAAAGGAATTGGACCTTTGAAAGAAAATACAACAAATGTGGTTTTCAAATACAATGTTTAGATTAAAGATTTCAGAAATTACCTACACTTGATTCCATACCCTCCACTGCTCATTTTCCCAGCATTCCTCACCTATATTCAATTCCAATCACCACTTCCTCTGCCGGATTTCAGCTGCCATCTTCCTCCCCCACTCATCTCCATCTGCCCATCAACCTTGCCTCACCTAGACCTGCCAGCTCCTATCTCACCTCTTTAACTTCCTTTTGCACTCTGTCCGGATGCAGGGTCTGGACCAAACTTTGACCATCTCTTTGCCTTGACAGATGCTGCCTGACCTGCTGGAGTCCTTAGTTTTTTTTTGCTCTGGGTCCCAGCATCCGCAGTCACCTGCATCTCCGCTCTTTAAGATCTTTGCCTGAGCAAGAACTCCACTTGATTTATTAGTGAATGTATTTTGCTTTCTCTCTTTGCAAGTCATATTTTGCCTTTTTATTGAGATAACCGATGTGAACACATTCCTGAGGGCACCCACTCAATGTTTCAGAAACAGCATCTTCCCCTCCACCATCAGATTTCCAACTTACTGTGCTGTGCAAAAGTCTCAGGGTTATGTATATCAGGGACATGTATATTTTATATATAATTGATAAGTTCATGGCCTAAGGTAGAAAGAGTCAATTTTAGAAAACCTAGCACATTTATTTTTCCTACTTTTACACCCGTAGTCCAGCAGTTGTGGAGCATACGGAACCCTTCTTTGTATAAGTCAGCGTCTTGGACCTTCAGAAGTGGTCCACAACAGTGGTGATTGATAAGTTTGTGGCGCAAGGTAGAAGGAGATGCAGCTCTCGCTACATGCACATGCAGTTCAACTCTTTGAGTGATTGTGCAGAAAGTTTGAATTTAATAACTCATCTCCTTCTACCTTAGGCCATGAACTTATCAATCACTGTGTGTGTGTGTGTGTGTGTGTGTGTGTGTATGAATTGATCATTAAAATGAAATCATTTACTGTAGATTTGTCGATTACTAATGTTCAGTAAGACTTTTGCACAGTACTGTAGTAAATTTATGTACTGCACTGTACTGTACATTTGTTCATCTGTATCATTGGTACATCTTTTAAGCTTATAAGAATTGTACCTATATTTTGGAAATGCTTTGTGGTTCAGAAATAGTTTGTAATTTTAAAATATTTAAAAAATATATAAATCCCATGTGAATTTTAAAGGTGTTTTAAGAATTCTGTCTGGATTTAAACGTGTATCCCCTAAAATAAATTAACCGTGTTTTAAACTACTTTGTTAGCTGGAAGAATCCCCTCCTTGGTATGGAGTTGGAGGCTGACCCACCACTCAAATAGTGGATACTGGCAGCTAAATGCCCGAGAAGAAAGTGAACTAGCTTTTGAAGGTTAGGGAGCTGCAGTATCATCTCCCTTTCGTGAAGACACCTGTAACTATCTATATTGGGCAGGGTCTAACTTCTTCGCGAGTTTCGAAGTCTGCAGTCAGCATATCCAATGCCATCACAAATCCATGATGGAAAGAACCAATGATGGCCAAAAAATATTGATCCCAAAAATATCAAAGAACTGTTTTGTATCAGAATGATAAATAGAATGAATTGATCATTAAAATGCAATCATTTTCTGTAGATTTAGTTTTCGATTCCTAATGTGTGTTGATGTATTTTGTAGAAAGTGGCAATGTCTACCTCTAGCTGTGGACTCACTTTGAATTGTTCTAATTGCTTTTGGAAAGGAGGTCAGGCAAGAATTCACATCATCCAAAAATAATGCCGCCAGGCCTACATGAGCAACAATTAATCAATTAAAAGAAAATCAAGCATGGGAGAAGATTAATTAACCAGTATTTCACATAATTACTGCTTTCCTTCAGATGTTAGGTGAAAAATAATGAGTGTGTACAGAATGTAACTGTCTCACAAAGCAGCGTTCCAATCCAATCAATAGAGGAACTCTTAACCTGCAGATGAACCACAAAGAATAAGCTGAATGCATTGCATACAGAATGACATTTTTTTAGATAGACTGCACTGTGCGAAAGTCTCAGGCACCCTATCTGTATATGTATGCCTAGTACATTTGCACAGCACTGTACTTATTATACTGTATGGCCCATATTAATTTTCATAAAAAGTAAATTATTGTATTTTGCACAGTACTGTATTACTGTTTAAACAAATGCACTGTTTAATTAAACAAAATTATTTAAATAATTTAAACCCTTTGTGACCTTTAGCCTGCAATAGCTTGAAGTACTCAGTCATTTAACAGGCTAAGAAGAATCTTGCCTTTTGGAACACATCTGGAAGTGTAATCACATTTTTACCACCTCTATTATTTCATGTTATATCTGTATTCACGGAATGCTCATGTGTGACAGCAGATTTATCAGAAGTGCCTAAGTATAAAAAAGGAACTGCAGATTGAAGATTATGATGGGCTAAAACCAGTCACGGGGCTACATCCCATGCCTGCTGGCGAAAATATCTCCACAGAGCAAGCAGCTCACAGTGAAGACTAAAATTAAATAAATCACACGAACGGCATCTGCTGTGCTCAAACAAGATGCATGATAGAAGATGTAAAAAGAACCTGTGCATTCATAATGCTGGCATCAATCGTTTGTGATCAAATGTCAAAAAGATGAATAAAGAAGTCTACAGTAATGGGTTTCAAGCAATCGTCCTGTCTACTATATAATTAAAATATGAAAAATGCAATTTCTTGGAAGCATCTTAATGAAAACACCTCGATGGCAAGCAAAACGATCCATTTATCTAATCATTCCTATTAGGCAAGCAGTGTAGAATATATGGAAAATTAACAGATGGCTCAGCAAATATTTCCTCGCAAAGCCTATCCCAATTAATAGAAATATACTGCATGCGTTCTCCATTAATAATGTATTAGATTTGTTCTCAAACTTCACAATATACTCAAATGTTAATATGTAGACTTTCAAACTGTAATACGATGAGTAACTAGCACCAGAATTTTCTTTGAAAAATAATGATATACAGTACTGTGCAAAAGGGTTCCTAAGAGTTTTGCACAGTACTGTGTTGTCAATATGGAGAGGAGAGCGAGTTGTAAATCTGATGGGAACAAAAGATATTGGGAGTGGCAAGGGTGGGACACAGCAGGAAGGGTGTGGAACAGGTGGCGGAGAAGGAGTGCCAGGTGCGGGTACAAACACACCCAGACCTGAGATACCAGGCAAGGGCATTTTATTTCAAACAATTGGTCTATTGATCATAACAGAATGCGTCTCTGGTGCTTCCCACTCCCTCCTCTCTCCCTCTTCCTTCCCCTTTTCCCAACCATGATTTTCCTCTCCCTGCCCCCTTCCCACTCTCAGTCCACAATAGAGACCCGTATCAGAATCAGGTTTATCGTCATTCACATATGTCATGATATTTGGGGTTTTTTGCACCATATTGTATGTTTCATCTTTAAATCCTTATCATATATTTGCTATCTTCATCACTGAATCGACTTTTGGTCACTTTTCTTGTTTAATTGTTGTGCAAAATATGTCATTTCTATGCATAATAACCTTTCTTCAGCATTTTACTACAACAACACTGATGAAAAATACATTTATTGCTCCATTCCACGGTGCCTTGTGGATAACCAAATGTGGGAGAATAACTCAGGAACTGAAGAAATGGGTTGGTTTCTGGTAACAAATACCATCACCAAATCAGTGCCTGGCTCTTCTCAATTCCAGTGAAAATGTTTGACTTGTAGAAATTCACGATTCAATTGTGCAGCTGATACATGTTGAGTGCTCGTGACATCACATCATGTTGTAGTTCCTGTTGTCCTCTATAACCATTGCGGTGGCTCAAAAAATTAATCCAAAATCAAACAAAACAATTGCCACCTGTCTGTGATTGTCCAGATCGCTTTCACCTGCTTGACTCATCCACAACTCCGAAGAGTCAAATTCCTTATTTTGGTTGTCAGCCTGTCTGCCTGTCTATCTATCTCACTGTCTAGATCTGGTGCAGTACCACCCAGTAGTACCCCAATTTTACCCTATCTTCCTTTATCAATCTTTTTATTCGTTAAATGAAAAAGTACATATTATATAAACAAGAGGAGAATTATCACAAATATCTATATCAATAACAGTTCAAATAAAAGGAAAAATAAACATTATCAAGATCAAGCAAAGCATTAATCTAATAGTATATAATAAAGAGAAAGGTAATTGATTCTCTTATCCATAAAAAGAATTTTACCCTATCCTAATCATGGGATAACTTAATGATCAATTAATTTACCAAATGGTATGTCTTTGGAATGTGGGTGGTAACCGGAGCACCCAGAGGAAACTCGCACGATCAGGAGGAGGACGTACTAACTCCTTACAGGCAGCGACGGGAACTGAACCCGGGCTGCTGATACTTTACAATTAGCAAACTTACAATTAAGTATTATCGAGCGTTACCTCAGTGATCAGCAAAGCTATGACCTCTGCAGTCCCAAGCTACAAGCTGCCACAAAATAAGCAAGAATACGTGACTTATTCCCTTCGCTTTTACCACGCCCCCAGTCGTGTGACTAGTTGCCATTATAAACATAATAAATGTGCAACACAGAAAACATGGCTCCTACAACTATGATCATTACTGCTAGTGACTGTTCAAACTACAGGGTCAAGGAACCAGAAATGGCTTTTATACAGTCAATTGAAGCGCTAATGAATTGTTTTATCAACTGGAGTGCTCTGAGATTGGGTTCTTCGGACCAGGATGCTGTGCTAAGTATCATTGTCACTCTTTCATTCAATTTCATTCAAAGTATCAAGGAAACACAAATGTATATTTTGATAGTGCTCCTCGCGGCTTCTGAAAGCAAAGGCCACTGATGAAACAAATGCATTAGTTGTAATCTTCTCAAAGTCCTTCAGGATAAAAGATTCAAGAGTGGTACTACAAGACTGGAAAGCTGCCAGTGTGATACAAAAGGCTGAATGGGGTGACACGGTAATGTAGTGATTAACAAAACACTTTACAGTACAGACAGCCCGGGCTTAGTTCCTGCTGCTGCCTGTAAGGAGTTCCTATATTCTCCCTGTGACTGTGCGCCCTCTGTAAACAGGTTTTTATGTTCCTCCCCACAGAATGGCTGGGTTTCTTCCCAGTGTCTAAAGACGTACCAATTGGTAGGTTAATTGGTCATTGCAAATTGTCTCATGACTAGGCTACTGTTGAACTGGGGGATCGCTGGGCAGTGCAGCTCAAAGGCCCTGAAGGGCCTACTCCTCACTGGATGTCAATAAATTTTAAAAAAAACATTCATTTTTGCAAAATATTAGACTCAAGTTTCACAAAAGTAATGGTAGCATCTTTGGAAAATCTCTATCTAATCAAAGAGAGTTTTGTGAAATTCTGCTACAAATCATGGTTTCATGAAATTCTTTTAAAGATTCACTAGAATTTTCTGAGGAAATTTCATCCACTATAGACAGAGGGGAATGAGCAGATGTATCATACTTGGACGTCCAAAAAGCATTGAACTTTTACCTTCCCTTTACTCTCTGGAACTTCCATCAGTTGCAAAGTCAGCAGACATTTATCTCTTTCACTGCCTTTTTTGAGTCATGGTCATAGAAAGCTGCAGCACAGAAACAGGGTCTTTGACCCAGATGGTCCAACCCAAATCATTTAAACTGCCTAGTCGCCATACCCATCCTATCCAAATTCCTCTTAAAAACGTAGAAATCGAAATTGCTTCCACCATTTGCACTGACAGCTTTTCCACATTCTCACCGCCCTCCGAGTGAAGAAGCTTCCCCCCATGTTCTCTTTAACCATTTCACCTTTTATCTTCAACCCATGAACTCTAGTTGCAGTCTCCCCCAACCTCAGTGGAAAAAGCCTGCTTGCATTTACTCTATCTATGCCCCACATAATTTTGTATACCTCTATCAAATCTCCTCTCAATCAATCTTCTATGTTCCAAGCAATAAAGTCCTAACCTATTCAATCTTTCCTTATAACTTAGGTCCTCCAGCTGCAGCAACATCCTTGTAAATTTTCTCTGTACTCTTTCAAACTTACTTAGATCTTTTCTGCAGGTGGGAGACCAGAACTGCACACAATATTCCAAATTAGGCCTCACCATCATCTTACACAACTTGAACATTACATCCGTCGCCTGTACTCAATACTTTTATCTATGAAGACCGATGTACCAAAAGATTTCTTTACAGCCCTATCTACCTGTGATGACACTTTAATTGAATTATGAACCTGTATTTCCAGATCCCTCTGTTTTACTGCACTCCTCAGCAATGTTCCCTCTGAGGTGTGCACGTGTGCGCACGCACACATCTTTTGCTACAAGTGCACAAAGGAATTTAAACTGCGTGCAGAAGGTTGTCACCTTCTACCTTGTTGGCATGTATTTTTTAATGTGGAACTTAGGAACAGTTTGTGCCTTAGCAGCAACAGTCCTGTTATTAAGAAACATATACTAAAAGAAGCTGGCACCAGCAAACAATGTAACCGAGGGCAACATCCTCCTGATAGTTCACAAAACTACTCTTTTCACTTCTTTTATGTCTTTTCTTTCACACGTGGTTCTGCTCCTGTTGGAGACTCATATCTACATTTTGGAGGTGAGGTGTGTTTTTGGGCTAATAGAGAGATCTGGCGCTTTGCTGTCTCCTAGCGGGTTCCGTGAGGCGTGCAGCCTGGAGACGGGGCATGAGCCCGTGACCGACTCCGCCTCTCGCTGCTCTCACCGATTAAAGCACCGAGGAAGATTGAAATCAGCGAGGCAAGTGCAGAGGTCGAGGTGTGTTCAGAGCCATCTACCAGGCCCTTGCTGACTGTTGCCAGGTGGGACCCTGCAATCGGATGGCCTCTCTCTCCCGGGATACTGTCGGAGGATTTGGGACCTGGGCAAGGTTTAATCGATGCGGTTTGTAGATGGGACCCTGTGGTTCACAGTGCAATGTATTTCTGGTTTCTAGTAGCTCTTCTTTATGGCTACTTTGGGCAATTTTGAATCAGGGCTCTGGGCTGAACTGAAATATGCCTGAACTATTTTGAATTTGTGTTTTATATTCTATGTTTCTTTGCTCTTTTTTTGTAGCCATTTGCACAATTTTTTTTGCAGAGTTGGGTTTTGGTATTTTTCTTTGAACAGGTTCCATGGTTTTCTTTGTTTTGTGACTCTGTGGGAAGACAAATCTCAGGGTTGTATACTGCATACATACTTTGATAATAAATACACTAGGAATCATTTGAATCCTTTGAAAGAGTGCATTTTGTTATCTACATTACCTCATATTAAACAGTAAACTATGTTACAGAATTCATATTATAATTAAGTTAAAAATATTGGGCAGTGAAAGCAGAATCTATACTGATTTCTGAAACATGCAATATACGAGGGGTGATTGATATGTTCATGGCCTAAGGTAGAAGGAGTCAATTTTAGAAATCCTAGCACATTTATTTTTCAACATAGTCCCCTCCTACATTTACACACTTAGTCCAGCGGCCGTGGAGCATACGGATCTTGGACCTCCAGAAAGTGTCCACAGCAGTGGTGATTGATAAGTTCATGGCCTAAGGTAGAAGGAGATGAGTTGTACAGCTCCTGTTACATGCACATGTAGGTCAACTCTGAGTGATTATGCAGAAAAGTTTGAAGTTAATAACTCATCTCCTTCTACCTTAGACCACAAACTTATCAATCACCACTGCTGTGGACACTTTCTGGAGGTCCAAGATCCGTATGCTCCACGGCCGCTGGACTAAGTGTGTAAATGTAGGAGGGGACTATGTTGAAAAATAAATGTGCTAGGTTTTCTAAAATTGACACCTTCTACGTTAGGTCACAAACTTATCTATCACCCCTCGTATGCCTGTGGTAAGCTCAAGTTCAAGTTTAATTGTCATTCAACGATACGTGAAAACCCAGAAAATGGTGGTTGTCCATCGTGTTTAGTGATGACAGGAACCCTGTGCGGAAGAATTTTTAAAGTGGAAAAGCTGTTGCTCTAGGGCAGTTCCGCTCTCTGACCCTCAGAAGTGGTATGGAGCAACATCACAAACTGGGGGCCTTGATTGCAGTGGGTGACCATAACACCTTCTGTGCCCTTTGCTCTCCATGGGACATTGTAGTGCCACCTTCCTGTCACTGGATCTCACTGTGGATCTCGTCCACCCAGTCCGCCAGAGCTGACTTCGCATGTGAGAACAGGCATGTCTCTAACTCACCTGGGTTTCCCACCCCTGTCAAAGTGGTGTACGAGGGTATGGCTGCTGTCACATGAGAGCAGCTAATCGGAGCCACAGCTGAGAGCTGAGTGTCCAGTGGGGACCAAATGCGAAGGAGCTGCCCCGGAATGGACATGACAAGCCCCTTCACGAGAGGTGCTACCCTCCCTGGACACCCCATACACCCCATCCATGGATACATCCAAACAAAACAGCCTTACTCAGGGGCCAAGATGCTAAACACAAGGCATATATAGCACATGTATGATAGCAATAAAATAATGTCACGCAAAAAAAATAGCCCAAGTCCATGAATATTGATGCAGCCTGTAGTCGAACACAATGCAGCTTGCCTTCTGCCAAGCAAGCACTGGGGGGCAGCACTGACTCCAGCTTGCATGCTGCAGCACTCTGCGTCCGGTGGAGAGCACAGACTCAGATGCATCTCTTCTGGGCAGCTTTAACAGGCAAAACCACGGCTTCAGGCCGAGTCCTTGCTACGACAGAGACTACGCAGCTCCTCTGCCGTTTGCCAATAAATCAATGATTGGAATTACAACATTCCACATTAACAATGTCCTGCAAGGTCTTGCGATCACAAGAAAGTGACTAAGACGATCACTTGCTGTTAGGGAACTGCACACCGCCTTCGCGTATCAACTCCTCCGACGCCTCACTGACGCAGGCAGCAGCCCAACGTGCACCATGTCCAGCTCCTTCAGTTTCTCTGCCAATGAACAACTCGCTGATGGGGTAGGCCTGCAGTACTTTAAGTTCATAATCTCCAGCAGGGTCTTGCAATTGTAAAGAAAATACGTTTAAAAAAGACAATACCTTTGTTTGGCTCCGTAGGAGCTGCTGCGATCGAATGCTCTGCCATCTTACTGGTAGCATCTAGTATAAGTTTAAGCTGGGAATAATATACCTTTAAAACTGACTGTCTAAGCATTGTTGTTGAGAGTTGACTGCCTGCAATAAAAACGATTGATCAGTAGTTCTACCTGTTTTTTCCCTTCATAAGAAGCAGGAAATACATTTTTTAAGCAGTGATTTTGGGATGTTGCTGCTTGAGGGACTAACAGGGCAGTGATCGTATGTAAAGTCATGTAATTCTCTAGCTACCAAAGTGGGGTGTCCAGGGAGAGGTAACACCCCTGGTGACGGGGCAGCGCACTCACCTTTGGTCCCCACTGACACTCAGCTCTCCCCTGTGGCTCCAAGTAGCTGTTTGCATGTGACAGCGGCCTCACACAGCTCCGATAGCGGGGCTAAACTAGGTGAAGGTAGCCGGTGGCCTCGTACCCCAGAGAGATAGGGACATGCCCGTCCTAGCATGCAAAGTCGGCTCTGGCGGACTGGGCGGATGAGATCCAACGGGCAAGGAGGTGGCACTGCAACGCTCCGTGGAGAGCGAACTTCACGGTCACCCACCACGACCAAGTAAGACCCCGGTTTGTGACGCTTGCTCATACCGCTGGACCAAGACTTCTGAAGTCGAGAGAGTGGAGCTGCCCCGAGTGCAATAGCTTTTCCACCTTAAAACTCTCCCACACAGGTGCCTGTCATCATTGGACACGATGCACAACTACCAAGGCACAGCTACAGTAGTGGAGGAGACTGGTTCTTGCTGCGCTCAACAGCTCCTTTGATTCCTCCGACCATTCTCCAATCCAGCTTTTATTTACTTATTGAGGTACTGCGCAGAATAGGCCTTTCCGGCCCTTTGAGCTGTAGCACCCTGCAGCCTCCGAATTAACCCCAGCCTAATCACGGGACAGTTTATAATGACCCATTAGCCTACCATCCAGTTCATCCTTGGACAGTGGGAGGAAACAGAAGTGCCCGAGGAAACCCATACAGTCATGGGGAGTGCATACAAAATCCTTACAGATGATGTCCGAATTGAACTCCAAAGTAATAGTGCTAACTGCCACTGTGATGCCCCTAGTATTTATATTGATGGAAAATAATTTTCTGCAAGAACAACATTCAATGGGAGGTGCGAGGGTCCATTGTAAATATCTATGTCAACTATTACAGGAGCTACTAACTTGGACACAAAATGAAGATGAATGATAATTCTTCTTCTTGAAGTTCAAAGCACAATTTTGCTGTAAAAAAACTGCAGTGTGGGGCGAGCATTAATCAATACCTTCTTGTCAGTTACTAGTCTACATGAACTGCATCTATGATATGTAAATATATCAAAGTTGTCTTTTTCATTCTTTTGCCTAGAATGCCCTTGCTTTTCAAATTTGCTACCATACAGCCTTTTAATCACTGTCATTCTTTCTATCTCTTTATAACCTCTATTTTATTCCGCATGTATCTGCTTTGCAATCTTTAATTATAGACAAGAATATGAATTCGTGCTCCTTATTGGAATTCTTAGCTCTGCTGATAAGTTGATATATTGCCATAAAACTTTGATGCTCTTAAGAATTGCATCCAGAAAACTGAAGTTGCACCTGATATTTATATCACTTTGTAATAAATCTGGTTTCAATCATGATTTCAGACTCCAAAGAACGTTACACACGATGCACTATGTTTTGAACTGATCGCTACGTTGTACTTGGCAGTGAAGTTAAATAGAAACCAAAAGATAAAACGTTACTGACTGACAGTGAATGAACGTCAAGATGAATGGGATGTTCAGTGATTAGATGCTAGGGGACTAAGAATTACATATCTCTTGCTGATCCACTAAAATGCAATTCTCTACAAATGGTTCCCTTCATGGGTAACATCTGTACATTTCTCTACATGGGGACCCATAGAAATAAAAATGACCTTATTTATTAGAATTGAATAAGTTAAACTCACACAAAGCAACACACACAAAATGCTGGAGGAACTCAGCAGTCAGGCAGCATCTATAGAAAGAGTAAGCAGTTGACATTTCGGGCTAAGATCCTTCTTCAGGACTGAGAAGGAAGGTGGAAGATGCCAGGATAAAAAAGGTGGGGGGAGGGGAAGGAGGCTAGCTAGAAGGTGATAGGTGAAGCCAGGTAGGTGGGAAAGGTAAAGGCTGGAGAAGAAGACATCTGATAGGAGAGGAGAGTGGAAAATAAGAGAAACAGAAAGAGGAGGCGGCCCAGGGGGAAGTGATAGGCAGGTGAGAAGAAGTGAATGGTCTGAGTCAGGAATGGGGAGGGGTGGTAAATCAGAATTAAATATGAATAGTTAATAAACCAATGTATTGAATACAGGAGATGGAATGTTATGTTGAAGTTGTATTAAACAACTGTGAGGCCTAATTTGGAGTATTGTGTGCAGTTTTGGACACCTACCTACAGTGAAAATGTAAATAAGGTTGAAAGAGTACACAGAAAACTTACAAGGGTGTTGCTGGGTCTGGAGACCCTGAGTTATAAGGAAAGGTTGAATAGGAAAGGACTTAATTCCTTGGAATGTAGAAGATTGAGAGGGGATTTGATAGAGGTATACAAAATTATGAGGGGTATAGATAGGGTAAATGCAAGTAGGCTTTTTCCACTGAGGCTGGGTGAGACTACAACATGGGTTAAGTGTGAAAGGTACAGTATGTGTGCACTTATCTTGCATATGCATCTGTTTCTCTCTAGCAGATCACAACATAAATATCTTTGCAATCTGATGTCAGGTAACCTCTTCATTTAAAGGAACAAACCTACAGCAACTTATAACCAATGTACATCTAGTGCGCATGCATAACCCGCTACATTTTATACCCTGGCTCTATGGTTGATGGTTTTGGCAGAATGAATGAAAGGTTATGTGAGTGAAGGATATGGAGATTTGATCCATAACAACACTGTAAAGTAATTAATTCTGAAGGAAGTACACAGTGATGCTGTGGAGAGCATGCTGACTGGCTGCATTGCTGCCTGGGATTGGGGAGAGGGGCACTGCACAGGAACAAAATAAGCTGCAGGAAGTTGTGGTCTCAGATATGTCCATCGTAGCACTAGCCTCCCCAGCATCTACAACATCTTCAAGGAACAATGCCTCAATAAGGTGGCATCCATCATCAAGGATCCCCACCATCCAGGACATTTTATCCTCGGAGGAGGTACTGGAGCCTGAGGACACACACTCAGTGATTCAGGAACAGCTTCTTCCCCTCTGCCATCCAATTTCTGAATGGGCAATGAACCCATGAAAACTAACACACCATTTATTTTACACTATTCATTTAATATAACTTTTTAAGGCTATATATGAATGTGTGTGTGTGTGTGTGTGTGTGTATGTATGTGTGTGTACACACACAGACACCAACCCCCCCCCCCCATAAAAAGTATTCACCCCCTTGGATATTTTTATTTTTTATTGTTTTACAACATGGAATCACAGTGGATTTAATTTGGTTTTTTTGACACTGGCATATTTGTAGTTAATTTAGATCACTTTGTAGAGATCTGTTTTCACTTTGACTTGAAAGAGTCTTTTCCTGTTGATCAGTGTCAAAAAAGCCAAATTAAATTAACTCCACTGTGATTCAATGTTGCAAAACAATAAAACATGAAAGTTTCCGGGGGGAGGGGGGTGAATACATTTTATAGGCACTGTAGATACAACTTACTGTAAGTTATTGTTTTTATTATTATGTATTGCAATGAACTGCTACTGCATAACAACAGATTTCATGACATATGCCAATGGTATTAAACCTGATTCTGGTTAAGTTCCAAAGTTCTGAAAAACTCTACACAGTTGATATTTTCAGTGACACATCCATTCTGAATTACTGGTGAGAGATTGTGGGGGATGGAGATATTTTCACAACCCTTCCTTGTCACGTTTGTTGTCTGGGATGCAAATTCCATTCACAATTTTTAAAATTCAAAATGTTTTCTTTTATAGAGATTCTCTTGTGAATTAAAAAATCTTTTTTCTAAAAAGGAAAATAAGATACTGCTGCTGATGTGATTAGTGCATTTTGACTGGAAAAAAAATGGCTGGAGTCGCTTAGCACTTTCGTGCGAGGATGTTTATAGGTGTGGCAAAAATTGAACTTAGGAAAATTAGCGAAAATAGTGAAAGGAAAACTGCCAATATTTACAAAAAGATATCTAGCAGAAAACACACTAAATAGCTCCATACGCTATCCAGTGTGAACTCTCTCTCCTACTGAGAGTAAAGAGCCTGTTTTAAGGTACCAGGACACACTGTAGCGGTGTGCTACACGCAGCGCTAAAATAACGACACGGAGTCGGTAAACTGCAATTAAAGATGATTTTATTCGAACTTCACAGCCTTGCTTTAAAGCCTCCCTCATCCCGCCCTCCCCGGGCACGGATGCTGTAAGGGGCACGTACTCACAAACCCCCGCAGGCTTTTCCCTTTGTTGGTGAAGCAGACCTGGCCTTTGTGCCTGCGCGCTGGCTATTTGTGAGCCGGTTCGAGTGCGCTAGTAATTGGGTCACCACATAACCCCCCATCCCCAGAACCGGCGATACACCCCCCAATGTCCACAGTCTGGGCCGGACCCTGTTTGGGAGGTCGGCCTCTGCGCCGCGGTGCCGGAAACTCGACCGGTTGCGCCACGTCCACATGGGCCGGTTTGAGTCGGTCCACCGTGAAAACCTCCTCTCTCCCCCCAACGTCCAGCACGAACGTGGACCCGTTGTTCCTGAGCACCATAAACGGCCCCTCGTGGGGCCGTTGCAGCGGTGGCCGATGCCCGCCCCTTCGTACAAACACAAACTTACAGTTCTGCAGGTCTTTGGGTATGCAGGTGGGGTTCTGCCCATGCTGCGAAGTGGGTATGGGGGGCCAGGTCACCGAGCCTCTCGCGTAGTCTGCCCAGGACTGCTGCGGGTTCTTCCGCTTGCCCCCTTGGGGCTGGTATGAGCTCCCCGGGGACGACCAGGGGTGCGCCGTACACCAACTCGGCCGACGAGGCGTGCAGATCGACTTTGGGCGTCGTGCGGATGCCGAGTAGGACCCAGGGAAGCTCGTCCGCCCAGTTAGCTCCTCGCAGGCGGGCCATGAGAGCCGACTTTAGGTGGCAGTGGAAACGCTCCACCAGGCCGTTCGACTGTGGGTGGTAGGCAGTGGTGTGGTGCAGCTGTGTCCCCAAACGGCTGGCCATCGCTGACCACAGGCTGGAGGTGAACTGGGCGCCTCTGTCGGAGGTAATGTGGGCCGGTACACCAAAGCGGGACACCCAGGTGGCGATCAGTGCCCGGGTGCAAGATTCGAGGTGGTATCGGTGAGCAGGATCGCCTCTGGCCATCTTGTGAACCGGTCCACGATAGTGAGGAGGTACCGCGCTCCGCGCGACACTGGCAGGGAGCCCACGATATCCACATGAATGTGGTCGAAACGCCGGTGGGTGGGGTGGAACTGCTGCGGCAGAGCTTTGGTGTGCCGCTGCACCTTGGCCGTCTGGCAGTGCATGCACGTTCTGGCCCAGTCACGGACCTGCTTGCGGAGTCCGTGCCAAACAAACCTGCTGGAGACCATCCGGACGGTAGTGCGGATGGAGGGGTGCGCCAAGTTATGAATAGAGTCGAAAACACGTCGCCGCCAAGGTGCCGGGACGACGGGACGGGGCTGGCCGGTGGCGACGTCACAGAGTAGGGTCCTCTCACCTGGGCCTACGGGGAGGTCCTGGAGCTGCAAACCGGAGACTGCGGTCCTGTAACTCGGGATCTCCTCGTCTGCCTGCTGTGCTTCTGCCAGTGCCTCAAAGTCTACCCCTTGGGAAAGGGCGTGAATGTTAGGGCGAGAGAGTGCGTCCGCCACGACATTGTCCTTACCCGAGACGTGCCGGATATCCGTCGTGTATTCAGAGATGTAGGACAGATGGCGCTGCTGGCGGGACGACCAGGGATCGGACACCTTCGTGAACGTAAAGGTAAGCGGCTTGTGGTCCGTGAACGCGGTGAAGGGCCTACCTTCTAAGAAGTACCTGAAATGTCGGATTGCCAGGTATAGCGCCAACAGTTCCCGGTCGAAAGCGTTGTATTTGAGCTCGGGTGGCTGCAGGTGTTTGCTGAAAAATGCCAGGGGTTGCCAGCGACCCGCGATGAGTTGCTCCAGTACCCCACCGACTGCCGTGTTAGATGCGTCCATGGTGAGGGCGGTAGGAACGTCCATTCTGGGGTGCACTAGCATCACGGCGTTCGCCAAGGCTTCCTTCGTTTGAATGAAAGTGGCGGCGGACTCCTCGTCCCAGGTAATGTCCTTGCCTGGACCCGACAGCAAGGCGAACAGGGGGCGCATGATTCGGGCAGCTGAAGGGAGGAAGCGGTGCTAGAAATTGACCATACCTACGAATTCCTGAAGGCCTTTGATCGTGGTGGGTCAGGGGAAATGGCGGACTGCGTCTACCTTAGCGGGCAGAGGGGTTGCCCTGTCTTTAGTAATCCTGTGGCCCAGGAAGTCAATGGTGTCGAGCCCGAACTGGCATTTGGCTGGGTTGATTGTTAGACCGTATTCACTCAGTCGGGCATAGAGTTGTCGGAGGTGGGACAGATGCTCCTGACGACTGCTGCTGGCTATGAGGATGTCGTCCAAATAGATGAAAGCGAAGACCAGGTCGCGTCCCACCGTGTCCATTAACCGCTGGAACGTCTGTGCAGCATTCTTCTGGCCGAACGGCATGCGGAGGAACTCAAAAAGGCGGAACGGGGTGATGAGAGCCGTTTTGGGGACGTCGTCCGGATGCATCGGGATTTGATGGTATCCGCGGATGAGGTCTACCTTGGAGAAGATCCGCGCGCCGTGCAGGTTTGCTGCAAAGTCCTGAATGTGCGGCACAAGGTAGCGGTCCAGTGTTGTAGCCTCGTTCAGCCTGCGGTAGTCGCCGCACGGTCTCCAGCCCCCTGTCACTTTGGGCACCATGTGCAGGGGGGAGGCCCATGGGCTGTCGGACCGCCAAATGATCCCCAATTCCTCCATCCTCTTGAACTCCTCCTTCGCCAGTCGGAGCTTGTCCGGGGGAAGCCACCGAGCACGGGCGTGGAGGGGTGGTCCCTGGGTCGGGATGTGGTGCTGTACGCCGTGTCGGGGCATGGCTGCTGCGAACTGCGGTGCCAGAACCGATGGGAAATCCGCCAGGACTCTGGTGAAGTTGTTGTCGGACAGCGTGATGGAGTTGAGGTGTGGGGCTGGCAACTGGGCTTCTTCCAGGGAGAACGTCTGAAAGGTCTCAGCGTGGACCAGCCTCTGCCTCGGCAGGTCGACCAGCAGGCTGTGAGCCCATAAAAAATCTGCACCCAGAAGCGGTTGGGCTACGGCGGCCAGTGTGAAGTCCCACGTGAACCGGCTGGAGCCGAACTGTAGCTGCACCGTACGGGTGCCGTAGGTCCTTACCGTGCTGCTGTTCATGGCCCTCGGGGGGGACCCGGTGCCCTGTTGCGGGTGTTGTAACTCGTCAGAGGTAAGACGCTGATCTCGGCACCGGTGTCGACCAAAAAACGGCGTCCCGACCTCTTGTCCCACACATACAGGAGGCTATCCCGATGGCCAGCCGCCGTAGCCATCAGCGGTGGCTGGCCCTGGTGTTTCCCGGGAACTGGCAGGGCGGGCGACAACGGCGGGCTTCTGCGTCCCACCGCTGGTGGTAGAAACACCATTGTTCATTGGGCTCCCCACCCCTGTCTCTGGGGTTAGCAGGCTCTGCGGCCAGGCCTGGACTGGTTTGCTGCTGGGAGCGTGGCCTGGTGATCTGTGCAACGGACGCCCCACTCACCTTCTTGGCTTTCCACAGCACATCTGCCCGGGCTGCCACCTTCCGGGGGGGTCGCTGAAATCCGCGTCGGACAGCAACAGGCGTATGTCCTCGGGCAGCTGCTCCAGGAATGCCTGCTCAAACATGAGGCAGGGCGTGTGTCCGTCGGCCAGAGACAACATCTCATTCATTAAAGCTGATGGAGGTCTGTCTCCCAAGCCATCCAGGTGCAGTAAACGGGCAGCCTGCTCGCGCCATGAGAGTCCGAAAGTCCTTAGGAGCAGGGCTTTGAATTCCGTGTACTTGCCGTCCGCTGGGGGAGACTGTACGAACTCCGCAACCTGGGCCGCTGTGTCCTGGTCGAGGGAGCTCACCATGTAGTAGTAACGTGTGTCTTCTGAGGTTATCTGCCGAACGTGGAATTGGGCTTCTGCTTGCTGGAACCATAGGTGAGGTCGCAGCGTCCAGAAGCTTGGCAGTTTCAACGAAACCGCATGAACCGATGTGGCGTCGGTCATCTCCGGTCCAAAAATCATTTGGACCGTCGGGGTCACCAATTGTAGCGGTGTGCTACACGCAGCGCTAAAATAATGACACGGAGTCGGTAAACTGCAATTAAAGAAGTTTTTATTCGAACTTCACAGCCTTGCTTTAAAGCCTCCCTCATCCCGCCCTCCCCGGGCGCGGATGCTGTAAGGGGCACGTACTCACAAACCCCCGCAGGCTTTTCCCTTTGTTGGTGAAGCAGACCTGGCCTTTGTGCCGGCACGCTGGCTATTTGTGAGCCGGGTCGAGTGCGCTAGGAAGTGGGTTGCCACAACACCACCTTTAATTACCTACAAAATTAACATAAGACTGTACATGAATTAGAATATGATGCAGCCCACAATGTAATTATTCAATTAAATTCGTTACAAATGTTGGGAATAGGGTTGCCATTAACTGGCTGTTAATGTAACATAAGCTTCTTTCAATATTCGATATTTAAGTCTTAGAGGGATATACAAAACAGGAAATAGGACATTTATTTTCATGCCTGTCCTGAAACTACGTACAATGTCAGAGAGATCTGAAGATACATATGAACACTATCCAGACATATGTTTTAGGTGACATATTTCTGATTGAGAATAAGCACACTGCACAAAAGTGCATGACACATTCCTGTTACAGGCCGATGTGCAGAACTCTGGATATTCTATGTGGAATAAGGCTGTAAGATATAGGAGCAGAATTAGGCCACTTGGCCCATTGAGCCTGATCCATTTTTCCTCGCAGTCCCAATCTCCTGCCTTTTCCTTTTATCCCTTCATGTCCTGACCAATCAAGAATCTGTAAACCTCTGCCTTAAATATAGGCAAGGACCTGGCCCCCAGAGCCACCTATGGTAACAAATTCCACTGATTCACCACTGTCCAGTTAAATAAATTCCTCCTCACCTCCATTCTAAATGGACGTCCCTCTATTCCGAGGCTGTGCCCCCTGGTCTTAGACTCTCCCACCATAGGAAACATTCTCGCAACCTCCACTCTATCAAGGCCTTTCACCATTCAAAAGGTTTCAATTAGGTCACCCCTCATTCTTCTGAATTTGAGTGAATACAGGCCCGGAGTCTTCCAGTGCTTCCAGATTTATGTATACTGTCGAATGAGTGATAAGGTGAAAGCCATAAGCCCTTGTTTTGGAAAGCCATTGCAAGTGGTGCACACAGTTGTACGATCCACAGGCTACCTTTTTTCTCAAGAATGAAATGGCAGAGTTAGTTCCCTTTCAGTAATTTTACTCACAAAGTAAGAAGGCCGACCAAGTCAATGGAGGTTCTGGAGTGCTAGTAAAAGTGGTTCACAATTGACAATATCAGTTTAATAAGGTGGTGACTCTTTACACTGCAGTACAAAAGCACCAATTAAGCTGATCATTATGGGAAAGTAGAAGGGTGACTGGCTCTCATTAAACTCTGTAATGCATGATTATGGAGAAGACTTCTGTTGTTCATTATTAATTGCAATTTTACAAGTACATTCTTCACACATGTTTATAATTTTACCACAAGTAATGAATATTGTCTCCCTTCATGACATATTTATCTCGAAGTATCTTATACAGAGATTAAGCCTGAGCTTAATGTCAGTAGCTAAATGCCGCTATTAGAGATGTATATTCCATTATAATATGAAAAGCGACTTTAAAAGTAAATTACACAGCCTTGTGTCTCAAAGCCCAGCAGCAAAGATATTATCATATTTCAGCTTCTAAGTACAAAGAAACCTTCCATACTTTATAGTGGCGTGTGATCCTGTTAGAACACAATAAAACATAGTGTTTACATGGATAACAGAGCTGTCGGCAAAAGGCAGGAAATTGTGCCCATGAAAGCTTCAGAATTGCCAGGTACCCAAGACATGAGAAAGCTAATATTCAGGAAATTGTTCTACACAGCAATGCCCATGTTAGAGAATGTCTACTGTCATTTGATTAGTTCTGAAAGACTGAGCTCTGAAAAGTTACATTACTGAAGACTGATTGAATAGTGCTGTAATAGCTTGCTCCAGGCTGGAACAATATTGCTGGTAAATACAATACAGTTATTATTGGGTGGTAAAAAACATAGTAATTAAAATTGTAATTGTTGATGGAGTATAAGTGGAGAATGTTGTACATCAAGAGCAAGAGTAAGACCATTCCCTTAAGGATGAATAATCTTCTACTAATTATTGAGGTTTCGAGTAAAGTGTGTGGCTACAAGGCTAAGAAGCCAGGAGACGGGGTGTGAGCACATGATAGCCTCCATTTCTCACAGATCTCGCCAATGAAAGCATCAAGGAAGATTGAAATCAATCAGGAGCAGAAGACGGGCGGGTGTTCAATGCCCTTAACTGTGTCTGGTTTCTCTCTCCCTCTCGCTTACTGCTCCTGGAGGAAGGTACCTGCTTACAAACGGTCTCGCTCTCTCTCGATGCTGTCAGTGGATGTTGCTGGAGTCCCGGGTCTTGGGCTAGGTTTGATTGACGTAGATTGTGGACTGGACACTGTAATTCATGTTATGATGTGTTTCTGGTTTCTGGTCTTTAACTTTTTTGCTGCCATTCCATGTGATTGTGATTGGGGTGGCCTGCAGATAATGAACTGAGCTGAACTGAATATGCCTGGACTCTTTTGATATTTTTGTAGGTCAGTGTTTCATATTCTGTATTTTTTTGCTCTTTTATTCCATTTTCATGATTTTCTTTTTTTTGCATCTTAAGGATTTGATGTTTTTCTTTGAACAGATAGCAAGGTTTTCTTTGTGGCTGTCAGTAGGAAGACAAATCTCAGGGTTGTATACTGTATACATGCACTTTGAATCTTCGAATCCTTGAATTGTATGTTGAGGTTATTGGTATTGGTTAATTATTATCACATGTGCCGAGGTACAGTGAAAACTTGCCTTGCACACTGCTCATACAGATCAAATCATTGAGCTAGAGAAAGGTAAAACTAACAATGCAGAATAAAGTGTAAGAGCTACCAAAAAACTGCAGTGCAGGTAAACAATAAAGTGCAAGATCTCATTTAAATGAACATTATCAGTAATTCTTAGAGACAAAGCTTTAAGAGATTTGTTCAAAAGTTCAAAGTAAATTTATTATCAAAGTGCATACTATATATGTCATTATATACATTCCTGAGATTCATTGTCTTGTGGGTTTTCACAGAAACAACATAGAATCAGTGCAAAAATACACACAACAAAGATGAACAAACAACCGATGTGCAAAAAAACAACTAGTGCACATACAAAAAGAGAAGAAAAGCAGAAATAATATAAATAGATAAATAATCAATAAATATCAAGAATATGAGTTGTAGAGTCGTTGAAGGTGAGTCCATAGGTTATGGACAACATGAGTGAATCTGCAGATGCTGGAAATAAATAAAAACACAAAATGCTGGCAGAACTCAGCAGGCCAGACAGCATCTATGGGAGGAGATAGTGACTATGTTTCGGGTCGAAACCCTTCATCAGGAGTGAAGTAACATGGGATGGTCGAGGGGGGAAAAGAAGTGGGGGGAGCGATAAAGTAGAGAGCTGGGAAGTGATAGGCTGGAGGGAAATGGGCTAGGGGGAAGGTGGAGAGTTATGGGAAATAAAAGAGAAAGAAAGGTAGGGCTGGGGGGAGATTATAGTGAGGGGGGAAAAAGAGAGAGAAAGAGAACCAGACTAAAATAATAGATAGGGATGGGGGTAAGGGGGAGGCAGGGGTATCAACGGAGGTCTGTGAGTTGGATGTTCATGCTGGCAGGTAGGAGGCTACCTAGGCGGGAGATAAGGTATTGCTCCATCGACCTGCGTGTGGCCTCATCTTGACGGTAGAGGAGGCCATGGACAGACGTGTCGGAGTGGTTATGGAACTAGTTCGGTGTTGCACTGAGTGATGTTGTAAGCTGTGGTTCGAGAACCTGATGGTTGAGGGGAAATAATTGTTCCTGAACCTGGTGGTGTGGCAGCTGAGGTTCTCGTACCTCCTTCCTGATGGTAGCAGCAAGAGAAAACATGGAGGGGGTCCTTGATGATGGATGTTGCTTTCCTGTGACAACTTTTCATGCAGATGTGGTCAATGGTGGGCACAGCTTTACCTGTGATGGATAGGGCTATATCCGTTACTTTTTGTAGGATTTTCTGTTCAAGGACATTGGCCGTGATGCAACCAGTAAATATACTGTATAGAAGTTTATGAAAAGTTTTAGATGACATGCTGAAAGACTAAGAAAATGTCACGGAAATAACACAGCTTTGTTTAGTACTGGACCACCGACATCAACACTGTTTTAGACTAGCTGGTTAGAATCATGGCTTGCATGCAATCGTGAAGCAAAGGAAGATGAACCAACACACAGAAAATGGTAGGGAAAATCAGCAGATCAGGCTATGGAAATAAATAAACAGTCTACATTTCAGGCTGAGACTCTTTTTCCTGATGAAGGATCTCGGGCCAAAACGTCGACTGTTTATTCATTACCATAGATGCTGCCTGACCTGCTGAGGTCCTCCAGCATTTCGTGTGTGTTGCTTTGGATTTCCAGCATCTGCAGAGTTCCTCGTGTTTAAAAGTATGAAAAAGACATATTTCTGTGGGCAGCTGTATTTGAGGAAATTGTTCCACAGTCCTTCCTGAGTGAAGGAGTCAAAGGCTTTGGCAAGCTTGATATAGGCCATATATGGTGGTTGGTGCATGATCCCTGCACGTTTTCTGAAGGATAACGTCATATATCAATCTGTCCCATGTTCTCTACCGCCTTCTAATAATAAATGTCAAGTGTGTGAACCGCAAAACTGTCCACATCTCAACCTCCCATCTTAGTGAAGGCAGATAGTGAAGATAAAATTCAAATTCTTCAAAGGCCATCTAAGCCTTTGGTTGATTACAGAAGACAACCTTTGAAGCTCAAGAGCTTAAATCTAGTGCAAAGCTCATGGTCTACCAGAAAACAGTGAATCCTATCCTCTGATAAGCTTCTGAGATTTGGACTTCATGCTTCAAGCATCTCATATTTTATTTCCTATATTTCATATAGGAGATAGAAAATACACTTAAAAAGGGCAATATCACAATAGTCTCAGAGGATTTCAATATGCAGGAATATAGATAAATTCAGGTTGG
The DNA here is from genome assembly GCF_048418815.1 of Hemitrygon akajei. NCBI lineage: Eukaryota > Metazoa > Chordata > Chondrichthyes > Myliobatiformes > Dasyatidae > Hemitrygon > Hemitrygon akajei. Next base: position 77,471,123 of record NC_133137.1, on the reverse strand, counting down.
TGCTGGATCCCAAGAGAAGAAGTTTGTAGAATGCCAACAAGATGGCTTTGGTTTAGAACAGCTTGTGGTTGAGCCTCTAGGGAAAAGGAAATTAAGATTGGGTGTTGGGAAAAGAACCAGATTTGATTAGGGAGCTTAAGGAAAAGGAACCCTTAGGAGACAGTGATCATAATATGATAGTTTGAGAGGGAGAAGCTAAAATTGGATGTATCAGTACTACAGTTGAGGCATGAAATGAGCTGGCCAAAGTTGTTTATAAGGGGACACTGGCAATGATGATGGTAGAACAGCAACGTCTACAGTTTCTGAGAGTAATTCAGAAGGTGCAGGATCAGTTTATCCATAACAAGGGTCATCATTCTAAATGGAGGAAGAGGCAACCATGGCTACCAAGGGATGTCAAAGACAGGATAAAAGCAAGAGAGAGGGCATACAATATAGCAAAAAATAGTGGAAAGCTGGAGGATTGGGAAGCTTTTGGAAACCTGCACAAGGCAACTATAAAGCCGCAAGGCGGAAACAGTTAAATATAAAGGTAAACAGCCAATAATATCAAAGAGGATGTTAGAAGATTTTTTCAGATATATGAAGAGTAAAAGCGAGCAAGAGTGGACATTGGGCTTTTGGAAAATGATGCTGGAGTGATACTAATGGGGAAGAAAAAAATGGTAGATTAACTGAATAAGTAGCTTATAGTCATCTTTACTGTGGAAGACACCAGCAGCCTGCCAGAAATTGAGAGTATCGGGAGATAGAAGTAAATGTAGCCATTTTGATAGAAGGAATGAAGGCATGGACTGTTTTCTAAATGGGGAGCAAATTCAGAAATCAGAGGTGCAAAGGGACTTGGGAGTCCTCTGGCAGGATTTCCTAAACGTTACCTTGCAGATTGAGTTGATAGTAATGAAGGAAAATCCAATGTTAGCATTCATATCAAGAGGACTAGGATATTAAAGCAAGGGTGTAATGCTGAGGCACTATAAGGTATTGCTCAACGATGCTTGGATATTATGAGCAGTTATGGGTCTTTTATCTAAGAGAAGGTATTCTGGCATTGCATAGCATACACAGGAGTTTCACAAGAATGATTCTGGGAATGAAAAGGTTGATGTATGAGAAGTGTTTGATGGCTCTGGGCCTGTACTCACTGGAGTTTAGAAGAATGGGGAGGGGGGAGGAATCTCTATTAAATAATGAAAGCTTACATAGAGAGGGTATACAGAGAATGTTTTCAAGAGTGGGTGTGTCTAGGACCATTGAGCACAGCCTCAGGAATGGATGATTCTTTAGAACATGGATGAGGAAGAACTACTTTGGCCAGAGTATGGTGAGTAAGTGGAATTCATTGCCACAGAGAACTGTGGAGGCCAAGTCATTGGGCATATTTATATTTAAGGCAGAGGTTGATAGGTTCCTCATTGTAAGGGTATCAAAGGTTATGAGGAGAAGACAGGAGAATGGAGTTGAGAGGAAGATAAATCCATCACCTCTCCATTGATCTAGGAGCTAATGATGGGTTGAATAGCTTAATTCTTCTCCTATATCTTTAGGTCTAATATTTTCTTCTGACATGGAAAACTGTCATTTTTCCCAATGAGCCTACATTGGCCAAGAGTAATCGGATTAACTTAATTCCCCCACTGATTTCTCTGTCACCTGTTCTTTCTCACGTGCATATTAACCCAACCTAACCCAGCTTCAGTTCTCCTGCCATCCACCTACACTAGCACCAAATAAACCTACCAAAGTTCGAAGTACATTTATTATCAGAGTATGTACACATTATACAACCTTGAGATTCATCTCCTTACAGGTAGCTACAAACAAAAAAACCCAAAAGAACCCATTGATAAAAGAAGTCCATCAACACACAATGTGCAGAGAAATAAAACAACAAATTATGTAAACAATAAAAGCAAGCAGATAGCATTCAGAATGGAAGTCTTCTGAAAGTGAGTTCAGCACACAGAAGCGAGTAAACATTGTGAGTCCACAGACACAAAGCCAGACATCACTGCAGCCAGAGCAGGCCACAGCCTCAGTTCAGTGCAGGACAGAGCTTAGTAACTGCCATGGAGCATTGAGCAGATCTGGTAAAATCCTTGCATTTGGTCCAGATGCCCTGATTCAATCTGGCCCAGTGCTTAAATCGTCCAAACATATGGTTATACCTCACTCTCAGACATGGACCCTGTAATTCAATATGCGTTGGGGCCCCGCCACCACAACTTGGCCCCTATCTAACCTTTCCATTTCGGCCCGGTGCTTAAATCAATCAAATCCTCAGGCATTTCCTCTCTCTCGAGAATGGGCCCTGACTCTGTCTCATCTCCGCTCTCCTCGACTCTGCCTTGCCTCTCCATTGTTTGCTATCATCGTTCACCAGCAAAAGTGCTATTAATAATGTATTTAGTTGTTTTCTTTATTTTGTTTGCTACTGATAACTAGTCCCTGGGCTTCACCTGTGCCATTTGAAGAAGCCTAAAACATTTACATGGAAAATAGCCAAACACCATTCAGGCAGCAGGATCATTCCTGTTGCTGCAGCACCTCACAATATGCTACTCACTGCACTTGTGGGTGGACATTCAAATCACTCAGTCTCCACACTTAAGGACAGGAGATGTCGTATTTTTCCCTTTCATTCCACCGAAACTAGAGAGCTGGTAAAGCAGGTATGAGGAATTGACTATACTACAGGCTTTACCACATAGCAGGCATTAAGTGACTATAACCACGTCTTTTCATGGATTTCCCAGATATCCCCTGCTTGGAGTACCTCAAAGTAAGTTTTATTATCAAAGTAAATATAAATGTCACCATATACAACACTGAAATTCATTTTCTTGTGGGCATACTCAATAAATCTGTAGGATAATAACCATAACAGAATCAATGAAAGACTGCTCAACTTGGGTGTTCAACCAGAGAGCGGAAGACAGCAAACTGTGCAAATGCAAAAGGAAGAGATAATAATAACAAATAAACAAGCAATAAATATTGAGAACATGAAATGAAGAATCCTTGAAATTGAGTCCATTGGTTGTGGGAGCATTCCAATGTTGGGGAAAGTGATATTGAGTGAAGTTATCCACCTTAGTACAAGACCCTGATGGTTGAGGAGTCGTAACCGTTCCTGAACCTGGTGCTGTGAGTCCTAAGTCTCCTATACCTTCCTCCTGATGGCAGCAGCAAGAAGAGAGCATGTCCTGGCTGGTGGGGGTCCCTGATGATAGTGTTTTCCTGTGACAGCGTTTCATGTAGGTGTTGCAGCACTGGGGGGGACTCCTTGGCCATTTTGTACAAAAACAAGCCTTTTGTAGGCACACTCAGATTGGAGGAACAGCACCTTATATTCTGTTTGGGTAGCCTCCAACCTGATGGCATGAACATTGATTTCTCTAACTTCCGTTAATGCCTCTCCTCCCCTTCTTACCCTTATTTATTTGTTTGTCTATTTATTTATCTATCTATCTATCTATTTATTATTTTTCCCTTTTTTTCTCTCTTTTCTCTTTCTGTCCCTCTCACAATCACTCCTTGCCTGCTCTCCATCTCCCTCTGGTGCCCCTCTCCTCCTTTCTTTCTCCCTAGGCCTCCCGTCCCATGATCCTCTCCCTTCTCTAGCCTTGGATCCTTTTTGCCAATCACCTTTCCAGCTCTTAGCTTCATCCCTCCCCCTCCGGTCTTCTTCTATCATTTCGCATTTCCCCCTCCCCCTCCCACTTTCAAATCTCTTACTATCTCTTCTTTCAGTTACTCCCAACGAAGGGTCTCGGCCTGAAACGTCGACAGTGCTTCTTCCTATAGATGCTGCCTGGCCTGCTGCGTTCCACCAGCATTTTGTGTGTGTTGCTTGAATTTCCAGCATCTGCAGATTTCCTCATGTTTGCCTTTTGCAGGCAGTTTTTTTCCTTGGTCTCCCCAGTCCCTTTAGGACACACTGGCATTTCTCTTCCATCCCCCTGTCTTCCCTCCCATAATTGCTGCATCCATATACTGCATAGCTGCCAAAGCATTGTTTGTATTTTTGATGAGTTCATTTAAAATCTTGTTGCAAAGGTGTTTCTGCCGGCCATATGACAGCAGTAACAGAACCTGCAAAAGATCCATAAGCAATAATGCAGTGAGGCTCTGTGGGGCACCGGTGAGGCCTCACTTAGAGTACTCTGAGCTGTTTTGGGACGCTTATCTAAGTAAAGATATGCTGACATTGCAAAGTGTTCAAAAGAGGCACGCTCGGCAGAGGATGGTGCTCGGAGAAGCTGTGCCGGAGGAGATGGTTGGAGGCTCAGAGGTTCGAAGGACTCGGAGTCTGATGCGGTCAGGTCGCTTTCAGTGTGTGCTGCGTCTGCGAGGCTGAGTCGGGCGGCGCCTTGGAAGTCCATAGCGGGGTTACTCCCTTCTGCCGCCGGCGTGGGAGGAAGAGTCAATCGGGGACCCTGAGGACTTGTGGAAACTGTGTGGTGGTTTCTTTCAAACTTAGTCTTTTAACATCTTTAGACTATTTTTACTGTGCCCATGGTCTGTTTTTTTTTATCAATTATGCTATTGTTTGCACTGTTGTAACTATATGTTGTAAATATGTGGTTTTGTGCAGGTCTTGTAGCTTTAGTTTTTGGTCTTGTTTGTCTGGTGGGATCAGAGCTCCTTTCTGGGGAACGCGCTAAGACGGTAGCGCGATATTAATACGCAGCAGCCTCTCCAGATTCTGGATTGGGGATTGCCAAATGTTATGTGGATTTTCTGGTGTAGTCTGTTTTGTCATGTGTTTTTGTGATATCATTCTGGAGGAATGTTGTCTCATTTTTTAACTGCGTTGCATTTGTGGTTTCTAAATGGCAATAAACTGAATCTGAAAGAAATTCCGGGATTGAAAGGCTTATCATATGAGGAGCGTTTCATGACTCTGGGCCTGTATTCACTAGAATTCAGAAGAATGAAGAGAGGAATTTCATTGAAACCTATTGAATGCTAAAAGGCCTAGATAGAGCAGATGTTTCCTATGGTGGGGGAGTCTGGGACCAGAGGATGGAGTTTCAGAATAGAGGGACATCCTTTTAGGAAATCGATGATGAGGAATTTCTTTAGCCACAGAGTAGTGAATCTGTGGAATTCATTGCCACAGGTAGTTGTGGAGGCTAAGCCATTGGGTATAATTGAGAGAGAGGTTGATGGATTCTTAATTATTCATGGGCTGAAGGGATTCAGGGAGAAAGAAGGAGATTGTGGCTCAGAGGCAAATAGATCAGCAGACTCGATGGGTGAAATAGCCAAATTCTGCTATATCTTATGGTTCTATGGTCAATGAAAACTGCAGTTACACAAGCAAACACAATAACGCTGTTCCATCGAACTCACAGCTGCAGATATTGATCTTTGTAGCATCAGGATGTTTCTTTCATCATTGAAAAGTAACAATGCCATTTTTAGCTCATTGGTTTAAAGTAATTGATAGAAGGTGGGGGAGCATTTTTCATCCTAAAATATCTTTGGGCTTCAACTTATGCCTAACTCTAACCCTAATGCATGTGTAACCCTAATCCTAACCCTTAGGCACATATACAACATATACCTAGGGTGCCTAAGACTTTTGCACAGTACAGCAGTAACTTCATGTATTGTACTGTACTGTACTGCTGCTGCTGCCGCAAAAAAACCCAAATTTCATGACGGATGTGAGTGATGATAAACCCGGTTCTGATATGGGTCTCTATTGTGGGCTGAGAGTGCAAAGGCATGGAGTGGGGAATCATGGTTGGGAAAAGGGGAAGGGAGAGGGGAGAGTGCAGGTAGCACTTGAGAGACATTCTGTAATGATCAATAAACCAATTGTTTGGAACCAAATGACCTTGCCTGGTGTCTCAGGGCTGGGTGTGTCTGCACCCACGCCACCCCCAGCCTCCTGCCTGTAGCACGTCTTTTCTGCCACCTGTCCCACACCCCTTCTGCAGCACTGCACCCTCACCATTCCCAACATCCTTTGCTCCTGCCAGATTTACAAACTGGCTCCACGTTGACATACAGAGTACTGTGTAAAGGTCTTAGGCACCCTAGCTATATACATATATGTGCCTAAGCCTTTTGCACAGTTCTGTAGAGCTGAGATCGTGAAACAGTCTTTGGTTTTGACTAACGTGAACACAATGTACTAAATGCTATCCTGCTGTCTCATAACTCTGTCTGTTCATGCTCAGAACTTACTTTAAATTTCAGATGTTGCAGGGGTAACAAGTAATCCCCAACATACTATACAGTGGTGATTATTTTTAATCTGTTAAATGTTCCCAATAATATATGCTTTGGTGAACCAAATGTCAAGGCCACATCTTTGATGCCATTTATTGACTCATATATCCCTCTTAAATGGAAATTATTGCTTACGTTAATCTCTAGTGAGGCTTAAAATTTACACTGCAGGTTTTGTTCCAGAGAACTACAATAGAATCACACACAGGAGCCTTTGGTTTGACTGCTCTCTTTATTAAATACCCTGTAGAATATTCTGGTTAATTGCAGCTGGAACATTCGACATGTCAGTTCATCAGGGAAAAAATTATTATTAAATTTGAATGAGATCACACACTAGTAGAAGAGCAGTTTGCCAGCATGATTTCCACATAATCTTCTGGACCAAGAGCTGAAGATTTTATCAGGTTCAGTGGAATAGGGGGAAAATCGCAACGTCTCAAACAATAAACTGGAAAATAAATTAAGAGTTTAAAAAAAAAACTCATGCCAACTGGCTGCAGGCTTTGACATAGTACACAACTATATCGCAACTTGAGGAGTAAATGTCAAAGCACGTTTGTTGCTATAAATTTATTTACGGTTTTTGTTTCACGTGGGCGGGGTTGACGATCACGTTTCCGTTTGCGAGATTTGTTTTTTTTTTGTGCGGGGGTGGTGTTTGTTTGTTGCTTTTCTTTGAAAGCTTTGCATGGTTTTCTTTCTTTCTTTGCTTCATGGCTATCTGGAGAAGACGGATCTCAGAGCTGTAAGCTGCATGCTTACTTTGATAATAAATGAACTTTTGAGCCTTTTAGAACCCAAAACAGGGAAAAATATGGAGATGGAACAATATTTTGCAGTGAAAACTAAATAATCCTACATTGTCTGTTGAGGTTATGTTCCCCAGACATCAGACATATCTGACTGACAGCTGAAAACACTGGGGACCTACCCAATGGAAGTACACGAGTAAGCAAGAGATCATTAAGACAGACATTAAGGTTCACAGCTAAGTGCTAATCAGTGTGCTGAATCTTACCACAGTGCTAGAAAGAAAAACTAAAGCAATTCTACATTTTCCACTCCCGAACACCAGAAGCCCTTACTCATATATTAAATGCAGCATTTGTGATCTTTTTGAAAATTTTGAAATGGCTTGCTCTCACCTCTAATTAGATACTCATTACTTTGGATAGAACGTGCTATATCAGCTAGTTAAGTGGTGCCACAGCAACAATGGTGCACTCAACATCAAGAAGGTTGAAGAGCTGCTTGTAGACTTCAGAGAGGGTGAGATGAGGGAACATGTACCAATTCTCATCGAGGGATCAGAAGTGGAGAGAGTGAGCAATTTGAAGTTCCTGCATGTCAAGATCTCAGAGGATCTAACCTGGGACCGACATGTCGATGCAGCTAAAAAGAAGACATGACAGTGGCTATATTTCATTAAGAGTTTGAAGGGATTTGGCATGTCACCAAAGACACTCACAAATTTCTACATAAGTACTGTGGAAAGCATTCTAATTGACTGCATCATCACATGGCATGGGGCAGGGGAAGGGGGCGGGGAATGGGTGTTACCGCACAGGAGCAAAACAAACTGCACAAGGTTGTAAACTCAGTCAACTCTATCATGGTTTTTATAGTGTCCAGGACATCTTCAAGGAGTGATGCCTCAGAAAGGCGGCATCTATCCTTTAAGGAACCCCATCACCCAGGAAATGCCTTGTTCTCATTGCTACCACCAAGAAGGAGGTTCGGAAGTCTGAAGGCAGAAACTGAACAGTTCAGCCACAGCGTCTTTCCCTCTGTCATTCAATTTCTGAATGGACATTGAACCCATGAACACTGTCTCATTACTGTTTTTATTTCTATTCTTGCACTACTTAGTTAATATAAATATTATATATGTATTTACAGTAATTCACTCTTATTTTCTATTATTAAGTATTGCAATGTACTGTTGTTGCAGGCAACAAATTTCATGCCATATGCCAATGATATTTAACCTGGTCTGATACACTCGACTATGAATGAAGAGAAACCACTCACTGTCTGTCTGTTGGATCTTTAACAGACTTGAGACTGCTTTATGGGACAAACACCAATCAGATGTCAATGGTGCTTTTCATGAAATTCACTCCATAGATGCCACCTTGATTGTTTCAGGATTAATTAGTTGTTGAAGTCAAAATGTAGAAAGAAAAATATGAAGGAAAGGGTTCATTTAAAAGTTACTGGGTGCTGACAAAGTCACGGTGTGTGCTCACAGGACTCAACCCAAGTGCAGAGGAAGAACCAGGAGTTGCTGGCCCCGCCTCAACCCAGGAGTTGTGGACGAAAGGCTCACGACTCGACTCAGGGATGGAGGGCAGTAAATTCCCCATGAAGAGACAGAAACGAGAGTTAGACTTAGGAATACCAAAAGAGCCTCAGAAGAGCGACTGAGCAACACCACCACACTCCAAATCAATGACTCTGCTAAGGCACTGAACGGGGGTCCTCTTTAAATAATCATAGAATGCTGGAAACCCATGCCAGTCACAAATAACCTGACAAGCACAAAGGGATAATGGTTCTAGGTAAGATAATGATTAGTAAATACATGTGCTCAAGGAACTAGAAGATCAATGCCCCAAGGAAAACCACAGAAGCCCACAGGGCCCATGAAACAGGAGGCAGATTCTACATTCGTTGCAAATTCCTGCTTTGGTCATAAGGCTGCTGTTGCAAACTTCAGTTACTGAACCAGGCATCATGGGAAATACACTAGGCCGCATGAAGGGCCACTGTTAGAGTTGGAGGGTCGCTTGTGGTGGGGGTGGGGGGGTGTTGTGGATGTAGGAACAGCCAGTGTTGGAGGCACTATTGGGGTGTTGGGGCCTGGTCATTATCATGCTTCATTCCGTCCAAGTGAATTTTTAATCCCATAGCGTAAATATTATTAATATTACCCATGGCTTTTGCAAATTTGTCATAAAGTTCAGTTTTATTTGTTTAATTGACAAACAATAACAGCATTGTGAACTATTATGTTTAGTGAGACATCTTTAGTAAGACCAGGGTACGCAGCCTCAGAATAGTGGGGACATCCTTTTACAACAGAGATGAGGAGGAATTTCTTTAGCTAGTGAGTGGTGAATCTGTGGACTTCGTTGCCACAGGTGGCTGTGGAGGCTAGGTCATTGTATATACTTACAGCAGAGGTTGATAGATTCTTGATTAGTCAGGGCATGAGGAGGTACAGGGAGATTGGGGCTGAGAGGGAAAATAGATCATTCATGATGAAATGGCAGAGAAGACTGGTTGGGCCAAATAGCCTAATTCTGCTAGTTTCTTATCGTCTGATCTGTTATGGTCCCTGTCATGAGTTTTCTGACAATCTACTGCGGTATTTTCATCTCCAAACCTGACAACTTACTGGCAAAGTGGGATTATTTGACTTTTAACTATCTAAGCCACAAGGCAGCTGTATGTTCAATGGTTTAGTGGTCCAGATTCATGTCTGAGAATGTATACAACCCGAAATCCTGACTCTTCACAGACATCCACAAAACAGAGAGAGAAAAAAACCCAGAGAGCAAATGACAGAAAATGTTAGAACCCCAATGCTCCCTCCCTGCTCCCACTCGCAAGCTTCACCAAAGCACCAACCCCCTCCACCACCGACCACTCACCGTGCAAGCAATGGCAAAGGCCCCAGAGATCACGATCTAGAGTCCATCAAAAACCACTGTCCATCCCAGCACTTCGACATCTCAGACGGGCTTTCTCTCTCGTTAACTGTATTTGCAGAATGACTTGCTTCCTCAGTGTCCAGTGGCAACTAACCCTTCTGATGCAGACTCAAAACATTGCATCCGTCCTTTGCTGCAGAGATGCTGCTTGACCTGCTGAGTTCCTCCAGCAGATCGTTTGTTACTCTGGTAGCAAGGGCTTGTCTTGCATCTTTGAGCTACTTGCCTATACTCACCCCTTTTGAGAGGTTTTCTGATGGTGAGTGGAAATAGTTTTGATGATGAATTACTTACTCTTTTGTGCCCTAAATGTATGAATGCTCTGACTACCTCACCACTTTGAAGGTTCAAAGGTACTTAATTCTGCTGTGGAAACTTATTTATTTATTGAGATACAGAACTGAGTAGCCCCTTCTGGCACTTCAAGCCGTGCTGCCCAGCAATCCCCCGATTTAATCACAGGACAACTTACAATGACCAATTAATCTACCAACCTGTACGTCTTCGGACTGTGAGAGGAAAGCAGAGCACCCGGAGGAAACCCACGCGGTCACTGGGAGAACGTACAAACTCCTTACAGACAGCAGCGGGAATTGAACCCAGGTTGTTGGTAATGTAAAGCGTTGTGCTAACCGCTACGCTACCATGCCGCCTCAAACCCACGAGATTCAATCTCATTAAACTATGAAGCACATTACCGCACGCTCAGATTGTGTACGTTAAAATAATGCTGTAACAGCTTGTAATCTCGGTGATATCAATAAGAACAGGGGATTGCTTACAGAGCACGGGTTGTTACTGGTGACCTGAGGTGAAGGCTGACTGTGAATATGTGACCACTGTTTGATGAGTTCCCATTAATTTGACAAATGAGTTGATGTCCCGCTTTTATTTCTTGCTGTTTGGTGTGGCTATACATCTTGTGGTCAGTCCCTCAACGTGACTAAATGAAGTGAAATATCAGTCTGGGGGTTAAAATTAAATGGCCAGTCAGAGGAGTAAAACTGAACAGATGGGTCTTCCTAATAGCTACTGACCTTTGGCACTTTAGAGGTCATACCTCATTCAAACCAACTAGATTAGGTTGATAAGTGTTTGATTGTGAAAGTTTTTTTTCTAAGACTTATTACTTCAAGTAGCTCTAATCCAGCTTAACGCTGGCCAGAGAGCCAGCGAGACATCTGGTATTTGGTAGTTATCGCATTAGTGGTGTTGGCAATCTTTATTCCACGTGTAATAACATTTCCCTAAAAGCCTTTTAGAAACCTAGCAAAAAGTATTTCACAGAATTGTAAATGTTTAAAATGCTGGGGGCTGATGCCACACAATTGTAAGATGCAGCTGATTTCTGTGCAATGCCGTGTAAACTGTCTCCAAATTTCTGGTCTTTACTGAAAGCAGATAATGTAAGGCAAAGAGTATTTAGTCTGCAGTCTGTTTATGCCATTATTACCCATGATGTAGAAACTGTGACCAACTGTAAACAGCCGATGTGCTGAACTTTAGGGGCTGAGCAGTAAAGTAGTGGTTCGCACAACGCTTTACATACAGGCTATTGGGAGTCGATTTCCGCTGCTGCCTGTATGGAGACTGTATGTTCTTCCTGTGACTGTGTGGGTTCTGCGCCCCCCCCCCCCCCAAAGTACAGAGACTAACCGGTTGTTAGGTTAATTGGTCATTATAAATTGTCCCATGATTAGGCTAGGGGTGAATCAGGGGATTGCTGGGCAGCACAGCTTGAAGGGCCAGAAGGCTTATTCGGTGCTGTATCTCAATAAATAATTACCTGTTCCAGCAGCTATTTGAGTTCTTTGATACTACTATTTATTTATTTATTGAAATACAGCGCAGCATCGTCCCTTGCAGCTGTTCGTGCCACTCTGCCCAGCCACCCTCAATTTAATCCTAGCTGATGCTGAGATACATCCTACGATGCACTGGGTCACATCATCAGTGATTTAACCTGGTGTCATCAGGTCTTTTGGGACTTTCATCATCAGACACTCTTGCCCAGACAACCCAGCCAGGGTTCATTGGTCCCAGGCTTATGTCCCAGCAGCATTGGTCCATGGGTCAAACCTTTTGATCCATAGCCACCTGCCGGCTCTCTCAGCAGCCTCTGTGATAGTCCTGAGGGTTCTTTTCTTTGCAGCCCCAGTAATATCAAGGAGAGAGTAGGTTCTGCGGACTGAGCAGCCAGCAAAACATCTACATCCCACATCCCTACAGGCTCATGTCGTCTTGTCCACCCCATCTCTGGCACTGCTCTACCAGCTCTTGGTATTTGGCTTTCTCCCGTTCAAAATGCCTCCTCCATCTGGTCTTCCCAAGAAACTGTCAGTCCTACCACGACTATCTGCTTTGAGGTTTCTGACTCAATGACCAAGTCAGGCCTCAGGGATAATGATGTGATGAAGTCAAGGAACTTTAATTGCTAGCCAAGCCTAATCACGGGACAATTTACATTGTCCAATTGGTACGTCTTTGGACTGTGGGAGGAGACCCGAGTAAACCCACGCTGTCACAGGGAGGGGCAGGACTGGATCATTAAAAATAGTTATTAATGCATTAAATATTGAGAACAATGCATGGGTTTAAGGCCTTGGTAGCACTCTGAAGGAAGTGCAAAATAGAAAGAAAAAAAGAGAAGGAGGGCTGGGAGAAGAGGGTGGTTGGCACAAGTGACCCTGTGAATTGGAATGTGAATGTCAAGATTCTCCACAACATTTGCTGCCTGATCTTCTGGGTTCCTTCTGTATTTTATGTGTGTTGCTCAAGATTTCCAACATCTTCCAAATCACGTGGTTATGATTTGCTGTGCCACTGTGAAGTCTCTTTGAGGTATGTCTCTACTGAAGTTTAAATCTTCCCTTTTACGGGAGTTCAGCGAGAAGCTCTCTGTGTTCCCCTCTGTGACCTCTGCTGCTCTCTGACTCTGAACCATTGTCCATCCGGACTGGCTACAGCACCCACATGTTCTTTCTTTGCTGCCATTTCCAGATCTGTCTCCGACTTTGGTCCCGTTCACCTCTAGACCACCTGCTGCTCAATCCTACAACTTCTCTGCTTGCACCACTATTTCCCACCCATCCCTAGTCTCTCGAGCTCCACCCTACCCTTCATCCCACCTTCATTCCTGTCAGCTCCTATCCTCCTCCCAACCCACTTTCCCTGAACACCCCAACTCCTCTCTCTCCTCTGACCCTTCCAATACCATCCCTGACCCCAGCTTCAACTCTTTCCATGTCTTTGCCAGCCCTGCTGACCTTTATCTCTCTGAGGCAAAATGTTCTGTCCTCAACAAGGGCCCTATCTTTGTTCCTCTGCACCTACACCTCAATGTTCCACATCCGCCACAACACTGAGTTCCTCTTCGATTGCTTCCATCTCTGAGCCTTCTTTTTGGCAAATATTCCCCAGACATACCTCCCCCCCCCCCCCCCAACCAAAGACCCCTTTACTCATCTTCAAACCTTCTCATCCACTTTGACCTTTTGCCTGCTCTGGATCTTTTCACCCTTAACTGCTCACAAGCTATCAACTGTCTTGACTTCAGCACACCCCTCTGAACACACTGCCCTTCACCCTCTTCGCACCAATCCCAACCTCCACACCTAGTCAGCTGACAAGGGGGATGCTGCTCTTGTCTGATGGGTGGATCTATATCTTGCTGAGGCCAGACAGCTGCTCTTAGACACCCCCTCAACCCTTCTTACCCCTTGAACAGGCCCACACTGAGGAACAGCAGTCCATTGCCTCCCACACTGGTGACAAACTCTTTGAGCATGGAGATCACCCATCCATTGAAACCAATCTCATAGTTCCTTTACCCGACACTGCTTGTGTCTGCCTCCTACTCGGTATCCACAAACCTTACTGTCTGGGTCGTCCCATTGTTTTTGCCTGCTCTTGGCCCTCTGAACTCGAGACCACATACCTTGACTCCATTTTGTCCAGCTTCCTAAGTGCTACCTACATCTGCAATGTTTCACATGCTCTTAATCACTTCAATCACTTTCAGTTTCTTGGCACTGACCACCTTATTTTCACTATGGGCATCCAGTCCCTATACACTTCCATCTCCCATCAGGAAAGCCTTAAATCTCTTCACCAATTTCCCTCCACCCTCCTCCATGTGGCAGAACTGATTCTCACCCTCAATAAGTTCTCTGTTGGTTCCTCCCATTTTCTCTGAACCCAAGTTGTAGCCTTGAGCACTTGTGTGGATCCTAACCATGCCTGCTAGTCAACTACGTGGAATGGTCTATGTTCCAAGCTTATAGTGAAACACTCTCTAACTCTTTCTAAGCTACTGTCATGAGCCCTTGTACTTTGTGTTTAATCTTGTAAATTTTATTTTGAATGGCATGGGTTTTCCATGTTCTGTGGTTATTTAAAGTGGGCTCCTGATTAGCACTTATCATGGGGTCCTTGTTTTGAGAATGATTCATCTTGTGGTGCCACTTAGTTGAACCACTGTTGTTCTGGTGGAATTCCTATGTATAAATTCTGGTTTCTATCTCTATATAGGAGTCTGTTGCTCCCCCAAACCTGGGTTCAGTCTTTGCCAGCACACAAGGTGATGGCTACATTGATGACTGCAATGGTGCTGCTTCATGCACCCATGCCAAGATCCTTAATTGTATTTACTTTGACTCCAAGTTCCACCTCAAATTTACTTGGTCCATCTCTGACACCTCTCTCCCCTTTCTTGATCTCTGTGCCTCCATTGTGGAGGCAGACTATCTGCTGACACCTTTTACAAAGATACTGACTCTCACAGTAACCCTGATTATCCTTCTTCCCAGACCGCCACTTCTAAGAGTGATATTCCCTTCTCTGTCTCTGCCACAGCTCTCAGGCTTTCCATTCTAAAACATTTCAGATAATCTCTTTTTTCAAAGAACAGGGTTTCCCCATCCACCACCATTCATGCTGTCATCACCAATATCTCCTCCTTTTCCCACACATCTGATCTTCCTGGCATTACATCAGGGATTGGGTTCCCCATGTCCTAACCTACCACTCTACCAGTGTCAATATCCAGCACATCGTTCTCCATAACTTCCACATCTCCAGTGGATACTATCAATCCCTCCCCAAAACCCTCTTGCTTTCCACAGGGATTGCTCATTTTGTTACTCTCTTGTCCACTCATTTCTCCCCACTGATCTCTCTCCTGGCACTTATCCCTGCAAGTGTGACACCTGTCCCTACTACACCTCCCACACCACAGTCCGACCAGGAGTGGCAGCACTTCACTGGTGAGTCTGTCGGGATTGTCTATTGTCCCGTGTGGCCTCCTTTACATCAATGAAACCTGAACTCCATTGCAGATTGCTTCATCGAGCACCTCGGTCTGCCACAAAATGCAGGTTTTCTCAATGGCTACCCATTTTAATTCAACTTCCCATTGTCATTCTAACATGGCCGCCTCCACTGCAATGATGAGGCCAAATTCAGGTTACACCTCATATTCCATCCAGGTAGCTCCCTCCTGATGGCACAAACACCGGTTGCTCCAACTCCAGTAATTACTCGCTCTATCTTTTTCCATTCCCCATTCTGGTTCCCCCCCCTCGCCCACTTATCACTTCCCTCTGGTGCCCCTCCTCCTTCTCATCTTTCCATGCTCCACTGTCCTCGCCTATCAGCTTTCTCCTTCTTCAGCCTTTTACCTCATTCAGTTGATGAGGGAGGGTCTGGGGACAACTGTGCATTGGGAAGTAGGGGTGGAAGAAACAGATTGCGGGAGTGAGGCGTTCAGTGCAATCAGGAGATGAAGAGGTGCAGGATGCAGATCAGATTTTTTACGGAACTTTTTGAGACTGTGGAATTAAGACCACATTCCTTTGGTTGTACCCTGTCGTAAGTCGCTGTTGTAAGTTAGGGGACTGCTTTGTTGAGCTCCTCTGGTCCATCTGACAAAAGTGGAACCTCCTGGTGGCCAAACATTTTAATTCCCATTCCCATTCCTCTTCTGACATGTCGGTCCAGGATCTCCTCTTGTGCCAAGACGAGGCTGCCCTCAGGGTAGAGGAGCAACAGCTTATATACCATCTTTAACCTGATGGCATGAATATCGATTTCTCCCTCTGGAAAACAAATATTTCCCTGCCCTCTTCTTTGATTCCCCACTGTAGCCTCTTACCTCTCCTTACCTGCCTCCCGCTGCCCCCCAACTCCTCTTTCTCCTATGGTCCGCTCCCCTCTCCTATCAGATTCATTCTTCTTCAGCCCTTTATCTTTCGCATTCACCTGACTTCACCTATCACCTTCTAGCTATCCTCCTTCCCCTCCCTTGCCACCTTTTTATTCCGGCATCTTCCCCCTTCCCTTCCAGTCCTGAAGAAGGGCGTCAGGCTGAAATGCCAACTGTTTATTCATTTCCATAGATGCTGCCTGACCTGCTGAGCGCCTCCAGCCATTTTGTGTGTTTTTTTTCAGGACAATGTATTCCACATCCCCCAGCTCGGCTCCAGCTTGAGCACTGCACAGGGAATAATATCACCATGCCTACTCCCAATCCAGGAAGTGTATCCAGTTTGCAAAGTAGACACAACACAAAACGTTCTGGCTGAATTTCAGAAGCGGTACATTTTGTCCCGGAAATGATTGCAAATCTGATTTACTCTATGTTAAGTCAATTTTCAATCACCTGCCACTGAGAAAAAGAAGCAGTGGTATGTGATCTGATTAGAGCAATTTTAAATCAAATGTATTTTATGATGCAATCAAAATTTATTTTTCAAAGATCTTCCATTGCTCAAGACACCTAAAAAGCATTGGAAATTGTATCACAGCAAATAATAATACTGATTTATAGAAATAGATTTCATGGAATATTTATGTCAGGAAAATAAGACATCTGTGAGTGAGAATCGATATAAAGCAGGAGGGCAAAACGCCTACTTACATAACACATCTTAACAGAAAAATATTTGTGTGAATTATTCAAACCAGTTCTTGCTTCCTATATATATTGAAGTGAATTGTTGTTTTTTAAATGTTTCTTAAGGTTGTCATAGCCAACGGGGTGGGGGTGGGGGTGGTTTGGTGTGGGGGAGGTGTAGAGGGGATAGGTTCCCACTACCTATTAAATGCTCCCAGTGATGTGCGTCTCAAACAACCAAGTCCAGCTTCTAGCCTTCATGTGTGGTTTAGCTATTAAACACAGTAGAACCATTCCTACTGACAGGAGAAAGGGCAAAGATGGGTTACAGTCACCAACCAAACCAGATGCTCTGGGCAGATGGGGATTGTCAACCGTGGTTGGTAGCTCATCTAGGAGAAGGCAAGGTCTGATCTATACCCACTCATGGGGAGGGCTTTTGGAGTAAACCCCGAGGAAAAATCCAGAGCTGGAGTCCAACGCTGAACTCCCGTGATGCCACTGGTGCCAAATAGTATCGGTCTCTGACGTTCCTTTGTATTTATCAGCTGGGTAGAGATAGGGAGTCTGCAGCAAGGGGAACAGTTTGCTCTCCATATCACACTTCCCTGGCTTGCATATTGACTGACACATAGATAGCTAGGATGCAACATCCATGGTCAACCAGTGACTAACGGAGCACCATCTTTGGTTGCTTTTTAAAGGAACTAAGATGAAACAAGAGTTTTCTCACTGAATGCATCTACCATCACTGCAAAATGTTTTCACTAGAATATACACTCAGTGACCACTTTATTAGTGCCTCCTGTACCTAATAAAGTGGCCACTGAATGTATGCTCATTCTCTTAAACCACTAAAGCAGAATTAGGCCGTTTAGCCAATCCAGTCTGCTCCACAATTACATCATGGCTGAACCATTTTCCTCTCAGCCGCATTCTCCCACCTTCTCCCCATAACCTTTCACGCCCTGGCTAATCAAGAACCTATCAACCTCCAATTTAAATGTCTTCTGCTGCTGTAGCTCCTCCACCCCAAGGGTGGACATGTTGTGCATTCAGAGACACTCTTCTGCACACCACTGTTGTAATGCATGGTTACTGTCAGCTTCCTGTCAGCTTGAACCATTCTGGCCATTCTCCTCCGACCTCTCTCGTTAACAAAGCATTTTCACCCACAGAACTGCTGCTCACTGGATGTTTTTTTTTGTCTTTCGCACCATTCTCTGTAAATCCTAGCGACTGTTGTGCATCAAGATCCCAGGAGATCAACAGTTCCTGAGATACTCAAACTGCCCTGTCTGGCACTAATGATCGTTGCACGGTCGAAGTCACGTAGATCACATTTCTTCCCCATTCTGATGTTTGGTCTGAACAACAACTGAACCTATTGACAATGTCTGCATTTTTTATGCATTGACTTGTTGCCACATGATCGGTTAATTGGATATTTGCATTACAAAACAGGTGGGCAGGTGTACCTCATAAAATGGCCTGTAGAAAAAGTAATTTGTTATATGGTATAAAATAACCTCAGTGTTCTGCTATTATTGAACACATAATGTAGCTGAAATTCATTACTCCAGTCTCCAGTTGGTGTTATTTATTTATTTGTTTATAACATCTGCACATTTTTATCTATATAATTTCCTAACTCTTTCAACTCACCATAATACACCTGTTTCTGAGGTCATATTTTCCAGCTTTTGTTGTCGCACAGCTGGAATTTTCTTTTATATAATGTTAATATAATTTTTAAATTTATGTTAATATATGTGTAAAATACCCCATAATTGTTTTAATGAATATAATCTATGAATTTTCTCAGTAATAAACATACCACAAATTGAATTTGAAACATTTTAGAACTTTAATGTATTAATGTTGTTAGTGTTTCAAGTTACAATACTGTTAGAAATTGTAACAATAAACACAGAATGGAAGTCAGTAGCTCATTGTTAAACCAGTAGCCTGCTGATTGCAAACTATTCATAGCAGTCATATTATAAAATAAAGGTGCTGTGCAGATTTCAGGGTGTGTAAAAGACATAAACATGAGAAATTCAGCAGGTGTTGGAAATCTAAAGCAACACACACAAAATGCTGGAGGAACTCATCAGGTTAGGCAACATCTATGGTAATGAATAAACAGAGAAAATTTCAGGCCGGGACACTTCCTCAGGACTGGAAAGAGGAAGATGCCAGAATAAAAGGATGGGGAAGAGGATGTACCACAAGCTAGAATGTGATAGGTAAAGCCATGGGGGTAGGAAAGGTAAGGGGCTGGAGAAGAAGGAATGTGATAGGAGAGGAGAGAGGGCCATAGGAGAAAAGGAAGGAGAGGCGCCAAGGGGAGGTGATAGACAGGTGAGAAGAAGAGGTAAGAGGCCAGAGTGGGAAATAGAAGATAAGAGAAGGAGAATGGAAAATAATTTTACATAAAACTTTTTCACTCTTTCTTAATCCACTATTTCTTTCTTTTTATCACACTTTCCATGTCAGGACCTTTGGGCTATTCATTCCACTCTGATTGACTGAGGAAACAGAAACTTGCTTCTCCAGTTCATTCAGTGCAATTCTGATCTTATAGTTCCAGCAAATTGCAGAACAAAATAATGTTCAACGGGCAAGATGGCAAACACCGTCATTGATTTGTGACCAATATTTCAACCTTCATTCCTTCCTTTTGACTATTGTTCTCTTGCTGAGCAAGGTAAAAAAAATTGAGAATGCTGGCAAATGGAAAATTTACTGTGATTTTTTAAAACTATCAACCTTCAAAAAATCCTAGACATTGTGAAAAGTTGTTTTCCATCTACACTCTCATTACTACATACTGATAGTGTATTGACCACAGAAGTCAATATCACACTCTCCTATGTAATAGATTAGATAGGTTTTCATTTCTGTAACAAAACCTCTGCAGTTCAAATAGTTATCTTCAAAGTTCTTTTGTGAAACAAAGTGACTAAAGATGTTTTTGCGTCAAAAGCTGGAAGGCTCAAAGTTTAAGGAAAGACAAAATGAAATCAGCCATTAAGCACAACTGGAGCTATCTACAATAATTACTTTCCTGTTAAAGATTCTCCTGCACCATCTTGCTGGTTGTTACCATTTGCATTGCAAAGAACTAATCAGTGTTTTTCTCCATCTTTAAGTAGCAAGCCTTAAATAATGTTCTGTCACTTATTTCATAAGACGATGGAGCAAAATTGAGGGGTATAGATAGGGTAAATGCAAGCAGGCTTTTTCCACTGAGGTTGGGTGGGACTACAACCAGAGATCATAGGTGAAGGGTGAAAGATGAGAAGTTTAAGGGGAACAAAGGGGGGATCTCTTTTACTCAGAGGGTCGTGAGAGTGTGGAATGAGCTGCCAGCACAAGTGGTCCATGTGAGCTCGATTTCAACATTTAAGGCAAGTTTGGATAAGTACAGTACATGGATAGTAGGGCTATGGAGGGCTATGGTCCTGGTGCAGGTCATTGGGAGTAGGCAGTTTAAACGGTTTTGGCATGGACTGGATAGGCTAAAGGGCCCATTTCCATGCTGTACTTCTCTATTGCTCTACTTGGGCTATTCGGCCCATCAAGTCTGTTCCACCATTCCATCATGGCTGACTTATTATCCCTCTCAACTCCATTCTCCTGCCATCTCCCCATAACCTTTAATGCCTAGACTAATCAAGAATTTATCAAAGTTCAAAAGTAAACTTTATTATCAAAATTCATATATATATTACCATATACAACCCTGAGACTTGTTTTCTTGCTGGCATACTCAACAAAGTCTGTAGAATAGTAACTATAACAGGAACAATGATAGAACACCCAAGCTGGGCACTCAACCAGAGTGCAGAAGACAACCAACTGTGCCAAAAGAAGAATGAACAATAATAAATAAATAAGCAATAAATATCGAGAACATGAGATGAAGAGCTCTTGAAAGTGAATTCATTGGTTATGGGAATATTTCAAGTGATGTTGAATGAATTTATCCCCTTTGGTTCTAGAGCCCAATGGTTCAGAGGTAATAACTGTCCCTGAACCTAGCGGTGTGAGTCCTCATGCTCCTGTACCCTCTTCCTGATGGGCCGTTCACTCTCGAGAGTTTGGCAGCATGGAGTGGGTGGTACTGGGCAGTGCCATGCAGAAGCCCTGCAACTAAACCAATCTTGATAGACTTTGACAGCTGGCAAAAAGAGCTAGGACAAGACTTTGCCAGATGTAAACTTTTCTTGTGAATTTAAGAATTCTTAAGTGTCTCTGAAATTTACAGACATGTAAATATTGTTAAAATTGAAGTAAGTAATTTATAAAACTTTAATATTTTTAATTTTTTTCAACAGAGTCAATAAATCCTAACTTTCTCAATTCACTGTACATATAATTGAAAATAAGCAAGGAACGTGAATCAATTACATTATCTGTGGAGACATTGTGCATACTTGAATTGAACTGACTTTATTTCTTACATCCTTCACATACATGAGTAAAAATCTTTACGTTATGTCTCCATCTAAATGTGCAATTTATAGTAATTTGTAATAAATAGCCTGTACAACAAGACAGTCAATAAAACATAGAAATACAATTGTACCAGCGTGAATTAATCAGTCTGTGGAAGAAGCTGCCCCGGAGCCTGTTGGTCCTGGCTTTTATGCTGTGGTACCGTTTCCCAGATGGTAGCAGTTTGTGGTTGGAGAGACTCGGGTCCCCAGTGATCCTTCGGGCCCTTTTGCACACCCGTCTTTGTCACTGTCCTGAATAGTAGGTAGTTGCACTGGGCTGTCCGCACCACTCTCTGCAGAGTCCTGTGATTGAGGGAAGTACAGTTCCCACACCAGGCAGTGATGCAGCCAGTCAGGATGCTCTCAATTGTGTCCCTGTGAATGTAAGGATGATCAAGAACAATAATTGTCCTCACATATAACTAAAAAAATGTGCAAAACTTAAAACATATTTTAATTCACCACAACTGAAATTTAATTTTTCTCCAAGAGGACCACAACCTTCTTGTGGTTTGGAGGCTTGTGTGCCTCAATGACCCAGAGAGCCTATGTTGGCTAGAGTCAGGGCTTGGTGGGGTCACCCATGCCAAATAGGTCAACGGGTAGAGATCAGACTAAGAGTAGCCCACTGGCCCTTCAGATTTCAAGAGTTCTCCTCAGGTCTACCAACCCTGACTGGTAAAACAATATTGTTATGGAAACAGCAATGAAGAATGAAGAATCCTTGTACATCTGAGTGTGACGGTATTCCTGAGTCTCCACCCAGGAGTTGGATGACTGACGCTAGTAAAAACTGAGAGGAAGCTACTGACATGATGAAAGAAGCCCTGAACACTGCCAGAGATGCTGCCATAAACACCAGTGGTGTAACAGGCAGTAAGCAGAAGTTTAATATTCTATTTAACGAAATCTTCATTATTTTGTCCCACATGTTAATGTAGCTAATGCAATTCTATATTGTAAGGATCTAAATTGCCGAATGAGAGAGCAAAAACGAATTTGAATAGAGTCATTTATTCTTACAATACCGCACTATTCAATATCATGTTAATAGCTTTCTAAGATTAACAGTTTAGTTTTATTGTTTTATTCTCTTCTGAGGGGGAAAGGTCAATTTCTATCTTTGTTACTAACACATGGCAGCCTTCATATTTAAAAAAAACACATAAAGCTTTGCCCCAGAAGAGAAATTACCAGAGTTCACTTACTTTATGTCAAACAATATATCTGACCCAAATAATTAACATTCTGTTTTAATAATACCAGTGTTCAATTCAATAATTTATCACCATTTTCAATTAAACATATGGATAACCACATGATTAGCTCACAGACATTAGGACTCAGCTTTCTTCGCTTTACCCAAATAGATCTAACGAAATCCATTATGTGTACATTTCACGAGTTTGATTGCCTTTTGTGAAATAATTGTATAACTCTATGAAATGGAAAACTATTACATCCAAAATTTCATTTAATGGAAAAATCTATTTGGGGCTAAGTGAAATATCATTATCATGGATGTAGAAGTACTGAGGATTGTTGACAATACTAATTTCTTTTGTCATTAATCTTCTCTCGGTATAATAGGAATGTTGACCAAAGGCTTCATACCAGTCATTAATTAACTAGTATTGAATATTACTGATAGATTCTATTTCTTCTAAAAAAAAAAAGGCACTGAAAACAAGGCTAGCCTATATTTACAGTCATACTTTCCCAGTTTCTTCTTGTACCCTAGCAGCTGACTGCTTGTACAACACAAGCCACAGAAGTATCAGTGATCCCTTCAGGATGACGTTTAGTTGTCCCAAAATTGCTGCAAGATCACGCTGCAGACTGGAACACTGTGCAGGTGAACTCGAATCATTGCACCACCAGTGACACGGTAGCGTTGTGGTTAGCACAACGCTTTACAGTACAGGTGACCCGGGTGCAATTTCTGGCGCTGCCTGTTAGGAGCTTGTACGTTTCCCCCGTGACCGTGTGGGTCTGCTCTGGGTGCTCCGGTCTCCTCCCACAGTCCAAAGACGTACTGGTTGGCAGGCTAATTGGTCATTGTAAGTTGTCCTGTGATTAGACTAGTGTTAAATCAGAAGATTGGTGGGTGGTATGGTTCGAAGGGCCAGAAGGGCCAATTCTCCACTGTATCTTAATAAATAAATACAATTAAGAAGGAGGACTGTAATGATACATAACTGTCCCCCACATTGACATGAAAGATCCTCCGGATGCTGGCAAATTTAAGCAACATACACAAGATAATGTAGGAACTTTACAAGTGAGCAGCATATTCTGGACTTCGGTTTTATAGCAAAATATTAACTTCAGCAACTAATCTTTAGAGATGAAAGTGGACTGTAGGTTAAATTTAAAATGCAGCTCTGGACATTAGGTTCCTAGAGCTGTGAATAGCAGTTAATTGAAAAACCAGGCCATGTTGATTAGAATTCATTTTTAGTGTCTGGAGTAAAGGTGCGAAGAAGGAGGTGTGAAAGTTATATGTAATTCAAAGGAGGCACTGTAGATGCATTATAAATATAGAATTGTCCTTTGATCTTTATCACATAAAATGTCATGTAATATTGCATCAAATGGGCTTCTTCCTTTGAAAATGATACTCGCTGTATCTCATTTTGTTGAATAAAAGACTACATCATATCTACTAGCTACTTCTCTCCATGAATGGCACCTCACTTAATAAATTCCAAACCTCCACGTGGAATACAGATTCTTCTGAAGATCTCCATTCTGCAGATGTGTAAATTGTCTTCAGGTGATAACAGAAACTTTCTTTCCTCATTGTTCCATTGTGCAGGGACTTTGACTTCTGTCCAAAACTGCTGTAGCCACATATTGCCAGTTTCTTCTTCTGATGAGCCTAGCATACCTCTCTCACCATCAACCAGCCCCTAGCATACCTCTCTCACCATCAACCAGCCCCTAATGTCCCTCCCCCAACCATAATGCATAAAGGATCTTGCTCTCAGCTAGTATCACTGTGGCTATGAGTTAGGGATTGGGTTCCACAGACCCCTTGGTTAATGATAGGGGTCCATGGCACAAAAATCATTGTGAACCCCTGTTTTCAGTAAATGTTGAAGCTGTTTCTCTCCATTTTGGTATCCTTTCCCCCATGCATATGTTGCTATTCTTTGACCATCCTGAAGAATGTGCCTTTATGAACTTTATTACCCCATAGCAATATGTTGGGTGATATACAAAATCAGTTGTAGTTCTGTTAGAAATCTTGCAGACTCTGTTTTATTGGTTGTTTGTAGATGGTTTCATGCTGGATGCCTGCCATTTTCTTTTGCATTTAAAAGGAAGCCCATTTTGATAGGACCACTAAACATATCAAGGTGGATAAGTCCACAGGGCCTGATGGGATATACCCCAGGTTACTGAAGGAGGCAAGAGTTGAGATTGCAGGGTCCTTGACTAGTGACTACATGTCCTCTCTAGCCACAGACGAGGTCCTGGAGGACTATCGAGTGGTTAATGTTGTACTTCTATTCTAGAAGGGAACAAGGGAAAATCCTAGCAACGAGAGATGGGTAAGTCTCATGTTATCTGTACCAAAGCTGCTGGAGAAAATTTTTAGGGATAAGATATATGAGCATTTGGAAACCCATGGCCTAATTAGGAAGAGCCAGCATGGCTTTGTATGTGGCAGATCGTGCTCTACCAACTTGACTGAGTTTTTTGACAAGGTGACGAGAAAGATTGATGAGGGTAGGACAGTGGATGCTGTCTACAGGGATTTTAGCAAGGCTTTTGACGAAGTCCCTCATGGGAAGCTAATACAGAAGATTAAGATGCATGAGGTCGGCACCAAATTGACTGCTTGGATTCAGAACTGGCTTGCGAACAGAAGACAAGGGGTAGTGGTTGAAGGGACTTATTCGAGCTGGAGGTCTGTAATTAGTAATGTTCCACAGGGATCTGTGCTGGGACCTCTGCTTTGGAATTTGGAGTATTGTGTACAGTTCTGGTCACCGAATTATAGGAAAGATGTCAACAAAATAGAGAGAGTACAGAAAAGATTTACCAGAATGTTACCTGGGTTTCAGCACCTAAGTTACAGGGAAAGATTGAACAAGTTAGGTCTTTATTCTTTGGAGCATAGAAGGTTGAGGGGGGACTTGATAGAGGTATTTAGAATTATGAGGGGGATAGATAGAGTTGACGTGGATAGGCTTTTTCCATTGAGAGTAGGAGAGATTCAAACAGGAGGACATGAGTTGAGACTTAGGGGGCAAAAGTTTAAGGGTAACATGAGGGGGAATTTCTTTACTCAGAGAGTGGTAGCTGTGTGGAATGAGCTTTCAGTAGAAGTGGTAGAGGCAGGTTCGGTATTGTCATTTAAAGTAAAATTGGATAGGTATATGGACAGGAAAGGAATGGAGAGTTATGGGCTGAGTGCGGGTCAGTGGGATTAGGTGAGAGTAAGCATTCAGCATGGACTAGAAGGGCTGAGATGGCCTGTTTCTGTGTTGTAATGGTTATATGGTTATATACGCTGTTAGTGATGTATATAAATGACTTGGATGAAAATGTAGATGGGTGGGTTAGTAAGTTTGTGGATGATACCAAGATTGATGGAGTTGTGGATAGTGTAGATGACTGGCAAAGAATACATCACAATATAGATCAGTTGCAGATATGGGCTGAGAAATGGCAGATGGAGTTTAACCCAGATAAATGTGAGATGTTGCATCTCAGTAGGGCAAATGCAAGGATACAATACACTGTTAAGGGCAAGATCTTTAACAGTGTTGCTGAGCAGAGAGATCTTAGGATCCAAGTTCATAGCTCCATGAAAGTAGGTACACAGGTCAAAAGAGTGTTAAAGAAGGCCTATAGGACGCTTGTGTACTGCGTATGTTAATCAAGATGGCTTCTTTGTTTGTTAAAAGTTAAAATGCTTCTTTGTTATGCTAACTAGTGGGAGAGTGCTTTTTCTTGCAGAGCACTCTTGAAGCTTGTTTGGGTTATAGTTACTGATGACGAGAATTGTATTCATTTGTTAACCAATTGGGATAGATGTTATTTTTTCTTGTGGGTCTGTGAGCTGGATCGCGTGGACTTTTGGGGAGTCGGGAAGGAGACCACGAGGAAGGTGGACGGGTGCTGGAGGCGCTGCTGGTTGATCACCGAGGGTGGTCCCAGGTGCACGGGTCAAGGAGGTTGGAGAAGATCGAAGAGTGGTTGGAAGACTCGAAGGTTGAGCTCCAACGATGTGCACTAATTGGCTGAACTCTGATAAGTTCTGGCGCCTTTTTCTTTACTTTCTTTTCTTTCATATATATTGTATTGTTATTAATCACTTACTTCTAGTAAGATTTATAAAGTGTATTCTGTAAACATACATGGTGTGTGCTTGATATTGTGTGTGCAAGTTTGTATTAGTGTGCATTTCACAGCATCCATGTATACAGGAGGTGCTGTTTGGCAGGTGGACGAATCTTCCCCTAGACGTATGCCAGCCAATCTTGTAAGCATTACACTTGCTTTCATTGAGTTCAAAAATCAAGAGGTTACTGTATGTTGCAACTTTATAAAGCTCCAGTTAGGCCACATCTGGAGTATTGCATACAATTCTGATCGTCCCACTATAGGGAGGATGTTGAAGCTTTGGAGAGGGTGCAGAAGAGGTTCACCAGTATACCACCTGGTTTAGAGGAGATGTGCTATCAAGAGAGGCTGCATAAACTTGGGTTATTTTCTCTGGAGCGTTGGAGGCTGAGGGGTGATCTGATAGATTATGAGAGGCATAGATAGAGTAGAAAGGGAGTATCTTTTTCCCAGGGTAGAAAAGTCTAATACCAAAGGGCATGCACTGAAGGTAAGAGGGGTATGTTCAAGGAGGATATGAGGAGTAAACATTTAACTCAGAGAGGCATGGGATTCCTTGAATATACTGCCTAGCATGGAAATAGAGGCATATATATTGGAGGCTTTTATGAGACATTTAGAAAGACTCATGGAGATAAGGAAGATGGAGGGATATGGACAAGGTGTAAGTAGAAGGGGTTAATGTTTGGGTGTTTTTGATTTGATTTTTAGTTGGTTAGGCACAACAGTGTGGGCTGAATGGCCTGTTCCTGTGCTGTACTATTCTATGAGCCTTAATATACAGAATTTTTTCACATGATAAAGATGGGTATTTCTATTGAATAGAGATGAAGAGGTTACAGGGTGGTGCTCAGAGAAGCTAAGGCTAACTTCTCCAACATGACCAATCTAATTTTACCTTGGCTGGGAGAATGATTAGGATTGCAGAGGTATGGGAAAGAGGAAGCAACGAGCTGGGAGTTTGGTCATAGAAAGGACAGCCGGCAGAAATGCGCTGATGCCAGGAATAAAGGGATTTAAGAAAAAGAGAGCAAAAAAGAACAAGGGAGAGTAAAACATATAATGCATAGACTAGAAGCTTGGCACACTGAGTAAGAGGCAATGGGGAGAAATTGGGGACAGATTACAAGATTCAAGAGGACTGAAATATAAGAGCAAGAATATAATGCTGAAGCTTTAAAAGGCATTGATTAGACCCCACCTTATGAGCAGTTTTAAGCCCTTTATCTAAGAAAGATCTGCTGGCATTGGAGACTGTCCAGAGGAGGCTCACAGGAACGATTCCGGTAATGAATAGGTTAACATATAAGGAGTGTTTGATGACTCTGGGCCTGTACTTGCTGGAGTTCAGAAGGATGAGGGGTAATCTCATTGAAACCTATTGAATATTGGAAGGTCTAGATTGAGTGGATGTAGGGAGGATGTTTCCTATAGTGGGGAGTCTAGTACTAGAGAGCACAGCCTCAGAGTAGAGGGATGTCTATTTAGAACAGAAATAAGGAAGAATTTCTTTAGCCAGAGGGTAGTAAATCTGTGGAATTCATTGCCACAGGCGGCTCTGGAGACCAAGTCATTGAGTATATTTAAAGTGGAGGACAACCTACATCCTCAGAACATTCTTTCTTCTTGCTGCTGCCACTGGGAAGAAGGTATAGGAGCCTCAGAACTCATACCAGGTTCAGGAGCAGTTATTACACCCTAGCTAGTGTGGTCTTTCATTGATTCTCTTATGGTTATTATCCAATAGATGTATGCCTGCAGGACAATGAATCTCAGGGTTGTATATGGTGACATATATGTACTTTGATAATAAACTTACTTTGAACTTTGGTTCTGTTATGTTTATTCTGTAGCAAAGACAAACTTTTGTGGATAAAAATGCTGGAATTATTTTATTTACAGATTTACTGAATGGCTTCAGCTCAATTACATTTTACTCAGAACTCTATAGCCGGCATGAGTGTGTGTCCTGTTCACCACGTCACCGCCAGTTCCTGGTGAATCATCACATTGCCCACTGGGAACCGAAGTTCTTAATAACAGATCTTCCCTCTTTGAAGAAAACAGATTCAGCAGTATGTCCTGATAAACCTGTGAGATACAATAGTGCTTTCCAACAAAGATACTTACATTAACTTTAACAGTTATAAACAAATATAGTTCCTTATTCACACAGATACTCTCAATCCATCTCTGTGGCGGCTTAATGAACCCTTTCGGACTGTATTTGCTTTCACAGCTGACTTGCTTTCATTTGCTGCATTAATACCAGTGTCCTTTTAAGAACTCTGATCTACATGTTCATTTTTTTCACATCCATCTGCCAGGATCCTATTAGTTTGGCTCTGTTTTTGTTCTTGCTGTGTGATCATAATTCACTCCCCATGCCTCGCAACAGAGCCCTGGACTACATTCATGTAATCAGTGAGCCTTTGCATGAGTTCCAACTGATTTTGTCTCAATTCATAGAGCTCCTTCTGTTGGCTGTGTATCATAAATATCAACTCCTCCCGCTGGCTTGTGTTGAACTGGTGCTGTTGTTCTGAGCTTAGGGACATTGTTGTCTTCCCATCTTCATTTTTATTTTTCTCTTCAACTTCAGAGAGGATCATGGAGCTGGGGATACTTCTGAATTCCAGTCTTAGTCAATGAGAGACAGATTTTGTACCAAAGTTGCATGATGTGGACATGTGGAAGCAAGACTGGCAACTTCCTCATCATTATCACTCTGTTCAGCTGAGACATCCTGGCCGTCATGGTCAGATGTCCATGCAAGGTGGAGTTCTTGAGCTTCCCTTCCTCTCTGGGTCTCTCAGGATGCTGTTACGAGTTTCTCAGGTTACATCAGGTAAGCATCTGAGCCCCTCAAGTACATCTGTATACTCTTCCATGAGTGAAGTGTGGCCATCTTTGATGTTTTCAACAAACTGAGCTTTTTACATGCACTCAGACCTAATATTGGCTGTGGTCTCTTTTCTACAACCAGTAGCTGTCCCTCTAGGTGCTTCCCCTGATGTTGATGGTCACTATACAGCCTCCTTTTACTTGAATGTTCTCTCCAGTATAACCTGTCACTTTTAATTTCACTGCATACATCCTACTTTTTATTTTGAGAGTCTTGTAATCATCCAGGGATATCAGATTCACTTGGGCTCTGGTGTCAAGCTTGAATGGAATTACTGTTTCATTCACAGTCTGTGGAATAATCCATTCTGTTTTACCAGCACCAGCAGTCTTTAGAGAATCCACAAAGACTTCCTCCATTTTCTCAGCAACTGTGTGCGCCTTTCCATAAGCAGGGCCCTTCTTTGGGCTGTGACTACCTCCACATTTGCTGCATTACTGTTTTATCCTACTTCGGTGCTATGCTTTTGCTTTGGGAAATGCCTCTGTTTTCCCAGCATGCACTGTTATTTCTGCCCTGTGCAGCTGCTCAGCTTGTGCTCGTTTGTTCTCTGCTGCCTACACATATTCACAGACTTTTCTAGTGTTAAATCTTTTTCTTGGAGCAAACTTTCTCTGAGCCTGCTACCTGGGTTTCCACTAACTATTTTGTCTCTGACTGGTGAGTCTTTCAATTCTTCAAACTCACAGGACTTATTCAGTGTGTGACACTCACCTAAGTATCACTCAAAGCTGGCACTTTGTTTCTGTTCATAAAAGAACTTGGAGCTCTCAAACATGATGTTTTTACTTGGGACAAAATACTCCTCAAATTTTGTGATCGGAGTGTCCAATATGAAGCCTGTCTCATCAGTTTGAAAGCTGTAGTAGATGTCCAAGCATCTTCACCAATTATGTGTAGAAAGATGGAATGTGAATGTACACGTTTTGTTCTCAGACTAGGCAAGAGTGAATTGGGTGATGATACCCTGAATTAAAAGGCTCGACAGCATTACAGCTATAAACTGAGAATACTAAAGACGTTGGGCATGACGGTAGCGTAGTGGTTAGCACAAGGTGTTCTGGGGTTCAAAGTTCAACGCTGCCTCTAAGAAGTCCGTACACCCTCCCCGTGGCATGTGTGGGTTTTCCCTGGGTGTTCTGGTTTCCTCCCACAGTCCAAAGATGTACAGGGTAGGTTAATTGGCCATTGTAAGTAGTCCTGTGATTAGGTGATGTTTAATCAGTTTTGTTGGGGGTTGCTGGCTCAAACAGCTGGGAGGGTTACTCCATGCTGTATCACTAAAACAAAGCAAAAAAAATTGGAAATGAAAAGACTTTTCCATCTGAAGTATTGTCTTTTCCAATTCTCACAGATCTATTAATTGTTTTTGGCTATTCTTAGCATGTTAACATCCAGTCATATGCTGTGGTTGTGACTAGCCATTTCAAAGTTTGAAGTATTCTGAACTTTGAACTTTGAAAAAGCAATCATATTACACTAGATGTTGTAGCAGTCTTACGAATTTCTTATAGTTGTTATAAAAACAACTGAGGGAATTGAGCTCTGGATTTATGTGCCAGTGCAGACATCTTTCAATTCAAGTTAAATCAAGCTTATTATCATTTAACTATATATATGTATGCTGTCCAATGAGATGACGTTTCTCTGAACCAGGGTGTAAAGCACTATAATACACATAACACATGTAACACATAATAACTTATGAATGTAAGGATAAAATCTACGTGGATATTACACATAAATAAACAAATTAAAGTGCATAAATTAAATATTGGAAGGTACGGAACCGATTAACCTGTGACACTTCAAATGCAATGCGGCAGAGAGTTCAGAAGTCTTATGGCCTGATGGAAGAAGCTGTTTCCCATCCTGACCGTTCTTGTTTTTATGCATCAGAGTCTCTTACCTGATGGTAGAAAGTCAAAGAGGATGCTGGATGGGTGAGTGGGATCCTTAACAATACTAAGGGCCCTGCATATGCAGCTCTCCTTCAATTATTAGTTTCGCTTAACTAACATTAATGTTGAAAATCATTTGCAAGTTCAAATTGCATGCTTCCTCCAACAGATGACAAACTCCAAATAATTTTTTTTTTGGTTTTTCTCATGTTAAACTCTGCACATATAACAACCATGTATACAACTAATAAAATTTCACATTTTCCAAATCCAGTGGCAGGAACTATCAGAATAGAGGCCAAAAGGGAGCAAATAAACTTAGATTGACATGTTATTAATAGAAATATTTTGTCTTGGTTCATTAACCGTAACCTACCATAATCCTAAGAGGCCCAAATATCGTCCTTGCTTAGTCCTTGTGATGACCAAGTCAGGATTTAATTACTCCATTTTGTTATATTGAATGACAAATAGTGACAGGTTATTACAAGAGCTTCCCACACTGCAAACCTTGTCTGCAATTTAAAGCCCTTACATTCATGGGAGATTGGATTTATATGTGTAGGTCAACAAGAAACCAAATTTTAGTTTAATCTAATCAGATAATCATTTTTCTTCATACCAATTTGATTATTGTATAAAATCATTAATTTAATCTATCAAATTTGCACTCTTACACCACATGAACAATACCCATATTAATTCTCCTTTTTAGTTTGGACTGGGCAAACCCCTGTTGTGTAGATGAAGATCAGAGATGTAAAAATGGAAGGTCTTAAACTATAATTTATACAGATCTAGCTCAGTTCTGTGTGCATTATAGCAATGGATTACCAAAGAAACTGAGAAAAACATCTGAGCATCTTTTGAGCATATATTGTGTTTCTTACTATTGTGTTTTTCCTTAAATTTCACTGTGTATTAAATCTAGTTATTTGCTGGAGTTTCCACTGCGGACTGCTGCAACATTCATGGACTCAGGGTCTTGGATTTTATTTTTTTAGAGTGTGACTGTATTTTGCTGATATCTTATATGTGCTTGCTATCGTATATGTGATATATGTGCCTTGTGCTCTGTGTGACTGTTGGTATTGTGCTTTGCATCTCAGTCCCGGAGTAATACTCTTTTGTTTGGCTGCATTCAGGAGTATTCATGTATGGTTGAATGACAATTAAACTTGAACTTGAAAACATGGGTTCCTAAATTTGTTACATTCTGCTAGACCTTTAAATAAGTTTGCTTTCAAAATTGCTTCACAATGGTGCACTGCTGGTTGCTTAATGCACTCTGTTCTCTGCATGATTTTCCAGAAAGTAATGGCTACTGCATCCGTAATATTTTCAGTAGCTTAGTGTAGTAGAAATCACAAATCCAATCAGTGGAGCAGATAACCATGGAATGCTTCTACAGAACATTAACCCATTCCTGCCTCTTCCACGTCAGAAAGCTACTCAGCGGTGCAGATAACTGTGGTATGCTTCTACAGAGCAGTAACCCATTCTTTCACATCACTAATCCCAATTTAGCACAGCCTTTCAAATTGTCTCTTCTTTGATAAACTCTTCCCTAATGCCAACACGACAAATGAGTTGGTTATCACCTTCAGTTGAACTCGTTCCACTCACATTCCTCTTTACCTTGGTGGCACAGCAGCAGAAACTGTGAGCTGTTTCGAGCTCCTGGGAGTGCATATCATACACAATCCTCGTGAACACATCCTACACTGTCAATAAACGCACCATCACCTCTGCTTTCTGAGGAGGCTTGAAGAGAGCTGGACTTAGCACCATGTCTTCACTGCATCTTGTGCCACATGGCTTCCAGATCAGTTTTCAAGCTTCTCGATTCGGATCCTCTGAGGACCCCAGGTCCTGCATTCAATCGATTGCTTCTCCTTTCGAGTCCACGTGCCCCACTTTCTGCCATGAAGAAATATCTAGAGACCCTATCCCAGTCACTTCCACAACTCCAGGACTCTCTCTCCGCTGCCAGTAATGGATCTGTCTGATACATCAGATCCCTGCTTGTAGTCACAAGCTCTTTGCCTTTAACACATCCAGCAAGGACAGGAAGATCACTGGACTACAGACTCCAGAATCTGCCGTCTCCAATGCTGGCAGGTACCTGGACAGCAGTCCCTGCTGCTAACCTCAACGGTTCTAACAATCCCGAGCTGATTCAGAACCTGGACTGTGCTGCCATCGATGCGAGTTGCAACAACCCCGGACAACTTCCGAGCACCTATTGCGCAACCTCCAACTCGGACTCCAGTCTGGATCTTGACCAACAGCACCTCCAGGCTGTGACTTCACACGCTGCCGTAGGAACCCCAGTCTCCCCTTCCCCCATCACCACTCTGTAATCCCGTGTCCCTCAGGTCCCACCATCAACTCTTGGGTCTTTGGAGACTCTATCTTACTCCTGCACCACCTTCCCTGAACACCCAACCTTCCGCTCTCCTCAGACACTAGCAACCATCCTCCCACCTCTGATCCTGGCTCTTATCCATGACAGATCTTCACTGTTCCCTCTGACCTTCCCCTCTCTGAAGCAGAACGTTCTGCCCGGAGTAAGGACTTCACCTTTGTCCTCCTGCATCCATATCTCAGAGAGTTCCACGCTTGCCATGACACTGAGCTCTTCTTCTGCCACCTCCTATTTCTTTGGCAAGGACTCTCCACTCCGCACCGACGACCCCTTCTCCCATCTTCAACCCTTATCCTCTTCCTGGACACCCTTCTCTGGTCTTCTTCCTGCTCTGGGTCTTTTCATTGCTAATTGCTGATGAAACATCAAATGTCTCGACTTCACCACTCCTCTCTCCAATTCTAACCTCACTCCTTCCGAAAATACTGCTTTCCACTCTCTCGTACTAATCCTAACCTCACCATGAAACCGCAGATAAGGGAGGTGTTGTAATAGTCTGGTGAACAGTCCTCTACCTTGCTGAGGCCAGGTGACAACTCTCAGACACCTCCTCTTACTTACCCCTCAAACAGGACCCCACTCAGGAGCACCAGGCCATTGACATGCACGCCATCACTGAACATTATTAAGCCTGGAGATCTCCTGTCCACTGCCACCAACCTCATAGTTCCCTCACCCTGCACCTCCCATTTCTACCTCCTACCCAAGATCCACAAACCTGACTGTCCAGATAGACCCATAATTTCTGTGTGTTCCTATCCCACCAAACTTAGTCATAGGAGCAGAATTACGTCATCTGGCCCATTGAGTCTACTCTGCCATTTAGTCATGGCTGATTCTTCTTTTTTCTCCTCCTCAACCCCAGTTCCCAGCCTTTTCTGCACAAGGACTCCCAAGTCCCTTTGCATCTCAGGTTTTTGGAGATTTTCCCCCATTTAGAAAATAGGCCGCACATTTATTTCTACCACCAAAGTGCATGACCAGGCATTTTCCAACATTGTAATTCATTTGCCACTTTCTTGCCCATTCTCCTAATCTTTCTAAGTCCTTCTGCATCCTATCTGTTTCCTCAACACTACCTGCCCCTCCGCCAGTCTTTGTATCATCTGCAAACCTGGTAACAAAGCCACCTATTCCATCATCTAAATCATTTATATACAGCACAAAAAGAAGTGGTCCCAACACCGACCCTGCGGAACGCCACTAGTCACTGGCAGCCAATCAGAAAAGGACCCTTTTATTCCCACTCGTTGTCTCCTACCAATCAGCCAATGCTCTAACCATCTTAGTAACTTTCCTGTAATACCATGGGCTCTTAACTTGGTAAACAGCCTCAGGTGTGGTACCTTGTCAGAGCCCTTCTGGGAGTCCAAATATACAACATCCACTGCATCCCCTTTATCCATCCTACTTGTAATCTCCTCAAAGAATTCCAACAGGTTTGTCAGGCAGGATTTTCACTAAAGGAAACAATGCTGACTTTGCATATATCTTATGCAAATATATCTGCATATCTCAACTCTGTTTTATTCCCCCTGGTTCAGTCCCTTCCTACCTACATCTGTGACATTTCACACACTCTGGATTTTTTCAATGACTTCAAATTCCCTGACTCCAATCAACTCATTTTCACCATGGATGTCCAGTCCCTATACATGTCCATCTCCTATCAGGAAGGCCTTAAAGTTCTCTGTTTCTTTCTAGAAAACAGACTCAATCTGTTCCCCTTCACCACCTTGAGGAACTGGCCCTCACTGTCAATAATTTCTCCTTTGGCTCCTCCCACTTCCTCCAAACAAAAGGTGTAGCCATGGGCACTTGCATGGGTCCCAGCAACTTCTGCCTTTTTGTCAGCTACAGACAGACATGCTTTATTGATCCCGAGGGAAATTGGGTTTCGTTACAGCTGCACCAACCAAGAATAGTGAAGAAATATAGCAATAGAAAACCATAAATAATTAAATAATAAGTTAATCATGCCAAGTGGAAATAAGTCCAGGACCAGCCTATTGGCACAGGGTGTCTGACACTCCGAGGGAGGAGTTGTAAAGTTTGATGGCCACAGGCAGGAATGACTTCCTATGACGCTCAGTGTTACATCTCGGTGGAATGAGTCTCTGGCTGAATGTACTCCTGTGCCTAACCAGTACATTATGGAGTGGATGGGAGTCATTGTCCAAGATGGCATGCAACTTGGACTGCGTGGAGTAGTCTATGTTCCAAACCGTCACCGGTATCACTCCCTAACTTTTCTTATGCTATATCGATGACTGCATTCTTGCACCCACGCTGAGCTCGTTGACTTCATCAATTTTGCCTCCAACTTCCATCCTGCCCTCAAATTTACTTGTTCCATATCACACACCTCCCTCCACTTTCTCAATCTCTCTTTCTGTCTCTCTGGAGAGTAAGATATCTACGGATATCTTTTATAAATCCATTGATTCTTACAACTACCTAGATTAAACCTCTTCCCACCCTGTCACTTGTAAAAGTGCCATCCCCTTCTCTCAGTTCTTCCATCTCCACTGCATCTGCTCCCAGCATGAGGCTTTTCCTTCCAGAACTAATGAAATATTCTCCTTCAACAATAGGGGTTTTCCTGCCTCTACACCTCCTTCCTCACCACCATTCAGTGCCCCAAACAGTCCTTCCAGGTGAGGCAACACTCCACCTGTGAATCATCTACTGTATCCAGTGCTCCTGGTGTGGCCTCCTGTATATTGGTGAGACCCAGTGTAGATTAGAAAACTGTATCACCAAGCACCTATGCTCCGTCTGCCAGAAAAAGCAGGATCTCCTGGTGGCCACCTATATTAATTCCCATTCCCATTCAGACATGACAGTCCATGGCCTCGCCTACTGTTGTGATGAGGCCACACTCAGGTTGGAGCAGCATCAATTTCCTGAACGTCCAGTAATTGCCCTCCCCTTCACCATTCCCATTCCCATTTCCCTCTCTCACCTTATCTCCTTACTTGCCCAGCACCTCCCTCTGGAGCTCCTCCCCCTTCCCTTTCTTCCATGGTCTTCTACTCTCTCCTGTCAGATTCCCCCTTCTCCAGCCCTTTATCTCTTTCACTCCTTCCTTCACCCCTCTTGAGTCACCTTATGTCCTAAAGTGTCACTTTACGGACATGCAATCAATCCATGTGTGTGCTATCCTATGTATTGATCATCTGTGGTGTTTTATCATTACTATTATTGTATTCTTTATCTTTCTGTGCCACATTGGATCTGGAGTGACAATTATTTTATTACTCTGGATCTGATTCAGCACGTGTGCAGAAAATGACACTAAACAATCTTGAAGCTTGATCTGCGCCTGTTTATTTTTGTTCATAGAATGTAGACGTCACTCAGATTGGTTGTTAACAACGATAATCTAAAGCAGTCATTCCTTAGGAAATGTGTCATGTTATTAATTGCTCTCTGGGGTGCAGCAGCGTTTGTACAATGTTTCAGAGATGCCTGAGAGGAGCCTTTGAAGAAACTACACAGCGTTTCTTGAGCTCCCCATGTCATATTGGCACTCTTCAATGGACTGCTTTGGGTGTTAAGAGCTCATTGAACTCACACACGTTTTGCAATAGGCAAGGCTGGCACTTCTCACCTTTCCTAATGCCCAGAACTGCTTGCTGTTTCAGAGAACAGTTACAAGTCAATCGCACAGGTGGACCTGGAGTCGCATGTAACCAGACTACGTAAAGACAGTAGATTCCCTTCTTTCAAGAACGTTAGAGAAACTCTCTGGGATTTCCATGGTTAGTATTACTGATTTTAAGTCTTACAGCTCCCATGGTCAGATTTTAATTTGTGTTTCCAGATTTCACATGCTAGCCCAGTAACGTAATGATAACAACATGCACAAAGTGCCGGAGGAAATCAGTGGGGTCAGGCAGCATCCATGGAAATGAATAAACACTTGATGATTTTGGCTCCAGAAAGGAAGCGGGGGGGGGGGGGGGGGGAATGCCAGAATAAAAAAGTGGGATTTGGGGAAGGAGGATAGCTAGAAGCAGATAGGTGAAGCCAGGTGGATGGAAAAGGTTAAGGGCTGGAGAAGAAGGAATTTGATAGGAGAGGAGAGTGGAGCATTGAAGAAAGGGAAGAAGAAGTGGACCCAGAGGGAAGTAATAGGTGGGTGAGAAGAAGTAAAAGGCCAGAGTATAGAATAGAAGAAGAGGGGAATGGGACAGAATGTTTTCATTAACCAGAAGGAGAAATGGCTACCTAAGTGGAATATAAGGAGTTACTCCTTCACCCTGAAGATGGCTCTTCGTGACACAAGAAGAGGCCATGGACCAACATGTCAGATCAGGAATGGGAATTAAAATGTTTGGCCACTGGGAAATTCTGCTTTTGGAGGATGGAGTGAAGGTGCTCGACAAAGTGGTTCCCCAGTTTATGATCCAATCTAGAGGAGGTTGGATCAGGAGCACTGGACACAATAGATGACCCCAGGAGATTCACAGGTGAAGGACTGTTTGGAGCCATGCATGGAGGTGAGGGAGGAGGTGAATGGGCAGGTGTAACATCTTGGCCACTTCCAGGGATAAGTGCTGGGAAGGAAGATTCGTGGTGAGGGATGAACGCACAAGGGAATTATGGAGGGCGTGATCTTTGTGGAAAGTGGAGGGAGGTAATGATACATCTGGTAGTAGGATCCATTTGGAGATGGTGTAAGTTGCAGAGATTGAGGTACTGGATATGGAGGCTCATGGAGTGGTAGATAAAGACAAGAGGAACTCTATTACTGTTAAGGCAGCAGGAAGATGGGACGAGTGTGGACGTTTGGTAAATGAAGGAGATGCGAGTGAAGGCAGTATCAATGGTGGAGGAAGGGAAACCCCATTCTTTGAAGAAGGAGGACATCTGTGATGTCCTGGAACTTAAAGCCACATCATGGGTTTGAAGAAGGAGGACAGTTCTTTTGTCCTGGAAAGGAAAGTCGCATCCTAGGTATAATGACTGTGCAATCATACCCTAGACAAATGCAATGAGATCCTTTGCCAGACCGAGGATCAAGAAAAATATAAGTTGAATTTCTATTATGCTCCATCACATGGAACCACTGGAAGGGAATGAGTTCAGATAAAAGGCTTCACTTGGAAATGCAGCCAAACAAGAAATGTAATCTGCAAAATTACCTTCTGCCTGGAATCAATAAAAAGCTTTTAAATCTCTGTGAAGTGCTCATTGCTGAGCCTATGGCTGCCTGTTGAAATGGATGTCAAGGATCTCACGACACATGGTGATGAGCGGGAGGGAAGTCCTTACTGAAGGCACAGGATAGATACATCACAAAGATGAAGAAGTTTTCTAAAGAGAGCATGACACAACCATGGCTGACAAGGGAAGTCTAAAACAGCAGAAAAGCACAAGTGAGGATATATAACATAGTAAAAAAGTGAGAAGTTAGAAGAATGAGAAAGTTCTTAAAAGTTTACAGAAGGCAACTAAAAAAGCTATAAGGAGAGAAAAGATGAAATATGAAGGTAAGCTAGCCAATAATATCAAAGAGGATACTAAAAGTTTTTTTCAGATATATAAAGAGTAAAAGAGAGGCAAGAGTGGATATCAGACTACTGGATAATGACGCTGCAGAGATAGTAATGGGAGACAAAAAAGAGTAAACAAACTTATTAAGTATTTTGTATCGGTCTTCGTTGTGGGAGACACCAGCAGTATACCAAAAATGTAAGTGTGTCAGAGGGCAGAAGTGAGTGTAGTTGCTATTACTAAGGAGAAGGTGTTAGGGAAGCTGAAAGGTCTGTAGATAGAAGAATCACCTGGACCAGAAGACTACACAGCAGGATTCTGAAAGAGGTGGCTGAAGACATTGTGGAGGCATTAGTAATGATCTTTTAAGAATCACTAGATCCTGGAATGTTTTTGGAGGACTGGGAAATTGCAAGAAGTTACTCCATTCTTTCAGAAGGGAGAGAGCCTGACTTCAGTGGTTGAGAAGATGTTGGAGTCCATTATTAAAGATGGGCTTTCGGGACACTTATAGGCACATAATAGGTGTGGTTTCTTCAAGGGGAAATCTTGGCTAATAAATCTGTTGGATTTCTTTGATGAAATAACAGGCCGGATAGACAAAGGAAAGTCACTGGACTTTGCTTACTTGGATTTTCAGAAGAACTTTGACAAGGTGCCGTACAGATAAAGCTGTTTAACAAGGTAAGAGCCCATGGCATTATAGGAAAGATACTGGAGATTGGCTGACTGGCAGGTGGGAAAGAGTGGGAATAAAGGGGGCCTTTTCTGATTGGCTGCCAGTGACTAGTAGTATTCCACGGGGATCACTGTTGGGACTGATCCTTTTTACGTTACATGTCAATAACTTGGCTGACAGAATTGACGGCTTTGTGGCCAAGTTTGTGGACAGTAAGCTGAGGAAGCAGGGAATCTGCTGAAGGACTTAGCCAGATCGAGAGAACGTGCAAAGAAGTGGCGGATGGAATATAGCGTGGGGAAGTGTATGTTTGTGCACTTTGGTAGAAGGGATAAAGGTGCAGACTGTTTTCTAAACAGGGAGCAAATTCAAAACTCAGAGGTGCAAAAGGACTTGAAAATCCTCCTGTGGGATTTCCTAAAGGCTACGGTGCAGGTTGAGTCGGTGGCAAGAAAAGCAAATGCAATGCTAGCGTTCATTTTGAGAGGACTAGAATACAAAAGCAAGGATGTAATGCTGAGGCTGTATAGGACTTCGTTCACTTAGAGTATTGTGAGCAGTTTTGGGCCCCTTATATAGGAAAAGATGGAAAAGATGTGCTAGAATTGAAGAGGGTCTAGAGGAGGGTCACAAGAATTATTCCGGGGATGAAAATGGTAACATATAAGGAGTATCTAAGTCCTCCAAACCTGTACTTGCTAGAGTTTAGAAGAATGAGAGGAATATCATTGAAATCTATCAAATATTGAAAGGCCTAGATACAGTAGATGTGAAGAGGATGTTTCCTATAAGGAGTGATTCTAGGACCCGAGAGCAGAGCCTTAGAATAGAGTGATGTCCATTTAGAACAGAGATGAGGAGGAATTTCTCTAGCCAGTGGGTAGTGAATCTGTGGAATTCATTGCCGCAGACACCTGTAGAGGCCAAGTCATTGGGTGTATTTAAATTGGAGGCTCATAGGTTATTGATTAGTCAGGGCGTCAAAAGTTATGGAGAGAAGGCAGGAGAATCCGGTTGAGCATCATGGTGGAATGGTAGAGCAGGCTTGATGGGCTGAATGGCCTAAATCTACTCCCGTGTCTTATGGCCTCATGGTCTTTACCTGCATTTATTCCTGTGTCAACAACACTAGAAGAAATTAAGAACCAAGCTTTAAATATTCCCAATGATTTGGCCTCTACTGCTGTCTGCAGCAATAAATTCCACAAATTCACACTCTCTGGCTAAAGAAATTTGTTTCATTGCTCTTTTTTGCACCTTGCTGGACACAGATCTGGCTCAGGCGGTTCCCTACTTTATAATAGCCCACAACAATATAAATCTATTTCAAAGGTACAATATAAAAGGTACATGAAAAGTTTCCTTCCCCCTCTCCTCTCCCTTTATTCCTTACTCTGGCTTTTTACCTCTTCTCACCTACCTATTACTTCCCTCTGGGTCCCCTCCTCTTCCTTTTCTCCTATGGTCCACACACCTCTCCTATCAGATTCCTTCCTCTCCAGCTTTTGACTTTTCCTACCCACCAGGCTTCACCTATCACCTTCCAGCTAGTCTCCTTCCCCTCCCCCACCTTTTTATTCTGGCATCTTCCCCCTTCCTTCTCAGTCCTGAAGAAGGGTCCTGGCCCAAAATGTTGACACTTTATTCATTTCCATAGATGCTGCCTAACCTGCTGAGTTCCTTCCACATTTTGTGTGTGTTGAACATAGAACATAAAACATAGAATAGTACAGCACATTACAGGCCCTTCAGCCCACAATGTTGTGCTGACCCTCAAAACCTGCCTCCCATATAACCCCCCACCTTAAATTCCTCCATATACCTGTCTAGTACTCTCTTAAATGTCACTAGTGTATCTGCCTCCACCACTGACTCAGGCAGTGCATTCCACGCACCAACCACTCTCTGAGTGAAAAACCTTCCTCTAATATCCCCCTTGAACTTCCCTCCCCTTACCTTAAAGCCATGCCCTCTTGTACTGAGCAGTGATGCCCTGGGGAAGAGGTGCTGG
The DNA here is from genome assembly GCF_048418815.1 of Hemitrygon akajei. NCBI lineage: Eukaryota > Metazoa > Chordata > Chondrichthyes > Myliobatiformes > Dasyatidae > Hemitrygon > Hemitrygon akajei. The sequence continues at coordinate 77,428,974 of NC_133137.1, read as the reverse complement.
CTGTCCACTCTGTCTATTCCTCTTAATATCTTGTACACCTCTATCATGTCTCCTCTCATCCTCCTTCTCTCCAAAGAGTAAAGCCCTAGCTCCCTTAATCTCTGATCATAATCCATACTCTCTAAACCAGGTACCATCCTGGTAAATCTCCTCTGTACCCTTTCCAATGCTTCCACATCCTTCCTATAGTGAGGCGACCAGAACTGGACACAGTACTCCAAGTGTGGCCTAAACAGAGTTTTATAGAGCTGCATCATTACCCCGCGACTTTTAAACTCTATCCCTCGACTTATGAAAGCTAACACCCCATAAGCTTTCTTAACTACCCTATCTACCTGTAAGGCAACTTTCAGGGATCAATATGGAGGGCAAGCTCCCCCTCTCCACACACCTGATGAACCCAAAGGAACGGCAGAGAACGATACAGTTTAGTACTAGGAGCATTGCAGGAGTTGCCAGTCAGCAATGAACTCAATGTAGGAGTGTTTTAGGGACTCTAGGTCCGGATTTTTCCCTTGAGACTTATTCCCGAAGCCTTCCCCATGAGTGGGTATAGCCGCAAGGCAGCAAAGGTTTGAGATCAGAGTTTTCAGTCTCTTAAGTGGGCTGCCAACCACAGCTGATGAGCCCCATCTGACTGAAGCGACTGATTTTTGGGTGCCAGTGACCCGCCTTTACCCCTTCTCTTGTCGGTAGAAATGGTTCCTCCGGGTTTAGTAGCTAAGCCACAAATGAAGGCCAGGAGCTGGACTTGGACGTCAGAAGCTATTTGAGGCACACATAACTGGGAGCATTAATGTAGTGGGAGCTTATCCCCATTTCCAGCCCCAGCTATAGCAACCTTAAGGAACCATGGCAAGGTTAACACTTATAGTGAAAATCTATATGTAGATTGGAACGTACGTAAGAAATTGTGAGAATGATAAAACAGCGTTCTGACTTGTTTCTTGTATCACCTGGAGAGGCACGAAAGGGGCTGTCCACATGTGGAAATTTGGTAAACAAAATGAGGAATGTAGTTCACTCAAAGTTATCAGAGTAGCCATGATAGTGGTGTAGGGCAGTTAAGAGTTGGTTGACCTATTACAAAAAAATCGGTCTCATTTTTGTTTCAGAATGGGATTTGCCCATTCTGGTATAATTGTAAGATATTTATTTAGCCTCTCAATGTCCAAGAAGTTGAAATATAAGAAATATAAGAAATTAAATGCTTGTAGTTGTCAGCTCCTTACATGACATCAGGACGTCCCGATTATTTCACAGTCAATGAGGCACTTTTTAAGTGATATAGGATTGCTTTAGCCAATTTACAGATCAAAAGCTTCCACAAACAGCAAAGTAATAATGATCAGACGATCTGTTCCTAGTGATGTTGGCCAAAGGATAAATATTAGTCATTTCTCCCCTGTCTGTTTTGAAATGGCCTCCTGATATCTTTTATATCCAGTCATGAGACCTGAGATTTCACCTTGCAGAACCATGTCAGTACAGTGTACCCACAGAGTTGCACTGGGGCAACTACCTTAATGTTCAAAGTTCAAAGTACATTTATTACCAAAGTGTGTATACATTATACAACCTTGAGATTCATCTCCCAACAGGCAGCCACAAAACAAAGACCCAAAAGTACCCATTTTTAAAATATACTGTAAAACATCCAATATTCAGAGAGAAAAAAAACATGCAAACAATAATCACAAGCAAATAGTGTCTGAATTGAAGTCCAGAAAGAGTGTCTGTTCACAGACCTGTAGTTCTGCGCAGAGCCGAGTAAATCTTGCGCACCTCGGGCCCCAACACCCTGACCTTTTCAAGCTGGCCCAGCACTTAAATCAGGCTCTGTCACCTCAGTATGCTCTGGGGCCTGGACCCCACCACCTCGATTCGGCTTGTACCCGACCCTCCTGAATTGGCTGGTATTTTAATCGTCCAAACTTCGAGTTCATTTGCTTCGGTACACTCTGGGGCTTGGAGCCTGCTGCCTCGATTCGGCCCATACCCAACCTTACCGATTCGGCCCAGTGCTTAAATCAATCGAACCTTGGGTCTTCTTCACTCTCGGTGACAGGCATCCTGCCTCATCTCGCCTCAGTTCTGCTGCATCAAATTGCCTCCAAGTCCAAAGGGAAGTTATGGGCTTTTGTTTGTGATGACTGTTTATCAGAAAATGAGTGATTAACAAAGTATTCAGATGTTTACTTTATTTCTTCGGCTACCAACCAGAGATCACTGAGGTTCACCAGCGCCATCTTAAACCACAAGTTTGTGCTCATGTCATATTTGAGCCCACAGTCGTTTGACTCAGAGGCAGAATTTCTCCATAATTAGGTTTATGTTACATAAAATTAAAAAAACATTATTTTCAGGTGTTGACCATGAAAATCAAAGAGTATCAAATAAATTAGATAATGCCTTCGTGGGAGAAACTACCCATGTGCTTGTGTACAATAGAGATTATCAACATCACAACCAACATTCCCTCTAATATTTTTACAATTGCGTGGACCAACCACTGCTCTGAGCAGGAATTTTTTACACGGTCTGGAAACTATGCGGCACTTTAAATGTTCTTTTCTGTAACATGCATACTATGAATATTTAGAATGAAACATTACATAATTTTGATTTTATTTATTAATTGAATGGTATAATGAAATAAGAGTACAATAAAGAAAATCTTTCATGTTTCATGAACTTCTTCTATTTTGTTTTTATTCCAACTGCACGGCAACAAAGGCTATGTGTGGGGGAGCCTTTTAGTTTGGCTCAGCAACAGTTTGAAGTGATTTGCAAATGCATGGGAGGCAAGATGAGGAGATTTCTTTTTAACAGCGATTTCTTCTGAAAAGTTATTGGAATTAAACTCAAAAGTAATTTCCAGAAAGGAATTGGATACACTCTTAAAGAAGAAAAACTTACACAAGTTGCTAGAATGAGAGGATGTTTTGATAGTCATTTCAATAGCTAATACAATCACTAAAGACTGAATATTTATTCATTTATTTATTGCTATACAGTGTGGAGTAGGCCCTCCTGGCCCTTTGAGCCACACTGCCCAGCAACCCCCGATTCAACCCTAGTCTAATCATGGGGCAATTTACAATGGCCAATTAACCCACCAACCAGTATGTCTTTGGACTCTGGGAAAAAACTGGAGAACCCGAAGGAAACCCACACATCATGGGGAGAATGTATTAAGTCCTTACAGGCACTGCTGGAAATTAAGCCTGGGTCGCTGGTACTGTAAAGTGTTGTGCTAACCACTACACTAACATGTTGCCCTAATATTCTTCTACAATATTCCATGAACGCAAGGTAGTGCTGATATTTCATTAGGAGTTTGAGGAGATTTGGTATGTCACCAAAATCACTTGCAAATTTCTACAGGTGTACCGTGGAGAGCATTCCAACTGGCCGCATCACCATCTGGTATAGGGATGGGGTGGATTACTGCATAGGATCAAAGTAAGCTGCAGCGAGTTGTAAAATCAGTCGGCTCCATCACGGGCACTAACCTCCGTAGTATTCATGACATCTTCTCAACGCGGTGCCTCAGAAAGGCGGTGTGCAGCATTAAGGACTTCCAGAACCAAGGTCATGCCCTGCTCCATTGCTACCATCAGGAAGAAAGTACAGGAGCCTGAAGGCACACTCTCAATGATTCAGGAACAGCTTCTTCCCCTCTGCCATCTGATTTCTGAATGGACATTGAAGCCATGAACACTCCCTCACAACTTTTTTTTCTGTAATTTGCTCTACTTATTTAATTTAACTATTTAATATATAGTACTTCACAGTTTTTACTCTCTATTTTCATGTATTGCATTGTACTGCTGGCACAAAGTTAACAATTTTCACGACCTATGTTGGTGCTATTAAACCTGATTCTGATTCTGATTTTGATCCATTTGATTTAGTTTTCACCATCCATAAACAATGGCATAAATTCTGTTCTATTATTGTTACTGGGACTGAAATAATATACCAATTTAATTAAAGTGGTTATTTTAAGCAGTTATAATTATAAACATAGTCTATAATTATAACAATAGCTCAACACTATTTTATCCAACTATAAGGAAAAATAGCTGCCAAAAATAATATCTGTCAGATAAATGCTCCAATGTTTTTAATATATCCTTTAAATAGTGTGTTAGTGATAAGACTGGCAAATGTGTTTTATTTAAACACATTGGCTTATTATTTATTTTGATTAGGTGAAGCTTGGGTTTTTTACATCGTATGTGGTGAATCATAGAGTAGAATTCTATGGCTCGGAGATGTATGTGTTACAATAACACCTTTGATAATTTGCATTATTACTTGGTTTTTCAGTCACACCAATAGGTGGCACACAGACATTACAATAGCAGATAGTGCTGAAATACTTCAAGTCAGTAGGTAAAAGGTCAAATCATGTTTATTTGTCTGGAAATCGAATTTTACCTTCTTTTAGGGCGCTAAATGTTTTGTGCATTCAATGCCCAGTTAGATCTCGTACAGAAAAAAAAAATGGGAATTGGCTAAAAATATGTTAAAAACAATGCTATGGAAGTTTACACCCAGAATTTTCACTAAAATGGGATGCATTGTAGTCAGGCAAGGGGCCTGACTCAAATAGACTCAATTTCTGAAAAGTTGCTGCTCACCTGCTTCAGAAGGGTGCAAGTGTTTAAAGGCACACTCGCCTGAAGCCGGACACTTTATGGTCGCTGTGGGCCAGAGAGCGGCTGCAGTGAAGAGAAAAGAGTAGCTAAATTTACTGAGAAAGACCTGGTATTTACATCTGTGTGATTAACACCAGAGGAGACAACAAGTGCTCTGGGGACCAGAAGACCCATTACAGCTACCATAGGAAGACCTGGACAAAAGGTGATTCCAGTACTCTTGTATGTATGTATGTATGTATGTATTTATGTATGTATGTATGTATGTATTTATTTATCTATCTATCAATGTACGTATCTATTTTTCTGTCTATTTACTTATTGAGATACAGCACAGAATAGGCCATTCTAGTCCTTCCTGCCATGCCGCAGAGCAATCCCCAATTTAACTCAAGCCTAATCACGAGAGAGTTTACAATGACCAATTCACCTACCAACTGGTATGTATCTGGACTGTGGGAGGAAACCAGAGCACCCGAAGGAAACCCACGTGGTCTCAGGGAGAACGTACAAACTCCTTACAGGCAGCAGCGTGAGATGAAACCCAGGTTCCTGGTACTGTAAACATTGTGCTAACCACTGTGGTACTGTGCCTGCTGTCCTCTGATCTTCTGATCTTATGGAAGGAATTTTCACTCATTTAAAAATGGCAATTAATATTTTTGCGAAACCCATGAATTAGAGTTGTGCAACTCCGTTAAAGGTTTGTAGCAGCTTCTTCGTTAAATGGATTAGGGATTCATTGATCCATGCACTGTGACCATTGCAAGTGGTCCAGGCAAGGGGGACTCGACAGGTCATTGTGCATTATTTGGGTACTTTCGAGTAAATATTCATGAACTATGCTGTCGTTAAGGATCGGTATGTGAAAAGGGGACCCAGAGCTCACTTTGCATGGAATGAAACTGTGGCCTGGTCCTCCTCCTCTGGGCTCCGTGTCGTTTATTGAACTGAGACCGAGGCTGTGGCCTGCTCAGGGCTTTATGTTCACGGACACACGTTCGTTCTGAGTGCTATTTGCTTACTTTTATTGTTTGCATGATTTCTTTTTCTTTCTGTACATTGGGTGCTTAACGGTCTTTTTTTTGGAAAGGGGTTTTCTTTGTTTTGTGGCTGCCTGTAAGGAGACAAATCTCAAGGTTGTATAATGTGTACATACTTTGATAATAAATGCACTTTGAACTTTTAATGATGATTTAGCAAGTTTCTTGCAAAATACTCTTTTATCTGAGAAACTCTTGTCATACAAGTTACCATTGGTTCCTGTTTCCACTCCACAGGGAGACAAAGCTGTAGGTATTCTAGAACGAAGTTCCTTGCCTTTTTATTTCCATTGCTCATCCTGCTCTTTGGCTTCACGCTCATGGTTATCAGACTCCCAGTCTCTTTGCGTCTCTTCCTCTGCAACCAGCTACCAGCTGCTGCCTTCCTTTGGCCAGACTGTTCAGCAGGCAGCACGTATGGATGCTGACTTTGTACACACAGAGCATACACTGCATGTTCTCCTAGACTGCTGAAACCACCAGTCCCCTTGTAGGAAGAGACAATGGTGTTTTCCATCAGTGATCTTAATCGTTCTAATACAAACTATCAAGGCAGTGGTGCTCAGTAGATATGGTACGCTGCTTATTGACACTAGAGAAGGAGAAGACTTGCCCCCTCAGGACCCATCCACCAGATGGTGATGGCTATAAGGAAAACTGGCAGTCTAGTCTTCTGAGGAAAATGAGAATGACTAGAAGTTTGCAACCACCTCAACATTCTTGCGTAAAGATCTGTGTCATAAATGGGCATATGCACAGTGGATTGCTGGCTAGACTTATGGGAAGCCAGCACCGCTGACAATTCCAGTATCTGTGATGTCACCTATCTTACAATAATAATAATAATAATAACAACTATTTATAATACACATTTCATTAAATTATAAACCAGTCATTCTGAAGTAGGGTGTGCAGCAAATTGTGAGATGAAGAAGAGGTTGACTGTACTGAGAAGGAAGGTTAGGATCAATATTACTTTAGAGCGAGAGCAGTCCAACGTAAGCCTGTGGCTGAAGGACTTCCCACGGAATATCACCTCTCTCAGGAATGAGAGTCTTGGAAAAGCTCATTTGTCAGAGGTCTGGGTGGGATGTGCTGTTTCTGGAAATTGGGTCACTGTAGGTGGATTTCTCTGCATCTCCTGCACCTAGCTCTTCCTGCATAATCGGTTATTGTCATACTAATCCTTCAGTAATGAAGTGCTGCCAGAGGTGTCACCAGTGAAACACCAAGTGTTTCTTAGTGGTTAAGCATGAGTGAAAAACACTCCCTGTAAATTCAAACGTGTTCTGGGAAATCTGGAAAGTTTTAAATGCCCTGCAGTCATTTCAACAGGTGCCAAGTCAGGTCATCAAATCTCAACAACGTTCCTTTGAAAGGGCAGAAAACCAATAACACCACACATGATATTCCTGGTTATGCCATCTTCACACTCATTCTTCCTTAGGACTGTGAGTGACTTGTCTCTGCTTCATTTCTGTGGATTCTGAGGTGGCCCATGTGGCCAATGCAGATACAGTAAGGGCGAGATTAGTCTCAGAGACTTCACTGAACAATCTGATGCCTAGGGCTCAGCTTTCAACAAAGGCTTATTGTCCCTTACGTGCTTGCATTTAGGATAGCACTGAAGGTCCTTCATCTCTGGCGGAGTTCAAGGCTTCCTTAGTTGTGTCAGTAGCTTCTTCTCGGTTTCCACGACTGTCAGTCATTAAAGTCCTAGTGGAGGCTCAGGAATACCATCACATTCAGATATAGAAGGATTCTTCCTTGCTGTTTCCATAATAATCTTGTTTTACCAGTTAGCCCTGAACTGAACCCCTGAACCTGGAGGACTGGTGGACCACTCTAAGTCTGTCCTCTGCCCTTTCACCTGTTTAGCATGGGTGACCTCCATTAAGAGCCAGAGCATAAAGCCCTGACTCCAGCCAACATAACTCTCCAGTTCATTGAGACATGGAGGCCTCCAAACCATGATGAGGTTGTGGTCCTCAAGGATTGTAGGCATATTTCAGCTCATCTACTGATATTGGAATGAGCGTTGTCTTGAAGCTGATCAGGCACAGTTTGAATGGTTTTCCATTAGTCCTATAAATTAGTTACACTCCAGCCAAATTTGTGGAGGATGTTCTAAATGCTTTACCACCGACAGTCATAGATTTTTGTGAGATTGAGAAAGGCCATGTGACTGATGTTGCTTCCTACATTTCTTAAAGTTGTCGCACAATTATTTTCATGTCCAAATTCAATGGGATCAATCCTGTGATGTGGGGAACAGCTTACATATTTGCCACTGGGAATCATTGGTTGATGAAGGCCCTGTTAATAACTTCCCTTGTAGCAGATGCTAGCGATCTGCTTTTGTAATTAGTCAAAATTTCATGAGCTTCCTTTGTTCAGGCCGATTGTGAACAATTTCTGAAATCCCCTGCAAAGTCTTCTGTTTCCCGATATGGGAAATAAAGTCATCTATTTGTTCATCACTGCCAAATTTTAGCACTTTAGCAGCAATTCCATTTACTCCTGAATCCTTGTTACATTTTAGTAGAATATGTCTGTTCCACTAGTCAGGGATGACAGCAAAGTTAGAGTGATAGGTTACAATGGGCTGAAGTCAAGATCACTCACATCAAGGACAAGATCAGAGTATTTATTTAAGTAGGTGCAGTACCATGCAAAAGTCTAAGGCACATAGATATCGCAAGGGTGCCTAAGCCAATTGCACAGTACTGTGTTTACCAACGTGGAGCAGAGAGCGAGTTTGTAAATCTGGTGGGAGCAAGGGATGTTGGTAAAGGTGAGGGTGGAGTGCTGCAGGAGGGGTGAGGAAATGGTGGCAGCGAAGGAGTGCCAGGGGCAGGGATTTGTGCGGGTGCAGACACACGCAATCCTGAGATACCAGGCAAGGTAATCTGCTTCCCACTCCCTCCCCTCTCCCTTCCCCTTTTCACAACCATGATTCCCCTTTCCCTGCCCCCTTCCCACTCTCAGTCCACAACAGAGACCCATATCAAAATCAGATTATCAATTCTCACTTAAGTCATGATTTTTTTTGTGGCGGGGTACAGTGCAATACATAAAATTACTACAGCATTGGGCTAAAGTCTTGGGTACCCCGGCTACTTATATGTGGCTAAGAGTTTAGCGCAGTGCTGTATGAAGGGGGAACAAACAGTGCAATGTATTTTATGCTGTGGAGGGCAAGTTCAATGAACGTAATGGTTTCCATTCGAAGACTACTTTAGGACATCTTGAGAATGCAATATGCTGTGTGCAACTAATTATGGCTAATGGTATGTGATTACTGATTGAAAATTGTCAGACTCATGAAGATGAATTGTGCAAGTAAATGCTCAGATCACTATCCGGTTGGATGTGAATTTATCCCGGTTGAATTCCTGTCACGTGTGATTTGCATAAATGAATCCAATTCCTAGGTTGCTACCACTTTCAGGCAATTAATTGTCACAACCTGTTTTACACTTTAATAACAGTCAGATACAACTCAACCAGTTAATATGCACCATATTTCTGATCAATGTAGCTATGTTAATTGATAATGCTTGATTGATGTTATTCAACAGCATGTTGAAGAATTACACTATACTGTGCAAATGTTGAAGGTATATACTGTATCCAGTATATAGCTAGGGTGCCTAAGACTTTCGTTCAAAGTTCAAGGTAAATTTATTATTGGAGTACATATTCCAAACTCAAGACAATAGGGAGGGACAGAAACATCACCATGAAGTACAAGATCACACTCCTGCGTGCATTGGTATTCTCCATCTTCCTGTACACATGCGAGACATGGACCCTCACAACAGAGCTACAGAGGAAGATACAGGCATTGGAAATGAGATGCTATCGTAAGATCTTGGGCATCTCATACTTGGACCACATCACAAACGAGCAGGTCTGCAGGACCATCCAGCACCACGTCGGCCCCCATGAAGACCTCCTCACAACGGTGAAGAAAAGAAAGCTGAGATGGTACGGCCACAAAACAAGATCCAGTGGCCTTGCAAAGGCCGTTCTACAAGGAACAGTGGAGGGGAAAAGAAGGAGAGGCAGACAGAGGAAAAGATGGACGGACAACATTAAAGAATGAACAGGGAAAACATTTGTGGTGACCCAGGCCCTGGCACACAAGCGTGACAGATGGAACAGACTGGTGCAAAGCTTGTCATGATGGCGCCCCGACGACTCCACCAGGAGTTAAGGGCGCAAGAAGAAGAAGAAGGTATATGTCACCATATACAACCCTGAGATTTATTTTCTTGTGGGCACTCTCAAGAATTCTGTAGAATAATAACTGTAACAGAATCAATGAAAGGCTGCTAACTAGGATGTTCAACCAGAGTGCAGAAAACAACAAATTACGTAACTGCAAAAGGAGAAACAGTAATAGTAAATAAATAAGCAATAAATATCGAGAACAAGAGATGAAGATCCTTGAAAGTGAGTCCATTTCACAGTACTGTGGTAATTTTATCTATTGCACTGTACTGCTGCCACAAAAAAAAAAAACAAATTTCAAGACGTATGTGAGTGATGATAAACCTGATTCTGATATGGGTCTGTGTTGTGGTCTGAGAGTGGGAAGGGGGCAGGGAGAGAGGAATCATGGCTGGGAAAAGGGGAAGGGAGAAGGGAAGGACTGGTTACCACCAGAGAGACATTCTGTAATGATCAATAAACCAAATGTTTGTAATCAAATGACCTTGCTGTGGTGTAACAGGACTGGGTGTGTCTGCAGCTGTGCCAGCCCACCCCTGACAGTCCTTCTCTGCCACCTGGCCCACATCCTTCCCGCGGGATGTCGCTATTTGCAACATCCTTTGCTCCTGACAGATTTACAAACTCGCTATCCACTCCATGTTGACAAATACAGTACCATGCAAACATCTTAGGCACCCTAACTATATACTGTATAGCTGTCTAAATCTTTTGTATAGTACTACATGTTAATAGAAAGTATTATTCTTGTATTCCATACTTCAATTAACAGATTATATGATCCTTAAAAAAGATGCTCTGGGTGCACATAGAACATCATAAAAAATTGGAGCAAGTGTAGGCCATCTGGCCCTTCGAGCCTGCTCCACCATTCAATAAGATCATGGCTGATCTGACCTTGGAGTCATCTCCACCTACCTGCCTTTTCCCCGTAACCCTTAATTCCCCTACTCCGCAAAGATCTATCCAACCTTGTCTTAAATATGTTCACCAAGGTAGCCTCTGCTTCATTGGGCAGAGAATTCCACAGATTCACCACCCTCTGGGAAAAGCAGTTCCTCCTCATCTCCATCCTAAATCTACTCCCCCGAATCTTGAGGCAATGTCCCCTAGTTCTAGTCTCAACTATCAATGGAAACAACTTTCCTGCCTTTATCTTAACCATCCCTTTCATAATTTTATATGTTTCTATAAGATCTCCTCTCATTCTTCTGAATTCCAGTGAGTACAGTCCCAGGTGACTCAATCTCTCCTCATAGTCTAACCCCCTCATCTCTGGAAACAACCTGGTGAACTTCCTCTGCACCACCTCCAAAGCCAGTATATCCTTACTTAAGGCGACCAGAACTACATGCAGTACTCCAGATGCAGCCTCACCAGTACCCCGTACAGTTGCAGCATAACCTCCCCGCTCTTAAATTCAATCCCTCTAGTAATGAAAGCTAATGTCCCATTTGCCTTCTTGATGGCGTGCAGCACCTGCAAACCAACCTTTTGTGATTCATACACAAGCTTTCCCAAGTCCCTCTGCACAGCAGCATGCTGCAATTTTTACCATTTATATAATAATCAGCTCTTCCATTTTTCCTTCCAAAGTGGATGACCTCACATTTACTCAACATTGTATTCCATCTGCTAGACCCTTGCCCACTCACTTAACCTATCTATATCTCTCTGCAGGCTCTCCATATCTTCTGCACAATTTGCTTTTCCACTCAATTTGGTATCATCAGCAAACTTAGATACACTACACTCGGTCCCCTCTTCCAGATGGTTATTGTATATTGTGAACAGTTGAGGGCCCAGCACCGACCCCTGTGGCACACAACTCACCACTGATCGTCAACCAGAATAACACCCATGTATCCCAACTCTCTGCTTTCTTTTTATTTAACCAATCCTCTACCCATGTTAATACATCACTCCCCAACGCTATGCATGCTTATCTTATGGATAAGTCTTTTATGCGGCACCTTATCGAACACCTTCTGGAAATGCAAGTAAATAGCATCCATCTGTTCCCCTCTACATACTGTGCTCAAAGAACTCCAATAAGTTTCTCATACAGGACCTGCCTTTGCTGAATCCATGCTGAGTTTGCCTGATGGATAACAGTGCTTTCAAGATGCCACAGAATATCAGTTGTACCCGAGGTGGTATTTTTTTTGTTATTGTTCCAATACAGCCCTGAAACAGGCCATTTAGCTCAAGTGGTTCATGGAGACCAAAATGCACCATCCAAGTTAGCTCACGAGTTTGGCCCATAGCCCTCTAAACCTGAGGTTCCCAACCTGGAGTCCACAGACCCCTCAGTTAATGGTTAAGTACCGTGGCAGAAAAGGGTTGGGAACCCCTCGTCCAAACCATCTGTCTCACTGTCGTTTAAAATATGGGTTTTGAAGACACTTTTGGACTGATGAACTTCCTTCAACAAGGTGTTAAGGAAGGATCTATTGGCTTTCAGGAGAAAGTAGAGTGAATTTGGCAGAATGGCATCAAGATTGCAAGGGAAATTTCAAAATTCAAAGATTCAAAATGCATTTATTATCAAAGTACAGTGTGTACTTCCCCACAGACAGCCACAAAACAAAGAAGAACCATGGAATCAACCTGTTCAAAGAAAAATATCAACCCCCCCAGTGCAAAAAAAAAAACAAATCATGCTAACAGCAACAAAAAATATGAGTGAAAACGCAGAATATAAAACACAAAATCAAAAAGCAAATTTCAGGTCAGCTCAGTGTTCGTTTCTTGCTGGCCGCTCTGATTCAAAAATCTCCAAAAAACAGCAACAAAAATAGGAGCCACCAGAAAATGGAAAACATCATAAACGTGAATCCGAGTCTAATCTACATACCGCGTCGGTTAAACCTTGCTCCATGACAGCATCGAGGAAGAGAGAAAGAGGGATAATTCGAGTGCAAGGACCTTCCCTCAGATGCAGTGAGTGAGAGTGAGAGAGAGAGATTGCCAAACACAGACACCATCCTCCGGTAGCCGTGAGCAAGAGACTGGTAGATAGCGCCGAACGCTCGCTCGCCTCTACTCCTGTCTTGATGATTTCCAACTTTCTCCATGCTTTAATCGGTGAGATTGGCGAGTCGATCATGGGGTCGTGCTCCACCTCCTGGCTTCCTGGCCTCCATGCTGCACACTTTGTTCGCAACCTCGTGGATCGCTCTTGGAGACAGCAAAGCCCCGATGGCCCAATTGGTCCAGAAAGATATCACTAGAATGTAGATAACCCACTCCACCAGAAGCAGAACAACATCTGAAATAAAAAGATGATTTTATTTTTTGTGATTTTTATTAACGACTTGGATGTGGGGGGGCAGGAAAGAAGGGTGGGTTGGCAAATTTGCAGACGACACAAAGGTTGGTGGTGTTGTGGATAGTGTAGAGGATTGTCGAAGATTGCAGAGAGACATTGATAGGGTGCAGAAGTGGGCTGAGAAGTGGCAGTTGGAGTTCAACCAGGAGAAGTGTGAGGTGGTACACTTTGGAAGGACAAACTCCAAGGCAGAGTACAAAGTAAATGACAGGATACTTGGTAGTGTGGAGGAGCAGAGGGATCTGGGGGTACATGTCCACAGATCCCTGAAAGTTGCCTTACAGGTAGATAGGGTAGTTAAGAAAGCTTCTGGGGCGTTAGCTTTCATAAGTCGAGGGATAGAGTTTAAAAGTCGCGGGGTAATGATGCAGCTCTATAAAACTCTGTTTAGGCCGCACTTGGAGTACTGTGTCCAGTTCTGGTCGCTTCACTATAGGAAGGATGTGGAAGAATTGAAAAGGGTACAGAGGAGATTTACCAGGATGCTGCCTGGTTTAGAGAGTATGCATTATGATCAGAGATTAAGGGAGCTAGGGTTTTACTCTTTGCAGAGAAGGAGGATGAGAAGAGACATGATAGAGGTATACAAGATCTTAAGAGGAATAGATAGAGTGGACAGCCAGCACCTCTTCCCCAGGGCATCACTGCTCAATACAAGAGGACATGGCTTTAAGGTAAGGGGAGGGAAGTTCAAGGGGGATATTAGAGGAAGGTTTTTCACTCAGAGAGTGGTTAATGCGTGCAATGCACTGCCTGAGTCAGTGGTGGAGGCAGATACACTAGTGAAATTTAAGAGACTACCAGACAGGTATATGAAGGAATTTAAGGTGGAGCGGTTATATGGGAGGCAGGATTTAAGGGTCGGCACAACATTGTGGACCGAAGGGCCTGAACTGTGCTGTACTATTCAATGTTCTGTGTTCTATATGACGTAAAAGAAGTGAAAGGAGTTGCTTTGTGACCTGTCTTGATGATGTCGCAGTTGGTAGCGTTGTTCGTTGGTGCCATCTTCTTCCAGAAGATGTTATTTAGTGAACTGAGGTCAGATTCCTGGCAATTCAGCCGGCTAGAAAATGATTTAAGTAAGGTTTACAAAATATTTAGTTCTTTTTGTTAATCAAAGTTGTTAACTGATTAGAGAATAATGTGACAATCTAAAGTTAGGTCAAGGATCAACTAAGATCTTATTGAACGACAGTCCATGTTCAAGAGTCTAAATAGCATATTAGTGTCCCTATGCCCTTAGCTATCAAAAAGAAGTGGAACACATGATGTTTCTTTTGAGACCATGCTGAGAATCTAATATATTTTCCATGGTATTAAAATATACAACTAGAACCAACAAGGATGAAATTTAATGGTTTTCAATTAGATAAGGAGCCTATAACAAAATGCAATTGTTCAGGTAATGTCTGTTGAGAGGTAAACGCTGTCCAGGTCAGCAGGATGACTGGTCTGCTCTCTTTCCAAATAGTTAGCAGGGATATTTTATTTTGTAACCCCCTGGGTCGCCTCAGGCTCGCTCAGCTCGTTCTCGTCTAGGGGGAGCAGCCTTTGGCCCCGCCAAACTGGGTAATCAGCTTGTGTGGATGCTGTGTGATGTCCCCACCTCGCCCAAAAAACAGACAGTACACCATATGCGATTAAATGAGTACAATTTATAAAGGTTACTATAACTAAGTGATTAATAACGATACAGTATATATGAAGGAAAAACAATAAAGAAAAGGCGCCAAACTTATCAAAGTCCAAACCACTTCATGCACAACCGTTGGAGCTCAATTACTGAAGTCTTCTGGCCACCATTCGATCCCCTCCGAACTCCTCGACTCGCAGCTTAGGACCATCTGAAGTGGTCAACCAAGCACATCTAGCTTCATCTCCTCTCCTCGGAGTACCTCCTGGCCTTGGACCCCCCACTTGGGGTCCGTTCCTTGCCCAGTTTACAGCATCGCGTCCTCTCTCTCTCACCCCCTCGCGCCGATCTGCCCAAAAGCCCGCCAACAATAGCTTACAGACTCAGAAGAAAGAACAACATTAATCCCAATTGGTTTACAGAGGAATACAATTCTCATTATCAGTAAATTTTAACCCAAACAAGCTTCCAGCACTCTCTCGCAACAAAGAAGCATTCCTACTTTAACAAAACAAAGAAGCCATTTTGATTACATACACAGTAACAAAGAAAAAGAAGAAACCCCCTTTACACTCTCCCCTACCAAATAAAAGTCATGTCCTCATGACTATTAAATAACTCGCCACCTTTCCTGCCAACACACCCTAACCCAAGCGCAAACAGTGACATCTCCTCCCCACACAGTAAACCTCACGCCCTGTTCCTCAGGCGCTACATAGGCCAACTATCTGGGAGTTCCCTAACCCTTCTGAGACCTCCGTACCCCCTCACCTAAACCCTTCAGGCTAGGACACAACTGAGGATACCTTGGGCCCACTACCAACTCCTTTCTCAACCTCTCACTCATGCCCCCCACTGCACACAGCTAACCCTCCCCACTACACCTGACTCAGTGGGAGAAGCGCCAAAGGTCTCTTCCTCAATCGAGGGAAAGTCAGCAAAAGGCAGCATGTACCACATATCCAGCACATCACTCTTCGAATCCGTATTCTTCCTCATGACTTCTTCCAGATCAACTTTCTCCAGTCTCTCGGTCTTCATTTCAAACTTGATTCTGTAGGGACAGTCACTCACGAGCTGCGACCTTCGCCGGCCCTGGCACGTGTCCAGAAAACACTTTAATTCTGTAGTTCTCAGCCGCTCCTGCAACAACCTCACTTCATATTCTCCTGAGGCAAATCCAAATACCAAGAGATCATCCACATACACCAAAACTCCAAACGCCTCCACATCCCCCAAGGTCTTCCACATGCCCTGCGGGAAGGTTGCAAGGGCTCCGGATATGCCCTGTGGCATCTTTTCGGACCAGAAGACTCCTAGGGAACTTATAACGGCCGTCTTCTCCTTGTCGGCCTCACTCATCGGGATTTGGCAACATCCACTCCTCAGATCCAGCACCTTAAACCACTTCGCACCGCTCAGACAGGCCATCGCCTCTTCGGCCCTCAGGGCCATATTCTGGTCACTGACAGTGCGCCTCTTCAGCGCAATATAATCCACACACACGCTGCCTACGTCTTCCACGGCTTCAGGGGCCAGTCGCCGCAACCTCTCTCTCTCCAAGGTGTCTTCAGCAGTCAACTCCCCTCCCTTGTGGTATTTTGCAGCGTCCACTAAGAGGGTCTCACCCTCAGATACTTCCCCCAGGCCGTACCACCACCGGCTCTTGTTTGAATTCGGTATTGGCCCAATACTGCTACACACATCTGCACAAGCAGCTCGAAACTCTGGGTGCATCGACAATGCCTCCAAACAGCTCTCACCTGCCTCCTCCGGGCAGGCCCCCAAGCGCACCAGCAGGATATTGGTTCTCTCCAGAACAGAAACGCTGCCCGTCTCAACAGTGTCCGGACACATCAGCATTAACGATTCATGAACCTCAGTCACCTCCACATTTGCCTCTAAGAACTCCATTTTCACTGACCAACAACCGTCGTCTGGATAATCACCGGCACTGGTACCCCAAATCTCCAGTGCCCTCAATGTCGTCAAGGGTAAATGCTTCCAATAACGGTTATAAAACAAACTGTACAGCAACTTAACCGGCGCCCCGGTGCCGAGGATGGCTTTAACTTGACTTCCATCCATCCGTAACAACATCTGTGCGCTTGGTCCCTCTAAGCCTTCAGGAATAGGGTTTGTTCCTTTCCGGAGTTCCTTGGTACATCGCTGGGAACGTGCTCCCCCAGAGATCCCAAGCTGTTCCCCCACTGGGCCTCCTCTAAGTTTCCCGACACCTCTCGGATCAACGGAACAACTGATCCCCTTGACAGATCCCCTTGGCACCGCAAGTAATTTATCTGCCCCCCTAGCCAAAAGGGATACCCTAAAAACTTTCCACCAATCTCCTGCCACGGATATGATAAGCCCCCCAGCTGCGGCATTTGACTTCCAGTCGAACCACACGCATTTTCCCACACTTTCCCAGAACTGGCAGCTGTCACTTCGAAGTAATCGCGCCCGACAGTTCTAACAACGTCACCAGCCCGCCTACTCAAACTTCCAACCAATCCCTGTCGCTTTCCCTCAGCCAAGCACTGCCACTCACCCAACAACTGAGAGGTCCACTCCGCCCACGCCTCCGCCCCTTTAGGGCTGGACATTATTCCAACAACCGGGCGGAGCCCACCATAGCTGGAACATACCCACCAGTCCTTCCCCGCTCTCTTAACAGCATGGACAGCCCATGGCCCCACCACCATTTCATCAATGCTAGTCGGAACACGAACAACGCCCTCCGGGGCACCAACAGCCACCCCACCCAACACACATGCAGAGATAACCAGCAATCACACACCTGCACAGGCACACCAGCTCTTCGCCGCAGACATAATTTAAAGAGGGTGATCACACAGCTTCCACAGAAATCAATCCGGGATGAGCACCCCACAATGTAACCCCCTGGGTCGCCTCAGGCTCGCTCAGCTCGTTCTCATTTAGGGGGAGCAGCCTTCGGCCCCGCCAAACTGGGTAATCAGCTGGTGTGGATGCTGTGTGATGTCCCCGCCTCGCCCAAAAAACAGACAGTACACCACATGCAATTAAATGAGTACAATTTATAAAGGTTACTATAACTAAGTGATTAATAACGATACAGTATATATGAAGGAAAAACAATAAAGAAAAGGCGCCAAAAGTCCAAACCACTTCATGCACAACCATTGGAGCTCAATTACTGAAGTCTTCTGGCCACCATTCGATCCCCTCCGAACTCCTCGACTCGCAGCTTAGGACCATCTGAAGTGGTCAACCAAGCACATTTAGCTTCATCTCCTCTCCTCGGAGTACCTTCTGGCCTCAGACCCCCACTTGGGGTCTGTTCCTTGCCCAGTTTACAGCATCGCGTCCTCTCTCTCTCACCCCCTCGCGCCGATCTGCCCAAAAGCCCGCCAACAATAGCTTACAGACTCAGAAGAAACAACAACATTAATCCCAATTGGTTTACAGAGGAATACAATTCTCATTATCAGTAAATTTTAACCCAAACAAGCTTCCAGCACTCTCTCGCAACAAAGAAGCATTCCTACTTTAACAAAACAAAGAAGCCATTTTGATTACATACACAGTAACAAAGAAAAAGAAGAAACCCCCTTTACAATTTATTTATTTATTGAGAGTCAACGTGGAACCGGTTCTCTGGCTCTCCCAGCTGTTCCGCCCAGCAATTCCTTGACTTAAACCTAACTTAGTCACAGGACTTTTTCCACTGAGGGCAGGGGAGAAAAAAAACAGAGGTCATGGATTAAGGGTGAAGGGGGAAAAGTTTAAAGGGAACATTGGGTGGGGGCTTCTTCACACAGAGAGTGGTGGGAGTGTGGAATGAGCTGCCAGATGAAGTGGTGAATGCGGGATAACTTTTGACATTTAAGAAAAACTTGGACAGGTATATGGATGAGAGGGGTTTGGAGGAATATGGCCCAGGTGCAGGTCAGTGGGACTAGGCAGAAAAATGCTTTGGCACAGCCAAGAAGGGCCAAAAGGCCTGTTTCTGTGCTGTAATGTTCTATGGTTCTATGGACAATTTACAATGACCTTTTAAGCTACCTTGTAAGTCTTTGGACTGTGGGAGGAAACTGGAGCACACTCATTCTACAGGGGAGGTCATACAGAGACTTCTTAGAACAGATCCTGGAACTGAACTCCAAACTCTGATATCCTGAGTCATAATAGCATTTCGATAAATGCTACACTATTGTGGCGAGATCTAGGAAAAAATGAGCAAATCTATTTTAATGACTTAATGGAGACCAATTTAATGCAAATTTACTCCAGCGTGTCCACGTAATAATGACTTGACAATTATTTCAATGTTGAAATCTCACGCCAGCAATCTGGAAATATTTACATAAAACTTACTGTACAGGAAGCGACCAACAGATCAATTACATCTGCTGATTTATGAATGCTGAGAAGACATGTTTCACATGTAAACCTTAAATGAATTAGTGCAATCATGCTATCTGGAAACATGCCCACAATATCCGTCTAAGGTAAGGAACAAGAGGAAACTTTCTGAGCATTAGGAAATTATCTATTTACAACAAAATACTGTGGAACTGATACTGAAACATTTCTCCTTTTGGCCCCACTGCAACGTGCAGCTCATTCAGCTGAAGGAACTGTCCATGGTGAGTGTGGCCAACAACCCCATATCAAAATCCAGTACTGTATCTTTAACCCGATCCTAATCACAGGACAACTTACAATGACCAATTAACTTACCGATCAGTACGTCTTTGGACTGTGGGGGGAAACTGGAGCACCCAGAGGAAACCCACACGGTCACAGGGAGAACCGTCAAACTCCTTACAGGCAGCAGTGGGAATTGAACATGGGTCACCTATACTTCAAAGTGTTGTGCTAACCACTGCACCTCCATGCTGATCAACAGACCATTTAGATTTGGCGGGGGGGGGGGGGGTGCGGGTTTCAGCACCTGTGAAGTAGCTTTAAACAGTGTGCAGCATAGTGTGTCAATGGCTGATTAGGTCACAGGTTACAGATTTGTCTGGAAGATTCCTCCGGCGCAGCATACCACTTCTGCAGAAAAGACCATAATCATCCGCTTCAGTATGACACAATGAAGAAACAAATAGGAATGGTTGTGGTACTGAGGTGTTACTTCAAAAGCATTGAACAATGATCCTGTGCAGTATTGCACGTTCCAACATTTCCATCTGATGGGAAAGATTCCTCTAGCCAATGAGAAGTACAGGTGTGATACACAGTGACGGAGGCAGAAGCTGTCACAATCACGGATTCGGCAGTGCAGCAGATTCGGCAATTGTGCTTGTGAATATGCACCTGTCAGCTAATTATTATTTCATTGTGATGGCATTTAACTCCATTCATTCCGTCGTAGTATTTGTCAAGACTTGGACACAGCAATGTTTTGCTGCCTGTTTGCATTCGTCCTTGCCTGGGAAATTGGACTGTCCAGTCAACTGACTCTGAAGATTAGCGGTATTCATTTTGTATTTAGTTGTTCTTTCCGGCCGCAGTGTAGGCTTCGTTTTCCATTTGAGAGTTTTTACTTAACGGCCCTGTTTTGGCCTAGTGTTTATTGTTTTCTTTTCCCTTTAACATTGTTCACATTAAAGTCTGTGAACTAACGACCTACTTCAACGTCTCTCACTCCGCACTTGGGTCATATTCACACCATTGTGACAGAAACTCTCATCGAATGTAATACTTACAGTACGCATGGTCAATGGTGGGGAGGCCTTTACCTGTGATGGACTGAGCCATATTCACTACTTTTTGTAGGATTTTCCATTCGAGGGCTTTGGGGTTTCCATACCAGGTTGTGATGCAGCCAGTCAGTATACTCTCCACTACCCATCTATAGAACTAGCGATATAGAGACAAATCCAGAAGGTTGGTGGTATCCATTTTTAAGATCTGAACTGTTAAGAATTCAGAATTCAATATAGAGTTAATCTAGGTTGAGTCATAAGGGAATGCTTATACAAATTAAATTCAATGGCTGATATCTTTCAGTCATTTGCACACAGCCCCCATAGTTGTCCTTGCACTTTTTCACATAAATTTAATACGTAACTTTGTAGGGGTAACATTATATTTTGGTTGTATCTGTAAACAGAGGGCAAAGGATTTCTCTCATTTTCACTCAGACTGATTTATCCATTCAGTTTGGTGAATTTTCGAGAGGAGTGTGGAGCCAGTAGATCAGGATTGTTTCCTTTTTGTGCTGATATTGCTAATTAAAGCATCAAACAGGATTGAAATCAATGAGAGCTCAGAAGGTGAGTGGGGTGCAGCACTGTCTGCCTGCATTTGACTGTCTCTCTTTCCCTCTCGTTCGTTGCTTCTGGAGAAAGGTGCCTGTGTGTGACCGTGCTCGCTCCCTCTCTCTCGATTCTGCTGGAGGATGGTGTCAGAGTTTGGGTCTTGGGGAAGCTTGTGGATCGGACTCTGGAGTTCATGTTCTGGTTTCTGGTTATTCTGTTATTTTTTGCTATTTTGTGTGATTTTGATCGGGGCAGGCTGGCTCTGCTCCCTGCAGTTAATGAATGACAGAGTGCTAAATTGAACTGAACAGAACTGAAGCTACCTAAACTGTTTCAATGACTGTGATTTGGTCTTATATTCTGTGTTTTTCATTCGTATTTTGCCATCTGCATGATTTGTTCTTTTTTTTTGCACGTTTGGCATTTGATGCTTTCTTTGAAGGTGTTCCATGGCGTTTCTTTGTTTCATGGCTGTCTCTGTAAAGTTGAATCTCAGGGAAGTATACTGCATACATCATCATCATCATCATCGGGTGCCGTGCCCAGTTTGAGTTTTGACTGCCATGGCCCACACACTCCCGTTTCGGGTCAAGTGGATCAACTCATTGGTATTCATTTCCAGTTCTCCGGCTGCTGTCTCCATCGTCATTTGTCTTTGCCTTCCTCCTGTTTCCTTCCCTTCAATTTTTCCCATAATAACCGTGCATTCTAACTCCTCTTTCCTAATCACATGTCCAATGGAAGCTACGTTGCCTTTTCATGATCTCTTTCATTATTTCTCTTTTTGTGCTTGCTCTGTTCATGACATCCTCATTAGATCTACGTTTTGTCCATGATATTCTTTGCATCCTCCTCAAAAACCACATCTCTCCTGCTTCAAGTCATTTCCTCATGTTACTAGATATTGTCCAACATTCTGAGCCATATGCCATAACTGGATAAACATAACATTTCAGTGCTCTGAGGCGGGTTGTCATGCCTCGTTTAGTGTTATTTATGAGAATGAAGAGTATACTGACCAACACTAAACTAGGCATGACAGCCCGCCTCAGAGCACTGAAATGTTACTGCATACATACTTAGACAATAAATGTACTTTGAATCTTTGAATCATTTCATTGACTTAAAGAACAAGGTTTAAAGAGAAGCAGATCAATAAAACTACGGGTGTTTGAAAAAGGGACCAATCTGTAAGGAAACCAAATGGAGGCTTATGAGGTTCCAGCTGTTCTTTCCAGGTATTCCAATAACACTGTACCCCTGCTTCAATCTGTATTTTAGTAGAATTTAGCTGGATGGTGCTGTGTTGACACTGTTGCCGCAAACTTCTGTGAATACTGCTAAATCAACCATAGATATAATGCCACATTATCTGATTGTGTGTAATGTCATTTGACAAAAGTGGACACCATCAAGAAAGATTATTGTCATGGTCCTGACTGAACAATAGCAGGCATCCAAGTTTCGGTGCTCCAATTCCCTAGAGTGTGGTTAGCTGCCACTATCCCTTTAAGGCTTTACACTGCCAATTATTGCCTGCCATCTTCCTTCATGGAAAGTCTGTAGAAACATAGAAACATAGAAAATAGGTGCAGGAGTAGGCCATTCGGCCCTTCGAGCCTGCACCGCCATTCAGTATGATCATGGCTGATCATCCAACTCAGAACCCTGTACCTGCTTTCTCTCCATACCCCCGATCCCTTTAGCCACAAGGACCATATCTAACTTCCTCTTAAATAAAACCAATGAACCGGCCTCAACTGTTTCCTGTGGCAGAGAATTCCACAGATTCATCACTCTCTGTGTGAAGAAGTTTTTCCTCATCTCGGTCCTAAAAGGCTTCCCCTTTATCCTTAAACTGTGACCCCTCATTCTGGACTTCCCCAACATCGGAAACAATCTTCCTGCATCTAGCCTGTCAAATCCCTTTAGAATTTTATATGTTTCAATAAGATTCCCCCTCAATCTTCTAAATTCCAGTGAGTATAAGCCTAGTCAATCCAGTCTTTCTTCATATGAAAGTCCTGCCATCCAAGGAATCAATCTGGTGAACCTTCTTGTACTCCCTCTATGGCAAGAATGTCTTTCCTCAGATTAGGGGACCAAAACTGCACACAATATTCTAGGTGCGGTCTCACCAAGGCTTTGTACAACTGCAGTAGAACCTCCCTGTTCCTGTACTCAAATCCTTTTGCTATGAATGCCAACATGCCTTTTGCCTTTTTCACTGCCTGCTGTACCTGCATGCCCACCTTCAATGACTGGTGTACAATGACACCCAGGTCTTGTTGCTTCTCCCCTTTTCCTAATCGGCCACCGTTCAGATAATAATCTGTTTTCCTGTTCTTGCAACGAAAGTGGAGAACCTCACATGTATCCACATTAAATTGCATCTGCCATGAATTTGCCCACTCATCTAACCTATCCAAGTCACCCTGCATCCTCTTAGCATCCTCCTCACAGCTAACACCGCCGCCCAGCTTCGTGTCATTCACAAACTTGGAGATGCTGCATTTAATTCCCTCGTCTAAATCATTAATATATATTGTAAACAACTGGGGTCCCAGCACTGAGCCTTGTGGTACCCCACTAGTCACTGCCTGCCATTCTGAAAAGGTCCCGTTTACTCCCACTCTTTGCTTCCTGTCTGCCAACCAATTCTCTATCCACATCAATACCATACCCCCAATACCGTGTGCTTTAAGTTTGCACACTAATCTCCTGTGTGGGACCTTGTCAAAAGGCTTTTGAAAGTCTAAATATACCACATGTACTTAAAGGCCTTGTGATGAGCACTTAGTGCTCTATCATAGGAGTTCTATTTCTGGTATAAATGTTTGTGTTTTTGGCTTGGGATTTTGTTTGTGTTGTCTTTCTGAGTCTGTGTCTAGACCTTCCTCTACACATGGGTTCACCATGTTGTAATTATTTGTTCAAAATATCTGGTCTATTACTGTGTATTTTTTAATGAAATTTTAAAGCTAATGTTCAGGTTTCAGTATCGATCATTTATTTGACACACAGAAAGAGCTTATGGAACATATTGAATTGCAATAAATCTGTCCTGCCTACAGTTGCTGAATGGTTTACGCACATTGCTAAGTAATAGTCACTTGAAATTATATGTTACTGTCCCGATCATGGAATGGGAACAGAAGAAGGGTATGGCAACTGAGGTGTGGCAATTGTTTGTGTTTCTATACTGTTTCTGCTTATATCTAGTTTTATTTATTTATTTATGGCACAGCGAGGATGTTATGTTGAGACTTTATAAAGCACTGATAAGCACTGCTGAGGTCTCACTTGGACTATCATGCGCAGTTTTGAGCCCCCTATCTAAGAAAGGATGTGCTGACATTGGAGAGGGTTCAAAGGAGGTTCACAAAAATGATCCTGGGATTGAAAGACTTGTCTTATGACAAGTTTGTTGGATTTGGGCTTCTACTCACTTGTATTCAAAAGAATGGGGGGGGGTGGATCTCATTGAAACTTATCGAATGATGAAAGACCTCAGTAGAGTGGATGTGGAGAGAATGTTTCTTGTGGTGGGACAGTCTAAGTCCAGGGGACACAGCCTCCGAATAGAGGGGTGTCCATTTAGAACAGAGATAAGGAGGAATTTCTTTAGCCAGAGAGTTGTGAGTCTGTGGAATTTGTTGCCATGGACAGTGGTGGAGACAAATCTTTGGATATACTTAAGGCAGAGGTTGATAGATTCTTGATTAGTCAGGGCAACAACGGATATGGGGAGAAGGCACGAGATTGGGCTGAGGGGGAAATGGATCAGCCATGATGGAATGGCAGAGCAAACTTGATGGGCTGTGTGGCAAAATACCTCTGGGCCTCAAATGTTGTTTTGGTTTTGCTGTCTGGAGATGGTACTTAACTTTATATCACACTGCCAACCGGTTGGGGTGAGCTTGGTTGGTGTAACATCTTCTCTCAGCCTTTCGTATATAACTATATCAAAAACCCACTTGCTTTAAAGAACCTGGAGGTGACAGTACAGCCTTGCCTGAACCTGCTGAGTAGTGGTTCAGTGAGCAAGACTAATATTTCATCATCATTATTGTGCGGTGTGTCGTATGGCATAGGCGATCATGGTCTTTTCATGATCATGATTGTTCTTGGCAAACTTTTCTATGAAGAGGTTTTTCCACTGCTGTGTGTCTTTACAAGACGTGTGACCCCCAAACGTTGTCAATACTCTTCAGAGATTGTCTGCCTGGCGTCAGAGATCACATAACCAGAAACTGTGATATGCACCAGCTGCTCACATGACCAATCACCACCTGATCCCCTGGCTTCACGTGACCCTGATTAGGGTGGGCTAAGCAGGTTCTACACCTTGCTGAAGGGTGACCTGCAAGCGAGCAGACGGGAGGAGCCCCTTACACCTCCTTTGGTGGAGACGAACCTCCACCCCACTACCCAAACTCCACCCTACCACCCAAAGTCCTTTGGCAGAAGGTTAAAAATTAAAACCTCAAGGGCTGTAATCGCTGGGTTACTCCTGGTAATTATAGAAGGGTAGGGCAGATGAAGGTACTGCTGGAGAGCTGGTGCAGAAGGGATATATTCAGATTCTTGGGCCATTGTGATCTTTTCAGCGCACAGATTGCATCTGAAAAGGAGGGGGACAAATACCTTAGTGGGGAGATGCTAGAACTACTTAAAATGGTTTAAACTAATCGGGTGAGGAGGCGGGGTTGGGACTCAAAGTAATAGTGTGGCAAATGAGAAATTTGGAGCAAATGTATATGCTAAAGCAGGCAGGACAGGTAGTGGCAGGTTAGGGAGCAAGCAAGGTCCAATACACTAAATTGCTTTTATTTTAATATTGAAAGCTTGATAGGTAAGACAGATGAACCCAGGGCATGAATGGACACATGAAACTGAGATATTATACGGAAAGATTGAATAAGATAGTACTTTATTCCCTGGAAAGTTGACGATTGAGGGGAGATTTGATAAAGATATACAAAATTATGAAGGTTATAGATAGAATAAATACAACCAAGCTCTTTGCATTGAGGTTGGGTGGGTCATGGGTTAAGGGTGAAAGGTGAAAAGTTTAAGGGAAACAGGAGGGGAAACATCTTCACTCAGAGGGTCATGAGAGTGTGGAATGAGCTCCCAGCACAAGTGGTGCATGTGAGATTGGTTCAACGTTAAAGAGAAGTTTTGGATAGGTACATGGATAGTAGGGATATGGAGGGCTATGGTATTGGAGCAAGTCGATGGAAGTAGGCAGTTTAAATGGTTCAGCATGGACTACATGGGCCTAAGAGCCTGTTTCTGTGTGGTACTTTTCTATAACTCTATATAATTATGGTTGAGGGATAAGCTAAACTTGCAGCTTGATGTTCTGCATTACAGACACTACCAGCCTGTTGAGAGGTGAAATAAGGAGAAACAGGAGTTGCATTTTTGATTAGGATTGTACTTAGAAAGGATATTGCTGGGAGGTTATCCAGTGAGATTGTATGGGTAGAACATAGAAGTATGAATGGGTGGTCACCTCGATGGGATTGTACTACAGCCCCCTCCCATAAATCAGTGGGAATTAGGAAGAAATTTGCAAGGATACTACATATGTTTGAAGGAATAATATGGTTGTAATAGCCGGAGATTTAATCTTCTTTAAGGGCAGCATGTAGCGTAGTGGTTAGCACAATGCTTTACAGTACAGAAGACTCCGGTCCAATTCCCGCTGTGAGGAGTTTGTACGTTCTTCCCATGACCACATGGGTTTCCTCTGGGTGCTCTGGTTTCCTCCCTTTGTCCAAAGATCTAATGGTTTGTAGGTTAATTGGTCATTGTAAATTGTCCCATGATTAGGCTAGGATTAAATCGGGGATTGTTGGGCTCATGGCTCTATGGGCTTCTTCCAAAATGTTTCCCAATAAATAAATGAAATACTGATGGGCCTGGAGTCTCATTCTGACAGAAATGGTGGAATTTTACTCGAGTGATCCAATGCTACAATTGCAATGTTATGTTGCCCATGGTGTTGATGGACCTACTAACTTTAAATCTGGGGCCTAAGAATTGCCTGGTCCAACAACCCTGCTTCCTCTTCTGATTTGGAAGAAAATAAATAATATCAGAAGTTGCAGATATTTCCATGGAATATAATTAACATCAAGAGAGAATGTAAAATAAAGACACATACAGTTCTGTGCAAAGGTCTTAGGCACGTATACATGGCTGGGATGGCTAAGACTTTTCCACGGTGCTGTTCTTGTTAATGTGGAGCAGAGAGCAAGTTTGTAAATCTGGCGGGGGCAAAGGATGTTGGGGTTGGCGAGGGTGGAGTGCCACGGGAAGGGTGTGGGACAGGTGGCAGAGGAGTGCCAGAGACAAGGGGTGGTGTGGGTGCAGACACACCCAGCCCTGAGACAACAAGCAAGGTCATTTGATTCCAAACAAATGGTTTATTCATCATAACAGAATGTCTCTTTGGTGCTAATACGAGGAAATATGCAGATGCTGGAAATTCAAACAACACACACAAAATGCTGGTAGAACACAGCAGGCCAGGCAGCATCTATAGGGAGAAGTACTGTCGACATTTCGGGCTGAGACTCTTCAAGACCAAAGACACTCTCGAATTTCTACAGACGAAGGGTCTCGTCCCGAAACGTCGACAGTACTTCTCCCTATAGATGCTGCCTGGCCTGCTGTGTTCCACCAGCATTTTGTGTGTGTTGTCTGTTATGACCCCAGCCCCCTCCTTTGTGAGATTCGCAAGAGCCCTAGTCAAGGGGGGGTCAAATGACCCAAGAGAGAGAGGGAGACGTGCTGAAGACCACGTTCCCCCAGGAAGCAGAATAAAGCGACTCTTTGACTATTGTCTCATGAAGACCATGTGTAAAGCCCTCGGGCAAAATGGGCTGGTCGCTCAACAAGACAAAAGCCTCGGACATAGCCATTGTCTTGGGAGACACCTTTGTGGGATAAGGAACTGGCCTACGTGCAAAATCTCAGGGCAATGTGAGGTGGGTGATGGGGTAAGGATTGCCTCGCCCCCCCACCCTGATGGACATCTACAATCCTGCCAGTCCAGATAAAAGGTGGGCTGCCGAGGTGGGGCGCCAGACGCACCAGAAGATACGCGAGAATTCCTGCGACAGCGTTTTGAGAGCGACAGCCGGTGGTGGGGTTCGTGTGCGTCCTTTCCTTGCCCGGGATTGGCGACCTCACCACGGAAGAACGGCCTAGCTACAGGGGAAGCCACAGATGAGAGTCCATTCCCCAACGAGACTTCCGACTACCTCCTACAGGTTGGAAAACCTGTCAGGTAAACGTTTCATTCTCTCTCTCTCTTTCTAACAAAAGTGCACTAACGCGACACCACGACAACGGCAGCGGGTGGAATTGCAGTGACCGCAAAAAGACTTTTAAATATCCAGTAAACAATATATATCTACATTACCCCTAGACAACGATAGAGCTTATTTCTGATTGATTATTACTATACCTGTGCTTTAGATTGAGTTGTGATGACGTATATGATCTGAATGTTTTGTATTAACCATACGTTTGTGCCCCTTTATAAATAAAAACGTTTGAAAATAGTAGCTTCAGTGGATCCATCTATCTTTGCTGGAAAGTTACCCGGTTACTGGGGAACGTAACATGTCTCTCTGGTGCTTCCCACTCCCTAACACTTTTCTCAAGCGTGATTTCCCTTTCCCTGCCCCTTTCTCACTCTTTCACCAGTAGAGACCCATATCAGAATCAGGTTTATCATCCCTCACATAAGTCATGAAGTTTGTTTTTCATATGGCAGCACTACAGTGCAATACATAAAATTACTACAGTACTGTGCAGGAGTCTGATGCACCATTCTTGCACAGTCCTGTTCTGTACTATATATCTAAGATTTTTGCACACCACTGCATTTTGCTGGGTTTAATTGGGAGACTGCTAGCTTTTACCCCTAAAATGCAATGAGCTTGTGACTTTATTTGCCCAACCCTTGGGATTGTTCCTGCAGATTTTTTCATTGTACTGATAATCGTATTGATTTCACTGCACTGCATTTTCTAGTTATCTACTTTTAAAATATACAGTTTAAAAACTTCATCTTTGTCAATGATTTGGCTATTAATTTAATTTCTTCATCTTTTACTGTTTATGAAATGAAATATTGGAAGCAATTCATATTAGTATGGCTGTTTAAGAAAGTTACATTCATTAGTTCTACTTCTCAATAGCTCCTTTTGTTTTGCTGGTCTTATAACCATGGCGGCCTAATCCATTGATATGTAAGCACGTAGCAGCTCTCCTAAGACTATTCCATACATGTGTGCTTGTTTCAGATGAAAGACATTGGCAGGCATTAGTGATTAATGTTCTATTTACAATCAAATTTTGTTCGGCGACTCTGACGTGAGTTGGTGAGCAATCAAAACAGAAATCTTGCATCACCACAGGCTTAATAGGAAGAAAACATCTAAATTTATGCAGATAGGAATCAGAGGTCACCCACTTACAAAGTGTACAATGTTTACACAAGGAACAAATTGTAAACACATTGCTGGCTACGTTGCCTTTTGATGCGGAAGAAAAACAGCTGAAAATGAAAGTGTTTCAAATTATTGAGCTTTTTCTCAAAAGAGCAAAGCTCATTGCAACTATGAACCAAGTTTATTTTTTCATGTGATTTCACGTTTGTTAACCATCTAAAAATATCTATCGAAATTTGAAAACCAGTACTGTGCAAAAGTCTTAGGCACGTGTACAGTATGTAGCTAGGGTGTCTAAGACGGTTGCACAGTACTGTATTTGTCAACATGGAGTGGAGAGTGGGTTTCTAAGTCTCGATGGCGAGGGTAGAGTGCCGCAAGAGAAGTGTGGGACAGGTGGCATGGAAGGAGTGCCGGGGTGGGGTTTGGTGCAGGTGCAGACACACCCAACCCTGAGACACCAGGCAAGGCCACTTGATTCCAAACAATTGGTTTATTGATCATTACAGAACATCTCTCTGGTGCTTCTCGTTTCCTCCCCTCTCCCTGCCCCTTTCCCAATCTTAGTCCACAATAAAGACCCATATCAGAATTAGGTTCATCATCACACACAGATATGATGACATTTGTTCTATTTTTTGCAGCCACAATATAGTGCAATACTTAAAGTTACTACAGTACTCTGCAAAAGTTGCGTGTCTGCGAACTGGATTAATTACTGCAGAACAGAAACAGGACTAGTTTGCCAAACATGCCAATATGTAACTCTACTTTAACCTCTTTCTCCTTTCTTATTTTAGCACCATCAACAGATTCTTTCTCCATCATGTGATAATCAAATTTCCCTTTGAGAGCATACCTGCCTTCATTCTCTGTGAGGTGATGTAAGATTTTCTCCTGTATTCAAATTCGTGGGTGTCATCATCTCTGATGATCTACCCCGGGCCAAGCATCTCGATGTAGTTACAAAGAAAGCACAACAGTAGTTATGTTTCATTAGGAGTTTGAGGGGATTTGGTTTGTCACCAAAGACACTCTCAAATTTCTACAGATGTTCTGTGGGGAGCAGTCTAAGTGGCTGCATCATCAACTGGTATGGGGTTTTGCACTGCACAGGATTGAAATAAGTTGCATAGAGTTGTAAACTCAGTGAGCTCTATCATGGGTACTAGCCTCCCCAGCATCCAGGACATCTTCAAGAAGTGATTCCTCAAAAAGGCGGCATCCATCATTAAGGACACCCACCACCCAGGACATGCCCTCTTCTCATTGCTACCATTAGGGGGAAGAAACAGGAGCCCATAGACACACAGATATACACCCAATGATTTAGGAACATCCTCTTCCCCCTCTGCCATCAGATTTCTGAACGGGCATTGAACCCACGAACACTGCCTCACTGCTTTTTTTTCTCCTTTTGCACTATTTATTTAACTTGCAGAGTATTAAATAATTATGTATACAATGTACTGCTGCCACATAACAATAAATTTCACGGCATATGCCAGTGATCTTAAACCTGATTCTGATTGGATTTATATGTGACCATTATAAAATTTCATCCAGAACATTTTTGCTACAACTATACAAGAAATAAAAAAGATTACTCTGTTACAATAAAAATAAAACAAATAGTGCTAAAGAAGAATAGTGAGGTGGTTTTCATTGGTGTATGGACTGTCAGAAATCCGATGGCGAAGGGGAAGAAGATGTTCCTAAAACTGTGAATGTGTGTTTTCAGACTCCTGTACCACCTCCCTGATGGTAGTGATGAAAGAGGGCAATGTCCCTGGTGGTGAGGGTCCTTAGTGATAGGTGCTATCTTCTTGAGTCATCACCTTTTGAAGATATTCTTGACGGTAGGGAGGGTTGTGCTCGTGATGAAGCTGGCTGAGTCTATAACCTCTTTTGGTCTTGTTCATGGACTCCCCTCCCCCATACCATACAGTTGCAACCCATCAGAATGCTCTCCGCACGTGTGTGTAGAAATTTACTAGTCTGTGGTGACATGCTAAATCTCTTCAAACTCCTATGTTGAACCCAGGATAAAGCTTCTGAGATGTTAACACGCAGAAACTTGAAGCTGCTGACCCCTCGATGAGGCCTGGTGTGTGTCCTCAGGACTTCCGCTTCCTGAAGACCACAATTAATTCCTTGGTCTTGCTGACATTGAGTGCAAGGTTGCTGTTGCAACACCACTTAACCAGCTGATCTGTCTCACTCCTGTACACCGCCTCATTGCCGTCTGAGATTCTGTTAACAATAATGATCGGAAAAGTGACCAAGGATTGGTGACATTTGAGAGCACAGGGTATGAAGGTCTGAACCTCCACTGCAGTCCTGAACGCAGAGAAGAGGCTCTGAAGAAAGCCAGGTGCTCCAGCATTTCCTGCATTTCAAAGATGATTACCCTTTAAATTACCCTTTAGCCTCTAGTAAAAGGACCAAACTGGAGTTGATGGACATGTGAAAGTGACGAGATATGTTGGCGGATGTGATTTCATCTTGCCACACCATGTCAGTAGAGTTCTCCCACATTGTTGCATTGGGGCAACTTTCTTAATGTTCAAAGTTCAAAGTAAATTTTATTATCAAAGTAAATACATATCACCATTGCAACCCTGAGATTCACTTTCCTGTGGGCATACTCAGCAAATCCATAGAATAGTAACTATAACAGGATCAATGAAAGATCAACCAGAGTGCAGAAAACAACAAACTGTGCAAATTCAAATATTAATAAATAGCAATAAATAATGAGAGCATGGGATAATGAGATAAAGAGTCCTTTAAAGAGATTATTCATTGTGGGAAATATCTCAATGAAGGGGCAAGTGAGTGTAGTTCTCTCCTTTTATTAAAGAACATGGTGGGTTGAGGGTAGAAGCTGTTCTTGAACCTGGCGGCGTGAGTCCTGAGGTCCGGATGGTCTGCACCCTAGGGTACTAAAGGAGGTGGCCCTGGAAATTGCGGATGCATTGGTAATCATTTTCCAATGTTCCTTAGATTCAGGATCAGTTCCTGAGGATTGGAGAATGGCTAATGTTATCCCGCTTTTTAAGAAAGGAGGGAGGGAGAAAACAGAGAACTATCGACCTGTCAGCCTGACGTCGGTGGTGGGGAAGATGCTAGAGTCCATTATTAAGGATGAAATAGTGGCATATCTAGATAGCAGTGATAGGATTGGGCCGAGCCAGCATGGATTTACCAAGGATAAATCATGCTTGACTAATCTGTTGGAGTTTTTCGAGGATGTAACCAGGAAGTTAGACGGGGGAGATCCAGTGGATGTAGTGTACCTCGATTTTCAGAAGGCATTTGATAAGGTCCCACATAGGAGATTGGTGGGTAAAATCAAAGCTCAGGGCATTGGGGGGAAGACATTGACATGGATAGAAAACTGGTTGGCAGATAGAAAGCAAAAGGTAGCGGTGAATGGGTGTTTCTCGGAATGGCAGGTGGTGACTAGTGGGGTGCCACAGGGCTTGGTATTGGGACCACAGCTGTTTACAATTTAAGTCAACGATTTAGATGAAGGCATTGAGAATAACATCAGCAAATTTGCTGATGATACTAAGCTGGGTGGCAGTGTGACATGTGATAAGGATGTTAGGAGAATTCAGGGTGACTTGGATAGGCTGGGTGAGTGGGCAGATACTTGGCAGATGACGTTTAATGTAAATAAGTGTGAGGTTATCCACTTTGGGAGTAAGAACAGGAAGGCAGATTATTATCTGAATGGTGTAGAGTTAGGTAAGGGAGAAATACAAAGAGATCTAGGAGTCCTTGTTCATCAGTCACTGAAGGTGAATGAGCAAGTGCAGCAGGCAGTGAAGAAGGCTAATGGAATGTTGGCCTTTATTACAAAGGGAATTGAGTACAAGAGCAAGGAAATCCTCTTGCATTTGTATAGGGCCCTGGTGAGACCACACCTGGAGTATTGTGTACAGTTTTGGTCTCCAGGGTTAAGGAAGGACATCCTGGCTGTAGAGGAAGTGCAGTGTAGATTCACGAGGTTAATTCCTGGGATGTCTGGACTGTCTTACGCAGAGAGGTTAGAGAGACTGGACTTGTACACGCTGGAATTAAGGAGATTGAGAGGGGATCTGATTGAAACATATAAGATTATTAAGGGATTGGACAAGATAGAGGCAGGAAATATGTTCCAGATGCTGGGAGAGTCCAGTACCAGAGGGCTTGGTTTGAGAATAAGGGGTAGGTCATTTAGGACAGAGTTAAGGAAAAACTTCTTCTCCCAGAGAGTTGTGGGGGTCTGGAATGCACTGCCTCGGAAGGTAGTGGAGGCCAATTCTCTGGATGCTTTCAAGAAGGAGCTAGTTAGGTATCTTATGGATAGGGGAATCAAGGGATATGGGGACAAGGCAGGAACCGGGTATTGATAGTAGATGATCAGCCATGATCTTAAAATGGCGGTGCAGGCTCGAAGGGCCGAATGGTCTACTTCTGCACCTATTGTCTATTGTCTTGTGCCTTTTACCTGATGGCAGCAATGAGAAGACAGCATGGTCTGGGTGGTGGGGATCTCTGATGATGGATGCTGCTTTCCCACAACAGCATGTGCTTAGTGATTAGGAGGGCTTTACCTGTGATGTTCTGGGTTGAATCCATTACCATTTGTAGGATTTTCTGTTGATAAGCATTGGTGTTTCCATACCAGACTGTGATGCAGGCAGTCAATACTCTCTCCACTACACATCTGTAGAAGTTTGTCAAAGTTTTAGATGTCATGCCAAACTCCGCAGACTCCTAAGGAAGTAGAGGACTGAAAAGATTTGGATGTGAGCAAATACACTAGCTTGGATGGACAACTTGGTTAGCATGTGCTATGTGATGTTATGACACAATGAGATGAAACCTCTGAGCAAGTTATTGGCGATTATCTTGTCAATAGTGCAAGATTGTGGTATCAGTCAGTAGCGCCTTCGATGGCTGCCAGTGGTACAACGGGCTGAATGGTGTTTCAATGTGCTTTGACTGTGTAAGGAGATGACTGGAACTATAGAGAACCTCAACTGGAAAGCTGGAAGGTGGTTCAAAGGAACCCTTGATATACTAATAGATTCAGATCATTTAATTTTAATGGTTTCCAGACTGGCATATTTGTTGAGAGTGGCTCTGCACAGATGGTGTCTGCTGTTCCAAGCTCCCACTTGTTTTTATACAGATGATAATATACACCCAGCAGAGTTATCTTCACCCTGAGCATACGGCTTTAAGCTAAGGAGTGAAATGTTTAAAAGTGATACAGAAGAATATTGTTCTCCCAGAGAATGGTGGTGGAGGCAGAGGGACGCACAACATTCAAGAAGTTCAAAATTCACAGTAAATTTATGTCTATGACTAATGGGCTCCTGGATTGGCTGCAGTGATGACTGGCTTCGTGGCTGTGGACTCATTTTTGTAAACTTCATTTCTGAATGTTATTTACTTTATTCTTATTGTTTGCACGATTTGTTGTTTCTCTACACACTGGGTGTTTGACGGTTTTCTTGTTTTAATGGGTTCTACTGTGTTTCTTCGTTTGTGGCTGCCTGTAAGGAGACGACTCTCAAGATCGTTTATAATATAAGTATTTTGATAATGAATGTACTTTGAAATTTGAGGAAGAGTTCATCTGTCACCTGCCATGCGCACATCCAAGCAGACAGTAATAACAGTCTGAAAAGTTCGGTGGTTACAAAAATGGAAGATTGTTGTTGCATTAGTTGTCACACATAGAGCATTTGTAACAGTGGAAAACTTCATTGCAGCCGCTCATCAAGGCCCCTTTGACATCACTGCCCGTCCCTTGGGGCTCTCCCTCCTAACCAAACAAGAACAA
Organism: Hemitrygon akajei; assembly: GCF_048418815.1. NCBI lineage: Eukaryota > Metazoa > Chordata > Chondrichthyes > Myliobatiformes > Dasyatidae > Hemitrygon > Hemitrygon akajei. The sequence goes on along the minus strand of NC_133137.1, from coordinate 77,393,494 downwards.
CAGGCATATGGAAATGCTGGCATCTGCATGTTCTCCAAGTCACTCACCACCTTGATCTTGAAATACAGCATCATTTCTCCATCCAAGCTTGATCTAGCTCTCGGAAGTACAGCAGCACAGGAAGATCAGTGCAAGAAATGGTTCACTTCCACAATCACAATGGGCATTATCGATGGACAGTATGCCATAAATAGCTAGGGTGCCTAAGACTTTTGCACAGTACTGTAGTAATTTTATGTATTGCACTGTACTGCTGCCTCAAAAATAAATAAATTTCATGACATATGTGAGTGATGATAAATTGATTCTGATATGGGTCTCTATTGTGGACTGAGAGTGGGAAGGGGGTAGGGAGAGGGGAATCATGGTTGGGAAAAGGGGAAGGGAAAGGGGAGGGAGCAGGAAGCACCAGGGACATTCTGCAATGATCAATAAACCAATTGTTTGGAATCAAATTATCTTGCCTGGAGTCTCAGGGCTGGGTGTGTCAGCACTTGTGCCAACCACCCCCCCCCCACCCGCCCCCGACACTCCTTCTCTACCACCTGTCCCACACCCCTCCCATGGCACTCCACCCTTATCATTCCCAACATCCATTGCTCCCACCAGATTTACAAACTTGCTCTCCACTCCACGATGACAAATACAGTATTGTGCTAAAGTCTTAGCACCCTAGCTATATATATGTACGTAAGACTTTTGCATGGTACTGTAAATGTAATCAATTTTTGTATGTGCTTAAGATCCATAACTTCCTAGGGATTTCTCTTAACTCAAGGGCACACTGAATTAAGTGAACTTGTGTTAAATTAAGCTTGGAAAGGGTTGTAGATAGCATGCTACCTGATTCTCTGGGTCTGGTATGCTGTTGTCTCAACTCTTTCTCAATTTTACTGGCATGTTTGTAAAAATGCCATAGTTTTAAGAAGCTCACTTCTTGACTGAAGTTAATCTGAGCTTGAATGTTGGGATGGGTGAACTGAAGATTGCAAAAATATTTCTGCAAAGGAAGGAAAGTACAACAGTACAATAACACAAAGTTACCAGTAATATAAAAAACAAAATTATAGAGCTCACTATTTCCTCACTTAATATTGTCTGAAGTGTTAAGATGGTGGGGAAGGGGAGGCTTGGTTGGAGTTGGTGCTCTATTTTAGGTGTAGAGTGACATAATTGAAAGGTATGGTATATAAGTCAAGTCAAGTCAACTTTTATTGTCATTTCGACCATAACTGCTAGTACAGTGCATAGTAAAAATGAGACAATGTTTTTCAGGACCATGGTTTACATGACACAGTACAAAAACTAGACTGAACTATGTAATAAAAAACAACACAGAGAAAGCTACACTAGACTACAGACCTACACTGGACTGCATAAAGTGCACAAAAATAGTGCAGGCATTATAATAAATAATAAACAGGACAGTAGGGCAAGGTGTCAGTCCAGGCTTCGGGTATCGAGGAGTCTGATAGTTTGGGGGAAGAAACTGTTACATAGTCTGGTTGTGAGAGCCCGAATGCTTCGGAGCCTTTTCCCAGACGGCAGGAGGGAGAAGAGATTGTATGAGGGGTGCATGGGGTCCTTCATAATGCTGTTTCCTTTGCGGATGCAGCGTGTAGTGTAAATGTCCGTGATGGCGGGAAGAGAGACCCTGATGATCTTCTCAGCTGACCTCACTATCCGCTGCAGGGTCTTGTGATCCGAGATGATGCAATTTCCGAACCAGGCAGTGATGCAGTTGCTCAGGATGCTGTCAACACAACCCCTGTAGAATGTGATGAGGATGGGGGGGGTTGGGAGATGGACTTTCCTCAGCCTTCACAAAAAGTAGAGACGCTGCTGGGCTTTCTTTGCTATGGAACTGGTGTTGAGGGACCAGGTGAGATTCTCCGTCAGGTGAACACCAAGAAATTTGGTGCTGTTTACGATCTCTACCGAGGAGCTGTCGATGTTCATCGGGGAGCGATGCCCTCCTTAAGTTAACAACCATCTTTTTTGTTTTGTTCACATTAAGAGACAGGTTGTTGGCTCTGCACCAGTCTGTTAGCCGCTGCACCTCCTCTCTGTAAGCTGACTCATCGTTCTTGCTGATGAGACCCACCACAGTCGTGTCATCGGTGAACTTGATGATGTGGTTCGAGCTGTGTGTTGCAGCACAGTCGTGGGTCAGCAGAGTGAACAGCAATAGACTGAGCACATAATCCTGGGGAGCCCCCGTGCTCAGTGTGATGGGTTGGAGATGCTGCTCCCGATCCTGACTGAGTGCTGGGGGGAATGTAGACACCGAATATAAGGACAGAGGTGCATTCCCATGGCAAATAAAATGGTCTGCATCGAACTGCCACAAACTCCACTAACGATGAGCAGTGTCTGGAAACCAGCACAGAGTTCTTACACCATTCCGTGTTGATGTAAACACATACACCACCACCACGAGTCTTACCGGAGACAGCTGTATCTCTGTCCGAACGAAACAAAGCTAGCCCATCTAGCTGGATAGCAGCATCCGAAATCCCATCAGTGAGCCATGTCTCTGTGAAGACATACGCGGAGCAAACTCTGTACTCTCGCCGAGTATTACGTTGGAGTCGGATGTAGTCCATTTTATTGTCCAGGGAGCGGATATTGGAGAGCAGAGTGGACTGGAGAGCCGGCCGGCTAGGGTTTGCTTTGAGCCTGGCATGGACCCCTGCCCCTTTGCCTCGCTTCTGCTTCCTCGCACATCACTTTCGCGTCTCCATCTCCGGCTCCCAGCATCAGGCAAGTCCGAGGAATGTAGGCCCGTTCCCCTCAGCGAGCCGACGTCGCGTAATTCAGCCAGCAGATCTTTGTGAAGGTTTGTTTTTGGGCGATCTCTGTATTGCAGTAGTATCTGGCGATGGTAGATAGCCGCTCTGTTATCCATGTGCCCTAAGTGAAAATTGTGTATCAAACTTAAAGTAGAAAATTAAATTAAAGTAACACCAGGTCTGAAAGGCCGCTGCTGCCGTGCCACGTTCCTTATGGGACCAGATGATATAACCAGAAGATATGCCCTATCTGGTATTATAAATGAAATGCAAATGGATACTTTATTTTTATTTAGAGATACAGCGCAGAATAGACTCTTCTGGCCCTTTGGACCACACTGCCCTGCAATTCCCATCACCCCTAATTTAACCCTAACCTCATTACGGGACAATTTACAATGACCACATATATCATTTTTTTTTAACCTACCTGGTACTTCTTTGGACTGTGGGAGGAAACTGGAGCACCTGGAGGAAACCAGGTGCAATCCACTGGGGGAAAGACCAACAGAGACTTCTTACAGCAGATGCCAGGATGAACTCTGAACTCTGACACCCCGAACTGTAATAGCGTCATGGTAACCACTAAGCTACTGTGGCGAGAGATAGGAAAAAAAATGAGATAAACAATTTTAATGACTTAATGCAAACCAATTAAATGCAAATTTCCTGCAACGTGTCCATGTAATGAGGGCTTGACAATTATATTAATGCTGAGATCTCATGCCCACTACCTGGAAATATTTACATAAGATTTTCTGCACAGGAAGCTACCAACAGATCAATTACATCTGCTATATGATAAGGCCAGGAAAGACATTTTTCACATGTGAACATTAAATTAATTAGTGCAATCATGCTATCTGAGAAACATCCTCGCAATGTCTGACAGAAACAGGAAGGAATTTTCTGAGCATTAGGGAATTAACAACTTACAATAAAATGCTGTGGAACAGATACTGAAATATTCAGCTGAAGGAACTGTCCATGGTCAGTGTTGCCAACGCACCCAACACCAACATCATATGCGTTGTGATACTTCTTGCGTGTAAAGAATGCATCACTGGTGTGGAGGGGCCACTGCACAGGATCAGAAAAAGCTGCAGGTAGTTGTAAACTCAGGCAGCCTCATCATGGGCACAAGCCTCCCCTGTATCCAGGACACCTTCAAAAGGCGATGCCTCAAAATGGCGGCATCCATCATTAAAAACCATCACCTTGGACCTGCCTTCTTCTCATTGCTACCATTATGGAGGAGGTACAGGAGCCTGAAGGAACACACTCAATGATTCAGGAACAGCTTCTTCCCCTCTGCCATCACATTTCAGAATGGACATTGAACCCTTGAACACTACCACAGTATTTTCCCCTCTCTTTTTGCACTACTTATTTAATTTAATTTTTTAAATATGCACAGTACTTCTTATTATGATTTATAGTTTTTATTATGTATTGAAATGTACTGCTGTCACAAAACAACAAGTTTCACAACCTATGCCAGTGATATTAAACCCGACTCTGATTGTGCACTGTAAGGTTACTAGGCCAGACCATTAAGTACAAACATTAAGTAATGTTTTAGAGGTTCTGCTCTGTGATGTTTCTTTAATTCTTTTCAAAAGACTTTTTCTGTGTAAAACTAGTGTCACGAGCCTTAAGGAAAAGAAAGAGAGAGAAGAAGATCTTTTGATGGCAAAGGGCAGAGGTCTGATACTAAATAATCACATTACATCTGTTGCATAAATTAAGCTGCCTTACGAACTCAATGGGTCAATCAGCAACTGTAGAGGCAAGGGGATCTTTGATATTATGGGTCACGACACTGCATCAGACCCAGCATAGTCCTGATGAAGGGTCTTGGCCAGAAATGTCGACTGTTTATCCATCTCCATAGATGCTGCCTGACCTGCTGAGTTCCTCCAGCATTTTGTGTGTGTTGCTCTGGATTTCCATCAGCTGCAGAATCCCTCGTGTTGATGATTTGCTGCTCGACTGCAAAGTCTCTGTGGGGGATGCCTATCCCTGAAGAGATTTGAATCTTCTTTTTGACGGGAGTTTGGTGTGGCCTTCTTTGTGATCTCTGCTGCCGTCTGACTTTTCGACCATGTGCTCTTCACCCATCACCTTCCAGCTTGTTCTCCTTCCCCTCTCCCCCATCTTTTTATTCTGGTGTCCTCCCCTTTCCTTCTCAGTCCTGAAGAAGGACCTCGGCCCAAAGCGTCAATACTTCATTCATTTCCACAGATGCTGCCTGGCCTGCTGAGTTCCTCCAGCACTCTGTGTGTGTTGCTCTGGCATAGGGCATGCCACTTTGCCTCTAGAGACTCTGCTTGACCCATTAATTTCTTGCAGGAGTTTACTTTCTGTTTCAGATTCCAGCACCTGCACTCTCTTGTGTCTCCTATCTGTTTTCGTTAAAAAGATGCCAACATAAATAGAAAGCAAATGATAAATTAAGTAGACATATTTAGATAAAGCAGATTGTGAAAAAAAACAGAGGAACACCTGGTCTAGACTGGATGTATTTTATGTTGAGGAATGTAACAATGAAAGTTGCACAGGTTCTGGCCACAGATATACTTTATTGTCACCAAACAATTGATACTAGAGCGTACAATCATCACAGCGATATTTGATTCTGCCCTTCGCGCTCCCTGAAGTACAAATCAAAGTAAATATAATAACAATTTAAATTATAAATCATAATTAGAAAATAGAAAAGGGAAAGTAAGGTAGTGCAAGTCAGGTCTGGATATTTGGAAGGTACGGCCCAGATCCAGGTCAGGATCTGTTCAACAGTTTTATCACAGTTGGAAAGAAGCTGTTCCCAAATCTGGCCGTATGAGTCTTCAAGCTCCTGAACCTTCTTCCGGAGGGAAGAGGGACAAAAAGTGTGTTGGCTGGCTGGGTCGTGTCCTTGATTATCCTGGCAGCACTGATTTTCAAAGAACATAGAACATAAAACAGTACAGCACAGGAACAGGCCATTCAGCCCACAGTGTTGTGCAAACCAGCTAAAAAGTAAATCAAAATACCCCCAAAAACTAATCACTCCTACCTACACAATGTCTTTATCCATAACATTCATACGGTACTGTGCAAATGCCTAAGGCATATACTGTATATATAGCTAGGGTACTGTAGCACTGTAGTAATTTTATGTATTGCACTGTACTGCCGTCCAAAAAAAAACACATTTCATGCCATATGTGAGTGATGACAAACCTGATTCTGATATGGGTCTCTATCATGGACTGAGAGTGGGAAGGGGGCAGGAAGAGGGGAACATTGGTTGGGAAAAGGAAAAGGGAGAAATCAAGAAGTGGGAAGCACCCGAGAGACATTCTGTAATTATCAATAAACCAATTGTTTGGAATCAAGTGACCTTGCCCAGTGTCTCAGGGTTGGGTGAGTCTGCACCTGCACCAGACCCCACCACTAGCATTCCTTCTCTGTCACCTCACCCCTGGTGCTCCACCCTCACTATTCCCAACAAATTTTGCTTCTGCCAGGTTTACAAACTCGCTCTCCACATTGACAAATACAGTACTGTGCAAAAGTCTTAGGCACCCTAGCTATATATATGTGCCTAAGACTTTTGCACTGTACCGTACGTGATGCAGAAAGTCAGAAAGAAGCAAAAAGTGAGCAGTATAGCCAGTATTTATTCTGTTTCTTTTTAACATAGCCAGTTTTTGCCAATCCTTTTTCTGGAAATGCTTCTTTTCCACCCTGAACGTGACTTGTAGATTTCCAGTCCCAGTATGCAGTAAAACATTGATAAACACATTAATGAAGTTGAATCCATTTACATTCCAGTGGCATGTGCTCACAGTGCGGCGTGGACTAATATTTATAGGCCAACATTTTGTTCCTTATCAAACTGTTAGAGATCTTCAAAGCTCCTGCAGAATATGTCAACAGTTTAATTTATGCAAGACAAGCCAAGCTTTTAAATCACCATCAAAGAGTGCAGAATAATGTTCTGGAATTTCCCAGTCTATAAATGCCTCAGTAAAATGGACGTGGAGAGAATGTTTCCTATGGTGGGGGAGTCTAAGACCTCGGGGGCACAGCCTCAGAAAAGAGGGGCGTCTTCTTAGAATCGAGATGAGTAGGTACATCTTTAGCCAGGGAGTGAAGAATGTGTGGAATTCGTTGCCACAGGTGGCATTGGAGGCCATGTCATTTGGTATATTTAAGGCAGGGGTTGAAAGATTCTTGATTGGTCAAGGCACATAGCTATACAGGGAGAAGGCAGGAGACTGGGGCTGGGACGGAAATGGATCAGCCACGAGTGAAAATGGATCACCATCAGTGGTGGAGCAGACTCAATGGGCAAAATGGCCTAATTCTGCTCCTATATATTACGGTCTTATAAGCAAATATTTCCAACAAACACCTAACCTGAATTAACCCAAACAGTTTTTAATAAAGCACAAGCACTGAGAAAATCTCATCCACACATCAGGGTGTGTTAGATTAGCGCAGGTTCAGTGGGGCAAAGACTGTGCTGCATACTTATCCATATATAACTTCACTTGCAGTCAAAACTCTGTTGACTTCACCCATGATTCCTGAAGTTACCAATGTCAATCACAAATCAGATTGCCATAGGTACCCAGCACTGGGAGTGAGTGGGAATAAGAACAATATGTGCTCTCAGTCGCAGGAAAGGGTGGGTCTGAGACCAGGTGTCTACTGTTGGTTGGTGTGGTAGTGGTGGGTGGAAATGGAGGCTGTGAATTTGCCCGTGGTGCTGGGAAAGGTTAGAGTTTGGCAGATCACCAACACGGTGATGGAAAATCATGTTATATTGCCTGATTAGGTAGAGATCGGGAGCTTAGGAACTATCTGATGATCAGATGTTCCTATGTTCCTTTTCTTGTGGAAGAGTGCTCTGTGGATGTAGTGTGTAATTTATTTGCCAGCATGGCACTGCATTGGGACAAGCATCACCTTTGAAGTTCAAAGTTCACTTGGAAAACCTTCCAGGATTGCCCAAAGTTAGGCAGGCCCAGCACAATGTGGTCAAATTGACTGTGCACCTGATACCAACACCAAGGACATCTGCCTCCAAAAGTTTCTCCCCTCTGCCATTAGATTTCTGAGTGGTGTTACAAACCCCGTAACTGGGTATCTTACCAGCAAAGATAGGAGTATCCGTTGAAGTCTGATGATACTATTTTTAACAGTATTTATTAGTAAAAATACACAAAAATAATATCAATGCAAATATACAGATAATATACGACATCAATACTAAACCTAAAAGTGCGGGTATAATAATAATCAATAAGAAATAAGCTCTATCGTTGTCTAGGGGATAATGAATTGTCCGATGGAAATATAAAGTTCAGTTCAGTTCATGCAGGCTGCGGTAGTTGCTGATCACTGTGTTGCAATTGTTGGAGAGAGAGAGTAACTTGCCGACTTTCCTTTTACGATCTTGATCCGTCGATGCATTGTTATTGTGGCCATTCACGTATGACCCCTCTGTCCTTTAGCTAGACCGTTCTGTGGAGGACTCATCACCCAGGCAAGTGTGGACACACACACAAGCCCCCACCGGTCTCGTAGCGTCTCTCCTGGTGTGTCTGAGGGGTGTTCCCCAGACCCTACTTTTATTCCCACTCACGGGGTCTCAGGTGTCAATCAGGTTGGGATGATGCAATCCCTCAACCAGACCACTCTGGTTGCCCCCTGAGGGATTTCAATGGATAGAACAGTACTCAATACACAATTCCTTCTTCAAGAGACAATAGCAGTAATCTCTCTCTTTGTCAGTAGGAGATATTCCAACCTTTGTGTATCCCTGTGTTGTCTCTCTCTCATTACTGACATGAGCTGTTTATCTCTCTCATTTCCTGGGTATCAGACCCGAAATAATAGCGATATTGCGATTCTCAAAAAGGGGGGGGGGGGGGGCGACTTTGCACCCTTCTGCCCATCAGAGTTGCTCCTCATTCGTAACAGTGGACTTTAAATCCATGAACACTACCTCTCTAATTATGCAATTTAATTTCATTACACAGTATATACATTCAAAGTATCACAGTATATACCCTTCTCCTTGGTTAGATGCATTGATGGATTGAAAGTGATGGTGAATTTTAATGTCAGTGGCTCTGCCTTCAGTGGGAGGTCCCACTGAATGTGGTTTGTTCCGCATCATCCAGGAACCCATCACTGACCTTCATTGTTGGAAAATCATCATCATCATCTTGCACCTCAGAACAGAGGTATGACGTGGGCGATCACGGTCCTGTCCATAATTGTTCTGGGCAAATTTTTCTCCAGAAGTGGTTAGCTATTGCCTTCTTCCGTGCAGTGTCTTTACAAGATAGGTGATTACAGCTGCCTTCAGAGATTGTCTGCCTGGTGTCAGTAGTCACATAACCAAGACTTGCAATCTGCATCAGCTGCTCATACGACCATCCACTACCTGCTCCCATGACTTCATATGACCCTGATGGGGGGGCACCAAGAAGGTGCTACACCTTGCCCAAGGGTGACATGCAGGCTAGCGGAAAGAAAGAGTGCTTACACCTCATTTGGTAGAGACATATCTCCACGCCATCACCCATGGAAAATAGTATTGTTAAATAAGGGGAAAGCTACTTGAGGACATTTGACTGGCAGCTGTTGAGTATGATTCGGTAAGTAAGATGATGATGGCTTGGACCTTGTCCGCTGAGCAAGCTTTATCTGCACGCTGAGGAAAGAATGGTGCGATGATGCTCCCCTGCTTGTCATCATTGTTCACTGCTAGTGAGGAAAACAAGGATCCGGTTACCGGGGAGCTTATCAAAACCCAGGAATGAAGTTTCAAAGGGTTGATAGTATTTAACATTGAGCTGAGGTCAGTGAAGAGCATCCTGATGTATACGTCTTCACTGGTGTTCTAGATCTGAGTGAAAAGCCAATGAAATGGCATCTGCTGTGATGGTAGGCAAATTAGAATTGAGCTAAGTCACCTTCTCAGACAGGAACGGATTTACTTCATGACCAGCCTTCTGAAGCACTTCATCACAGTGAATGTAAGCGCCGCTGGATGACAGTCACTAAGTTGGTTACCACATTCTTCTTGGGTATTGCTGTGCTTGAACCCTGCTTGAAACAGATGGATTCTTCAGATAGCTGAAGTGAGTGGGTTGAAGATGTCTGTAAACAGTCCAACCAGTTGAATAGTAGAGGTCTTCAGTACTTGACCAGGTATGCCATTTGGGTCAAGCTTTCCATGAATTCACCCTCTGGAAGGATGCTCTCATGTCAGCCTCGGAAACTGAGATCACAAGATCGCCAAAAGCTGTGGGGTTTCGTGAAGGTGGTTCCATGTTCTGTCAGTCAAAGCAAACATAGGAGGTGCCAAGCTCATCTGGAAATGAAACCTGGTTGCATTTTATGGTGCTTGGTTTTGCTTTGTAGGCGGTAATGGCTTTCAAGCCTTGACACACTTATCAAGCATCCCTCTGTGATTCAAAGTTAGTCTGGAATTGCCACTTTGCACGTGAGATGGCATTCCGGAGATCATACCTGGACCTCTTGTACTTCCCTGGATGGCCATTCGTAAACACCACCAATCGTTTCAGCAGATTTCAAGTCTCTTGATTCATCCAGGGTTTTTAAATTCAGGAATCATTCTCAATCCCACAGGACCGCTTAGCAAAACAAATGACGGAAGCCATCTCTTTTGCTCCTATTACCAGTTCAATATGATTTTAGGACATGCAGTGGAGTTTGCTCTCATATTTATTTTGGAGGGAGAGTAAGGAAGTCAATTGGTTCAAAAGATTAAAAATATTGAAGTCAATGCCATTTAATTTCAATTTATAGAAGTTAGTGTTCCAAGTAGCAATTAAGTACATGGGATAAAGTTAAAAAGACATCTCTCCAGAATATCTCCAAGCTAGCACAAGCCCAATACATATGCATAGAGGAAGTCTCGCCCCCTTTACACTTGTTGCAACAGGGACTAATATCAGGATAAAACTGCGATAATTTAATTTTAGACATATGAGCCCTGTGTACAACATTGAACTGTGAAAGGCAGTGGCGAACACATAAGGAAGTTGAATTAACTGACTTGAGAATTGAATCCCAACCCTCGTCGGACAGAGGAAAATTTAAATCATGCTCCCGGGCAGTTTTAATTTTGTCAAAGGGGGCTCGGCTCAAAATCACTAACATATCTCGAATAGTAGAAACTTATAAAAAAATTAATAAAAAAAGAAGTTAACATTGATATTGAGACTAAAGAATCATACACATGAAATGGAATAATAATATCCATAAATTTAGTTTATACAGTAAGTTAGCAAGATATGATGAGGCCTCCTGCTTGGAATTTTATGTATTTAGCTGAGCCTTCCTAGAAACTGAGAAAAAATAATTACGACTAATTGAGAAGAAAAACTGTAAGTTAATATAGGAAGAAAATGTCATTTTAAAGCCATTTTTAAGATTGTGAAAATGATGTATAAAAAATGAGAAATACAATAAAAACATGAAGAGGTAAATATATCATTGAATACCGGCCTGATCAAAATGTCAGTAATGTTTCACAAAATGCAAGAAACTGCGAAGTTCCAAGGGGGCTAACAATTAGCAAAGGCTTATGGTAATAAAAGAGGTAATAAACTAATATGGATGGTGGGACAGAGCTACATCTCCACCAAAGGAGGTGTAAGGTGCTCCTCCTCTCCGCTAGCCCACAGGTCACCCTTGGGCAAGATGTAGCACCTGCTTAACCCCCAATCAGGGTCACAGGAAGCCATGGGAGCAGGCGGTGGATGGCGTATGAGCAGCTGATGCATATCACAAGTCCTGGTTATGCAACCACTGATGCCAGGCAGACAATCTCTGAAGAGTATTGATAATGGCTAGGAGTCATCTGTCTTGTAAAGACACTGCCCAGAAGAAGGTACTGCCAAACTACTTCGGTAGAAACAATTTGCAAAGAAAAATCATGCTCATAAGACCCTGATCACCTATGTTAATACGACATGGCACGTAATGATGATGATGCATCAGCTAATAAATCATCAGCACATGTAAATGATGTCACAGTGTTTAACTCTCTGGAGTTGAACAAGGACAACGGTATTGAGGAAGTGAGCAAACTTTCATAGTATTGAGGACATGTAGTCTAAAACTCAGCTTGCAGGTTAATAAATTTCTTGTAGTCTGGTTCTCCATGCAAGTTAACATACATATGATAATAACAGATGTTAAGAATATTTAGAATTGAAATGTTTGTATTCAGTCTTACATTACAAGGCTAAACACTTAGCCTGGGGTTTTGTTGATGCTGGGCTGCTGGAAGCTGACAAAGTGAATCACTTTCAGTGAGATTATTTCAGTTATTTAATCTTTGCAATGATACAGCTTACATCATCATCCAATAATGTCATACGGTATTGTGCAGAAGTCTTAGGCACATATATATAGCTAGGATGCCCAATACTTTTGCACAGTACTGTATTTGCTAATGAGTTTGTAAATCAGGCAGAAGTAAAAGATGTTGGGAATGGTGAGGTTGGTATACCACGGGAGGGGTGTGGGACACATGGCAGAATAGGAATGCCAGGGGCCGGGGGGAGGGGTTTGGCTTGGGTGCAAGGAAGGTAATTTGATTCCAAACAATTAGTTTATTGATCATTACAATATGTCTTTCTGGTGGTTCCCGCTCCCTCCCCTTTCCCTTCCCCGTTTCCCAACCATGATTCCCCTCTCCCTGTCCCCATCCCACTCTCAGTCCACAACACAGACCCATATCAGAATCAGGTTTATCAGCACTCACATATGTCATGAAATTTTCTTTTTTTTTGCTGCAGCAGTAGTACAGTGCAATGCATAAAATTACTACAGTACTGTTCAAACGTCTTAGGGACCCTAGCTGTGTAGATATGTAAACACGAGGAAATCTGCAGATGCTGGAAATCCAAACAACATACACAAAATGCTGGTGGAACACAGCAGGCCGGGCAGCATCTATAAGGAGAAGCACTGTCGACGTTTTGGGCCGAGACCCTTCGTCAGGTTGCGTAGATATGTAATTTGTTTGCACAGTACTGTATACATTTATTTAGCAATACAGCATGGTAACAGACCTTGCCAGTCTAGCAAGCCTGGTTGTCCATTTACACCCATGGCATTAATTAACTCACTAACCGTTACAGTTTTGGAATGTAGGGGGGAAACTGGAGCACCCAGAGGAAACCCCCGGAGTCATGTGGAGTACATACAAAATCCTAACAGACGTCAGCGGAATTGAACCTGGGCTAACCGCTACATGCCATACGTAACTGTGAAGATTGTTTTTTATGTTTATTAAACTATTTGGTCGGCCCGAAACGTCAACAGTGCTTCTTCCTATAGATGTTGTCTGGCCTGCTGCGTTCCACCAGCATTTTGAGTGGTTGCTATATTGGATGAGGTTTGGCTGCTGTGTTAGATCAGGCAGCCTACTTTTGAATCTCAGTGGAATCTTATATGGTAATCAACTGTAGAAATACTTCAAAGTTCATTTATTATCAGAATTAGTAAACTTTATACAACCTTGAGATTTGTCTCCTTACAGGCAGCCACAAAACTAAGAAATTCAACAGAACCCATTAAAAGAAAAGAAGATAATTGAAAACTAAATGAGAAGCGAAAAACAAATCATGCAAACTATAAAAGTTGTGTTGCCTTTATGGCATTTGTTTAGTTATATAATATTTTTGCTTTAGTAATTCGTTTGTTAGCATTTTTTAGTTAAAGTTAGGATTGTTTAAAGTAAATTCGTTGTCTGTGATATATCGCGGCATGCGATGACGTCACATCCGGTTTCGCCGCGTCTTGTGGGAAAATACCGGTTTGGAGAAACGGGAAGGAGGGGGCTCACATGTGCAAGATCAGCACAAGAAAAGTTGTCTTTCTACACACTAGAAACATAGTGAAGCAACGCCGTAGGTTCATGAGATAATCGATATGTTGAATTAAAATGTTAACGCTGATTCTGTTAAAAGTAATGACGGTTGATAAGGTTTATGTTTTCGTTAGTTAAAGAGTTGCGGATAGTTTGTGTTGAAGTGTATTTAAAGCAGTCAATGGCGTAGGTAGATTCTGACTGTATGCTGCATTTTAATGTAATGTAGTTGTTGTAGTTTACTTTTGCAAGTATTTATGATGTAAATGTGATATCAAGAAGGAAACAAATACTGTACAAATTTTGTATTGTTTTATCAACAGTTTTCACCATACGTTAATGTGGAAGAGTGAACAGTAAACGGTTAATCTTACTGTGATCCTGTTTTCATTGACTACGGTTTACCTCGGTGTTTAGTTCAGTGTTCTCTTACACCTGAGCGAGAACACTACAAAAGTAAGCAAATACCATTCAGAGCAGAAGTTCACAGAAGTAAGTCCACAGCCAGGCATCATTGCAGTTGATTTAGAAGCCAGTTTGTTGCAGGCCACAGCCTCAGTTTGCTGCAGAGACTAGCAAACTTTACAGAGCAACGAGCTGATCTGGCCGGTTGTTGCGTTCGGCTCTGACATCCTGACCTTTTCAACCTGGCATGGCGCTTAAACTGTTATTTAGTGAAAGCATTAGTTCCAAATCAAGCAAATCCGTTATCTTCTAAAGTGATCATGAAACTTCTATTTAGCATTTTGCTTTTAAATCATTTCAGGATCTAACTATTACTGACATTTGTTGCCCTCGTATAAATTTAATATTTTTGTAGAGAATTGCATGTAAATCAGATGATACCTCAAATGTTGGCATCCATCATTAAGGACCCCATTGCCCAGGACATGCCCTCTTCTTATTGCTACTCTCAGGGAAGAGGTACAAGAGCTTGAAGACACACACTCTATGTTTTAGCAATGGCCTCTTCCCTTCTGCCGTCAGATTTCTGAATTCGAGAGTAAACTACATCACTGTTTTTGTTTATCTCTGCTCTCTTTTTGCAATACTTATATAATTCTGTTTTATATTTATATGTTCTTATTGTAATTTAATTTTTTTCATTATTATTATGTATTACAATGTACTGCTGCCACAAAGACAAAAAATTTAATGACATACGTCAATGATATTAAACCTGATTCTGATTCTGAATATGGAGGCTAGTACCCTTGATGGAAATAAGTTTACAACTCTCTGAAGCTAAGTTTGGTCCCCTGCAGTAGTGCTTTGCCCATACCAGACAGTGATAAAACCAGTTAGAATGCTCTCCATCGAACATCTGTAGAAATATGCGAGTGTCGTTGGTGACATAACAAATTTTCTTAAACTCCTAATGAAATATAGCCATTGTTGTGACTTCTTTGCAGCTGTATTGACTCAGAATAGGTCCTCAGAAATGTGGACATCCAGGAACTTGAAATTGCTCACCCTTTGCACTCTTTCCACTTCTGATCCCTCCACGAGGACTGGTGTGCGTTCCCTTGATTTACACTTTCTGAAGTCCACAATCGATTCCTTGCTCTTACTGACGTGCTTGTAGTTTGACTTCTACACTCTGTCTAAAGGTGCAAGTAATTCTCCAAATAACTGGTCAAAAGACTATGAACCATACCATTCAGGAATGAAGGAATTTTGGGATTGCCACCAAACGGTAGCAATATGCCATCTATTTACAGACTGCAGCATGACTACACAAAGGTCACTGTTATCCAACCTCTCAGCTAACGATGGAATGAGAATAAAATCAAGGAATAAATGGAATTAATGTAAGAAAACAAAGAGAGGGTGTAGTTGTGAATTGAATTTATTTTAATTGACAGCAAAATATAATTCAATTAGAACAGAGCGGCTTAAGAAATTAAGGCAAGTACAGCTCCAGTGCTATAATTAAGTTTGCTGACATCACCAGTGTCATAGGCTGAATCAAAATGGTGATGAACCAGCATGTAGGAAGAAGATTGAAAATCTGGTTGAGTGGTACCACGACAACAACCTCTCACTCAATGTTAGCAAAACCAAAGAGCTGATTATTGATTACAGGAAGAGGAAACCAGGGATCTATTAGTCAATGACAGACAGACAGACATACTTTATTGATCCCGGGGAAAATTGGGTTTCGTTACAGTCGCATCAACCAAGAATAGGTAGAAATATAGCAATATAAAACCATAAATAATTAAATAATAATAAGTAAATTATGCCAAGTGGAAATTAGTCCAGGACCAGCCTATTGGCTCAGGATGTCTGACACTCTGAGGGAGGAGTTGTAAAGTTTGATGGCTACAGGCAGG
This sequence comes from Hemitrygon akajei, assembly GCF_048418815.1. NCBI lineage: Eukaryota > Metazoa > Chordata > Chondrichthyes > Myliobatiformes > Dasyatidae > Hemitrygon > Hemitrygon akajei. Next base: position 77,377,454 of record NC_133137.1, on the reverse strand, counting down.
AATGACTTCCTATGACGCTCAGTGTTGCATCTCGGTGGAATGAGTCTCTGGCTGAATGTACTCCAGTGCCTAACCAGTGCATTATGGAGTGGATGGGACTTGGACAGCATCCTCTTCTCAGACACCACTGTCAGAGAGTCCAGTTCCACCCCCACAACATCACTGGCCTTACGAATGAGTTTGTTGATTCTGTTGGTGTCTGCTACCCTCAGCCTGTTGCCCCAGCACACAACAGCAAACATGATAGCACTGGCCACCACAGACTCGTAGAACATCCTCAGCATCGTCCGGCAGATGTTAAAGGACTTCAGTCTCCTCAGGAAATAGAGACGGCTCTGACCCTTCTTGTAGACAGCCTCAGTGTTCTTTGACCAGTCCAGTTTATTGTCAATTCATATCCCCAGGTATTTGTAATCCTCCACCATATCCACACTGACCCCTTGGATGGAAACAGGGGTCACCGGTGCCTTAGCTCTCCTCAGGTCCATCACCAGCTCCTTAGTCTTTTTCACATTAAGCTGCAAATGATTCTGCTCACACCATGTGACAAAGTTTCCCACCGTAGCCCTGTACTCCGCCTCATCTCCCTTGCTGATGCATCCAACTATGGCAGAGTCATCAGAAAACTTCTGAAGATGGCAAGACTCTGTGCTGTAGTTGAAGTCCGAGGTGTAGATGGTGAAGAGAAAGGGAGACAGGACAGTCCCCTTTGGAGCCCCAGTGCTGCTGACCACTCTGTCTGACACACAGTGTTGCAAGCGCACGTACTGTGGTCTGCCAGTCAGGTAATCAATAATCAATGCTCATTGGGGGATCAGAGGTGGAGAGTGTCAGCAACTTTAAATTCCTTGGTGTCATTGTTTCAGAGCTTCTGTCCTAGGTCCAGCATGTAATTGTAATTGCAAAGGAGGCATGACAGCATCTCTATTTCTTAGAAATTTGTGAAGAACTGGTGTATCATCTAATACTTGGACGAATTTCTTTAGGTGTGCAGTGGAAAACGTGTTCACTGGCTGCATCACAACCTGGTTTGGAAACACCAATGCCCTTGAACAGAAAAGCCTTCAAAGAGTAATGGATACAGCCCAGTCCATCTCAGTTAAAGTCCTCCTCACCATTGAGCATATCTACAAGGAGTGTTGTTGCAAGAAAACAGCATCCATCATTGTGGACCCGGGTCACGCTCTCTTCTCGCTGCTGCCATCAGGATTAGGTTCCGTATGACTCCATTCTGGTAATTTCCCCACAACCATCAGGCTCTTGAACCAGAGGGGATAACTTGCCTTCACTTCACTCACCCAACACTGAATTGGTTCAACAAACTGTGGGCTCACTTTCAAGGACCCTACAACTCACGTTCTTGATATTTAATCCACATATGAGGCACTTGGCTTGGAAACAATGAAATGTGAAAGATAATGAGGAAGTGTGTCCAGTAATATTGCACAAAAAGCATTTTGATGGGCTGGATGCAGGGCAAGTATTTCTTCTAGCCAGGACAGGGGAAAGGGTTCTGGAAACATTGCCTCAAGGTTTAGAATACAACATTTGCTGAGAAGAGAGGAATTAACAGTTAGGATTCCAATGCATGAAATTAGACAAATTCACTGAGTTACAAGGGTCTAAGTTATTTTTTATTTAGACCCTTTATCATCCATATTGTGTGATCAAGAATAAGTGATGTCCTTCTGTTGAATTGACAAATGAGAGATGAGTGTGTTGACTTCTCTGATCCCACTGACCTTAAATGCAGCTGAAAATGATTGCACCCCAAGAGGATCATCAGAAAGGTAACCCAATACTTTATAATAACAAACACAAGAGATTCTGCAGATGCTGCAAATCCAGAGTAACATAAACAGGTCAGGAGTAACTCAGCAGGTCAGGATTTTCTGATTAATGTTCTTGGCCAAAACATTGACTCTTTATTCCTCTCCATAGATGCTGCCTGGCCTGCTGATTTCCTCTAGAATTTTGTGTGTGTTACTTTATAATCACTTTGGTTTAATATCTTGATATGTGGCCTGTAGGATACTGTTATATGAAAGATTAACATTTGCAGTTCCTATTTTAGCTCTGTTAACTCATTTATTTCAAGCAGACTGACAGGTATTGAAAGCTCCCATAGACATGCCAAGCATCAGTTGAATTTCTCCCAACTTCTACAGATACAGCATCTGTGGAAAAGTATGAAGGCAATTCACCACAGTGTGAAATCGTATGCATGCTCTTGGATCCATTTAAGTCTTTTTTTGTTAGAAAAAAAATACTAATCTTTTCCAAAAAAATCACTGCAAATGCAGAAAATCTAAAATAAAAATAGAAAATGTGAGGAATACTCAGTAAGACAGACACCATCTGTGGGGATGAAGTCACACTGGTCTTTTAATGGTCTTTTGTGGCAATTATAAAGTCAGTGATTTATTAGTCAAGTCTATTGTCAATTGAAACATAACTGCTGGTACAGTACACAGTAAAAACGAAACAACATTCCTCCAGGACCATGGTGCTACATGAAACAACACAAAACTACATTAGACTTCAGACCTGCACGGGACTACATAAAGTGCACAACACAGTGCAAGACAGTACAATAATTAATAAACAAGACAATATGCACAGTAAAGGGAAAATTACAATATAATTATAAATGATGTAAATGTAAATGTAAACAATGTTTTAGCAGGAATTGAGAAAACAATGAGCAAAAATTGCAAAGGGAGTGGAGTGGTGTTCAGTTGAGAGAGAGAGAGAGAGAGAGTGTGTGTGTGTCTACAGTGGCTGGGGCACCCCATGTTGGCTACCCCGCAGAGTGTTATACGGCCAGCTACATCATGGTCGATGCTCAGCTGGAGGGCCGAAGAAGCGCTATAAGGATCAGATGAAGAATGCTTTAAGGAATTGCAAGATCAGACCCGAGGACCTGGAGGAAGTTGCTGCTGACCGTAACACTTGGCAACAGCTGTGTAGGGATGGGGTTCATATTCTGGAGATGGAAAGAACAACCAGAAGACAGCAGAGGAGAACCAGGAGAAATGCAGCCATGGTTGCCATCACTACCACCACTACCACATATACATATCCCACCTGCAATAGAGCTTGTGGGTCCAGGATAGGACTGTATAGTCATCAAAGATCTCACCGTTAGAGTGGACATCGTCATCGGATTACGATGGACAACCGAAGAAGGAGAAGAAGTGTGTGTAGGTTGGTGTCAGACTAGACTCTGGGAATTGAGGAGTCTGATAGCTTGGGGGAAGAAACTGTTGCACAGTCTGGTCGTGAGAGCTTGAATGCTTCGGTACCTTTTGCCAGATGGCAGGAGAGAGAGGAGTTTGTGTGAGGGGTGCGTGGGGTCCTTCACAATGCTGTTAGCTTTGCAGATGCAGCATGTAGTGTAAATGTCTGCAATGGCGGGAAAACTTTCCACTGATTCTGCTTGAAATGTTGAATTTTTGTAGCATTTTATGTTCTAATTTCTAATGATTATTTTGTAAATTCATACTTTCTAAACTTTGGGAAGTTTCAGAAGGGCAAAAGTTTAAAGGGTCAATAAATATCTGATCCATATTTAGATAATTCAAGGTGACTTCCTAGATTACCTCAGTATTTCTCAACTCAGAATGATATCAGAACATTTTTAACAATTCAATAAAGAACAACAGAAAACCCTGCAAATACTCAGCAAGTTGAACAACATACATTATATAGCGAGAGAGATGGAGTTAATATTTTAATGGCCACGAGGCAGATGCCACTACCAACTAGTCTGAGTTAGACAGGAAACCATGAGTGCCAGGCTTGCGTGTCAAACACTTTATCTTTCTGCCTGTATTTTTTGCTGACCAATTCATGGAAAATCTACTTCTACCACATTTTAAATTTATAAAACTTCTGGATTAAAATCAGTGTGTTATATCAAGGTATTTCATAAATGAGGGCATCTAGTGACTAGATCTAGGGCAGGGGTGGCCAACCTTTTACATTCTATGTCTCAATTTTTTCATACACGAGTTCTATATTAACATATTTTTACAAGAATTGAATGGGGGTACAAGAGTTGTATGGTGCATCTGAACTCATAAGTGAAAAAATTGATGCATAGAATGTAAAAGGTTGGCCACCTCTGATCAAGGTTATCTAGTCAGGCCTGCACAGACAGATACCTCACAGTCTCCACCCAGCCAACAGGAATCACCTGCAACCTATTTAAACCTAGTTCTCATCCACAGTCCTTTGTTGACTCGTCGAACCAGCTAGCCTCAGCCATTTGCTCATAGCCTTCAATTAACTTGTTTCTTGTCATGTTCAAGTATCCATTCACTCTTGTTCTGTAGCCCCTTGTGGCTTGTTGTTTTGCAATTTATTTGCAAATTATCACTTCCTGTTGCTCTGCTTTTGGGGTCAAGCCTCCTCTACGTTTACTAACACAGATAACTCCTGCATTGTTCTGCAAATTGACTGAACTTGTGTCTGGAATTCTTATAACTGTTTTTCGAATGAAGCCGATCTGCTCTCTTATGTCAATAGTTATGTATCACAGGGAAGGACTTTCTTACTCCACAATATAAATCCCATCTGTTTCATATATAATCTAAAAATATACTGTACTATGCAAAAGTTTGAGGCATATAGATTCTTTCTTCCTGTGTTTGTGAAAGTGGGGTCTGTAGGTAGTGTTTACAACATGTGCCAGTAATAGTTTCTGAAGTAATTTAGGAGAGTGAAGAGAGAAATGTAGTTGTAATTGGGGATAGCAGAGTCAGGGAAGTAGACACATTTCTCTGTCACCGGGATCAAGAATCCAAAGGCCGCTTTGCCTACATGGAGACTGGGTTTGGGGCATATCATCTGACCTGCAGACGTATTTGGAGTGGGAGGGGAAAGATTCAGTTGTTGCATTCTATGTCTGTACCAAAGACATAGGCAAAACATGGAAACAGCTTCTACTGAGAGAATTTTTAAAAAAAAACTAGGGTCTAAATTTAAAAAGCAGAGCTAAAAAAATGGTTGTAACCTCTGGATTGCTACCTGAGCCATGCGCAAATTGTAACAAGGTCAATAAGATTAGGGAGTGAAATTTTAGTTTCCTGTTTAACCCACTTATATTCAAATGCAAATGAGTGCTTTGCTTCAGATAAGGAAGTGACACATAAGGGAGAGACTTTCCAATTGGGGCATAGTTGACACAAATATAAACATAGTGTTCAACCGAATAAAGTGTAGAGAATATTATTTAAGCCATGACTAAAGCAAGGCATTCAGCATTTTTATATTGGATTTCTATAATCTATTCCCTAAATTATTAAAGTGACTCTGAAAATCTGTAGGTTCCAGTCCTGGCATGATGACAAGAATAAGTTTGTCCTTTCTCACAAATGCTGACTCCGCTGTAATATCTGGGTTATGATAATCCCTTCAGTTATAAAGGATTCATACACGCAAAATGAGCACATCTCCTGCACCTAATGCAATAAACGCACAAGAACTCTGAAGACTGGCCACAACCATAAAACAGAAAAGCAGAAACAGGCCAGTTGGCCCTTTGAGTCTACTGCATCATTTCATCATCCATTTCCCTCTCAGCCCCAATCTTCTGCTTTCTCCCCATATCCCTTCATGCCCTGACTAATCAAGAGTCTATCAAACTTTGGCTTAAATATACCCAATGACTTGGCCTCCACAGCTGCCTATGTTAACAAATTCCACAGATTCACCATTCTCTGGCTAAAGAAATTCCTCCTCATCTTCCATTCTAATTGGATGTCCCTCTATTTTGTGTCCTCTGGTCTTAGACTCCCCAACCATAGGAAACATTCTCTCCTAATCTATTCTATTGAGGCCTTTCAACATCCGATAGGTTTCAGTGAGATCCCCCTCATTCTTCTGAATTCCAATGAGTACAGGCCCAGAGCCTGTAGGGAAATTAATTTAGTTAGTACTTTCCACTAACCTTGGCGGCGGGATTCTGAAAACCCAAAATATTGCCACGTCGTATCATTCTTTGTTCCTGAGACACCACACCATCCTCTCGACCAGTGTGTAAGTCAAATGATTTCTATGCTCGACTGCCTCAGTGTGTTAATGCTTTGAATCTATTCAGTCATTTTGTGTAATGAGTTTGTCAGAATGGTCCCCTGGGCTGGGAAAAAGGATTAAAAACTAGCTGGCTTTCCTACTTTTAACTGGAGTGCACTGGTGCCTGTTGGAAAGCTCTTACTAAGGGGAGCTCCAGATCAAGCTGAGATCTGATACCACTATGCTCTGCCAGCTCTGTTTGGGTTTGAGCATCAGTACAGCTGATTTGGAAAAGACCTGTTCAAGGTCAAGTTTAATTGTCATTCAACTGTACTTGATTACCCATGAACGCAGCCAAACAAAGCGGCATTATTCCAGGGCCAAGTGGCAAATCGCAGTACCTGTAGTCACATAAATCACAAGGCACCTGCAATCTGTCAGTGCCAATTGAAGACCTTCACAGTGTGAATGTAGCTGGGAAGGAGAACAAAACCAACAGCAAGGAGAAATAGAACCAGGAGTTGGCTATTTCATTGTCTGTAACACCATTCAATAAAATCATATTTTACCTATTGCCCATTACGCCACTGGCAATTAGGGCATCAGTGAAGGTCTTCCATCTCTGGTGGTATTCAAGGCTTCCTTCATCATGTCAGTAGCTTCGTCTCAGTTTTCAGGACTGTCAGTCATGCAAGTCCTAGTGGAGACTCAGGAATACTATCACACCCGGATGTAGAAGGATTCTTCATTGCTGTTTCCATATGAGTTTTGTTTTAGCAGTCAGGGTTGTTAGCCCTGAGCTGAACGCCTGAATCTGGAGGACCAGTGGACCATTCCTAGTCTGGCCTTTAGTCTTTGACCTGTTTGGCATGGGTGACCCTGCCAAGAGCCAAAGCATAAAGCCCTGACTCCAGCCAGCATAGTTTTCATGGTCATTGAGGGACACAAGCCTCCAAACCAGGACAAGGTTGTGGTCCTCTTGGATTATATTTATTCTTGGCTCCTCTTCCTTGCATTAATCCCCCAATTCCAATCGCTGTCAGTCTCGGCTTTGAACGTATTCATAACTAAGTCTCCCCCAGTTCTCTGGGAAAGAGAAAGCCAAAGATGTACGACCTTTAGAGGGAAGAAGTTTCTACAGATCTCTTCCCAAAATGGTTCACCCTTATTTTGAGACTGTGAAATCCCCATTCAGGGGAATCAGCAACCTATCAATCCCCTGAAGAATTTTGCAGGTTTTGTTGCAGGGAATATAACAAGTAGATAGAATATTGAATTCAGGCATTATTTGGTACCCAAGAGAGTGCACTAAGGCTCACTTTGAAGGTGGAGGAAAACCATTAAAGTTCAAAGTTCAACATACAACTATTATCAAATTATGCATAAATTACACAACCTGAGATTCATCTCCTTACGGGCAGCCACAACACAAAAAAACCCAAAAGAACTCATTAAAAAATACTGTCAAGCACCCAACCAATGTGCAGAGAGATATATAAAAAAAACATGCAAGCAATAAAACTAAGCAAATAGCATTCAGAACAAAAGTGAGTCCATAGACATGAAGCCTGGAGCAGCCGGAGCAGGCCCCAGCATCAGCCTCAGGTCAGTGCAGAGCCGAGTAACTGTGGAGCCCTCAGACACTAAACATCCATTTTGAAATGTTGATAGTTTCCATCATATACCTGCGTCTCAATATCACCAAGACCAAGGAGATGGTGGTGGACTTTAGGAGATCTAGGCCTCATATGGAGCCAGTGATCATTAATGGAGAATGTGTGGAGCAGGTTAAGACCTACAAGTATCTGGGAGTACAGTTAGACGAGAAGCTAGACTGGACTGCCAACACAGATGCCTTGTGCAGGAAGGCACAGAGTCGACTGTACTTCCTAAGAAGGTTGGCGTCATTCAATGTCTGTAGTGAGATGCTGAAGATGTTCTATAGGTCAGTTGTGGAGAGCGCCCTCTTCTTTGTGGTGGCGTGTTGGGGAGGAAGCATTAAGAAGAGGGACGCCTCACGTCTTAATAAGCTGGTAAGGAAGGCGGGCTCTGTCGTGGGCAAAGTACTGGAGAGTTTAACATCGGTAGCTGAGCGAAGGGCGCTGAGTAGGCTACGGTCAATTATGGATAACTCTGAACATCCTCTACATAGCACCATCCAGAGACAGAGAAGCAGTTTCAGCGACAGGTTACTATCGATGCAATGCTCCTCAGACAGGATGAAGAGGTCAATACTCCCCAATGCCATTAGGCTTTACAATTCTACCGCCAGGACTTAAGAACTTTTTAAAAGCTATTATTAATGCTTTTTGAGTTAGTGATTTAGATGCATATCATATTTTTTACTGAGTTAAGTATTGTATGTAATTAGTTTTGCTACAACAAGTGTATGGGACATTGGAAAAAAGTTGAATTTCCCCATGGGGATGAATAAAGTATCTATCTATCTATCTATCTATCTATCTATCTATCTATCTATCTATCTATCTATCTATCTATCTATCTATCTATCTATCTATCTATCTATCTATCTATCATATTCCTGTCATTGCATGTCTCTCCTGAAGCAAATCTGAATATAGGTTGAGGCAGGCACAGTAGTATAATTTTATAACTACTTAGATAGGTGCACAGAGAAATGAGGGTTGGTGGGACATAGGCTGAACACAGGAAACTGGGACCGGCTGGATGGGCACTGTGATTGTCAGGACCCATGAGTTCTCTATCTGTGCTTTATTGTTCTATGACTCCATAACTCAATTGGGTGATTAAATTTGAGGAGATAATGGCAACAGAGATAGAGATCAACACACACAAAATGCTGGAGGAACTCATCATGTCAGGCAGCATATAGGGAGGGAATAAACAGTCACCATTTCAGGCCAAGACCCTTCATTGGGGAACACCAATATCATTCTGGCAACGTGTTTGATGAGGTCACATATGGCAAGTTGGCTAATAAAATAAATACCAATGGAAAGAGCCCCATTGAGGCCTAGAATATAAAAGCAAGGATGTAATGTTGAGGCTTTATAAGGCACTGGTGAGGCATCACTTGGAGTATTGTGAGCAGTTTTGGGCCCCTTTTCTAAGAATGAATGTGCTGACATTGGAGAAGGTTTGAAGAAGGGTTCACAAAAATTATTCCGGGATTGTAAGGCTTATCATATGAGGAGTGTTTGATGCCTCTGGGCCCCAACTCAGTGGAATTCAGAAGAATCAGGGATGACCTCATTGGAACCTATTGAATGTTGAAAGACCTTGATAGAGTGGATGTGGCGAGGATGTTTCCTATGGTGGGGGAGTCTAAGACCAGAGGGCACAGCCTCAGAATAAAGGAGTGTCCTTGTAGAATGGAGATGAGGAGGAATTTCCTGAGCCAGAGAATGGTGAATCTGTGGAATTTGTTGCCACAGGCAGCCATGGAGGCAAGTTTTTGGGTATATTCAGGCTGAGCTTGATAGATAAAAATAAAAACACAAAATGCTGGCAGAACTCAGCAGGCCAGACAGCATCTATGGGAGGAGGTAGTGACAACGTTTCGGGCTGAAACCCTTCATCAGGAGTGAAGTAACATGGGATGGTCGAGGGGGGATAAGAAGTGGGGGGGGAGGGATAAAGTAGAGAGCTGGGAAGTGATAGGCTGGAGGGAAATGGGCTAGGGGGAAGGTGGAGAATTATGGGAAATAAAAGAGAAAGAAAGGTAGGGCTGGGGGGAGATTATAGTGAGGGGGGGAAAAAGAGAGAGAAAGAGAACCAGCCTAAAATAATAGATAGGGATGGGGGTAAGGGGGGGCAGGGGTATCAACGGAGGTCAGTGAGTTGGATGTTCATGCCGGCAGGTAGGATACTACCTAGGCGGGAGATAAGGTATTGCTCCATCGACCTGTGTGTGGCCTCATCTTGACGGTAGAGGAGGCCATGGACAGACATGTCGGAGTGGGAGTGTTCTGTGGAATTGAAGTGTGTGGCCACAGGGAGATCCCGCCACTGCTAGAGGACTGAGCGCCGGTGTTCGGCGAAACGGTCTCCCAGTCTGCGGCGGGTCTCCCCAATGTATAAATGGCCACAGCGGGAGCGCTCAGTCCTCCAGCAGTGGCAGGATCTCCCTGCGCCCACCCACTTCAATTCCACAGAACACTCCCACTCCGACATGTCTGTCGATGGCCTCCTCTACCGTCAAGATGAGGCCACACGCAGGTCGATGGAGCAATACCTTATCTCCTGCCTAGGTAGCCTCCTACCTGCCGGCATGAACATCCAACTCACTGACCTCCGTTGATACCCCTGCTTCCCCCTTACCCCCATCCCTATCTATTATTTTAGTCTGGTTCTCTTTCTCTCTCTTTTTCCCGCCCACTATAATCTCCCCCCAGCCCTAGCTTTCTTTCTCTTTTATTTCCCATAATTCTCCACCTTTCCCCTAGCCCATTTCCCTCCAGCCTATCTCTTCCCAGCTCTCTACTTTATCCCTCCCCCCACTTCTTATCCCCTCTCGACCATCCCATGTTACTTCACTCCTGATGAAGGGTTTCGGCCCGAAATGTCGTCACTACCTCCTCCCATAGATGCTGTCTGGCCTGCTGAGATCTGCCAGCATTTTGTGTTTTTATTTATTTCCAGCATCTGCAGATTCACTCGTGAGAGCTTGATAGATTCCTGCTTGATCAGGTATGAAGGGATGCGGGTAGAAGGCAGGAGATTGGGGCTGAGAGGGAAATGGACCAGCCATGATGAAATGGCAGAACAGACTCAATGGGCCAAATGGTCTATTTCTGCTGCTAAATCTTATGGTCTTATGAACTGTTGTATCTCTGGACAAACAATATTCTTTGAAGTGTTCCCAGCAGATGGGCAGATCGACTGCGGAGCCCTCAGCCTCAGAATTTCCCTGTACTTCATTCTTCTGCTTGAGTCTGTGGAATCTCACCACCATCCCAACCCTCAGCAGAAGTGTGAAGAGCATCTGATGGCAATGCATGCACCTTGATTGGAGATTGGGGCTTCCAATAGCCATTGCTGACCAATGTGATACCATAATAAGTTCTAATAAAATCAGCTGCAGGCAAAAAAATCATGGGAGGATATGTTGGAGAATTTGTCCAATCCTTTCTGGCCATGGGCATGCTGTCAAGGGACTAGAGGATGGCTACATTGTTTTAAGATGAAGGAATTAGCGGACTGATGAACTACAAGTAAGGTCATAACTGATGGCAAAATAATAGGAAATTATTGGAAATAGTCCTGATGTTGGTATAAATTAACATTCAGAGAGACATGAGGTAATCAAGAACAATCAGCCTGTGCTTGTAATAAGGAATCAAATCTATCTACATAATTAAAAAATCTTGTGTGTAAGTTGTGAGATGGATGTGGAAATGCTTCAGGGGTATAAACAGGTCAGATGAAAGGGTGAAGGTGTGACAATGGAAGATAACAAACAAAAAGTGTGATGATTGCTTTGGAAGGAATTGTTGTGTGAGGAGCAGCCTGCCTCTTTTGAATTTAGAAGAATGGGGGATAATCTCATTCAAATGTTCTTACAAAGCTTGACAGGGTAGAGTCATGAAGCATAAACAAGGACTAGGGAATACAGATCTACAGTCTGGGGGGGTCAACCATTCCTGACAGAGCTGAGGTGAAATATCTTCAGAAAGAAGTGAACGTTTGAACCTAGAACAGCTGAAGAATCTCAAGCTTTTCAAGGCAGCAATGGATAGTAGTAGTAGGTAGCCATCGATTCCAGGGGAGCATGGGTTTGCCCCTCTGGTGAAGAGTGTCCTCTCCAGGGCGCAAGCCTGGGCGGGAGGATTTGAAGAACCGGCTGTTGCCCATGCAGTGGGATCCCCCCGCTCCACATCACTGATGTAGTCCAAGGAAAGGGCAAGCGCTGATACAACTTGGCACCAGTGTTGTCACAGAGGTTACCAGAGTGAAGTTGTAAGCAACATCAAACTGCCTTAGGGATCCCAGCTCCGGATTTCTTCCTCGGGGTTTACTCCCGAAGCCTTTCCTTTGGGTGGGTATGGCTGCAAGACAGCGGAGGTTTAAAATCAGTTTTCCTTCTCCACAACAATGGATAGATTTGTAGATTTTAAGGAAGTCAAGGGATATGAGGTAGGTAACTCAAAGGTAATAGAAATACTGCGATTTGATTAAAAACTGGGTTCAAGGAACCAAATGTCCCACCTCTGCTTCTTTCCGTTTATTTTCCTAAAAAAGTTTCTGTGATCTTATTATTATTCATAAATGATCTGTGAATGTGATCTGATTGTGTGATATTGTCTCCATTGAATTTGTATGCAGATTTGATTTGTGCTGGAAGTGTATTTGTGAAACTGCTAAATTATTGCCTGTTAAACGATGCCTCGTGCCTCTGCACAAGCTATATTTTCTGTAGTGGTTGTTCTGTGTTGTTCCCATATTAGGTGTTCTTAAATTCAATTTAAAATATTATATATATATATATACACACACAGAAAAAAATCTTTTGTGTCAAGGTTAAAGCAGATCTATACAAAGTGATCTAAATTAATTACAATTATAAAATGCAAAATAATTGATTGCGCAAGTATTCAGCCCCTTTAATATGACACACCAAATCATCAGTGGTACAGCCAATTGGTTTTAGAAGTCACATAATTAGTTAAATGGAGATCACCGTGTGTGGTCAAGGTGTTTCAATTGATTGTAGTAAAAGTACGTCTGTATCTGGAAGGTTCAACTGCTGGTGAGTCAGTATCCTGGCAAAAACTACATCATGAGGACAAAAGAACACTCCAAGCAACTCCACGAAAACGTTATTGAAAAGCACAAGTCAGGAGATGGATACAAGAAAATTTCTGAGTCACTGAATATCCCTTGGAGCACAATTAATTCAATCATTAAGAAATGGAAAGAATATGGCACAGCTGTAAATCTGCCTACAGCAGGCTGTCCTCAGAACTGAGTGACCATGCAAGAAGGGGATTAGTGAGGGAGGCTACTAAGAGACCTATGGAAATTCTGGAAAAATTGCAAGCTTAAATGGCTGAGTTGCGAGAGACTGTGCATACGACAACTGCAGGTTAACATGGGGAAGGAGCACCCTACACCTCCTTTGGTAGAGTCGTAGCTCCTGGATCAGGGTCTCGTGAAGCCATGGGAGCAGGTGGTGGACGGTCGTATGAGCAACTAGTGCACATCACAAGTCCTGGTTATGCAACCACTGACGTCAGGCTGACAAACTCTAAGGGGTAGTAATGGATGGGGTCACTCACCTTGCAAAGACACTGCGCAGAAGGTAATGGCAAACCACTTATGTAGAAAAGTTTGCCAAGAACAATTATGGTCATGGAAAAACCATGATTACCCATGTCATATGAGACGGCACACAATGAATAAATGAATGAATGACATACACAACAGAAGGAAATTAATTCTCATTTGATGTGCTTGAACTGTCAGTGAAGCAACATATTACAGTGTCATTTTATTTATTTATTTACTTTGCTATACTGCATGGAGTAGGGTCTTCTGGCCCCCCCAAGCAACCGCACAATCCTGATTAACCCTAACCTAATCACAGGACGTTTACAATGAGCAATTAACCTACCCGGTAGGACTGTGGGAGGAAACAGGGCCATCTGGGGAAAAGATGGGTGGCATGATAGTGCAGCGGTTAGCACAATACTTTACAGTACCTGTGACCCTGGTTTAATTCCCACCACTGTCTGTAAGGAGTTTGTACGTTCTCCCCATGACCACATGGATTTCCTCCGGGTGCTCCGGTTTCCTCCCACAGTCCAAGGACAAACTGATTGGTAGGTTAATTGGTCATTGTAAATTGTCCCCGATGAGGCTCGGATCAAATTTGGGAATTGCTGGCTGGTGCAGCTGAAGGGCTGGAAAGGCCTATTCCACGCTGCACCTCAATAAATGAATAAAGATTTTCTCTTTAAATCCACATATTCCACGGGGAGGACCCAGAGAGACTCCTTACAGAATGGCACTGGAATTGAACGCTGAACTTCGGAATGCCCCGAGCTGTAATAGCATCATGCTGACTGTAGCACCCCAACAGGACGTGCAGCTGAAATAAGAGTTGTTATTGTCACTCGGTCACCAGTAGTTGATTTAAAAGCATGGATGAAGTAGATAGGTAAATAATTCACTCTTCACCGAAGTGTTTGTAAGCAGACGGCAGGATTAGGGTAAGGGCTCAAAGATGTAAAGAGAATTTGAGGAGGTATTATGTTTACACAGAGAGCAGCTAATATCTGGAATGTGCTGCATGAGGCAGAGATTTCCTTAACATTTTGTAAACATTTAGATGAGAAATTAGCACCACAACCTTGTGATAGACTTACATGTCTTGAAGGCCCAGAGAGCTATGATGGCTGCAGTCAGGGCCTTGAGCTTTGATTCTTGATAGGGTCACCCACACCAAACAGGGCAAAGAGTAGAGGCCAAACTAAGATTAGTCTATTGGTCCTTCAGATTCAGGGGTTCAGTTCAGGGCTAACAACCCTGATTGGTCAAAAAAAATTACGGATACAGCAACGGAGAATCCTATATCTGTGTGTGACGGTATTCCTGAGTCTCTACCCGGGATTAGCATGACAGACAGTAGTGAAAACTGAGAGGAAGCTACTGGCATGGTGAAGGAAGCCCTGAACTTTGCCAACACCAAGATCAAAACTGGCCAAGGATGGACAGAGTTGGAGGACCTTCATTACTGCCTTAAGAACTAGTGGCATAACAGGCAGTAACTAGGTGAAGACTTGAAAGGCTGAGGCAGAGAAAGTCATGGCTGACTGCTGTTAAAAGGTATCAGTATTGTACTTACTGACTGACACAGACAACTGAGATAAAAGATCTATATTTGTGCTGCATATCATTGATATCAATGTGGTCTTTCCAGATATGAGGAAGTATTATCTCACTTTCGATAGGTTAATCACATATTTTTCTGAAAACATTGCATCATCCTGTAAAATGTGAAAATCCGTATTTTTGTTTTATCGAAGGAACAGGTTGTTTTTATTTGAAAATGGATGAAAGGAGATGGATAAAGTTCAGATGCTTCTGAAATCCAGAATGTTGAAATCCATCGTGCTTGAGCCAACTTCTACGCTAATCCCTTTAAGTAATTTGAATCTTGTTTCCTGATTTCAACACTTGGTGTATTCCAACTTGTTGGGGTTCTTTTCCAAGGTAACACAAATTGCTGGCAGTCGTTTTTGAGGACATATCGAACATACTATGTCAGTTCACCTTGCCATGAGACTGTTCAGTGGGTCTCAAAAAAGTCATTTGGTGCAGCATTAAGTCCATGGAAGACTTCTGAGCAGCATTATGCAAATGTTAGGAAGAAATCAAAAATGGAATCAAATCAGGTCTCATATACCTGGCATATGTCATGAAATTTGTTGTTATGTGGCAGCAGTACATTGCAATACATAATAACAGAGGAAAAAATCTGTGAATGACATCTGTGAGTATATACTGTACTTCTTACTGTAATTCACAGTTTTTAAATATATGTGTGTGTTAAATTAAGTACCTAGTACAAAGACAAAAATGTCGTGAGCTGGTGTTCATGGATTCAATGTGCATTCAGAAATCTGATGGCAGAGCGGAGGACGCTGTTTCTGAATTGTTGAGTATGTACCTTCAGGCTCCTGTACTTCCTTCCTAATGGTATCCATGAGAAGAGGGCATGTCCTGGGAGATAGGAATCCTGACTGATGGATGCCGCATTCTTGAGGCCTCGATCCTTGAAGATGTCTTGGGTTCTGGGGTGGCTAGTACGATGGAGCGGACTGAGTTTACAACTTTCTGCAGCTTTTGTTCATCCTGCGCATTGCCCCATTCCACCCCACCCCCCATACCAGACGATGATGTAGCTTGTTACAATGCTCTCCATGGTACATCTGTAGAAATCTGCAAGGGTCTTTGGTCACATACCAAGTCTCCTCAAACTAAGGAAACATTCTCTTCACATCCACCATATCTAGGCCTTCCAACTGTGGGTGAATCTAGGTCTGAGTACACAGCCTCAGAATAGAAAGATGTCCCTTTAGAACAGAGATGAGGTGAATCTGTGGAATTCATTGCCAGAGTCAACTGTGGAGGCCAAGTCATTATACCTGTTTAAAGTGGAGGTTGATAGTTTCTTGATTAGTAAGGGCGTCAAAGTAGAAGGGAAGCGGATGGGGCTGAGAGGGATAATAAATCAGCGATGATGGAACTGCAGAGACTCAATGGGCCAAATGGCCTGATTCGGCTTCTGTGTCTTATGGTCCTACGGTCATGATATACAGACCAAGGTCATAAATGTCATGAAAATTTGCTTTCCGCGAGGAAATCTATTTATTTATTTATTTGTTTATTTAGAGATACTGCGCAGAACAGGCCATTTCGACCCTTCAAGACACGTAGCCCAGCAACCCCGATCTAACACTAGCCTAATCACAGGAAACTTACAATGACCAATTAACCTACTAAACAGTATGTCTTCGGTCAGTGTGAGGAAACTGGAACAGCCATGCATTCCACATGGAGAACATACAAACTCCTTACAAAAGATGCTGAAATTGAACTCTGACGCTCGGTGCTGTAATAGCATTGTGCTAGCTGCTATGATACCATGTTACCCCAGGGTATTGGCTAGCATTTACCATGAAAATCCAGACTACATTTGCATATTGTAGTCAAAAACATGAGAAGTCTGCAGATGCTGGAAATCCAGAGCAACACACACAAAATGCTGGAGGAAATCAGCAGGTCAGGCAGCATCTATGGAAATTAATAAACAGTCGATGTTTTGGACCAAGACCCTTCATCAGGACTGGAAAGGAAGGGGGAAGATGCCAGACTAAAAAGGTAGGGTGAGGGGAAAGAGGCTAGCTAGAAGGTAATAGGGAATTCAAACAACAACACACACAAAATGCTGGTGGAACACAGCAGGCCAGGCAGCATCTATAGGGAAAAGCGCTGTTGACGTTTTGGGCCGAGACCCTTCGTCAGGACTAACTGAAAGGAAAGATAGAAAGAGATTTGAAAGTAGTGGGGGGAGGGGAAATACAAAATGATAGGAGAAGACCGGAGGGGGTGGGATGAAGTTAAGAGCTGGAAAGGTGATTGGCGAAAGTGATACAGAGCTGGAGAAGGGAAAGGATCATGGGACGGGAGGCCTCGGGAGAAAGAAAGGAGGTGGGGGGGAGCACCAGAGGGAGATGTAGAACAGGCAGACAACTAAATATGTCAGGGATGGGGTAAGAAGGGGAGGAGGGGCATTAACGGAAGTTAGAGAAGTCAATGTTCATGCCATCAGGTTGGAGGCTACCCAGACAAAATATAAGGTGTTGTTCCTCCAACCTGAGTTTTGATTCATTTTGACAGTAGAGGAGGCCATGGATAGACATATCAGAATGGGAATGGGACGTGGAATTAAAATGTGTGGCCACTGGGAGATCCTGCTTTTTCTGGCGGACCGAGCGTAGGTGTTCAGCGAAACGGTCTCCCAGTCTGCGTCGGGTCTCACCAATATATAAAAGGCCACACCAGGAGCACCGGTAATAGGTGAAGCCAGGTGAGTGGGAAAGGTAAAGGGCTGGAGAGGAAGGAACCTGATAGGAGAGGAGAGTGAACCACAGGAGAAAGGGAAGGAGGAATGCACTTGGGGGGAGATGATAGGCAGGTGAAGGGAGGTAAAAAGCCAAAACGGGGAATAGAAGAAGAAGGGAATGGGAGGGAAAAAATTACCAGAAGGACAAATTGCTTCTCATGCCATCTGGTTAGAGGCCACCAAGATGGAATGTAAGGTCCTGAAGAAGAAAAAAACATCGACTGTTTATTCATTTCCATAGATGCTGTCTGACTTGCTGAGTTCATCCAGCATTTTGTCTGTTATACATTGTAGTAAAATACAGTTTTGATTTTATTAAATGTCTTTTGAGATACCTAACTTTGAATAGCTAGCTTGGATTCAGTCTTCTTTTTTAAAGGGCTTCTATTGGGTTTCTTTGTTTGCTAGCTGCCTGTAAGAAAACAAATCTCAAGGTTATATAAAGAACTCATACTCTAATAATAAATGTACTTTGAACTTTGAACTGAATGCCTCCCATTTAATGTGATAGAGTGTACTGCTGCTGCAAAGACAACAAAATTCACATGTTGCATGGCTCCAAAGGGCGCTATACGAGGTCATTCTTACCCTTGGCCATTAGGCTCTTCAATGAGTCAACCTATTGCCGGGGAAGTGATGACCCTCTCCTAACAGACTGTTTGAGGTAACTTATTTTTTGTTGTTTCTTACTCCTAATATTTGCACGTCTGTGCAGTTGTAATGCTACTGTGACACTGTAATTAATAAAGCATCTATTTCTCTGTGTCAGTGACAGTAAACCTGATTCGGATCCTCCTTGAGAAGACAGGGCCATGAGTTTGTCACTTCTGCGAATATTTTATCGGAAAGATTCATCTGCAGTTGGAAGATTGTTGAGGACGCAATCAAGTAGTTTCTATATCATTAGGATAAAGAGTCAAAAACTCAGGTCATACTCACAAAGCTAGCAAATTAAGAATGAAATAAGGGCCATGGAGGGCTGTGGACCTGTTGGGTGCAGTCTGTCATTGATTCTATTATGGTTATTATTCTATTCTGGATTTATTGAGTATGGCCACAAGAAAATGAATCTCTAGGTTGTGTATGGTGATAATAAATTTACTTTGAATTTTGAGTTAAGGAGAAGTGAAAGTATGAGATCAGTATCAGTCAGTATCATTTTGAATGTAGGTCAGCTTTAAGTGACTAGATACCTGCCTGTATCCTGCTTCTGCTTTGTGTAATCTTATGTGATTTTGTGTTGTTTCTCTGACCACAAGACATAAGGTCAGTGTGGCATTTATGGCCTAAAAGTTCAGGTCAACTTGCTATCACTTTCAGTTGTTCTGCTTGCAATATCCACAAGATACTTGTCAATGTGTACATAGTGTATCTAACAGCTGGATCAGACAGGAAGATTTTATACAACATCATTCGCCAAGGTAAATCTGTGCAGAAGTCTTAGGTATATATACATAAAATATATAATTTTATGCATTGCACTGTACTTCTGCCACACAAAAAAAACAAATTTCATGACATCTATGAGTGATGATAAACCTGATTCTGATGTGGATCTGCATTGTGGACTGAACAGGGAGGGAACAGGGAGAGGGGAATCTTTGTTGGGAAAAGTGGAAGGGAGAGGGCAGGGAGCGGGAAGCACCAGAGAGACATTCTGTAATGATTTAATAAACCAATTGTTTGGAATCAAACAATCTTGCCCTGGTGTCTCAGGGTGAGTCTGTCTGCACCTGTAACCACCCGCCCCCCCCCCCCCACAGCTGGCACTCCTGCTCTGCCACCTGTCCCACACCCCTCCCACGTCGCTCTACCCTTATCAGTCCCAACATCCTTTGCTCCTGCCAGATTTACAAAGTCACTCTCAGCTCCACGCTGACAAATATAGTACTATGTAAATGTTTTAGGCACACTCGCTATATATATATGTGCCTGAGACTTTTTGCACAGTACTGAATTTCCCTCAACAGTAATGAATAAATTCAGATTAATCTAAAAACATATGCTAATTAAAAAAATAATCCACAGAAAGAAAAGTAATTCAACATTGTGCAAAGTAATAGAAAATAATCAAAAGAAACATTTGGAATTACAAATGCAGTTGAACATCATAGCTTGTTTTGAAAGTGCTAGTTAAGCTAAGCAGCAGCAAAATAAATTTCCTTTCAATGTTCTTGAAAGTTCTTTATCAAGTTATAGAGGTAAGGATGAAATAATTTAAGTTTCAAAATTGAGAGAAAATTTATGATTATCAAAATTCACACTTTAAAACAAAGTAAGATCTAAACATCTTGGTAAAGCATCTGTCACCGAAGAAAGTGTTCCAGCTTTATTTGAGGCAGGTAGGTCAAGGCTTTAACAACTGAGGTTTGAGCAATTGTGCATTGACCCACATAGAACCTATTGCGAAAGAAGAGAAAGTTCCATTGTAGGAGAAGCCCGCAGGAGCCAGTGAGTTATTTGTTTCCCTGTTGCTATTGTTTCATAATTAAACTGCCTGAAGCATGCATACATTATTTCATAGAACTCTATGACCTCACAAAGTACTACCATAAAGTTATAACATGGAAATTCTATAATTATTTGCTGTCTATTTACAGAGGTATATGATTTCCCTTTGGGGTGTATAGGGTGTACAGGGAAGGATAGAACTTGGGTAAAGGGACTTGTCATGTCTATTCCGGAGCAGCTCATTCACCTCTCGTCCCCACTGGACACTCTGCTCTCAGCCGTGGCTCCAAATAGCTGTCTGGCTAAACCAGGTGAGGGTCTCCAGTTGGCCTCATACCCTGGTGACATAGGGACATACCTGTCCTAGCATGTGAAGTCAACTCTGGTGGACTGGGTGGATGAGATCTACAGTGAGATCCAGTGACAGGAAGGTGGTATTGCAACGCTTTGTGGAGAGCAAAGAGCATGACAAGGCAGAGATGACATCATGGTCAACCAAGGAAGACTCCAGTTTGTGACGCTTGTTTGTACCATTTGACTTGGACTTCTAAGGTTGAGAAAATGGAACTGCTGCAGTGCAATGTCTTTTCCACTTTAAAAACTCTCCCGCACGGGTCACCTATCATAGTTGGACATGGCACTCAACCAACGTGATTCCTTAACATGTTAGATGTAAATAGCATTCTCTGAGGTGGATCTAAAATATCCAATAGAATTTTAACCTCAAAATCATGGAAATTCAATGAGGTAATAAAGTAGAAATTTATACTTAGTCTGTAAGGACACTCCTGAAGTTCAGTCAGTTTGAAGTTAGAAGTATATGCTGACTAGATACACAGAAGTGATTCTGAGAACACAAGAAAGCCTGCAGATGCCCTTGTAAATTGGGGGACTGATTTGTGGAGCAAGTCCACTCCATCTGCCAAAAGCAGAACTTCCCATTTTTATTCTGATTCCCTTTCCCATTCTGACAAGTTGGTCTATGACCTCCTCTTGTGCCAAGATGTGGCCACCCACAGTGTGAGGAGCAGCACCTTATATTCCATCTGGGTAAGCCTCCAATCTGATGGCATGAATATCGATTTCTCCTTCCAGTAAAAAAAAATCCCTCTCGCTCCCCTCTTCTTTTATTCTCCACACTGGCCCCATATCTCTTCTCACCTGCCTAACGCCTCCCACTGCATCTCCACCTCCTTCCCTTTCTCCAATGATCCACTCTCTTCTCCTATCAGATTCCTTCCTCACCAGCCCTTTACCTTTCCTACTCACCTGGCTTCACCTATCATCTTCTAGCTATCCTCCTTCCCCTCCCACCACCTTCTTATTCTGAAATTTTCCCCCTTCCTTTTCAGTCCTGAAGAAGGATCTCAGCCCAAAACATTGACTTTTGAAGTGGCCACTGAGTGTATGTTCATGGTCTTCTGCTGCTGTAGCCCATCCTCTTCCAGGTATCAGAGATGCTCTTCTGCACACCACTGTTGTAACATAGAACACAGAACATAGAATAGTACAGCACATTACAGTCCCTTCGGCCCACAATGTTGTGCCGACCCTCAAACCCTGCCTCCCATATAACCCCCCATCTTAAATTCCTCCATGTACTTGTCTAGTAGTCTCTTAAACTTCATTAGTGTATCTGCTTCCACCACTGACTCAGGCAGTGCATTCCACGCACCATCCACTCTCTGAGTGAAAAGCCTTCCTCTAATATCCCCCTTGAACTTCCCTCCCCTTACCTTAAAGCCATGTCCTCTTGTACTGAGCAGTGGTGCCCTGGGGAAGAGGCGCTGGCTGTCCACTCTGTCTATTCCTCTTAATATCTTGTACACCTCTATCATGTCTCCTCTCATCCTCCTTTTCTCCAAAGAGTAAAGCCTTAGCTCCCTTAATCTCTGATCATAATGCATGCTCTCTAAACCAGGCAGCATCCTGGTAAATTTCCTCTGTACCCTTTCCAATGCTTCCACATCTTTCCTATAGTGAGGCGACCAGAACTGGACACAGTACTCCAAGTGTGGCCTAACATGAGGTTATTTGAGTGACTGTCACATTCCTGTCAGCTTGAATCAGTCTGGCCATTCTCCTCTGACCTCCCTTATTAACAAGATGTTTTAGCCCAGAGAACTGCTGCTCACTGGAATTTTTTTTGTTTTCTGCACCATTCTCTGTAAGCTCTAGAGATTGGTGTGCATGAAAATCCCAGGAGATCAACAGCATCTGAGATACGCAAACCATTCAGTCTGGCACCAACAATCATTCCACAGTCAAAGTCACTTAGATCACATTTCATCCCCATTATGATGCTTGGTCTGAACAACTGAACCTCTTGACCATGTCTGCATGCTTTTATGCATTGAGTTGATGCCACAAGATTGGCTGATTAGAATCAGAATTAGTTTTAATATCACTAGCATATCTCACGAAACACTGAGGTGGTGTTCATGGATTCATTGTCCATTCAGATATCTGATGACAGAGAGAGAAGCTGTTCCTGAAATGTTGAGTCTGTGTTTTTAGGCTCCTGTACCTCTTGCTTGATGGTAGCAATCAGAAGAGGGCATGTTCTGGGTGATGGGGAGGCTCCTTAATGATGGATGCTTGTTGAGGCGTTGCCTTTTGGTATCCTTGATGTTGGGGAGGCTGGTGTCCACAATGGAGCTGGCAGAGTTTACAACCTTCTTCAGCTTTTTTCTGATCTTGTGCAGTGGCCCCTCCCTGCCAGACGATGATGCAACCAGTTAGAATGCTCTCCACGGTATATCAGCAGAAATTTGTGAGTGGCTTTGGTAACATACTAAATGTTCACAAACTCCCAATGAAATATAGTCACTGTTAGTGCTTTCTTTGTTTTGCATCAATATTTTGAGCCCAGGATAGATCCTTAGAGGTGTTGACACACAGGACCGTGTAAAGTGGCCACTTCGTGTATCCCGCCACACCCTGTTTGTTCACACGCCTGCCTGAATCCTTGCAAGTGGAGTGAGTGCCACACCTGCCCCTACACCTCCTCCCTCACTACCATTCAGGGTCCCAAACAGGCTTTCCAGGTGACGCACCACTTCACCTGCTGGGATCATCGGTATCCAGTACTCCCGATGTGGCCTCCTGTACATCGCTGAGACCGGATGTAGATTGGGAGACCGCTTTGCCGAGCATCTGCTAGAAAAAGTGGTATCTCCTGGTGGCCACTCACTTCAATTCTACTTCCCATTCCCGTTCCGACATGTCAGTCCAAGGCCTCCCCCACTGCCGTGATGAGGCCATACTCAGGTTGGAGGAGCAGCACCTCACATTCCGTCTGGGTAGCCTCCAACCTGATGGAATAAACATCAATTTCTTGAACATCTGGTAATTGCCCCCCTCTTCACCATTCCTCATCCCCATTTCCCTCTCTCACCTTAACTCCTAACCTGCCCGTTGTTTCCCCCGGTGCTCCTCTCCCTTGCCTTTCTTCCATAGTTTTCTATCCTCTCCTAGCTGATTCCTCTTTCTCCAGCCCTTTATCTCTTTCACCAGTCAACTTCCCGGCTCTTTATTTTACCCCTACCCCGCCTCCCGGTTTCACCTGTCCCCTGTATTTCTTCTCCCCTCACTCCCACCTTCTTGCTCTGACTTCTCATCTTTATCTTCCCAGTCCTGACCAAGGGTCTTGGCCCAAAATGTCGACTGTTTACACTTCTCCATAGATGCTGCCTGGCCTGTCGAGTTCCTGTGTGAGTTGTTTCGTTGTTCTTTGTGCTCGGGTTGAACACCCCAGTTGTGCAGTCTTTCAATGATTCTGTTCTGGTTCAACAGAATCAGGTTTATTATCACCGGCATGTGATGTGAAATTTGTTAACTCAGCAGCAGCAGCTCAATGCAATACTAATATAGAAGAAAAAAAATAATAAATAAGTCAATTACAGTATACATACATTGTATAGATTTTTAAAAACATGCAAAAAACAGAAATACTGTATATTAAAAAAAGTGAGATAGTGTCCAAGGGTTTAATGTCCATTTAGGAATCGGATGGCAGAGGGGAAGAAGCTGTTCCTGAATCGCTGAGTGTGTGCCTTCAGGCTTCTGTACCTCCTACCTGATAGTAACAGTGAGAAAAGGGCATGCCCTGGGTGCTGGAGGTCCTTAATAATGAACACTGTCTTTCTGAGAAATTGCTCTCTGAAGATGTCCTGGGTATTTTGTAGGCTAGAATCCAAGATGGAGCTGACTAGATTTACAACCCTCTGCAGCTTCTTTTGGTCCTGTGCAGTAGCCCCTCCATACCAGACAGTGATGCAGCCTGTCAGAATGCTCTCCACAGTACATCTATAGAAGTTTTTAAGTGTATTTGTTGACATGCCAGATTTCTTCAAACTCCTAATAAAGTATACATCAACATTTTGGGACTAGCTAAGATCCTTCGAGATCTTGACACCCAGGAACTTGAAACTGCTCACTCTCTCTACTTCTGATCCCTCTATGAGGATTGGTAGGTGTTCCTTCGTGTTACCCTTCCTGAAGTCTACAATCTGCTCTTTGGTCTTACTGACGTTGAGTGCTAGATTGTTGCTGCAGCACCACTCCACTAGTTGGCATATCTCACTCTTGTATGCCCTCTCGTCACCACCTGAGATTCTACCAACAATGGTTGTATCATCAGCAAATTTATAGATGGTATTTGAGCTATGTTTAGCCACACAGTCATGTACATACAGAGAGTAGAGCAGTGGGCTAAGCACACAGCTCTGAGGTGTGCCAGTGTTGATTGTCTGTGAGGAAGATATGTTATCACCAATCCACACAGATTGTGGTCTTCCAGTTAGGCACTGCCTAACTGGTTAAATCAACAGTGTATTGATTTATTGAGCGTGCACACAAGGAAAAGATTCTCTGGGTTACATATGGTGACATCTATGTACTTTGATAACAAATTTACTTTGCACTTTGAACTTAATCCCATTCCACCACTTACAAACTGTATTTTTCCGACATATGCCCAACAACTCCATTCTGAATCTCCTACTGCTCATTTACGTGAGATGTAAATTCGATTATAGCTGATCCCTGTGTTATGGGAGAGGGGTTAGTTAAAGTGGATGCATTCCTAGAAAGTGGTCCATAACATGGGTGGAGGAGGCATGGGCGCAGACACACCCAGCCCTGAGATACCAGACAAGGTTGTTTGATTCCAATTGGTTTATTGATCATTACAGAAAGTCTCTCAGGTGCTTCCCACTTCCTGACTTCTCCTTTCCCCTTTTCCTAACCAATGTTGCCTTCTTCCTGCCCCCTTCCCACTCTTGGTCAACAATAGTGACCCATATCAGAATCAAGTTTATCATCACTCGCATATGTCATGAAATTTGTTTTTTTTTGTGGCAGCAGCACAACGCAATTCATAAAATTATTGCAGTACCATGCAAGTGTCTTAGGCCTAGTTATATACACTGTATGTGTCTAAGACTTTTGCATAGTCTTGTATGTCAAGGAACATATGAACAACAGCACTAACTGCATCTCCATTATGCTGCCTAGAAGTTAAATTTGAAGAACATGATCACCTATGAGGTCATTAAATGTTTTATCACTCTGGTCCCATGTATTCAGAAATGGCCAGTTTTCACTGTTCAGTTTGGTCAGAGGTCTCCCTGTCCCTGCAGGTAGATCATACTTCTCTCCTGCACAGCTTCAACTGTGAGTTCCAGTCATTAGCCTCATTATGTGCCATGTTGTATGACATGGGCATCATGATCTTTCCATGACCGTGATTGATCTTGGCAAATTTTTCTACAGAAGTGGCTGGCCTTTGCCATCTGCTGGGCTGTGTGTTTACACGATAGGTGACCCCATGCATTATCAATACTCTTCAGAGATTGTCTGCCTGATGTCAGTGGTCGCATAACCAGGACTTGTGATCCGTACCAGCTACTCATACAACCGTCCACCACCTGCTCCCATGGCTTCATGTGTCCCTGATCGGGGGGCTAAGCAGTGGATACACCTTGCCCAAGGGTGACCTGCAGGATAGTGGAGGGAAGGAGTGCCTTACACCTCCTTTGGTAGAGGCATATCTGCACTGCACAACCCTTTCCACTGTGAGCTCCAATACATTGTTTAAAATCTGCAGTCTTCTCTCCCTTGCATTGTACTTATCTTCAATACCTCCCAGACTACCTATCAGCACTTGCTGCAGCCACGAGGAGGTAAAGCAGGCTAGTTTTAAGTATTTTTTAGTTTATGTCTTGAGCCTTGTGGGCCTCTCCGGCTTGCGAATAACGTTGATCTTCTAGGTTTCTTGAGCACTTAGATTTACTCATCGTTACCTTAATTAGAGCCGTTAAGCCCTTGTGCTTTTGGTTTAATCTTGTCGAGTTAATTCTGACTGGCACGGGTTTTCTGCTTTCCATGATTATTTCAAGTGGTCTTTGGTTAGCTCTTTAGTGGAGTCCTTCTGTGTTACAGAGAATGATTTGTCTTGTGGTGTCACTCAGTCGTGTTCTGTTGGTATTCCTATGCCTAACTTCTTGGTCCATCGCTTCATGAGTACTCTGCCAGTCCTCACTCCTGAGTCGAGTCGGGAGCCTGCGGAGTGTGCTCCTCGGTTGAGCCAGTCCCAATGACCAACGAGACGGAGAGAGTCTGTTGGTCCCCCGCACTTCGGTCCAGTCCTGCGAACGCACACTGTGACAGTATAAAATGGAAAATACTGGCGGCACTCAACAGCCAGGGAGCAGCTGTGGTAAGTGCAACCGTTGAAGTTTCAAGTCCAAGACCCTTCATAGTTCAGATGAAAAGTCCTGAAGCTGAAGCATGCAATCTGGTGTCTATTTCCGCAAATGCTGCCTCACCCAATGAGTACTTCCAGCATTTTGTCTTCTTTTTCAGATCTTTAGCACCTGCATTTTATTTTCATTACTTTAAGTGGGCATGGTAGTGTAGTGGTTAGCACAATGTTTTACAGTACCTGTGCCTGGGTTCAATTCCCACCACTGCCTGTAGGGAGTTTGTACATTCTCCCTGTGAATAGATGGGTTTCCTCTAGGTGCTCCAGTTTCCTCCCACAGACGTACTGGTTGATAGGTATGTGCTGCCTTTAGGGCAGTTATTTAGTTTATAATATTTTCGCTTAGTAATTTGTTAGCATTTTTTAGTTAAAGTTAAGATTGTTTAAGTCAATTTATTTGTCTGTAATATATCGCGGCTGCGATGACGTCACATCCGGGTTCGCCGCGTCTTGTGGGAAAATACTGGTTTGGGATAAACGCAAGGGTGGGGGTCGCTCACATGTGGTGCCACAGCGCTGGTTAAGTTTTCTCTACGCACCAAAAACACAGTGAAAGCAACGCTGTAAGTCATTAGATAATCGATATGTTGAGTTAAAATGTTAACGCCGATTCTATTAAAAGTAACGACGGTCGATAAGGTTTATGTTTTCGTTAGTTAAAGAGTCGGGATAGTTTGTGTTGAAGTGTATTTAAAGCAGTCAACGGAGCAGGTAGATTCCAACTGTATGCTGCACTTTAATGTAATGTAGTTATTGTAGTTTTACCTTTGCAAGTATTCACGATGTAAATGTGATATTTAGAAGGAAACAAACACTATACCAATCTTGTATTGTTTTATCAACAGCTTTCACCATACGTTAATGTGAAGAGTGAACAGTAAATGGTTAATCTTACTGCGACCTTGTTTTCATTGACTCTGGTTTACCTCGACGTTTAATTCGGGTCCGTTACACCCGAGCGAGAACGTTACAAGGTAGTTTAGTCATTGTAGGTTGTCTTGGGATTAGGGGAGGAGTAAATGGGGGGGTTGTTGGACAGTGTAGCTCAAAAGGCCAGAGGGCTGATCTCCTCAAAAACTAAATAGTGAAAAGATTGATAAAGAGAACAAAGTTAGAGTATGAGAATAAACTCACAAGGAACAGAAAAGCAGACGTAAAAGCTTCTGCAAATATGAAATAAATTGCCCCACGGTTAGGCTCGGGTTAAATCGGGGGGATTGCTAGGTGACGCAGCTCGAATGTCCAGAAGGGCCAACTCCGCACTATACCTCAATAAATCAATAAATAAGTGGTGATAACTACAAATGGTATTGAGTTCCAGCTGCCACAAGGATCCAGTGGTTAGTTCTGGCTGCTTGCAATCACAGTGAAAGTAAGCAGAAAGGAAGATAATACCATGTCTGCACTGGTAGCAATTGACATGGATTAATCACATGTCACAATTCCAGCGCCTTTTCTCAAGAGCTGCTGACTTGAGTTCCTGCCGATGTTCAGAAACAACATTTATCTGCTTGTCTGCACAGCAGGGCATAGAGCATGAAGAGCTGGGCAGTTTTCTGAGTGAACTAGCCAATATTTAGGCTCCAGTGAGCCACACAAAATGGATTATTAATGGTTATTAATAGTTTTTAGACTTTGCTGTATGGAAACTATCGTGTCTTCCTTAATAAAAAAAAACTAATATGTTTCAGAAATACTGCTTGGCTTTGAAACATTTTGATGGCCCAAGAACCTGAGAAGTGTTTTATAAATGCGACTCTTTTCTTTACATTTTGGAATCATGTGAAACCTAAAATTGGAAACTTTAAGCTTTAACAAATGCTTCATCATAGTACAAGACACACAAAATGCTGGAGGAACTCAGCAAGTCAGGTAGTCTATGGGGGGGAATAAAGAGTTGATGATTCAGAATGAGCCACTTCATCAGGACTGGGTCTCAGCCTGAGATGTCAACCGTTTATACCCTATGATAGATGCTGTCTGACCTGCTGAGTCCCTCAAACATTTTGTGTGTGTTTCTCAGGATTTCCAGCATCAGCAGACTTTCTCATGTTTATTAATAAATCACAGTAGAGCATTACATTTGCATACAAACAGAACAGTACAGCACATGAACATGACACTTCGGACCACAGTGTTGTGCTGAGTCAACTAAAAAGTAAATCAAAACAGCCCAAAAAATGAATCCCTCCTACCTACATCATGTCTACATACTTCCATCTTCCTCACATCCATGTGCCTATCTAAACGTCTCTTAAAAGCCTCTAATGCATTTTCCTCTACCACCATACCAAGCAGCACATTCCAGGCATCCACCACTCACTGAATAAAAAAACTTAACCCCTCACATCCCCCTTGAACCTACCCCCTTTCACTTTCAATGCATGCCCTCGAAGATTAGACATTTCCACCCTGTGAAAAAATACTCCCCGTCTCCTCTATTTATGCCTCTCATAGTCTTAAAACCTTGTATCAGTTCTTCCCTCAGCCTCCACATCTCCTGAGAAAACAGCCCAAGTTGATAGTACATGCTCTCTGAAGCAGGAAGATCCTGATAAACCTCTTCTGCACCTTCTCCAAAGCCTCAACGTCCTTCCTATCACGGGGTCAACCGGGACTGTATGTAACACTCCAGATGTGGCCTAACCAGATTTTTATAAAGTTGCAACATAACCTCTTGACTTTTGAACTCAATGCCTCCACTAATAAAATACATGTATGTCTTACTTTTGATATCTATTTCAGAATGCTCCAAGCAAACTATAGAAAGTGAAGTACTTTCTTTGAAAAATAATCTTTATTGTTATGTAGGAACATAACTGTTCATAACTTAATGGGTGGGTTATGAAAATTGGACAGGGTTAGTAAATTTGTAGATGAGGTGAAGATTGATGTGACTAGCACAAAAGACTGGTAAAGAGTCCAATAGGAACAGAATAGCACAGAATGGAACCTTTCTGTCATTGCTCAAGACAATGAGATTGTGGTGCCACTCCAGTCCATGCAAAACAGATATTTACAATGCATGTGGTACGGCTTAATTTAAAATACCAATTCATATTGACATGCAGCAAGTGACTTTGTTAGCCTATAACATTCAAAGGCTCTTGGGAAGCTGGGGTGTAGCAATATTCAGCTGCATGACAGCCCTCAGGAAGAAGCTGATTTTCAGTCTTGGCTAAGATGTTTCTGCATCTCCTACCAGATGGCAGGAGATTGAACAGACAGTGTCCGGGTTGGGATGGGACTTAATGATGTTACGAGCACCCCATAGGCATTGAGAGTTGTAAATATGGGTTGGGAAATGACCCGTGGAATTTAACCTTGCAAAATATGAAATTTTACACTTTGGAAAATCAAATGTGAAGGGACAGTATATTGTTAACGGGAAGGCCCTTGACAATGTTGATGCACGAAGCGATCTTGGAGTCCAAGACCATAGCCACCTGTAAGTGGATACATAGGCTGATGGGGTAGTAAACAAAGCATATAGCGTCCTTGCCTTTTTCAGTTGAGAAATTGAGTTCAGTTGCAATTTTATAAATCTCTTCGGTCGGATCTGGAGTATTGCATTGAGATCTGCTCACCCCCTTGTACAGGCTTGAAGAGGCTGCAGAAGAGATTTACAGATCCTGCTCTCTCCTCGCTGCTGCCATCAGGAAGAAGGTACAGGAGCCTCAGGATTCACAGCACCAGGTTCAGGAACATTTATTACCACCAGCCATCAGGCTCTTGAAGCAAAAGAGATATTGTCACTCAATTTCACTTGAGCTGTTCTCACAAACTATGGACTCACTTTCAAGGGCTCTTCATCTCATGTTATCTATTTATTGCTAATTTATTGATCGTTATTATTATTATAAATATTATTTCTTTCCTTTTGTATTTGCACAGGTTATTGCCCTTTTTACCTATTTTGTTGGCTGCGTAGAGCAGTTCATGTTTCAAGCCTTCCATGATAATGCTCCCATACTCTCCTCTATTACATTGATGACTGCATGGGTGCTGCATCGTGCACCCACACAGAGCTCATCAATTTCATCAATTTTGCTCAAACTTCCACCTGGCCCTTAATTTAACTTAGTCATTTCTGACACCTCCCTCCCCATTCTCTCTCTCTCTCTCTCTCCATCTCTGGAGACAATCTGTTTACTGATATCTTTAATAAACCTACGGCTATCTTGACTATACCTCTTCCCACCCTGTATCCTATAAAAATACTGCTCCCTTTTCTCAGTTCCTTTGTCACTGCCACATTTGTTCCCAGGATGAAGCTTTCCTTTCCAGGAGATGTCCTCCTTCTTCAAGGAACCGGGTTTCTCTTCTTCCACCATTGACGCTTCCTTCATCTGCATCTCTTCCATTTTCTGAAAATCCACATTCACCCCATCTTCCCATCGCCTTAACAGTGATAGTGTCCCTCTTCTCCTTACCTCCCACCACATGGCTGTATTCATGGGTATTTGTGTATAGTTGAATGACAATTAAACTTGAACTTGAAAGTGAGATTTAATCTGCAAACATCTTAATGCCTATGGATGAGAAAAACTGTGAATATTTTCATCGTTCAGTATTGACAAGAGATGTGCATGTAAAATCTTATCTAAGGAAATAGATTTGAATATGCAGAAAGATATAGTACATAGAGGGGCCATGATAATGAAAAGTAACACTTCATTATCAAAACATAACTTTTTGTGACATAGAATATGGCTATGAAAGGGATTTTTCAGTCATCTATTCTAAATGATTACCAAATGCTACCTATCTAATTAATATCCATTTATCTTTCATATGATTTTTGAAACAGAATTAAGATTTCTTTTCCCATTGCATAACTATGGTTATTGGTATGGTGAGAAAAATCAAAGAAAGGTATAAATATTCTTCGCATGCTGTATAAATCAGGTTCATCAATTTCACCAAAATTGGAGCCACCTGGTATCAACTAATCCATTTATTGGGATACCCCCAACAAATACTAATTACAATAATTTCATTTACTCTCAGTACAAATGAGGTCCTGTAAACTTGAACAGTTATATTTCCATTACTAACACCTGCTTTGATTATTTACTGATTGCTAAGCATCAGGGCTGTGATGCTGGCTACAGCTTTACAACACAGAATTGGTCACAATTTACACTCTTAATTATAGAAGCTTGGAAGTTGGCTGGTTTGTTGGGAAAGTGAGATAATAACATGCAGAGTGTAAGAGAGTGTAATTCACTGTGTTTAGGTATATTGCAATCAAAAAGAATTACTGCAGTTGGTCTCCATGCAAAAGGCAGGAGATGCTGTTGTAAGTCTTTGCACAACACTGTTGACTCCAACAGAGTTTATAAAAAATGATCCCTGAATTTAAATAGCACTGCTTTCACTAATGCATGCATTGTTGATGCACTTTCCTGCAGAAATGCTTCAGAATTGATCCTAATCTCAAGTGCTGTTCATTTGGAATTTGCCTATTCTCCCTTGGACCATGTGGGTTACACCAAGGTGCTCAATTTCCTCCCAAAGACTTGCCATTTGGGAGGTTAAACGGTTACCGCGATTGTACCCCTTGTGAAGGTGAATGATAGAACCAGGAGGAGTAGATGGATTGTTGTGAGAATAAAATCAGGTGCTGGACATGGTGTGGTGGGCCATGTTCAGAATTGCTTCATTGCCAGTATGTGAAACAAACCAGAACTGATTGTGGTTTGGTGCAATTCGTAAAGCACAGGACAATACCCTAACAAACAGCACAATAGCAACCAACAGTTTACAAGACAATAGTGAAAACAGCCATGAGCCATCACCAATTAACAGAACAGTCACATAGGCAAACGTCAATAATCAAACTTAAATAAATGTAAGTTAAATATACAAAATTGTTTGCATCATGCCTCGAACTGCTGTGCAAATAATCCAAAAGATGAACATTGACTGTTATGCAGTATTAAACTGACAGACATGTTTATCCAATATGGACTTCCACAGCCATGGAGGTCTTGTCTGTCAGTGTGACCAAGCAAACAAGAATTTTATTGCCAGGATTACTCTATAAAATGTCTTTGATATTACATTTACCTCATTATTTCATCTAACATGCAGCTATATATGCTAATAATTATTAATCTAACTGCTATATTTGCAGTCATTTTAATAACTTATTACTTATGGACAAGCCTGTCCTAGCTTGCGAAGTCAGCTCCGACAGGCTGGGCAGATGAGATCTACAGTGAGATCCAACGGCCAGGAAGGAGGTACTGCGACGCTCCGTGGAGAGCGAAGAGCATGACAAGGCACAGAAGACACTCATGGTCATCCACTGCAACCAAGGAAGACTCCAGTTTGTGACGCCTGTTCGTACTGCTGGACCTGGACATCCGAGCTCAAGAGAATGGAGCTGCCCCAGTGCAACAGCTTTTCCACTTTAAAAACTCTCCCACACAGGTTTCCTGCCATTGTCAGACACGATGGACAACCACAAATAATCTATTTACTTATTTAAAGTGACATTGAGAGAGGCCGTAGGGTCTATTCAATCTTCCTGGCCAGTAATCCCAGCTGCCGTCTTTCCTTTGCTCCTTTCTCTGTAAATCTACAATGTACTCTCTTGCTTACCACAGCTCCCGTTTGATGTATTTGCCACTTGCCTCCACTAGGTGCAAATAAGCCTTCCTGCATGTCCTTGGGAGGTAGGAGGAGATCTGAATGAACAAGTAGGAGAAACCTGCACAGTCCCAGGGAGGACTTGCAAACTCCATGGAGTCTGCAATGTCAGGATTGAAACCAGGTCACTGGAGCCATGAGACAGCAGCATTAGTTGTGGCACGAGTGCGATGCCCCTCGTTCGATTCAGATTAGCTCCAAAATCTGAAATCCACTGGTGTGCTGGAAGGACACAGGTGAACTTCAGATGTGTAAGAGTGGGGAGTGGTAGCAGGGATGGATTTGGTGGTGCTACAGTACCTCCAGCGTTTAGATGCACTGATTCTCCGGACTATGGATTGCTGGTATGATCTCTGTAAAGATTCTGTCCTGCTCAGCTAATTTTCAGCCATATTTTGGCACCAGGATTTGAATATTTAAAGAGCACCTGAACTCAGGTTCGGTGCTCAATCGTCAGCTCAACTTTGGTTCAGTCTGCAATTGCGTTTAGGATTTCTGTCCCATTTGGATTCTCATCTAGTCACATCAGGTCCACATCTAGCATCTAGTCAAGAATCTTCTTCTAATCTCAGTCTCGAAATTATGTCTTGGCTCTACTCTCAGATACTCCAGTACTTGGGTCCTTACCATCCTCACCTAGGCTGCTCGTCACAGGTGGAAGTGTGTCGGCATGGTGGAAGGAAGCAAAGTTATGTGGTAACAATCAAAGCCAGATAAGGTCAGGGAAGGAAAGCAGCACTGATATCAACCCTAACATTAATGAAAGAACAAGCAGAGGGACTGACCAACCTACTCCTGCTTAGGTTCTTATTGGTATTTCTCCATCATTTTCCTGTTTATGAAAATAGCCCCGGATTATTCGATCCAGCATTATGAAACAGACAAGTGAAAAACAAAATGGAATCCAGTGGGCTATGTGGTGGTGTGGTGGCAACTTGATGACCCAGAGTCTGCAGATGATATCACCCCACTGTCTAGTTCTAACCTACAGATGCAAGAGAAATCAACATTCTTGACTGCTAACTCCCACCATGCTGGGTCTAAGACCAAATATAGATAAAACGGAAGTGATGAAGATAAACTGCACCAGCAATGTAGGCCTCCGTTAGTCTCGATAGACCATGGATTTGTGCCTTGGAAAGTTTCCAGGGCGCAAGCCTGGGCAGGGTTTTTTTTTTATGGAAGACCAGCAGTTGCCCCAGCTGCAAGTCTCCCCTCTCCATGCCATCAATGTTGTCCAAGGGAAAGGCATTAGACCAGCAACAGACCCATAGTGATGAGAGATACAACCCTGGAAGAAGTGACTTCCTTTGTCTATCTTGGAAGCATTGTGACTATATATGGTGGAACAGATGATGATTTCAAAGCCAGCGTCACCAAGACCAGAGTAGTTTTCAACATCTTGAAGAAAGTGTGGACAACCAGCTTTGTATCAAGTGTTACGTAACCTCGTAACCAGGTAACTTACCAGCAGAGATAGCGGGATCAGCTGAGTCGGATGCTACTATTTTCAAACATTTTATTCAAAAAAAAAAGGCACAAACGTATGGTTAATACAAAACATTCAGATCGTATACATCGTCAAAACTCAATCTAAAACACCGGTGTAATAATAATCAATCAGAAATAAGCTCTATAGTTGTCTAAGGGTTAATACTGAGTCCAATTGAAATATAAAGAGTCACTCAGAAGTTTGCAGGCTTTTCCCTTTTGGGAACCGCTGGGGTTTCACGTTGTGGAGAGAGAGAGATGGTTGAGAAAGGATAAACACTTGCCCGTTGTCTTTACAGAGCAAATCCTTGGAATCAGGGGAGCAGGCTTCCCCGTTGTTAGGTAAAAGCAGTCTTCCGTTGGTTCTAGCCACAGATTCAAAATTTGGAATCTAACGCACGTGGCTTCCTTCAAAATGCCTTCCCGCTCCCATGGGAATCGGTATCGTGATTCCTTGGTGTCTCCTTGGTGCGTCTGAGGGTTGTCCCCCCCCCAGACCCTCCTTTATACTTCTTCACGGGATCGCAGGTGTCAATCAGGTTGCAGGTGATGCGATCTCTCTCTCAACCAGCCCACTTTGCCCGAGGGCTTTTCACGTGGTCTTCATGAGACAATAGTCAATATCGCCTTTATTCTGCTTCTCGGGAGAACGTGGTCTTCCACACGTCTCTCTCTCTCTCTCTCCCATTTCCTGTGTCTATTCAGCACGTCTCTCCCCCTCTTGGGTCAGTTGACCCCCCCTCTTGACTAGGGCTCTTGTGATTCTCACAAAGGAGGGGGCCGAGGGCATAACACAAGGAAAACCAAAATTAGAGTCTTCAACTGAAATGTTCAAACAGTGCTCATACCTGGCTCTGAAATCTGGAAAACAACAAAGAAGACACTACAAAAACTGCAAGCTTTCATCAACCAGTGGCTGAGAAGGATCCTAAATATCAGATGGACTGACAAAGTAACCAACTAGACACTGTGGGAAAGCACCAACCAGAGATTCAAATAAGCAAATAGAAATGGAGGTGGATTGGCCATACCTTGAGGAAGCCAAGCAACCACATCACCAGGCAGGAATTAAAGAGGAAAAAGGAACACACAAGGAACTCATGGAGGAAAGACATCGATGCTGGAGTTAGACACTCCTGCTCCACACTCAAGAGACTGGCACGGAACAGAGGACGATGGAGACAGGAGGTCATCGATGGTCTATGCTCCACTGGGAGCTAAGGGCCCAATTCGAGCCAGCATGTGTCTTTTGACATTGACTCCCACTCTTGCTGAAAGTCAGGTAGTATTTCTATAATGGTTAAAACGACAATTTGTATAAATTCAATTTCCACATCCTCAGTTGCACGGTTTGGCAAATGAATGAGTCCATTGCTGGTTCATGGAGTATAACTGGACACATTTGAATTTATTTCATTGTGGTTGGAGTTAGTGCATTCTTTAGATTCCACGATTCTGGCCATTGCTGCAAATATTTGACATATTGAGCCTACATTCCTACGTAAAGAATAAAAGTGCAATTTGAGACCACATTCCATTGTGATTTTCAGCGTAAATGCAATGATTTTGCTTTAAAGGCCTTTGTCTTATTTGTTACATGTAACCCAAACCCACCAGGTTTGATCTTCATGTTAGTAATGAAGTACATGGACACTGCTCAGTGAATCAGCTAGGAGTCAGAATCACAATCAGGTTTAATATCTCCGGCATATGTCATGAAATTTGTTGTTATGCAGCAGTAGTATATTGTAATATATAATAATAAAAACTTTGAATTACAGTAAGTAATATTAATTAATTAATTTTAAGTTGTTAAATTAAATAAGTAGTGCAAAAAAAGTAGTGAGGTAGTGTTCATGAGTTCAATGTCCATTCAGAAATCGGATGGCAGAGGGGAAGAAGCTATTCCTGAGTCATTCAAGTTCCTCTACCTCCTTCCTGATGGTAGCAATGAGAAGAGGGCATTTTTCCTGAGTGATAATGCTGGATGCTGCCTTTCGGAGGAATTGCTCCTTGAAGCTGACCTGGATGTTATGGAGGCTAGTGCCCGTGATGGAGCTGGCTTCCTTACTGGGAGAACACAACCTGTGTGGATCGGAAATAACATGTCCACCTGGCTGACAATCAACACTGGCATACCTCGAGGATGTGTGCTTAGCCCACTGCTCTACTCTTTCTACACCCGTGACTGTCTACCAGGCACTGCTCAAATTACAATTCTGTTAAAATACTTAAATTGCTAACCCACAGTGACTAGGATAAGCTCCACATAAAACCACAAAAATATTCCCACTCTTTGGCTTTCTTTATACACCTTCCTCCAGACTACAGACCCCACACAACTACCGGTATATTGTGCTGCCTCAGCTATATTTATGACTTCCTTTTTGAAAATCGTAATTTCTGCTAAATATAAATTGTGAACAAACTTAGTTCACCGTTGGATCAGAATCTACTGCATAGCAACAAACCGATGGTATAGGTGGACAGCTGTCATGATTGGCACTTCAGCAAGTATTGAAAGTTTGTGACACTGTTCACACTTTCTCGGTCATTAACTTCTTGCCCCAGCATTCCTCAATTGATGGTTTGAATGATATGAGAATGTCTTTCAGCCACTTAGCACATTAACACCAAGGGGCTGTAGTGAACAGTGAGGAAGGGCATCAAAGCTTGCAGCAGGATCTGGACAACTTGAAAAATGGGTTGAAAGATTGCAAGTGGAATTTAATGCAGACAAGGGTGAGCTGGTGCATATTGGGATGGTAAATCAGTGTAGGATTTATATGGTGAGTGGTTGGGCACTGAGGAGTGTGGTAGAACAGAGGTATTTGGGAATACAGATCCACAAATCCTTAAAATTGGTGTGCAGTAGATAGCATTGTAAAGACAGCTCTTGTCACATTGACTTTCATAAATCAATATACTGAGTACAGGAGATGGGATGTTATGTTGAAATTGTATGAGACATTGCTGAGGCATAATTTGGAGTATTGTGTGCAGTCTTAGTCACCAACCTACAGGAAAGATGTCAATAAGATTAAAAGAGTACAGAGAAAATTTACAAGGATGTTGTCAAGTCTTGAGAACCTGAGTCATAAAGGACGGTTGAATAGGTTAGGACTTTGTACCCTGGAGTGCAGAAGAATAAGGGGGGATTTGAAAGTGGTATACAAAATTATGAGGGGTATAGATGGGGTAAATGCAAGCAGGCTTTTTCCATTGATGTTGGGCAAGACTACAACTAGGGTCATGGGTTAAGGGTGAAACATGAAATGTTTGCGGGGACCATGAGGGGGAACTTCTTCACTCAGAAGGTGTTCTTTTTTCTTTTTACAATATTTTTATTCAGAAGAAAAAACAAGATTTATAGAGTGCAACGTATATATGATATGGTATCAACTTTGTGATATGGTGCAACTCAAACTACCTGCGTCTCAATATCACCAAGACCAAGGAGATGGTGGTGGACTTTAGGAGATCTAGGCCTCATATGAAGCCAGTGATCATTAATGGAGAATGTGTGGAGCAGGTTAAGACCTACAAGTATCTGGGAGTACAGTTAGACGAGAAGCTAGACTGGACTGCCAACACAGATGCCTTGTGCAGGAAGGCACAGAGCTGACTGTACTTCCTTAGAAGGTTGGCGTCATTCAATGTCTGTAGTGAGATGCTGAAGATGTTCTATAGGTCAGTTGTGGAGAGCGCCCTCTTCTTTGTGGTGGCGTGTTGGGGAGGAAGCATTAAGAAGAGGGACGCCTCACGTCTTAATAAGCTGGTAAGGAAGGCGGGCTCTGTCATGGGCAAAGTACTGGAGAATTTAACATCGGTAGCTGAGCGAAGGGCGCTGAGTAGGCTACGGTCAATTATGGAAAACTCTGAACATCCTCTACATAGCACCATCCAGAGACAGAGAAGCAGTTTCAGCGACAGGTTACTATCGATGCAATGCTCCTCAGACAGGATGAAGAGGTCAATACTCCCCAATGCCATTAGGCTTTACAATTCAACCGCCAGGACTTAAGAACTTTTTAAAAGCTATTATTAATGCTTTTTGAGATAGTGATTTAGATGCATATCATATTTTTTACTGAGTTAAGTATTGTATGTAATTAGTTTTGCTACAACAAGTGTATGGGACATTGGAAAAAAAGTTGAATTTCCCCATGGGGATGAATAAAGTATCTATCTATCTAGAAGCATCTCAACATAAATTGTGTACATTCATATATTGTAGTAAAATTGATCAAAATGTTATAGCATATCACATAAAGGTATACCACTCTGTAATCAAAAATTTAAAGATAGGTCATACATTATAAAAGAAATTTTTTATATAAAAAAGTCAACCCCCTACCAACTACCAAAGAAAAAAGCTGATGGATTATAATGGATAATTAGAAAAAAAATCATATTTGTTTAAGAAGACAGAAATATACATAAAAGTCTGTGCACTGTTAAACTTTATAAATTGGAAAAGTAATTTAGGAAAGGTCCCCAGATATTATAAAAAGATTGTTTCGAGTTTAAGACTGAACTAATTATTTCTAATTATTTTCTATTTGTTTCTTTACTCTTTTTTTTTGCACCCGCAAGTATATGTTGTTTTTCTTATTGGTTTCTACTAACATTTGATTTTATTGTCTTTCCTTTTTACCGAGACTAATACTTATATTTTCCCATGGTTTTTTTTCGTAAATAGAAGGTGTTGAGAGTGTGGAACAAGCTGACAACAGTGGGTGTGAGTTCAATTTCAACATTTTTAAGATAAATTTGGATAGGTATAAGGACGGGAAGTGTATAGAAGGATATGGTCTGGGTACAGGTTGATGTACTCAGACCATATCCAGTGGAATAATAGTTTGGCATGATCTAAATGGGATGAAGGGTTTGTTTTTCTACTCGTATGACTCTATTTAGACAATTTTTACTTAACACTATGTGAGCATGTACTGTGTGGTATTAAAAAGTAACAGTCCTCCACACAGAAAAATACTTAATATTTGCCCACAATTCATGGCCCTCATCTTTTATTCAAGCACGGAAGTCTTTAGGCATTCCCTGGAACACATCCATGACCGAAATCCAAGATTTTCATTGTAGAGCATTGCTGGTAAACTTTAAATTCTTACATAATAGAGAGGGCGATGGAGAACAAAAACATAAGAACAACAGATTGAACAGAATCAGAAACCGAGCACAACAGGTGACTGTTTGATCCATTGTATTCTAAGCGCACTGGGTACTTTGAAAGATCAGGTGCCCGTCATCCTTCACCCTTGCTTGTCATTTGCAATGACAGAGATTTCCACTGTCAGTAATGGTCACTTTCACTGCTGCACCACTCTGACTTTGTTAACCAGACACTGATTTCAATAACCCCCTCACTGCACTGCCCTGCTTCCCGTAGAGCTCAGTGCATCAGCAGTAACTCCAGACCCACACATCAGCGCACGATTCCCATGCTGGTGATCCTGGCAACAGTGGCATAAATGGGCTGCTACAGTTAGCGCGATGCTACTTTAGCTTAGGCTGCTGGAGTTCGGAGTTCAATTCCAGTGCCGTTTTATAAGGAGTCTCTGTACATCTTCCCTGAGGAATGCAAGGGTTTTCTCCAGGTTCTCCATCCTCCTCCCTCAGTCTAAAGACATACCGGTTAGGTTAAGTGGTCATTGTAAATTGTCCCGTGATTAGGTTAGGATTAGCTGGCTTTGCTGGGGTTTGCCAGTGCAGTGTGGCTTGAAGAGCTAGAAAAACCTATTGTGCACTAAATAAAATAAACAAACAAACAAACCAGGTCTGCTGTTTGGCTGAAGGTCAATTCCTGACGTATCAAACCTTCTCAGAGGAAAATATAACTCTGAGAAGGATTGATTAATGATTGGATTGTGTGCATGGGCTTGCTGTCTGTGGTGGAGATAAATCAGGAGGAAAAACTGAATGTTCCTTCGGCTTGCATTCACTCTATCTATACCCATCATAATTTTATATATATCAAATCTCCCCTCATTCTTCTACGCTCCAGGGAATAAAGTCCTAACCTATTCAACCTTTCTCTGTAACTCAGTTTCTCAAGTCCCGATAACATCCTCGTAAACCTCTGCACTCTTTCAACCTTATTAATATCCTTTCTGTATTTCGGTGACCAAAACTGCACACAATACTCCAAATCTGGTCTCACCAATGCCTTATACAACCTCACCATAACATTCTAACTCTTATACTTAATACTTGGATTTATAAAGGTCAATGTACCAAAAGCTCTCTTTACCCTATCTACCTGTGACACCACTTTTAGGGAATTTTGTATCTGTATTCCCAGATCCCTCTGTTCTACTGCACTCCTCAGTGCCCTATCATTTACCATGTATGTTCTACCTTGGTTTTTCCTTCCAAAGTGCAATACCTCACACTTGTCTGTATTAAACTCCATCTGCCATTTTCAGCCCATTTTTTCAGCTGGTCCAAATCCCTCTGCAAGCTTTGAAAACCTTCCTTGCTGTCCACTACACCTCCAATCTTGTATAATCAGCAAATTTGCTGATCCAATTTACCACCTTATCATCCAGATCATTGATATAGATGACAAATAACAACGGACCCGGTGTGGTGATCCACTTCCCAGCACACTCGAACCGGCTCACAAAGTGGCGTGCGCCGGCATTGAGGCCGGTCCCAAAGAGGGCGCCAAGCCTGCTTCACCAGCAAGGGGAAAAGCCCGCGCGCGGGATGGGACTGTGAATACGTGCCCCCCCCCCCCCCACAGCATTCCCGCCTGGGGAGGGCGGGAACAGGAAGGCTTTAAAGCGAGGCCGCGAAGTTTGAATAAACCTTTTTTGTAACTGCAGCTCACCGACTCCGTGTCGTTATAGCAGCGCTGCGTGTAGCACACCGCTACACCAGCACTGACCCCTGTGGCACGCCACTAGTCACAGGTCTCCACTCAGAGTAGCAATCCTCCACTACCACTCTCTGACTTCTCCCATTGAGCCAATGTCTCATCCAATTTACTACCTCTCCATGTATACCGAGCGACTGAATCTTCCTAACTAATGTCCCATGCGGGACCTTGTCAAAGGCCTTACTGAAGTTCATGTAGACAACATCCACTGCCTTCCCTTCATCCACGTTCCTGGTAACCTCCTCGAAAAACTCTAATAAATTTGTTAAACATGACCTACCATGCACAAAGCTGTGTTGACTCTCCCTAATAAGTCCCTGTCTATCTAAATACTTGTAGATCCTATCTCTTAGTACTCCTTCCAATAATTTACCTACTACCAACATCAAACTTACCAGCTATAATTTCCCAGATTATTTTTAGAGCCTTTTTTAAACAACGGAACAACATGAGCTATCCTCCAATCCTCTGGCACCTCACCTGTAGATACCAACATTTTAGATATATCTGGCAGGGCCCCTGCAATTTCAACACTAGTCTCCTTCAAGATCTGAGGGAATACCCTGTCAGGTACTGGGGATTTATCTACTCTGATTTGCCTCAAGATAGCAAGCACCTCCTCCTCTTCAATCTGTATAGGTTCCATGACCTCACTACTTGTTTGCCTTATTTCCATTGACTCCATGCCAGTTTTCTTAGTAAATACAGACACAAAAATCTCATTTAAGATCTCCCCCATTTCTTTTGGTTCCATACATAGCCGACCACTCTGATCTTCAAGAGGACCAATTTTATCCCATACTATCCTCTTGCTCTTAATATACCTATAGAAGCTCTTTGGATTATCTTTCATCTTGACTGCCAAAGCTACCTAATGTCTTCTTTTAGCCCTCCTGATTTCTTTCTTAATTATTTTTAGCACTTTTTATACTCCTCAAGCACCGTATTTGCTCCCTGTTTCCTATACATGTTATATATCTCTCTCTTCTTCTTTATCAGAGTTCCTATATCCCTAGAGAACCAAGGTTCCTTATTCTTATTCATTTTGCCTTTAATCTTGACAGGAACATACAAACTCTGCACTCTCAAAATTTCTCCTTTGAAGACCACCCGCTTACCAATGACATCCTTGCCAGAGAACAACATGTCCCAATCCATGCTTTTTAGATCCTTTCTCATATCTTCAAATTTGACCTTTTTCCAGTTTAGAACCTTAACCCGAGGACCAGATCTATCTTTATCCATGACCAAGTTGAAACTAATGGTGTTATGATCACTGGAACCAAAGTGTTACCCTACACACACTTCCGTCACCTGTCCTAACTTGTTTCCTAATAGGAGATCTAATATTGCATCCTCTCTAGTCGGTACTTCTATATATTGATTTAGAAAACTTTCCTGAACACATTTTACAAACTCTAACCCATCTAGACCTTTAACAGTATGGGAGTCGCATTCAATATGTGGAAAATTAAAATCACCTACTATCAGAACTTTAGGTTTCCTGCAGTTGTCTGCTATCTCTCTGCAGATTCAAACATCAGAGGTGCAAAGGGACTTAGGCTACATCCACACTAGACCGGATAATTTTGAAAACGCCGGTTTCGCGTAAAAACGATAGGCGTCCACACTATGCGTTTTTGAAAATATCTCTATCCGCATTGAAACGGAGATTTCAGCGAATCTCCTCCTCCTGCGCATGCGCAGGACACATATACCGAAAACAAGTGACATGTTTGGTGTCGAACCTCGCCGTAAAAATGCGCGTTTGTTCAGTTACAGACTAGAAAAACTTAAAACGATGGACAGCTGTTGGGTCTCGCGCAGGAGAACTTAAAACTAAAAAAAACAAATACTGGAGCGTACAGTGGCAACCGACAGGGAGTTCACGGACAGATTGACCCAGCTGACGATGAACATTGAAAAACTGACTAACTCTGTTGCATTAATAAAGCACCTTGTTAAATGTATAAAACATGTCTGCATCAGTGTTATCTTGTATTTCCATACGATGTTACATTAGGCTGTTACACATCTATTGTCAGAGAAGTAGTTGCATAAATAGGTAAACCACCTTCATACGAACAAGGACAGAAAACAGGGCAAAGTGAGTATACTTATTTATTCAGTAAGTTATGGGTCAAAATATTTGGTGAGTACATTTCTAACTCTTTTGGCTTCAGTCTCTTTGCTGTCTGTTTTGAAATTGTTAGGTTGCATTCAAGAAAACAATGAAATGGCACGCTGTCGTCTGCCAGTGTTTTCAAAAGTCTCCAGTTACCCCATCCACACTGATCTGCCCAAGCAGTGTTTTCAAAAATACCCACCCTGGAAAGCGTTTCTGAAAAGCTCCAGTTTCAGGGGACGAAGACGCCGTTTTAGTGCGGACGGAGGGTAAAAACGAAGAGAAAAAGCTTCGGTTACGGATTTATCTGGTGTAGTGTGGACGTAGCCTTAGGAGTCCTCGTGTAAAACTCACAGAAGGTTAATTCACAAGTTGAGTCTGTGGTAAAGAAGGCAAATGCAATGTTGGTATTTATTTCAAGGGGGAATAGAATATAAAAACAAAGAAATATTGCTGAAGCTTTTTAAGACACGAATCAGGCTACACTTGGAGTATTGTCAACAGTTTTAGGCCCCTTATCTCAGAAAGGATGTATTGTCATAGGAGTGAGTCCAGAGGAGATTCGGGAGGATGATTCTGGGAATGAAGCGGTTAACATATGAGGAGCGTTTGGCCGCTTTGGACCTGTACTTACTGGAACTTAGAAGAACGTGTGGGGATCTCATTGAAACCTATCAAATGTTGAAAGGACTAGACAAAGTGGGTGTAGAGAGGATGTTTCCTATGGTGGGGGTATCCAAAACTGGAGGGCACAGCCTCAAAATTCAGGTGCAGGAGGAATATTTTGAGCCAAAGGG
The DNA here is from genome assembly GCF_048418815.1 of Hemitrygon akajei. Classification (NCBI taxonomy): domain Eukaryota; kingdom Metazoa; phylum Chordata; class Chondrichthyes; order Myliobatiformes; family Dasyatidae; genus Hemitrygon; species Hemitrygon akajei. The sequence continues at coordinate 77,332,637 of NC_133137.1, read as the reverse complement.
TGGGAATCTGTCGAATGCTCTGTTACAGACTGCTGGGGAGGCCAAGCCCAAAGTATATTCAAAAGTAGCAGGTGTATGAGGTTGAATGGGATCCAGGATCAGCCATGATGAAATGGCAGAGTGGACTTAATGGGCTGATTAGCCTAATTCTGCTCTTATGTCTTATGGTCTAACATTGTGGGCTGAAGGACCTGTTCCTGTGCTATGTTCTACGTTCTAACATATATTCTTAAAGGTACATGCTTAGATGGTTTGTAAATCAATGAAAAATCTTCCCTTCTGTAAATCCCTTTTCTCAATTCACCTTCCAATTATTTGTGGAATTACCTTTTATGGTCTCTTCAGATAGAATGTTCTGGATCCTGACAATAGTCTGTAACTTCCCTTTGGACTGGGAGGCTTTTTGATGTGGTAGGACCGAGGTGAGGAAGACTCGAGGTTCAATCACTGGGAGATTTAAGCACTGAATTGGAAAGGTTGGGTACAGGCTCGATCGAGGCAGCGGGGTCCAGACCCCTGAGTGTACCAAAGCAACTGAATCCAATGCTTGGACAACAATTTCAGTGCCTGGCTAGATTGAAATGGTCAGGTTGTTGGGGCCTAAGATGAGGGATGGGCAGATTCAGCTCACTGTTCCATGTCATTTACTCTGCTCTGTGCTTGTAATGTATGGATCTATTTCTTTTAGAGTGATGCCCCCCCCTTCCCCTTAGCACTATGTATTGATCTGTTGTCTGTGCATGAACTGTTGTCTACACATGCACATTGTTCTCTCCGTCTCGCTCTTGATGCAAAGTGAATACACCAGTTAAAGCCATCTCCCGCATAACAGTGTTGAACTCTGGGTCTTGGACTCTCTTTGTGGACTTCAGATCAGAATGCTTTTTGCTTGTGTTTATTGTTTTCTCTTCTCTGTAAATTGGGTGTCTGGTGGTCTTCTTTATCTTAATGGGTTCTGTTGGGTTTCTTTGTTTTGTGGCTGCCTGTTCGGAGATGAATCTCAAGGTTGCATAATGTATACATGGTTTGATAATAAATGTAGTTTGAACTTTTGAACTTTGAAATCTCTGAGTATAAATATTCTCCCTTATCTCACATTTGGATGTTTTCCCAAAATCAGAGGTATCTGTCTTCAAAATATCAATATGACCAGTACTTAACCTTTATTCTATTCTAATTCTACTCATCCACAAGAAAATTCTGTTACATCTCTTCAGTATAATTTCTAAATCCCCTTTTGACCTCTTCACATTATCTGTATGGCTTCAGCTGAGCAGCAAAGAATAATTTAAAAAATTGTAATTAGATAGTTTTGCTTTTCAACACGGTTCTTTTATTTACAAACTTATGTGATTATTTAACTGCTTATAAACTTGCTACTTGTGCAAATGGGCAGCAAAGTCTCACAGGCAATTGACTTTTTTCTATTTGATGCCGTTTACAATATTCTGTCTTTTCATGTTATTCTTTGCAAATGCATCACTTCACACGAATAACCTCATCGCGGTCCATTCTACTTCTTTGCCAAGGTTTTGCAACAGCTACAAATTCTAAAATTCAGCTCCATTTACTGAGTACGTCTTATATTAAAAATTGGAAAATGGACTGGAAACTCTCCTTTTCAGGCCATTGAGCATGAAAATGGTACACCCGCTCCAACTTTTGCACAAATTCCATATTCCTGTCTTGATGTCCCCTTAATTACATGGATTTAGCAAATCTGCTCAGCCTTGCCTTAACTAACCTAAGCCATTCCAAATGGAAAATTGTTTTGTGTCCAATGGTAATTTCCACAAAAAAGTACCTTTTTTCTGATCTGTTGTTTTCCTGTTTATCTCTACCTGCTTTCTGCTTTGATCATAAGACCATAAGATATACAAACAGAATTGAACAATTTGCCCATCAGATCTGCTCTGCCACTTCACCATGGCTGATTCAACATCCTCTCAGCCCCAGTCTCTTGCCTTCTCACCATATCCCTTCATGCCCTGACCAATCAGGAACCTGACATTCCCTGCTTTAAATGTACCCAATGACTTGGCCTCCATACTCATCATTTGCAACAAATTCCATAGATTCCCCACCCTCTGACTAAAGAAATTCCTCCTCGTCTCTGTATGGAAAGGGTAAACTGCAAGAAGTTGTTGTCCATATTAAAGGGAGATAAAATTAGAGAGTACAAGTTTAACGTAAGGGGGGAGAATTCAGAGGAGATATGATGGGGACCTTTTCATGGTGAGAGTGCAAAGTACCTGGAATACACTCCCTGAGAGGGTGGTTGTGACTGGGTCACTGACTGTTTTTAAAAATGCGATTAGGTGTACGCATAGACACAGAGGGATATTAACCAAATACTGAGCAAAGGGGTTATTAAAGAAGAGTGATCACTTGTTTACATAGATCAGGTGGAATGAATGACCTGTTTCTGTATTATATGATCCTACAAAGACCAGGAAATAAGTTACTGACAGCTGGAATGAGGAAATAAACTGGGTTAATAATGAAATAGTAATTAAGGATCATGAAATTAAATCTGGAATTTACCTTTCTTCAGCTCACAAAATGTCAAAATTAATTATTCTCCTAAAATTAATCATAAATAACTGGCTAAAACTTCAATTGCGCAGTGCTGTTTCTTTCTGATATTTCCGAGTGCAGTATTTCTACAATATTTTCCATTGCGTGGAAATTTTATTTGGCTAACGCTTGTAGTAAATCTTCTTCAAGTCAAGTCAAGTTGATTGTCATTTAACTATACACATGTCACCAAACGAGACAGTGTTTCTCTGGATCAGGGTGTAAAGCTCTGTAGTACACACAACACATATATAATGCCCAATAACTTAGGAAAGTAGGAATTAAATCCACAAATGAATTTTGCGTAAATAAACAAAATAAAGTTCATAAATTAAATATTGTAGAGTATCAAACAATTATCTGGTGACACTTCAAATGCGATGGGGCAGGGAGTTCAGAAGCCTAATGGCCTGGGGGAAGAAACTGTTTCCCATCCTGACCACTCTTGTCTGTGCGTCGCAGTCTCCTGCTTGATGGTAGAACGTCAAAGAGGGTGCTGAATGGATGGGTAGGATCCTTAATAATACTAAGGCAGCGCTCCTGATAATGTCCCCAGTGGATGGTTGAGAGACCCCTGTGATCCTCTCGGCCATTCTCACAGTCATTTGTAGGGACTTACAGTCCAGTGCTCTGTTGCTTCCATTCCAGATGGGGATGCAGATTTTCAGGAGGTTCTTAATGGTGCTCCAGTAAAATCCAGTTAGGATATTCCATTGAGAGCAATACAAGGCATTTAAGGTGGGTGCTATCTTACCACTACAATGCAGATCTGGGAAACACAGACAGTGAAATATTTCACTAACCTCCCACCATCCCCTAATTCCCAACATAGTCCCAAATCGACATGGAGCAGATTGTGCAGATTGCCTCTGCCAATTCAATTCCCTTTGCCATTGATAGATAGATAGATACTTTATTCATCCCCATGGGGAAATTCAACTTTTTTCCAATGTCCCATACACTTGTTGTAGCAAAACTAATTACATACAATACTTAACTCAGTAAAAAATATGATATGCATCTAAATCACTATCTCAAAAAGCATTAATAATAGCTTTTAAAAAGTTCTTAAGTCCTGGCGGTTGAATTGTAAAGCCTAATGGCATTGGGGAATATTGACCTCTTCATCCTGTCTGAGGAGCATTGCATCGATAGTAACCTGTCGCTGAAACTGCTTCTCTGTCTCTGGATGGTGCTATGTAGAGGATGTTCAGAGTTTTCCATAATTGACCGTAGCCTACTCAGCGCCCTTCGCTCAGTTACCGATGTTAAACTCTCCAGTACTTTGCCCACGACAGAGCCCGCCTTCCTTACCAGCTTATTAAGATGTGAGGCGTCCCTCTTCTTAATGCTTCCTCCCCAACACGCCACCACAAAGAAGAGGGCGCTCTCCACAACTGACCTATAGAACATCTTCAGCATCTCACTACAGACATTGAATGATGCCAACCTTCTAAGGAAGTACAGTCGACTCTGTGCCTTCCTGCACAAGGCATCTGTGTTGGCAGTCCAGTCTAGCTTCTTGTCTAACTGTACTCCCAGATACTTGTAGGTCTTAACCTGCTCCACACATTCTCCATTAATGATCACTGGCTCCATATGAGGCCTAGATCTCCTAAAGTCCACCACCATCTCCACCATCATTGTCTACCTCAGGCGTAACTTACAGCAGTCATTTACCCTGCCAGTGCACCTTCAGAGTATGAGCGGCAACCAGTGGACCTGAAGCAAATCCATAGACATGGGGTAAATGTGGAAAGTCCACACAAGACCACGCAGTGGAGGGCAAGATTGAGACCAAGTTTCAGCAAAAATGCAGTAGCAGTGCTAACATTAAATCCAACGACCTTAAACACCTGAAGCTCATAACAAATGGATTTCATCTACTTCTGATAAAATTCACTCATGCATCACAGAAAGAAGGTGCATATTTTGAAGTGAATTGCTATTCTATATTGCAGGGGATTCCAGATAATTGGGCCATCGGTTTACTGGGGCAGCTGCTTATTAGGGGCAACTCTTAAAAGAACAAAAACTAATTGAGAAAATAGCCAGGATTCCCTTTGTTCATTTGGGACACTATGAGGCTTAACTTCGACAAGAGATTGTTGCTGAACAGTTGCGTGCCCCTGTGGTTGTTAGACGGTGCAACATGCTTAGAGTGAACAGTTTTTAAATAGTATCAGTTATGTGTGTTTGTGTTCAATGGTAGTGATTTTTGTCACTGGAAGAAATAAGCTGTAAGAGAATTCGGAACTGTTTTTCTCACTGCGGTATCAAGCATTCAAGCTTGGAAATACTGGAAATGGCCAGAAGTGAAGATTAAACCATTTTGCTTCTTCAACAAGTTAGGGACTACAAAGAATTTGAAGGTATCAACAAATGTCTTGAATGTTACCTTTGGTCCCCAGTGGACGGTCAACTCTCACCTGTGGCTCCAGGAAGCTGTTTGTATGGGGCAGTGACAATAACTGGTACACTGCTTTGACAGGTGGACAAAACCAGGTGAGGGTAGCCGATAAGTCTCAAACTAATTAACTGGAATCCCTGCATTTCATGTCAAAGATTGAGTTTGGCTCTCACCTGATGAAAGAGTACACTGGCCATGTGTAAAAAGATAAGCTAACCATTAAACGTCTCATGTTTCCTCCACTTGACCAGAAAGTTTGGTTCCTTAAGGTTGTCATAGTGGAGTTGGTAGTGGGGTTAACCTCCCACTATCTATTGAGTACTCCCAATTGTGTGCATCTCAAATAGGCTCTGACAACCATGTCTAGCTCCTGGCCATCATGTGTGGCTTAGCTACTAAGCCTACGGGAACTGTTTCTATTGACAGGAGAAGGCAGGTTACTGGTGACTTAAAACCAGTTGCTTTGGACAGATGGGGCTCGTCAGCCAAGATCGGCAGCTCATCTAGGAGAAGGAAAACTCTGATCTCAAACTTCTGCTGCCTTGCAGCTATTCCCACTCATGGGGGAGGCTTTGGGAGTAAACCCCGAGGGAAAAGTCTGGAATTGGAATCCCTAAGGCGGTCTTTCATTGAGTTCAATGACCCTAACTGAGAATTCCTGCAACGCTGCTGGTGCCAAGCTGTATCAGCCTCTGCCGTTCCATTGGGTTCATCAGAAGTGCGTGGGGAGCAGGAGCCATTACACGGGTAACATGTTGCTGTCCATATCGTGCTGCCTAGGCTTGCGTATCTAGACAGCTAGGACACAACATCCATGGTCGACGCCGACAAACAGGCTTCACTCACTCACTCACCAGAACGTTAGATAATTTCCTGAGCTGATTGTATTGAAACAAAAACATAAAAAAGGGAGGAACTTCTGATTCATGATCTATATTTCTGTTTACATTTCTTTCAGATAATTTAACCATGGCTCACAAAGGAGTTGTGAAATAATCTCTCATTACAACTGCATTCAATGGCATTAAAAGTATTTTAGTACTTTGCAATGTGGAAGAGGTGTTGTCACTTTCTCAGAAATGGCTCTGCCCTCGGCTCATATGTTTTCCAGTCAAGAAAGGGTTTTCAAAGCCAATGAGGATATCAACAACACATATTTGATTTCTTTCCAGTAGCTCTCTTAACACCAAGAGGAAGCAGCTGAACAGCTTTTCAGTAAATATCTATTCTTAGCTTCCCATTTTAAATACAGTAGTTCCTTCTCGATAACTGACAAATGGACAACTTAGTGAAATGGCTTATTTCACCATGACATAAACAATTACGTTTAGCTTTAGTATCACCTTTGTGTCATGAACCTGCTCATGCTTGTTGGAACACCAACGAACAGCCTGGTACGGAAACACCAGTGCCATTGAATGAAAAGTCTTACAAAAGATAGTGGATTCAGCCCTGTACATCATGCGTAAAGTTCTGCCAACCAGTGAGCATATCTACATGAAACGCTGTCATAGAAAAGCAGCATCCATCATCAGGGATGCCCACCAACCAGGCCACGCTTCCTTGTTGCTGCGGACACAGGTAGAAAGTACAAGAGTCTCAGGACTCGCTCCACCAGGTTCAGGAACAGTTATTACCCCTCAGCCATCAGGCTCTTGCATAAAAAGGAATAACTACACTCACTTGCCCCAATGATCTCACTTTAAGGACTCTTTATCTCATTATCTCATGTTCTTATAATTTATGGCTGTTTATTTATATTTACATTTGCACAGTTTGTTTTCTTCTGCACTCTGGCTGATCTTTCGGTGATCCTGTTATAGTTACTATTCTTTAGATTTGTTGAGTATGCCCACAGGAAAATGAATCTCAGGGTTGTATATTGTGACATATATGAACTTTGAAAACAAAATGTAATTTGAACTTTGATAAATGCAGTTAGCGTTGCTGAATGGTGGCTCATGGAAAGCCATCCTTGCTGGCTTTGTTAAAGACACAGGTAACTGGAAAAGATGCTATATTCAATTGTGTCATGGTCCTGACTGAACAGCGGCAGGCATCTGAGTTTCGGTGCTCCAATTCCCCGGAGTATGGTTAGCTGTCGCTGTCCCTTTAAACTCTGACTGCCATTTATTCCTCAGTGCTCAGTCATAGAGGTTCCATTTCTGGTACTACTGTTTCTGCCTTTTGCCAATACATTGTCTTCTTTATTTTGAGCCTGAGTGTAGTTTGCACTTGGGTTCACCACCGTCCATAGCTCTCTCATTACACATCTTCATCTGCTCAACTGTCTTCCCCTTTGTTTGCTGATTCTGTCATGTATGTTAGAGAGGTTGCATGTTGTACAGTATTGTGCAACAGTCTTTGGCGCACAGCTGGGGTGCATAAGACTTTTATCATGGTACTGTATTTGTCTACGTGGAGCGGGGAGTGAGTTTGTAAAGCTGGCAGGAGCAAAAGATGTTGGGAATGGTTAGGGTGGAGCACCGTGGGGGTTCATGGGACAGGTGGCAGAGAAGGAGTGCCAGGGGTAGGGGATGACGTGGGTGCAGACACACCCAGCCCCGAGACATCAGGCAAAGTCATTTGATTTCAAACAATTGGTTTATTGATCATTGCAGAATGCCTCTCTGGTGCTTCCAACTCTCTCCCCTCTCCCATCCCCCTTTTCCCAGCCAAGATTCCCCTCTCCCTACCCCCTTCCCACTCTCAGTCATATTAGAGACAGGTTTATCATCACTCACATATGTCATGGATTTTGTTTGTTTTTGCGGTAGCGGTACAGTACATAAGTACCCTGCAATAGTCTTCGGCACCCTAGCTATGTATGCAGAATGTGCCTAAGTCTTTTGCATGGAACTGTGGTTTGTCCTGGGATTCGGCAACATATAACAAAGTCTTCATGTGTCATTCAGCTGTGATTTTGCACTCATTAGCGGTGCAGAATGGAATGATAATATGCGCAGTTAAGAATATCCGGCTACTTCTGGGGAAAGTCCGAGTAATTGAACACCAGACAGGAAGAGGAGTTTTAAAGTTCTGAAACAATTGTAAACAAAGTGTGGCTATCAGAGTTCAGAGTATTTAGTACAGGGCTGCCCGAGGGGAACAATCAATTCAGTCCTGCAGAAGGGTTTCAGCCCGAAACCTCAACTGTTTATTCATCTCTATAGCTGCTGCCTGACTTGCTGAGTTCCTCCAGCATTTTGTGTGTGTTGCTTTGCTGTTAATTGTGGTTGATTTGTGGGATTTGAATCGATTATGTGATTTACATTCACCCATGCCCCTTCCTTTGTCCCTGAGGTGCTGGTCTTGAAGGTAAAATTTCAACATCTTCGGCAAGTTCGGCTTGTTGTGTCTTCAGGAGAAACATGCCATGGAAAGAAATGAATTTTAGTTAGTAAGCTGAACTAGGCCTCTGGGGAAAGGACTGCACAGAGAGGAGGTGATCAAAGTGAGCGGCATACCAGTGGATGATTGTTCCTCCTGACTTCTCATCAAACAAAGGGAGAGTTTTTCCCACCTGGCTAGGCAGCTTTCACAACTAGGAGCCTGAGTGGATAAGGTTCATTCTCTAAATGAGGCAAAACAGGCACCAATCTCCTCGTTAACACATGCAAGGGACCTAACGCCTGATTATGCCAGATATACCTGATGTTATCCAGTCCACTTCCATCACATGTACATGTATGAATCACCTATGTGGATGAGGAGTCTGTACTTCTGTGCCCCGTGTTCTTCACGTTTGTGTGATTTGTTTCTTTGCGTGTTGGGGTTTTGATGTTTTCTTTGAATGGATTCCATGGTGCCTCTTTGTTTTGTGACAGTCTATGGATCTTGAATCTCAGGGTCGTCTACCGCATGCATAATTTGATAATCTATGTACTCTGAACCTTTGAAAAATCTTTAAAAAAACAGGTTGAATGGAAATGTGATAATTTTCCCAATCTTGTCTTTTTTTTGCATATAACCCTGGAAAAGTGTATGCCTAGGCTATTTGAATATATTTTTTAAATTTCAAAATAGACTTTATTCATATATTTTATACATATAGTGAGAGTATAGTGGGAAGTGAGAAGGGGCAGGGAGAGGGGAATCACAGTTGGGAAAATGGGAAGAGAGGGGAGGGAGCAGGAAGCACCGGAGACATTCTATAATGATCAATAATCAATTATTTGGAATCAAATGACTTGGTGTTTCAGGTCTGGATGTGTCTGCACACCTGCCACTCCTCCGCCCCCCCGGTATTCATTCTCTGATACCTGTCCCACTCCCCTCCTGCTGCACTCCACCCTCGTCATTCCCATCATCCTTCGCTCCCGCAAGATTTACAAACAGACTCGCTGCTCCATGTTGACAAATACAGTGCATGCAAAAGTCTTCAGCGCCCCTGCTGCATATAGTGCCTAAGACCTTTGCACAGTATTGTGTACTGTATATATGAAACAATGCAGAAAGGGGGCACCTCTTTTTCCCTTTATTAGGGAGAGAAAGAGAAAGCCTGTGGTATGTTGAATTGTCGGGTGAACGATTAGTTTTGTTGTACTGCAGATCATGGTCTTGTTTGGTGGGTGGAGGCTGCTGATGCTTTTTTGCAGAAGTGGTTGCGGGGGGAGGCTGTTGCTTTTCTGCTGCTTGAGCGTGGGAAGGGGTGTAGGGGGGTTTGGGCTTCGAATGATTTCACTGCCTTTCATTCTCTGGGGCACTCTTCTGTTTTCGTGGATCTCTGCGAAGAAAAAGAATTTCACAATGTATATTCTATTCATTCTATACATTTCTCTGATATTATATGGAACTGTTGAACATTCTTGGTCCCTCCTATTTTCAATGAGAGGAAATATAAACACATAATGCATCATTGCCGTAATGTGGCCCTCTGAAATGATTCCCCTTTCATTTTTCGAGAGGCTTCCCTACCCAGCTCCTGTTTCTCTGTGTGCAGTAGCAGATAGAGCCTCCTCCACGGAGCATGAGCACTGTCTGCACTGAACCTCAATGTATCTCTCAGTACATATACCTACAGCCTGGACAGTACCAATTGGCAACATTCCCTTCTAGACATCTCACAGTGTTGGATGACCAGCAGTTTTCTGGTGGGACCAAAGAGCGTCCTTCACCAAACTGATACGAGCAGCTTCTCAAGCTGAGCTGTATTCTTACTTCACAAACACATTGTCGAAATTTCAAGCCTGGTTAGTAACAAAATTCTGCATTATTGTGGTGGCAAGATATTGCAACTTCCATTTCTTAAATTGGCTTCAATTAAATCGAGATTCCCCGGGTGTCACAAGATTTGACATGAACCTTGAAATCTCTCCTGGAAGTGTTTAACAAGTTCTGTACCTAGTTTGTTAATAATCTAAAAGTAGTCAGGTAGTTCCTAAATCAAAATGGCAGGAATGCTGGGTGTTGGAATTCCTTCAAAAGTCAAATAATGTACAGTGTTAGTATGATTCTGGGACTTATTCCTTGTCCTGTAGGTATAGGCACAGAGTACAGAGGTCACTAGACAAGCACAGTCTTGTCAAGTGCATGAATTGATGTTGCTTGTGTGAAGTTGCTTTGCACATACTTTAAAAGCTGGAGTAAGTCTCAGTCACTGCTTCCACTGACACCACACCTGGACATCCTCTCTCCCTGACACCTCTACAGACTATTAGCCCTTTCCCTCACTCTCTCCTCCCACCAAACACAAACACCCGCTTGATTATCCCCTCAGATGACCAACCCTCTCACCTCCTTACTCCCACCCAGTGATTGCATAATCGCCCTCCCCGTCATCTGATCTTTTTACTCCTCTTTCTCCCTCTCCCCTTCCCCTCCCCTCTCCCTCCCTTCTCTCTCCCTCTCTCTCCCTCTCTCTCCCTCTCCTCCCTCTCTCTACCTCTCCTCCCTCTCTCTCTCCCTCTCCTCCCTCTCCCTCTCCCCCCTCTCCCTCTCCTCCCTCTCCCTCCTACAAACATCATTCAGCAAAGGGACACTTCCATTATCTTGCCTCCCTACTTCTCACCTCACATTCAAGTTGCTTAATTTTCCCAATTCTGTAGCCCAATTTCCTTGGCAAACACGAGGAAATCTTTAGATGCTGGAAGTTCAAGCAACACACACAAAATTCTGGTGGAACGCAGCAGGCCAGGCAGCATCTATAGGAAGAAGCACTGTCAACATTTTGGGCCGAGAAATCGATAGTGCTTTTTCCTATAGATGCTGCCTGGCCTGCTGCGTTCCACCAGCATTTTGTGTGTGTTGCCTGGATTTCCTTGGGTGATCTTTGTCCCACAGTGGCAGGAATTTGAAGTACAGATCAGAAAAGTTCTGTTGAACCTTTTTATTGAGCACATCTGGGATTTTGTGACCTATTAGAGGCATATGAGAAAGTCCCAGAAAGGGTGTAGAAAAGTTGTAGTAGAATGGTTCCTGACAGGATAGATGTCAACCAGAAGATGAGGCTGAGTAGCTGAAGCTGTTCTCCTTGGAGCAAAGAAGTCAGAAGGAGATTTGACAGACATGCGCAAGAGTTTGACATCTTCCGAAAAAATAAATAGAGAACAGTTATTTCTATTAGCAACTCGTTCAACAATCAGAAACACTGATGTAACATAAAAGAGTCATAGAAAAATACAGCAGAGAAACAAGCCTTTTGGCCCATCTAGTCCATGCTAAATCATTTAAACTGCCTACTCCCATTGACGTGCACTGGGACTATAGCCCTCCATATGCCTACCATCAACATACCTATTCAACCTTCAACCTTTTAAACACTGAAATCCAACTCGCATGCATCTCTTGTGTTGACAGCTCGATCCACACTCTCGTGACCCTCTGATTGAAAAAGATTCCCCTCGTGTTCCCCTTAAACTTTTCACTGTTCACCCTTAACCCATGACCTCCGGTTGTAGTCCCACCCAACCTCAATATGTCATGGTCTGGTCGTGAGCCCGCATTCCGGGTCTTGATCCGGTCTGCGTACGCCAGACTCCGGGTCTTGCAGCCATCCCTCCTGTCACCCTTAAGCCAATTAGGATCCTTTTGGCTTAAGGAGGCACACCTGTTGACTATTCAGCTGACAGGTGTTTATAAGGGGTCCTGGGACTGAGCCTAGTTGGGGGAGAGGTTCTTGACTGGTTAGCCCTATATGTGCTGATCCTGCCTGCCCTATTTACCGTAGATTCCGGACTACAGAGCGCACCTGATTAAAAGCCGCTGGCTCTAATTTTAGAAATAAAATCAATTTTTTAATTGTAAAGGCCGCACTGGATTTTAGGCCGCACCGGATTTTCGGCCGCAGGTGTCCCACGTTGTAATATGAGATATTTACACAGAAAGATATTACACGTGAGGATTTTTTAACTTTTAATTAAATCCATATGGTAACAAAAACAAATACATATTGCAAATGCTTTTTTTCGAACCGTGCCCGTAACGCGGCTACTTTTAAATACGTTGCGTATACTTCTTTACTGAACAACATTCCAATATCTCCTAACGACTGGTAAAAAATATATATACTACAGCCTACCAGGAAAAGTTATTGATCACCTTTAACTTAAAAGCAGCGTTCGCCCAGATCCAAAGCCGCTCGCGTAATGCGCTCCCTCCCTCCGTCCCGTTTCATCGCAAACCGGCATTTTCCCACAAGACACCGCGAAACCGGGTGTGACGTCATAGCATCCCGCGATGTAGTACAGAAAACAAATATAGTTAAAACTCTTCTAACTTTAACTAGAAAATGAATTACTAAGCGAAAATATTATAAACTAAGTAACTGCCATAAGGCAGCACAATGCTTCGAGTGTTTTCCATGTTGATGAGGGTGAGTACAAATGACTGATTTACAATAATTTAATTGTGAAAGTGCGCTTGATTTATCGTACAATTTCATTGGACCTCTGTGAACTACTCATCAATTTTATTGGTCTACTGTTACGAGGCAAAATGTTTACGAGGCGGCATGAAAAAAATCATGTATTAGCCGCTTCGGATTAAAGGCCGCAAAGTTCAAAGCTGTTCAAAATGTGGGAAAAAAGTAGCGGCTTAAAATTCGGAATCTACGGTAATCTTTTTTGACCTGATTGAGCTGGTTGCCCTGTTTCTGTGCTCTGACCTGTGTGTCATGTTTGCCTGGTCTTGTTCTGTTCCTCCTGGCTTGGAGTCCCCACTGCTCTCCTACTAGTTCTACCAGTCTGTTCCCATTGTCACCCTGGTCCTAGTTCCCTTTTGTTCCCTTACCCTGCTGGGCAGGTCAGGCCAGACTGCTGTTGCCTGATGGGGGACTCTGCCCCTTTTCCTATCCCTTGACCCCATTGGGCAGGTCAGGCCAGACTGCTGTTGCCTGATGTGGGACTCTGCCCCTTTTCCTAACCCTTGACCCCATTGGGCAGGTCAGGCCAGATTGCTGTTGCCTGATGGGGGACTCTGCTTCTTTCCTACCCCTTGCTCCTGATGGGTGGTACCCTGCACCTGCCCAGGTTTCCTGTGTCCATGCCTGGGAGGTGGCCCTGCCAAGGAGTCATGTGGCCTGCCTGGAGGCCTCTGCCTGAACCCCAGTGTTATCCCTGCATGCCATGTCCCCCTTGTGTGCCATGGTCTCCCCATCTTGTTCTATCTTTTAGTTATTCCTGTCCTGCCCCTAGTACTTCAGTGCTGGTGTCCTGCACTTGGGTCCATTCTATGTCCCCCTGTGACACAATGGATAAAAGCCTACTTGTATTTACCCTATTTATACCCCTCATTATTTTGTATACCTCGGTCAAATCTCCTCTCACTATTCTAAGGAAGGTAACAAGGTTAGGTATGCATTGTTGAGAGAGTGAATGATTTAAACTCACTGCTTGTAAGGAGAGTGGGGAAAGAATTGGTCAGGAGTTGCATGGGAGTGTTGGAGAGGCACTTGAGCAGAAAAGGTGGAAAGATTGAGAAAAGAAGGCTAAGTGGAGTGCTCTGCTTGGAACTTGCACAGATTCATTGGTCCAAATTGTTCCTTCTAAGCCACAACAATTCTGAGATTCTGTGGAAGGGCTTTGTGCCTGATCAGTTTTGCAAACCCTGCTCTGACACAGACAATGGGCTTGCCTGTTATAGCATGTCACATAAAAGCTGTAATGGATATCTGCACAGAACTATTTTTCATCACAGTTCTGCTATGTCAGGGATTTCCAGTGATTTTTATACCATGGACCAATACCATTAAGCAAAGGGTCCATGGACCCCAGGTTGAGAACCCCTGTGCTATGTAATCCCTTTGGACAAATACTTTCCTTAAACTGAAGGAACATATTTCACAAAGACTTTCTAGATCAGCTATTAATAGTACATGTGAATTCCCTTTGTTGTCATTTCAGCATGTACTACTTTTACACTATTTCTACTGCTCATTTGTTTAAAAATGCACATATTTAATTCTCACTTCTTGAACCTGGAGACAGATAAAAGATAAACTCTGGACTGAATACTTTTCTAATTCTCCATTATCACCTAATCATGCCGCATGTTTCTTCTATGGTATCAGATTGTTTCGCACGTTCCTCCGATACCTGGATGCACACTTGAAGAGCATTATCAGAAGCAGGTTTATTATCACCGGCATGTGACGTCAAATTTGTTAACTCAACAGCAGAAGTTCAAGAGTAGACATGGAAGGCACTGAGTTCATCTGGTAGTGAAGCATCGCTGCCATTCATGCTATTGGGTTTTGCTTTATAGGAAATAATGTCTTGCAAACCCTGCCAGAGTTGTGCATCCGATGTCACCTCCAACCTCGTTCAAAATTGTCTCCTCGCCCTTACAATAGCCCTTTTAAAGGGAATTAAGAACAACTTCATTTAGGAACAAAAGACATGGGCGCAGACTTTAGGCAGTTCATCGCATTGGGTGTGCTCCACCATTTCACCAAGGTTGATCCATTTTTCTCTCAACCTTATTCTCCAACCTTCTCCCTGTAACCACTCACAACTTGACTAATGAAGGACTTATCAACCTCTGCCTTAAATGCCCCAAATGAACTTGCCTCCACAGCCACCTGTGCCAACGAATTCCACAGATTCAACATTCTCCGGCTCAATAAATTCCTCCTCATCTCTGTTCTAAAGGATTGTTCGTATTTTCTGAGGCTGTGATTCCCCCACCATAGTAACATCCTCTCCACATTCACTCCATCTAGTTCTTTCAACATTTGATAAATTTCATTCAGATCCTCTCTCATTCTTTGAAATTCTAGAGAAAAGGCCCAGAGCCATCAATGGTTCCCTATAGGATAATCCTTTCATTCCCAGAATCATTCTCGTGAACCTCCTCTCAACCCTCTCCAATGTCAACACATTCTTTTCTAAATAAGGGGACCCAAACTGCTCACAATACTCTAAGCAAGGCCTTGCTAGTGCCTTATAAAGCCTCAGCATCACATCTTTGTTCTGATGTTCTGGTTCTCTTGAAATGAATGCTAACGTTGCATTTGCCTTCCTCCCCATCGACTCAACCTGCAAGTTAACCTTCAGGAAATTCTGCATGAAGTCTTCTAAGTCCCATTGCACATCAGATTTTGAATTTTCTCCCATTTAGGAAAAAAACTTTGCTTTTATTCCTTCTACCAAAGGGCACGATCAGACGCTTCCGGAGCTGCATTCCATTTGCCACTTTTTTGCCCATTCTTTGAATCTGTCATTTCTTTCTGCAGCCTTCCTGCTTTATCTACACCATATATGTCAAACTCAAGGCCTGCGGGCCAAATCCGGCCCGCGGTGGAATTATCTTTGGCCCGTGAGATAATATCTAATTACTATTAAAGCTGGCCCCAGTAATCGAAGCGCCTATGGCGTATGATATGGCTAATGCTGAGTTTATTCAGGTACCAGGTTTTCAGGGTTTTTAGTGTTTATTCGGCAGTCTTCTTCATAAGAAATGGAATTTGTAAAGTGAAACACTTTGTAGTTATAGCAGAGACTGAGACACATGAGAGCAGGCTGAAAAAACGGAGGCAATGATAGCTGCGTTCGCACGCGTCCGACTGATCCGGCCCACATGAAGCTGCATTTTGCTCAATCCGGCCCTTGACCTAAAATGGGTTTGACACCCCTGATCTACACTATCTGCCCTTCCAACTATCTTCGTATCATCTGCAAACTTGGCCACACAAAGCTATCAGTTCCATCATCCAAATGACTGACATTTAACGTAAAAAGCAGTCCCCACATCAGCCCTTGGGGAACATCACTATTCACCAGCAGCCCATCAGAGAAGGCTCCCTTTATTCCCACTCTTCTGTCCCCTGCCAAAGCAGTCTTATCCACGGCACTTTGTCAAGGCCTTCTGAAATTCCACATACACAACACTCACCGATTCTCCTTTGTCTATCCTGCTTGTTGTTTTCTCAAAAAATTCCAACAGATTTGTAAGAGAAGATTTTCCCTCAAGGAAAGCTCGCTGACCGGCCTATTTTATCATGTGCCTCTAAGTACCCTGAAATCACATCCTTAACAATCAACTCCAACATCTTCCCAACCACTGAAGTCAGGATAACCAGCTAATACTTTGCTTTCTTCAGCCTCCCTCCCTTCCTGTAGAGTGGAGTGACATCTGCAATTTTCCAGAATCTAGTGATTCTTGAAAGACCATTACTTATGCCTCCACAATCCCTTCTGCTACTTCCTTCAGAACCCTGGGGTGTTCACCATCTGGTCCAGCTGACTTATCTATCTTCAGACCTTTCAGTTTCCCAAGAAACTTCTGCATAGTAATAACAATGGAACACACTTCTGCCCTCTGACACTCTCACATTTCTGACATCCTGCTAGCATCTCCCACAGTTAAGACTGATGCAAAGTTCATCTGCCATTTCTTTGTCCTCCATTACTACCTCTTCAGTTCATTTTCACTCTCACCTTTCTTCTGCACTCGAGATATCTGAGAAAATTTTTGACATCCCTTTTGACATTACTAGCTAGCTTCCCTTCATATTCCATCTTTTCCCCGCTTATGGCTTTTTTAGTTGCCACCTGTTGGCTTTTAAATGTTCCTCAATCCTTTAACTTCCTACTAATTTTTCTCTGTTTTATGACCTATCTTTTGTTTTTATGTTGGCTTTCACTTCCTTTGTCATTCATAGTTTCATCATTTGGCCTTTAGAATGTTTCTTTGGGATGTATCTATCCTACACCTTTTGAATTGCTCACAGAAACTCCAGCCATTGCTGCTCTGGTGTCATCCCTGCTCATGTTTCCTTCCAATCAACTTTGGCCAGCTCCTTTCCCATGCCCCTGTAATTCCATTTACTCCACTATTACACCAATACATCTGACTTCAGCTTCTCCTTCTCTAATTGCAGGGTGAATTCCATCACTACCTCCTAGGGGTTCCTTTACCTTAAGTTCCCTAATCCAATCCGGTTCATACACCACAGAGTAGCTGACCCTTTAGTGGGCTCAATCACAAGCTGCTCTAAAAAGCCATCCTGTAAGCATTCTACAAATTCACTCTCTTGGGTTCCAGCACCAACTTGATTTTTCCAATCGACCTGCATATTGAAATCCCCATCACTATCATAATATTGCGTTACTGACATGTGCTTTCTATCTCCTGTTGTAATTTGAGCCCACATCTTGGCTACTGTTCGGAAGCTTGAATATAGCTCCTATCAGGGTATTTTTACCCTTGCAGTTTCTTAACTTAATCCACAAGAGTTCTATATCTTCCGATCCTATGTCACCTCTTTCTAGGGATTTGATTTAATTTTTTACCAACAGAGCAAGCCCTCCCCTCTGCCTACCTGCCTATTCTTTTGCTACAAGGTTTATTCTTGGATGTTAAACTCCCAGCTATAACCTTCTTTCAGCCACGACTCAATGATGCCCTCAACGTCATATCTGTCAGTCTCTATCTGCGCTACCAAATCATCTACCTTATTCCATCTACTGCATGCATTCAAGTATAACACCTCCAGTCCTGTATCTGTTACCCTTTTCAATTTTGTTCCCCTTTCACACTGCAACATCCCACTGAATGAAATTTTGCCCTATCATCTGCCTGTCCTTCCTGAAAAGGTCCTGCTTTTCATCTTTCTACCTGGCTCCCTAAATTCCCTCTGCAGGACCTCCTCACTTTTCCTACCCATGTCATTGGTGCCAATATGTACCAAGTCTTCTGGATGCTCAGCCTTCACTTTAGAATGTCATGGACCCGGTCTGAGACATTCCTGATTCTGGCACCTGGGAGACAGCATACCATCTGCTTGTCTTACTTGCGTGTGCAGAATCTCATATCAAATCTCCTATCATTACTGCAGTCCCCTACTCCCTCACTTTTCTCCTGAGCCGCAGTGCCAGAATCAGTACCAGAGACCTGGTCACTGCAGCTTTTCCATGGTCGTTCATCCCTCTCGACAGTATCCAGAACAGTATACTTATTTTTGAGGGGAACAGTCACAGAGATACTCATTTCCCTTCCCTTTCCTTGCAGTACTAACAGATGAAGAATGAAAAATGAAGAAGGAGAAGAAGAAAAAAACTCACAAGATATTTAACTCACCCTAGCTTGTTCTCACCAGCCTGTTCATCCAAAGCCTCCCCACTCTAACCCTGGTCCACTCACGCAATAGCCATTCCACCTGTCCCTCCCTTATTTTCATTTGCCCTTGCTAATGGATCACATCTGCACCCCAAGAAAAGCCAAAATCCTGCAATAACTACTTTTTCAAATCTCTCCCTCCCTCCGCCGATTTGACAGTGACTGCACAGCCAAAAAAACAGATGAATGCGGATAAGAAAGATTGAATGGTCTTCTCTTCTGTCATAAGTTTCCAAGAATGTCTGAGTCAACTGAAAAGAATAAACTGCATGATCTAGGGAACCATAGTCATGCAACTTGACACTGTTGCTTGTGCTTTGCAGATAACTAAAACACAGCAGGTTGCTCAGAACTGTTTCCCATTATGTGACGAGCCTATTTCTTTATCACGTACACGGAGCCTGATTTATCTGCAATGGCCTTTCATTGATATGCAAATATTGCCTGCATGCTCTTTTAAATGTTGTCATTTTTAACATTGTTTTATTTCACATGACAAATGTCATAGAAAGCTACAGTACAGATACAGGCCCTTTGGCCCATCCAGTCTGTGTACCCTTATTTATATCTTTCCTGTAGGTAGGTCACCAAAGCCACGCTAATGTAATGCCAGACCTGGTTCGCAGGAATCAGGCATGTAATCACATTAAATGATTTGTCTTTTGTGGTGACTCTACATAATCTTTTGCAGAAGGTTCTGCCGCTGTCTGTAAGGAGTTTGTACGGTCTCTCTGGGACTGCACGTGTTTCCTCCCACAATCCAAAGTGGTTCAGTTGAGTAGGTTAATTGGAAACATGGGTGTGATAGGGGACGGCGGACTCATTCGTCTATTACTGTGCTGTAACTCTAAATTAATAAACTGCAACAAAATACTGCAGCTAAAATACAGAGTTTTCAGGATTAAACCAAACATCCCCAGGAGATCTACCAGGCATTGTTGTATGATTAGATGCTGTGATTTAGTTTCGTTTGTGAGTTTGGTGCTGATACTTCTGGCTTCTGTGTCTCAAGTGAGCAGTTTCAAGTTCCAGGGTGTCAACATCTCTGAGGATCTATCCTGGGCGCAACATATGGATGCAGTTACAAAGAAGGCACCACAGTGGCTATATTTCATTAGGAGTTTGAGGAGATTCGATATGTCACCAACGACACTTGCAAATTTCTACAGATGTACCGTGGAGAGCATTCCAACTGGCACCATCACCGTCTGGTGTGGGGAGGGAGGTGTCACTGCACAGGATCAAAATAAGCTGCAGAAAGTTGTGAACTCAGTCAGCTCCATCATGGGCATCTCTAAAGAGCATTGCCTCAAAAAGGCAGCGTCCATCATTAAGGATTCCCATCACCCAGGGCATGACCTCTTCTCATTGCTACCATCAGGGAGGGGGTACAGGAGCCTGAAGACACACACTCAATGAATCAGGAACAGTTTCTTCCCCTCTTCCATCAGATTTCTGGATGAACTTTGAACCCATGAACACCACACACACACACACACACACACACACACACACACACACACACACACACACACACACACACACACACACACACACACACACACACACACCAGTATCGTTCTCTAATATCAGTGATTTATAATAGATTATATATATATATTTAGTATAATTCAGTTTTTTTTTAATTATCATGTTGTATTGCTGCCGGATAACACCAAATTTCATGACATATGCTGGCGATACTAAACCTGATTTCAAAAGGGTAGATCTGGCACCAAATGATTCCCTTTGGTCCAACTACCTAAGCATATACGGATTACGTTCGGCAGGATATGGTCTAAGTCTGTCAACCAATGGGGCTTAAACTGATTTCTCCAACTATCATGATCAAAACAATACATAATGGCGGATCTGGTATTGCAGATGGCCTTGTGAATCTACTACAGTTTAAAAAGCTGCTGTTGGCGCTTCGAAACATGGACTCTCCCCTCTCCCATCACTTACCCAAAGCCCATAGCCATTGATGCGGTAGTGCAAAGTTGAATCGGTAGTCTCTTTTGAAGTGCTTGAGGGTAGTCAGCCATTCTCTGGCTTTCAATGACTTTGTGTATGTGAGTCTGAATCCTGAATTTCGATGAATATTGGTGATATCATAGGATGGTACTGTGGTCTGCATTTATGGGCTGGACTATTATATTTATGTACTGTGGATTTCTTCAGACCTGTGGGTTTTAGATTCTGTATGCTTTGTCACACATTACTTTTCCATTTTGTTGTACAAGGGGAGGGTATTTAGAAGTGATGTTCTGTTAGCTTTTTGTACAGGGGAGAGATAATATTTTGGGGGTCGATGTTCCTGTTTTGTGTGGGGCGGGGGCTGATGATCAGAATGTCACTCCTTTTTGTATGGGGGGTGGATTTGATGTTTCTTTCAGAACGACTTTCATGCTCTTTGTTTTGTGGCTATCTGGAGAACTACAAAGGTTAGAGTTACGTATGAATACATGCTTTGATAGTAAATGAACCTTTGCACCTTTGCTATTGGGTGAGTTTGGCCCCAAAACACTTCAGGGCAGGGTTTGTAATTCATGCACTTTAAGCTGCCCTCTCCTATCCTGCACAAGCGTGACTCATATATTTATGGCACCATTATGTCCTCTCTGCCCTGGCAGAGGGACCCTGGAACACATCTTCAGTAGCTGCCCAAAAGCCCTGAGAGAGGGCTGATACCACTAGTGCCATGAGCAGGTGCTGAAGACAGTGGCAGAAAATATCTCAGTGCCCATTAACAACAGTAAGCACCTCTGCCAACCCAGGCAGCCCACTGCCTTTGTCAAAGCTGGAGACCAAAAGCAGCCTCAGCCAAGATCAGGCAAGCAATTATTTTCCCTGTCTTCATTCCATCATCATCCCTGAGGCCTGACATGGTCATTCTGTCAGAAACCTCGAAGGAGGTGGGGGGTTGTGGTAGAACTGACAGTGCCTTGAGAAGACCGGATTGAGGAGGCATTCGAATGTATGAAAGCCAGATGCAGGAGTTCGTAGAGCAGTGCCAGAGACAGGGATGGCACGATGCGAGCCTATAGAGGTGAGGTGTAGAGGCTTTGCTGGCTGCTCACTCTGAAGAACCTACTCTCTCCTTGGCATTGCAGGGGCTGCAAAGAAAAGAGCCCTCAGGACTGTCACAGAGGCTGCTGAGTGAGTCTCCAGATGGCTGTGGATCAAAAGGTGTAACTCGTGGACCAGTGCTGCCGGGACACAAGCCGGGGCCTGATCAACCCTGGCTAAGTCCCCTGGGTGAGGGTATCTGATGTTGAAAGACCCGAAACACCTGATGACCCTAGGTTACATCACTGATGATGTGTCCCAACGCATCCGAGGATGTATCTCAACAGCATTCTTTTATCAGTGCAGTGGTTTTGTGGAAGCTATGAATGGAAACGATTTTGCTGGTGAGTAATCTCAATTTCTCTTTAAGGATTTTGGGAATGAATTCAATCAATACTTAGGGCGAAACTACAAACCAGCCTCAAAATTTCGGCAGTTTCCAAGGTGATGAAATTCAGGTGAGACATTAATCTGTTCTAGCTGTTAAACTTCCTATTATATTCCGAGAGAAATGTGTACTTCTCCTATTAGGGCTGACACACGTAATGCCGTATGTTTCCTCTTTAGTAATGCTTGGTTATTATTGCTGAATTTAGGTCAGTACCTTCTAAGTGGCTTCTTGTCCAGAAGTTAAATTGCATAACTTTTTTCAGTGTTATGCAACTGAAAATTGGTTTTCCCATGACCGAAGCAAGATTCTCACGATGTCCACGTTATTATGTGTCATTTGGAAAATTTAGCCAGGTACTTTCTGTTCTGTGCAATACTTGGGAACCTAGCATGATTTCCACATCAGGAGTCTATGTGATTCTGTCCAAACTTCATAGGACCTCCCAATCCTTAATTTTTAGCCCACCCTCTGAACACGTCCTGCAGTCCAGCCCGTACCCCTACTCTGAGCTGTATTTATACCATCTATAAACAAGAGAAAATCTGCAATTGCTGGAAATGCAAGCAGTATACACAAAATGCTGGAGGAACTCAGCAGGCCAGGCAGAAGCTGACTTGGTTGTCAGAAGCTGTTAGAGGTGTGGAGCATTTAATAGGTAGTGGGAGCTTGTCAGCATTAACGCCGCAGCTGAAATGATGTTAAGGGTTTGGGTATGCAACTAGTTAAGCAACATGCATGCAGTTATCTTGAGACTGATAAGTACTAACACACCCAAAAATCCAAGGCGTGAATGGAAAAAAAAACATCCTGCATGTAACATAATGAAGAAATATGAGGAAGCAATTTGGTTTCAAGTTAATGTGTGAAAAGAACCAGGTAAATGTATGCATCTGACAGATGTCAGATTCATCGCATGCAATCAATCATAACCTCCTCTTCCTGCCGTTATGCATCTTACTGACTTCCAATCTCTGGAGTCTGCTCTTCAATCTCTGAACGCCCCCTGATATCCAGCGACACCCCTCCAAAAATCTGCAGCAGAACCGATCATAGCCATCCGAGGTGCAAATGTTCTCCCAACATCTCCTTGCCATGATTTGTAGCATTAACAGATTCCCTACAGTAATTTGCTATTTGCTCTAGTGAGCTGGGTTCAGTCCTGACCCTTGTGTGGAGTTCACTTATGTGGTTTTCCTTAGGATACTCTAGTTTCCTTGGACATCTCCAAATGATGTTCATGTTGATAGGTTAATTGGCCACTGTAACTTGCCCTCAATATATGGTTGATATAGGATTTTGGGTGGAGTTGAAGGGAATATGAGGAAAATAGGAAAGATGATTAGAGTCCTGCTGCTGCCTGTAAGGAGTTTGTACGTTCTCCCTGTGACTGTATGGGTTTCCTCCGGGTGCTCTGGTTTCCTCCCACAGGTGTACTGGTTGGTAGGTTGATTGGTCAATGTAAATTATCCTGTGATTAGGCTAGGATGAAATTGGGGAGCACAGCTTGAAGGGCCTGAAGGGCCTATTCTGGCTGGATCGCAAACAAATATAAAACAAATACAGCCAGCCTTCCTTAATGGCAGGGGATTGGTTCCAGGAGCCCCTGCAGATACCAAAAAACGTGGATGCTCAAGTCCCTTATTTAACCTGTCTCAGTGCAGTGGACTTTAGGACCCGGCAGAACTCTGGACCTTATTTAACCTGTGGACTTTAGGACCCAGTGGAGCTCGGGACCCGCAGCCCGCAGTGACAATAATGGAGCATGTCACAATGAAAGCTACAATTATTACTAAGCAGTGCAGTGGTTTAATTATTGAAATACATATATTTGTTGTGTTTTAAATGCATAGAAAGGTAAAATATATACAATATACCAAGACAAACGTTTGACTAACTGACGCTAAATAATACTGGATGTACCTGTTCCGACTTACTTATAATACCTAATACAAAGTAAATGCTATGTGAATAGTTGTTACACTGTATTGTTTAGGGAATAATGACAAGAAAAAAAGTCTGTACATGCTCAAACAACGAGTGCTGGAGAGAGAACTTCCGTTTTCTTTTTCGATCCCGATCCACGGTAGCCTATGCACGTCCTCTGGTATACTTTAAATCATCTCTAGGTTACTTATAATACCTAATACAATGTAAATGCTATGTAAATAGTTGTTATACTGCATTGTTTAGGGAATAATAACAAGAAAAAAAAGTCTATACATGCTGAAACAACGAGTGCTGGAGAGAGAACTTCTGGGTTTTCCCGATCCGCGGTTGGTTGAATCTGTGCACGCGTAACCCACGTATAAGAAGGGCCAACTGTAAATAGATGCTTAATGGTTGATTTGGCCTTTTTGTGTGCCTTATGATTCTAGACTGATTCTTGGAAGGCCAGTTGGTGAGATTACGCTGGACAATAAAGATTTTGTTTCCTGAGTATTTATGAGTGTACCTTATGGATTTTGGGCTGCTGATCATGCAATTTACCATGAAATGTCAATACAATGCCTAATTTTTTTTTGAAATTGTCTATATTTGTTATTTCAATTCATAATTAAAGTCAGAATAACTTAAGGAAAGCATTTTTGTTGGTCCATAAATCAAACAGGCCATCAATGACAAGCGATTTGAAGAAACTCTTTTGGGACCGGAGAAAATCACATGGAAGGCATTCAAGGATGTTGCTGAAAATTTTCTTTGCAACTACAGAGCACCAAGCTACGTGAATCTGGCTGACATCGTGTTTAAGAATACAAAATCATGAAATCCATCATTTTTTTTGGATCATTGGATCATTCCAGAGAAGGTGGGATCTGCACAGAAGAGGAAGTTTGCACCTGTACTGGGAGAGGACTAAAATCCTAGCTGCAAGGTTTGCTAATGCTGCACAGTGGGGTTTAAGCTAGAGTTGCAGTGGAATGGGAACCGGAGCGCCAGAACATTTAGTGGAGAGGTTGTGGAGACAGATGTTGGTAAGATCTCAGACAAAGTCAGGAATTAAAATGTTGAGCAAGGTACGACTAGTATCCTGAGCTGCATATAATTCAATGCAAGGAGTATCGTAGGAAGGCAGATGAACTCAGGGCATGGATCAACACCTGGAATTATGAAATTGTAGCCATTAGTGAGACTTGGTTGCTGGAGAGGTAGGACTGCCAGCTCAATATTTTACAGTTCCATTGTTTTAGACATAACAGAGTGGGAGGGATTAAGGGAGGAGGGGCGGCATTATTAGTCAGGGAAAATGTCACAGCAGTGCTCCAGCAGGAAAGACTAGAGAACTTGACTAGTGAGGTGTTATGGGTGAAACTGAGAAATAAGAAAGGTATGACCACGTTAATAGGGCTATATTCCAGATTACCCAACAGTCCTAGGGATTTAGAGGAACAAATTTGTAAAGAGATCACAGACTGTTGCAAGAAACATAAGGTTGTTGTAGTAGATGATTTTAACTATCTGCATATTGACTGGGAATCCCATACTGTAAAAAGACTTGATGGAATAGAATTTGTCAAATGTGGTCAGGGAAGTTCCTTCATCAGTATCTAGGATTCTCAACATGAGAGTATGTGATACTGGATCTGCTATTGGGAAATGAGACAGGAGTTTGTGTAGGGGAACTCTTTGCTTCTAGTAGCCATAATGTTATTAGTTTCAAAGTAAATATGCAAAAAGATAGGTCTAGTCCATGGGTTGAGATTCTAAATTGGAGCAAGGCCAATTTTGATGGTATCGGAAATGATCTGGCAAGTGTGGATTGGGTCAGCCTGTTTTCTGGTAAAGGTGTGCTTGGTAAGTGGGAGGCCTTCAAAAGCAAAATGTTGAGAATACAAAGGTTGAATGTACCTGTCAGAATAAAAGGTAAAGATAACAAGTGTAGTGAACCTCAAGAGATATTGAAGCCCTGGTTAAGAGAAAAAAGGAGGTGCATAGCAGTTGTATGCAGGTAAGAACAAATGGGGTGTTTATGGAGTATAACAATGCAAGAGAACACTTAAGAAAGAAATCAAGAAGGCTAAAAGAAGGCATGAAGTTGCTCTAGCAGACAAGCTGAAGGAGAATTCTAAAGGACTCTACAGATATGTTAAGAGAAAAAGGATTGCAAGGGACAAACTTGGTCCTCTGGAATGGTGATCCAGGTGTGGAGCCAAAACAGATGGGCGAGATCTTAAATTCATTCTTTACATCTGTATTTACTAAGGAGATGGACACAGAATTTATAGAAGTGAGGGAAAGTGGCATCAACTTCATGGACCGTGTACAGATTACATAGAAGGATGTGTTGCTATCCTGAGGCAAATCAGGGTGGATGTATCCCCAGAGCCTGACAATGTGTTCCCTTGGACCCTATGGGAAGCGTGCAGTAATTGCCGGGCCCCTAGCATAGATATTTAAATCATCCTTTTCAACAGCAGAGGTAGCAGAAGATTGGAAGATGGCCAATGTTGCTCCTCTGTTTAGGAAATGCTCAGGAAAAAAACCAGGAAATTATAAGTCGGTGAGTCTGACATCAGTTGTGAGAAAGTTATTGGAAGGTATCCTAAGGGACTGGAGAGATAAGTATTTGGATGGACATGGACTGATTAAGGATAATCAGCATGACTTCGTACGTGGTTGGTTAAATCTAACCAATCTTATAGAGTTTTTCGAGGATGTTACCAGGTAAGTGAATGAAGGCAAGGCAGTGGATGTTGTCAACATGGACTTTAGTCCCACATCGGAGATTGGCTGACAAACCTATTGCAATTTTTTGAGGAAATTACAAGTAGGCTAGACAAGGGAGATGCAGTGAATGTTGTGTATTTGGATTTTCAGAAGGCCTTTGTCAAGGTGCCACACATGAGGCTGGTAAACAAGATAAGAGCCCATGGAATTACGGGAAAATTACATATGTGGATAGAGCATTGGCTGATTGGCAGGAAACAAAGAGTGGGAATAAAGGGATCCCATTCTGGTTGGCTGCCGGTTACCAGTGGTGTTCCACAGGGGTGCGTGTTGGGGCCACTTCTTTTTACGTTGTATATCAATGATTTGGATTATGGAATAGATGGCTTTGTGGCTAAGTTTGCTGATGATACAAAGATAGGTGGAGGGGCCGGTAGTGCTGAGGAAACAGAGAGTCTGCAAAAAGACTTGGATAGATTGGGGGAATGGCCAAAGAAGTGGCAAATGAATTACAATGTGGAAAGTGCATGGTCATGGTACCAAAGTCATGCACTTTGGTAGAAGAAATAAACAGGCAGACTATTATTTAAGTGGGGAGAGAATTCAAAGTTCTGAGATGCAATGGGACTTGGGAATCTTCGTGCAGGATACCCTTAAGGTTAACCTCCAGGTTGAGTCGGTGGTGAAGAAGGTGAATGCAATGTTGGCATTCATTTCTAGAGGAATAGAGTATAGGAGCAGGGATGTAATGTTGAGTCTCTATAAGGCACTGGTAAGACCTCACTTGGAGTACTGTGTGCAGTTTTGGGCTCCTTATTTAAGAAAGGATGTGCTGATGTTGGAGAGGGTTCAGAGAAGATTCACTAAAATTATTCCAGGAATGAGAGGGTTAACATATGAGGAACGTTTGACCGTTCTTGGACTGTATTTCTTGGAGTTTAGAAGAATGAGGGGGAACCTCATAGAAACATTTCAAATGTTGAAAGGCATGGACAGAGGGGATGTGGCAAAGTTGTTTCCCATGGTGGAGGAGTCTAGTATGAGAGGGCATGACGTAAGGATTGAAGGGTGCCCATTTGGAACAGAGATGTGAAGAAATTTTTTTAGCCAGAGGGTGGTGAATCTGTGGATTTTGTTGCCATGGGCGGCAGTGGAGGTCTAGTCATTAGGTGTATTTAAGGCAGAGATTGATAGGTATCTGAGTAGCCAGGGCATCAAAGGTTATGGTGAGAAGGCCGGGGGGTGGGACTAAATGGGAGAATGGGTCAGCTCATGATAAAATGGCGGAGCAGACTCGAGGGCCGAATGGCTGACTTCTGTTCCTTGGTCTTATGGTCTAATGTAGAAGATTGAAAGGAAATTTGATAGAATTATATGAAATCGTAAGGGCCATAGATAGAGTAAATGCAAGCAGGCTATTTTCACTGAGGTTGGAAGGGACTACAACCAGAAGTCATGGGCTAAGGGTGAAAAGTTTAAGGGGAACAGGAGGAGCAGGCTCTTCATTCAGACTGTTGTGAGAGTGTGGAAGAGCTGCCAGCACAAGTGGTGCATGCAAGCTCGATTTCAATATTTGCATAGGTACAGTGATGGCACAAGTATGAAGAGCTATGGCCTTAGTGCAGGTCGATGGGACTATGCGGTTTAAATAGTTCTGGAATGGAGTAGATGGTCCGAATGGCCTGTTTTTGAGCTGTACCTCTGTATCTCGTTAAAGATTCATATTCCGCATTCCCATTTAGACCTCTTTCCTGCAAATCTCAGCGCTGGTTTCACCGGGATATTGCAGTCTTGGAGAAATGGCATCAGGGCAACTGGAATCCAGCAATGCTGGCTGATTATTGTTGGATACTTACGTAGAAAAACATAGAAAACCTACAGCACAATACAGGCCCTTCGGTCCACAAAGCTGTGCCAAACATGTCCTTACCTTAGAAATTACCTAGGATAACCCATAGCCCTCTATTTTTCTAAGCTCTATGTATCCATCCAGGAGTCTCTTAAAAGACCTTATCACTTCTGCCTCCACTACCGTTGCCAGCAGCCCATTCTGTGCACTCACCACTCTCTGCGTAAAAAACTTACTCCTGACATCTCCTCTGTACCTACTTCCAAACACCTTAAACCTGTGTCCTCTCATGCTAGCCATTTCAGCCCTGGGAAAAAGCCTCTGACTATCCACACTATCAATGCGTCTCATCATCTTATACACCTCTAATCAGGTCACCTCTCATCCTCCGTTATTTATGCTCAAATAAAAAACCTCAGACATGGAGTACAAATGAAAATCATCAACACAACATTTTTAGCTTAGTTAAACTATTGCAAAATGTTATGCAATTAAACAGATTATATTCAATAAAAGTTAATTTCTGGTTCCTGCGTGATACATGTAGTCAGAAATTATATTTGTGTTCAGCTTTAAGCAATCTATCATAATTTTTTTTAAATTCCGAGGAAGCAAAACTTCTGGAAAATTAGTTGTCCTGTGTAATGGTTTTCTTCCTGACATCTGGCTCAATCCATCCAAAGCTTTTCAGTGAATTTGCTGTTTACCTCTGGGTGCTCTGCTATATTCCAAGACCAGTGTGTAAATAGTGCAGAGTATATTGCCACTGGTGAATTGGTGAGTGGTTGGTCAAAACCAAGGGGAGTGGAGAGAATATTGGGGAGAATAAAATGTTATTAAAATGTTATTAGTGGAAGATCAGTGTAAATGGGCGGTTGAGAAACAACATGGACTTGGAGGGCAGACAAGCCTGTTTCCATTTAATTCTAGAATATGACAACTTTGGTAGTTACAATAATGTGCAAAAATCTTGGGCACTTATATTTAACCAGGGTACCCAGTTAGTTAGATTAGTTCACATGAGATACTAATAGGAAAGAACATGAGATGATAACTTGATATCTGAATTTTGAACTGGATTCCCACCACTGACATTAGGCCTCAATCTGCATTTTCAAACAGGTTTGTCTTGTCAGGTCACATGCAGGTTGGTCTGATGAAGACATCAGTTGAGTCTTGTGTTTTAAAGAGGTGGCTGAAGATCCATTGAATTTGAAAATTCTAAGTTCAAAATGTTTGAAGTACATTTTCAAACTATGTATACATTATACAACCTTGAGATTCGTCTCTTTACAGGCAGGCACTAAACAAGAAGCCCAAAAGAATCCATAAAAAATAGACGGGCAAACATCCACTGTGCAGAGGGACAAAAAAGCAAAACATGCGAACAAAAGAAGCAGGAAAGTAGCATTTTGAATGAAAGTAAGTCCTCAGAAATGAAGCCCGGAGCAGACGGACAGGCCCACAGCTTCAGCTTCAGTGCAGCGCATAGAGGAGTAAACATTGCACGGCCTGCAGACATGAGAACCAGCTGGAGCAGGCCTCAGCCTCAGTGTGGAGAAAACGTCATGGAGCAGTGACCAGAACTGGCCTGACCCCTGGCTTCTGAACTCGACACCCTACCTTTTCAATCCATCTGGCCCGGAGTTTAAACTGTCCAAACATCGGGTCGTTTTCCATTCTAGGACCCGGACCCTACCCCTTCGATACACTCTGGGCCTGGGCATGTTTCAACCCATACTTGACCTTCCCAAATCAGCCCAGCACCGAGATTGATCAAACCTCACTCTCGGTTTAGGTCAAATGTGCCCACTGTGTTCCTGATTCAGAATGAAAAGTGGGAAGTTATATTTCTTTGTTAGAGTTAAAATATTCTAACGATGTCACGGATATGCTCTGAAAAGTGGCAGCCTACTTTCACATGCCTTCCAATTTTATATTATGACAACCAGTAGCACATCATTATGTCTTAAAAATATGTTTCATTAATTCACACCAACATGGATTTGCCACATATGTCTGTCAACAAAGGAGTGAATGGAAACTGCAATAAACTTGTTGGAAATGGAACTAGGAAATTATGTTGCATTTGTCACATAAACTTATGCCAGTTCAACAAATTTAATTATGCTCATCACATAATCCTTTGGTGTTGCATTTCAATTATAATTTATGTAATCCAGCTTACATAAGTGGTAGTGGGTGCATAGTGGGTAGTGGCTCCATATGTCACTACTACAGGGCGTGGCGACCCTACCTTACATGAGTCCCGGGCTCAGCTGGTTCCGGCTGACAGTACCCGGTATGGGCCCGTATCCAGGTTACAGATCCCACTGCCTTGTGGGCATCTTTGGGAGAAGAGAAGGCTAAGGAGTAAACCCTACACAAACCCGGAGTGGAGCCCCTAAGGCAGTTGGATGACGTATCACGTCACCTCCCGGCAGCTCCTGCAGCCAAGTTGATGCTAAATGTATTGCTTCGCATTCCTTTGGACCACATCCACGAGGCCGAGAGGGGGATCTTGATGTCTGGGCAGCCCAGGATCTCCATGTTCATTGCCCAGGTCTGCACCCCGGAGAGGTTTGAGTCCTAAACCAGGCGCATCCATTGTCTACTTAGACGGAGCCATTACATTAATCCAACTTGCTTTTTCACTTTTAATTTTATTTCCATTACAATTCTGCCTTTGACTTTACATGCTCATTTGAATCGGTAGATTTCAGGATCAAATTTCTGTAGTAGTCATAGACCTCTGACTATATTCTTTAACTATGAAAATGTTAGCTCTCTTAATTAGGCATTTTCTTCTAAATGCAGTATATAAAGTTGCGGAATCATTATATACTCATTTGTGGACTTCAGAAAGGATAGGACGAGGGAATACACACCGGTCCTTGCTGAGGGATCAGAAGTGGAGAGGGTGGGGAATTTCAAGTTCCATCTATCCTGGACCCAACGTATTGAAGCAGTTACAAAGAAGGCTTGGCAGAAGCTATTTTTCATGAGGAGTTTAAGGAGATTTGGTAGGTCACCAAAGACACTCGCAGATTTCTACATATGTACCGTGGTGAGCTTTCTATCTACCTGCATCACCATTTGGTATGGAGGTGGGGGCACTTCACAGGATTGAAATATACAGCAGAAAGCTGTAAACTCAGTCAGCTCCATCATGGGCACCAGCCTCCCCAGCGTCCAGGACATCTTCAAGGAAAGATTCCTCAAAAAGGGAGCATCTCTCATTAAGGACGCTCATCACCCGTTCGTGCCCTCTTCTCATTGCTATCATCAGCGAGGAGGTACTGGAGCCTAAAGGCACACACTCAATGATTCAGGAACAGCTTCTTCCCCTCTGCTATCAGATTTCTGAATGGACATTGAACCTGTGAACACTACCTCACAACCTTTTTGCGGTACTTATTTAACTTAACTTATTTATATATATTGTTATGGATTCAGTAACAATAAATATATGAGTTAGGCAGGGGTTTTTATAACAAAAAACACGTTTGTTAAACACTGAAAACAAACCCTCCAAAAGTAAACAAATCACTAACGTAACCGGAAATCAGCTGCTGTGTGGCAGCTTAAACAGTTCTTAAAGCGATATTGCAAAAACAGTTCTTCAAAGTAGTATTGCAAAAGTTCAAAATGCTTACAGTCCATTTAAGGGAGAGACTTTTTTAAGATGATTTAAATTCTCTTTCACGTCGTGTCGTTGCAGTTCCCAGTCGAACTACTTTTCCCACGAAGAATTTTGCGAAGGTGATATGTAATGGCTTAAAGGCACTGACCTTTCCTTTACAAAACTGTTCCCAATCCTTTCGGCTATTATTCACAGGGATTAACATCGGCACAGTCAACGAATTCCTTCCAAATAAGGATCAAACAAGGTCAAACTTGTTTCACCGTCGAAATCGATTCTCCTCGATCTTTTAACTCCCGAACTCCGATCTTCACTCTCCACTGATTCTCAACTAGCAGTATTATAAAGAAACTGCTGGCAATGACCTTTTAAACTTTAGGCATTGGATAAAACTTCATCTTTCAACTAAACTGCGTCATAACATTAAATCATGCAGAGACATGAAGTCAACATGGTAAATCCAGCCACGAACTGCCCCTCCTCACAGGGAGGGGTCCTCCTTTTATACCCTGCAAAAAAAAACTGTCACATGACCTCTACTGGCGGGAAAATGACGTCACTCCATCACAACAAGACCATTACCTCAAGTCCAGTATAGCTTCAACACCTGTCACGTGACAAGTACACCACTGACACGTGTCACGGGTATGTAACAATATACACACACACTTCTTACTGTAATTTACAGTTAATCTACAGTTTTTTATAATTATGTATTGCAATGTACTGCTGCCACATAACAGGTTTATATGTCTACTGTAATTCATGTATTGTATTGTACTGCTGTTGCAAAGTCAACAAATGCCAATGATTTTAAACCTGATTCTGATTCTGATTCATGAATCAAGATTAGGGTCAGAGTTACTTGGACTTTCTCTATTACAAAACAATAATAATTGCCGGAGATGAAACACTGCTTTAAATAAACACACACAATGTCCCTAGTCTACTTTGATACTAAAGATTTCTCAGTGCAATTTAATGCCCTATCATGTGCAACTAGAATCGTTAACTTTATTTTTGTTCTGACCAACAAATTTGAATTGAATTCAATAGTACTTGACAATTAGTAGTTAGTTTCAGATTTCTATTTTAATGGTTTCAATTTAGTAGAGGATCTTGTGTACCTCCTGTAATCATTCAGCAATAGCTAATGTTCAATTTTGTGGAAATTTCATCAGTCCACAATCAGGCTGTGATCACCTGCAAACCGGTCAAATTAGGGGATGGGCTGGGGACGGTTGTCCTTACGGGAAGTCACAGTGGAATCATTGCAATTTATCTGTGACATAGTATCTCGAGTACGTAGCATTGTGTGAGGGTAGCAGTGGGTGGGATTGGCAGGTTGAAGAAATGGGTGTGGGAATAACAAACTACAACAGTGCAATTTACTGTATTAGCAATATTTCACCCCTGTAAACTGTCACTCCCAAATGGGCCGTGTGATTCTAATTAATCTTGCAGTATTCAATTATATAATCAGTACATCATTAATCTAAAAAAGCCCAGTCATATATTCTGAGATACAAGGGACTGGAGCATTCATTGCCGCCATTAGCTCTGCAGAGTGATATCTCCAGCCCAGTAGAGTTTTGTCAATATAGTCTGCCATTATTCATTTGTCCTTTGAGCAGAGAGTCATTATCCTTATTGCTCCTACAGTCAATTGGACTGATTGATTTCAATGGAGTATTAATGAATAATACCATGCTAGCTGGTAAAGTTACCTCCATTTTTGGCAAGCAATCAATTGATGCACCATGGATTCTTATGGGTCCTGGCAGAGCTGATGTAGAGAATATGTTTGCTCATTTTCTGCATTCCCATTTAGACCTCTTCCCTGCAAATCTCAGTGCTGGTTTCACCGGGATATTGCAGTGATGGAGAAACAGTATTAGGGCAACTGGAATCCAGTCACTATTTTAAAGTGAGATGTTACTCACTTAAGGCAGAAATGTTTTCTCGTGGCGGGTCATATATCTCTGAGTCTTGCTTCCACAAAGGAGAGAGGAGACAGAATTTTAATTGATAAGCGAAACGTTGAAAGCTTTCAGGGGAGGGGTGTTGATAGGAACTCTGAGTAAACTGGGGCTTCAATCAGACCAGCCATGATCTTACAGTCAGAGAGCCATGGAAAAGTACAGCGCAAAAACAGGCCCTTCGGTCCATCTAGTTTGCACTGAGCCATTTAAACTACATACTCCCATCCACCTGCACTGGGATCATAGCCCTCCATACCCCTACTACCCATGTACCTATCCAAACTTCTCTTAAGTGTTGAAATTGAAATCTTATTAAATAACAGAGTAGATTTGACAGATGAACTAACTCTTACTTCTGGTTCAATATAAACTCATAAACCTGAATCATAATTTGGTTAAAAAAAACAGGAGGCCATTATGCCTATCAACTTCTGTAAAAGCCCTTTGAAGGGCAATCTATTTCTATGCTTTCAACCGTGAATCTGCTTGGGGTTGTCTATTGTGTCTGCTGCTCCTGATGTGGCCTCCTCTACATTGGTGAGGCGCTTTGTAAACTGGGGAACTGCCTTGTCAAACACCTCCACTCATCTGTCACAAATTGTGATTCCCATTCCTATTTCGACATGTTGGTCCATGGCCTCCTCTTGTGCCAAAATGAGGCCACCCTCAGGGTGGAGGAGCAACACCTTACCTTCTGTCTGGGTAACCTCCAACCTGATACCGGTTTTTCTTTTGGGTAAAAATCCCCCCCCCCCACCTCTTCCACTATCCCCCACTCTCACCTTTTTCATCGGCTTATGACCTCCTCCTGAGTCCCCTCCTTCCCTTTCTCCTATGGTCCACTCTCCTCTCCTAATAGATTCCTTCTTCTCCAACCCTTGACCTTCTCCACCCACCTGGCTTCAAATATCCCCTTCCAGCTAGACTTTCCTCTCCCCCCGACTGTTTATTCTGGCATTTTCCCCCACCTTCTCGGTCCCAGTGAAGGGTCTTGGCCCTAAATGTTGACTGTTCATTGATTTCCCTTGATGCTGCCTGACCTGCTGAGTTCCTCGAGCATTTATTTTGTGGGCTGCTTTCAATTGTTTACCATATTCCAGCATTTTTTTTCTGCTTCATATGATAGTTGCCTGATACCCATTGCCAAGTGAGGTGGTGATAGTAATGTTTAAGAGGCATTTTGTCAGGCACGGAAACAGGAAGGGAATTAGGGGTATGGACTATATGCAATCAGATGAGTTTAGTTATATTGGTTTGGTCAGCAACAGGCAAGGGCTGTTCCTGTCAGATATTGTTCTATGTTCTAAGTGATTATCCATATCCACTTTGAAATTATTTATTATTTATTGAGATACAGTGTGCAATAGACCCTTCTGGCCCTTTGAGCTGCACAGCCCAGCAAACCTTAATTTAACCCTAGCCTAACCATAGGACAATTTACAATGCCCAATTATCCTACCAACTGGCACAAGCACCAAACACACACAACGTGCTGGAGGAGCTCAGCAGGTCAGGCAGCATCTATGGACGTGAACAAACAGTCGATGCTTTAGGCTGAGGCCCTTCAACAGGACTTAACCTACCAACTGGTATGTCTTTGGGCTGTGGGAGGAAACCGGAACACCCGGAGGAAACCCGCACAGTCACAGCGAGAAAGTTCAACCTCCTTACAGTCAGGGGCAGGAATTGTAGCTGGGTTGCTGGTACTGTAAAGTTTTGTGTGAACGGCTATACTAATCTGTACCCACCATCTAAACATATTGTTTATTCCTAATCAGAATCACTCAATTCTATCAATTACTTTAAATTTGTCGTTGTTATTATTTCTCTCCACAGCTTGTGGTACATTGGGTGGCAACCTTGCCGTTTCTTCAGCACTTTTCTGTTTTTTTAACAAGGCCGAGTTGCTAGCTCGATGCTCAAGTCAGCACAGATGGGAAGCGTGTAAGGAGCTGCTGGATTCGAACCCAGGACCACTAGCCTCGAAGTCCGTTGTCACCACTGGCCAGCAACTGGAGATTTGGTTAGATACTGATTCAGTGTTTCTCTCTAAATTTATCCCAAGACTTTATCACCTGGATTTTAGCAGCTGAATATTTTATATTGCTTCTGAAACTCAGTTCCATTCCAGAAGCAGAGCAGTATGAGCATCGAAAATATACTCTGCGATGCATTAATGACAAGC
Organism: Hemitrygon akajei; assembly: GCF_048418815.1. Taxonomy (NCBI): domain Eukaryota; kingdom Metazoa; phylum Chordata; class Chondrichthyes; order Myliobatiformes; family Dasyatidae; genus Hemitrygon; species Hemitrygon akajei. Next base: position 77,296,309 of record NC_133137.1, on the reverse strand, counting down.
AAATTGGGCTCGGCCTGAATGCCTATCTGTAAAACTCTGGATACGTGTGATAAGTGTTCCAACCAGTATATCACAATTAAAAGAAATGAGTATTTTAAAATTTTAGCTCATACTTAAGAGGAGGTACAGTACTGTTTAAAAGTCTTAGACAAAGACACATACGGTAAAGGTGCCTAAAACTATTACACAGTACTGTAGTAATTTTAGTTACTGCACTGTACTGCTGTCACAAAAAAAACCAAATTTCATGACATATGCGAGTGATGATAAACCTGATTCTGATATGGGTCTCTATTGTGGACTGAGAGTGGGAAGGGGGCAGGGAGAGGGGAATCATGGTTGGGAAAAGGGGAATGGAGAGGAGAGGGAGTGGAAAGCAACAGAGAGACATTCTGCAATGATCAATAAGTCAATTGAATGAAATCAAATGACCTTGCCTAGTGTCTCAGGACTGGATGTGTCTGCACACGTGCCACACTCACCCCCGGCGATCCTTTTCTGCCACCTGTCCCACACTCCTCCTGTGGTACACCACCCTTGCCATTCCCAATGTCCTTTGCTCCCACCAGATTTGCAAATTCGCTTTCCGCTCCACATTGACAAATATGGTACTGTGCACATATATATAGCTAGGATGCCTAAGACTTTTGCACTGTCCTGTAGGATCAGTCCAGGAAAATATAAAGCAATGTTGCTTTGCATGCCAAGGAGAACTTGATGATATTAGGCATTCATGGGTAGCCGACAGAATGTGGGCCAAGTTCCCAGAAATGACTAATGTCCACAAAGGAAAGATTAGACTTGGTAACTTTGGATGGGTTTCCCATTGTCTTCAGGAACATTCTGTATATGGCTACAAACAGACATGAAGTACAAACCGCCACAAGCAAACAAAATAATTCAGCAACTGACAGCTAAGTTCGCATTTCATTTTTATAGATACAGTATACTAAAAATTTAAAAGGTCAACATAAGTTCTCAAAACATTGAATTAAACTGCAATGTTTTATTTTTTTCTATTTCAGAAACTTTTTCTTCTTTTACTTTTAAGAGGCTCAGCTAGGTACATGGAGCTTAGGAAAATAGGGGGCAATGTGGTAGGGCGGTTTCTAGAGTAGGTTACATGGTCGGCACAACATTGTGGGCCGAAGGGCCTGTAATGTGCTGTAGATTTCTATGTTCTATGTTCCACCCTTCTTCCCCATTACTTCAGAAATAAAAATGTTATGCAAGCTCAATTTCAATGTTGAAGTGGTTTGGATAGGTACATGAATGGTAGGGATATGGAGGGCTATGGTCTGATGCAGGTCGATGCAATGGTATATCTAAGGTATGGCAGGTATGGCATGTGCCCTGGGCACCACGAAGTGGGGGGGGGGGGGCAGCACTGAGCAGTTTCTATTAAAGTCAGACAAGCCATTCTCGGATAGTGAAAAAAGAATTTTCTTCAGATGTATAATCTGTCTTGATTATCATGGGTGAGAAGCACTAGGGTGGCCTTATTTCAGAGCATTGTGTAAGAAGACCATGAAACTTTTCTTCATGAAGAAGAAGCAGGAAAGTGGAGCTGAAGGACGGAAGAGACGAAAGTTGGAGGTGGAGGAAGCCAAGAAGTCGAACAAATTCTTCATGCCCTTCTTTGAAAAGCCCGGAACAAGTAGTTTGACACGTTCCATGGAGTCGCCTGCACCTGCTACAAGTTTGTTAGAATCCGAAGGTGGATCACGTACAAATGCGTCACAAGCCGAGGAGGAAGTCAAGTCAGATAAAACCAAGTATGACGAGATTAAGAGTGAGGCTGCCACAGAGAATGTGGACATGACAGGAGGGGAAGACGATGGTGGTGGTGGTGATGTTGCGTTTATTGATGAGATTTTACCTGGTGAGATTAAACCTGATGACACTGAACCTAGTGAACTGGATGGTGTCAAAGAGCCTCAAACTGTCATACCAGAGGTGATTGAACAGCATAACATTGGACTTCTGAAGTTCAACAAGGATACCGGACAAGCAATTCTGCCTGACGCATTGAGAACAGAAATAATAAAGCTGGGTTTGAAGTATTTCCAGTTGCTATCAAGGTGGGTCAACATGAAAATATCAAGATCTGAAGAGCTTCTTGAATTTATTGTTCAGTATGGAGATGAGAGTGTCTTCCCCAATCTTCGCATTGCTGTTCGGATAATGCTAACCATCGCAGATTCCATCACCAGCTGTGAGAGATCATTCAGCAAGTTAAAACTAATACTTTCATATCTGAGAGCCTCCATGGGTCAAGGCGGACTCTGCGATCTTGCTCTGCTGAGTGTAGAAAGAGGAGAAGCTGAAAAAACTGACTTTGATCACATCATAGACCAATTTGCATCAGTGAAAGCAAGGAAGGTCGATGGGACTTAAAAGGCCTGGCACAGTATAGATGGGTCAAAAGGCTTGTTTATGAGCTGTACCTTTCTATGACTTTGACTCTATGAGATCCTGGGAGGCTAAGGTTGAAACTCCAGTGAAAAAAGATCACTTCTTTAATGAAAAGTATGGAAACTCATTTGCCAACAATTACGATTCTTAACTCATCCAAATGGTAAAGTCCTGCCTGAAAATGACCATCTTCCCCCGCCCCCCCCCCCCCATTTGTGTTAGTTGTGAAGTCATCACTATTACTGGTAAGGGCAAATGTACTGCATGCAAGTCGTTAATGAAAGGTCGTTCATGGTGTGGGCAGAAGTTTATATTGCCTATACGTGTGTTTGCGTGTAATTTTATTAACACTAAGGAATCAATTTGAAATTGCCTTCAGAAGTAAATTCAGCAGAGGGCTAAAAATTGAATAGAGGTATATAGCATTTACTTACTGCCTGTTATGCTACTGGCTTTTAGGGCAGCAATGTAGGTCCTCCATCTCTGTCTGTCCATACTGTCACACACAAATATAGAAGGATCCTTCATTGCTGTTTCTGGTAACAATTTTTTTTTGACCAATCAGGGTTGTTAGCTGATCCCTGAACCTGAGGACAGGTAGATCATTCTTAGACTGGCCTCTACCCTTTGACCTGTGTGGCTTGCATGACCCTACCTAGAACCAAAGCAGAATGCATAGATCTCTGGGTCACTGAGGCAGCAAGCCTCTATACTCGATGACAGGCTGTGGTCCTCTTGGATGATATAGCATTTAGTAAAGTGATTCTGATTTAAACTAGAACTTGTCTCCTGTTGTTTCCCATATCCATCTGAGGCAAGTTTATATATCTTGTCATTTGTAAAGCTTCCTTCAATTAGCTTTTATAACAGTAAGATTTACTTCAAACCATGAACTGAAAACAGATGTTTATGAGAATTGATATTTATGGGGGGGGGGGGAGGTGTGTGTGTGTGTGTGGGGGGGGGGGTCTGGGATTGTTATTAATTCTATCTCCAGGTGTTTCTGCTTCCTATATTAGCTCTGATAGATAAATCAGAAGGAATCACAGTCCAAGTCACTTAAGCTATTAAAATAATCGTTAATTATCCTTCTTGCCTAATACTACTGAGGCTATAAAAATTGTGTTAGCACTAAAAAATATAATTGCATGAAGTACATGAGTTGATCGAGTCATTAGAGAAGGTATCAAAGAGGGTCAGTGATGTAGTCCATATGGATGGCAATAAAGCTTTTGAAAAGATACCAGGTATCAGTCTGAATTCAAAGGAAGTGACAAGTTGAACCCAAAATTTGCTTCGTAGCAGAATGCAAAGGGCAATAGTTGATGAGAATCATTGTGCTCAGGACATTGTTGCAAGTGGAGTTCTACAGGTCTCATAACTATGTCCATTTTCATAACAAATATTAATGATTTCATCCAAATTACAGAGGATGTGATAACAAAATAGGGAAGAATGTGGTTGAAAGTGTCAGACTGTAGGAAGATGTGGATAGCCTGAACACTCAGGTAGATGGAATTAAGGTGGGAGACAACACACCTGTGGACAAACAAAAAGTCAAGAGAATACGCAATAAATTATTATAATAGATATTCAATAAACATACAGTACCGTACAAAAGTCTTGGGTACACACATATATAAATAACACCCTGGTAAAGGTTTTGCTGCTAATGCAATGGTCTTTCTGAAGAAGCAGTGTTTGGGTTATGGTTAGAGATCACGGGTGATTTGGAATGTGAGCCTTCCAATGAGGGGAGTGTGTGTTTTTGTGTTGTGTGCCTGACTCCGGTGTGAATGGGGTCCTATGTTTAGGGCGAGATGAAGAGGGAAGATGCTGGAGAGAACCGGTTGTAGGATTCGACCCTTTGGGGGATTGTGCGATTCAATGGAGTCAGGCGCCAAGATCAACTGAGGATGGGTGAATATGACTTTTGGAAGAGTTGAGCTCCAACGTGCACATTTGACTATTTCATTAAAACAGGCCCTTCTGTTTTTCCCTTTCTTTTGTTTACTAACCCTTTACTTATAATTCCCTTAATCGTATGCAGTGTGCTGTTATTTCTTGGCTTAAGTTGTAACAGCTTAGCAAGTTACACAGCATCCACACCACTGGGGTTTGGGGTGGGAGAGCCATCTCAACTTCATATGTTATGGCGAGACTGGAGTGTGTATTCCCTAGAATTACACAGCCAAGGAAACCAGTGGGTTTGTATACATAGTTTACACATACATGAGGGGTGATTGATAAGTTTGTGGCCTAATGTAGAAAGAGTCAATTTTAGAAAACCTAGCACATTTATTTTTTTAAAAAATCGCCCCCTCCTACATTTACACACTTAGTCCAGCGGTTGTGAGCATACAGATCTTGGACCTCCAGAAAGTGTCCACAACAGGGGTGATTGATAAGTTTGTGGCCTAAGGTAGAAGGAGATGAGTTATTAATTTCAAACTTTCTGGATAATCACTCAAACAGTTGAATGAAAGCTGTATAACTCATTCCTTCTACCTTAGGTCATGAACTTATCAATCACCCCTGATGAGTTATTATATATATACAGAGAGAGATTTATCGATCATTACAAAATGTTTCTCTGATGCTTCCCACTCCCTCCCCTCTCCTTTCCCCTTTGGCCACAATGGAGACCAAAATGATCAGGTTTATCATCACTCAAGTATGTCATGAAATTAGTTTTTTTTGCGGCAGGAGTACAGTACAATACATAAAATTACCACAGTACTGCGCAAAAGTCTTAGGCACCCCAGCTATATATATGTGCCTAAGACTTTTGCACAGTACAGTAGAGGAAGTTCAGGAGTATGTTCACACATCCTTAATGGCATCAAGACAGAATGCTGAAGTTGTTCTAAAAGGCACACGGGACACTTTCTTCATTGAATCTTAAGAGCAAGTAATTATAGAATTATTTACAAGATTAATTAGACTGTGATTTGAATACTGCATCCACTTCAAGTCACCATGTTATTGAAAAGATGTGATTGAATGGTGAGGGTGTGGAGGAGATTTTCTATGAATCCACCAAAACTGGAAACATAGAAACATAGAAATCTATAGCACACTATAAACCTTTTGGACCACAATGTTGTGCCGACCATGTAACCTACTCTAGAAACTGCCTAGAATTACCCAACCGAATAGCCCTCTATTTTTCTAAGCTCCATGTACCTATCTGAGAGTCTCTTAAAAGACCCTATTGCATCCACCTCTACCACCTTCACTGGCAGTGCATTCCACGCACCCACCACTCTGTGTGTGGGAAAACTTACCCCTGACCTATTTACAAGCATCGTAAAACTATGCCCCCTCGTGTTAGCCATTTCAGCCCTGGGAAAAAGCCTCTGGCTATCCACACAATCGATGCCTCTCGTCATCTTATACACCTAATTGTAGCCCTAAGGAAAGATTGAGTAGGCTGCAGTTGTTTTCTTTGGAACAGAGGATGCTGAGGGAAGATTAATTGAGGGACCAAGTGATAAGAAAAACTAGTTCCACGTGGCAGTGAGGTCAAAGTCTGAGAGGCATGTATTTAAAGTAATTGGTAGAAGGACTAAAGAGGAGATGTGGATCTTCTTCTTTTCACACACAGTTATCGGAAAACGTGGTCAAGTAACTCAATGATTTGGTCTCTCCAGCTGCCTGTGGCAATGAATTCCACAGATTCACCACCCTCTGGCTAAAGAAATTCCTCCTCATCTCTGTTCTAGATGGATGCCCCTCTATTCTGAGGCTGTGTCCTCTGGTTCTAGACTACTCCATTATAGGAAACATCCCCCCTGCATCCACTCTGTCAAGGCCTTTCAATATTCGATAAGTTTCAATGAAATTTCCCCTCAAACTTCTAAATTCCAGCAAGTACAGGCCCAGAGACATTAAATGTTGCTCATATATTAACCCTTGAAGCGGTCCCAACACCCAGCTATGCAGAATACCACTAGTCACTTGCAGCCAATCAGAAAATACCTCCTTTATTCCCACTCTGCCTCCTATCAGTTAGCCAATCTTTTATCCATGCTGGTAGCTTTCCTGTAATACCATGGGCTCTTATATTGTTAAGCAGGTGTGGCACTTTGTTAAAGGCCTTCTGAAAATCCTAGTAAACCACATCCACTGACCCTCCTTTGTCTATCCTGTTTGTCATTTCCCTAAGAATTCCAGCAGAGTTGGCAGGCAAGATTTCCCTTGAAGGAAACCATGCTTAACTAGTTATACTGCATGTTGATGGCTTAAGAAAAGGGGCTTTTTACTACAGCTAATATTACTGATGATACAAAAATACGTGAATTAGCAGATAGAATATGATAGAGAATATGAGTTATCCACTTCAGAAGGAAGATAGGAAAATAAATAATTAAAAACTATGATGTCATCTGGGGATCCTCCTGCCTGTAACAAAACAAATTGGTATTCAGGTACGGTACTGTGCAAGGTCCTAGGTACATATATATAGCTAGGGTGCCCAAGATTTTTGCACAGTACAGTTGTAATTTTATGTATGCATTGTACTACTGCTGCAAAGCAAAACATATTTTGTGACACGTGAGCGATGAAAAGACCGGATTCTGATGTGGATCTCTATTGTGGATTGAGAGTGGGAAGGGGTCAGGGAGAGGGGAATCATGATTGGGAAAAGGGGAAAGGGAGAGGGGAGGGAGTGGGAAGCACCAGAGAAACATTCTGTATTTGTTTGGAATCAAGTGATCTTGCCTGATGTCCCAGTGCTGAGTGTGTCTGAACTTGCGCCACCCCCCCCACCCCCGCACCCCGGCACTCCTTCTCTGCCTACTGGCCCACAGACCACCCCCACCCCCACCCCGTGGTGCTCCACCCTGGCCATTCCCAACGTCCTTTGCATCTGCCAGAGTTACAAGCTCGCTGTCTGCTCCATGTTGGCAAATACAGTTCTGTGCAAAATTCTCGTCTCTCTTTCTATCTATATATGTGTGTGTGTGTGTGTGTGTGTGTGTGTGTGTGTGTGTGTGTGTGTGTGTGTGTGTACCTCAGACTTTTACACAGTATTGTACAAGTACAAAGAAAAGTAATGGAATGTTGGCTTTCTTTGCAAGGTGTATGGTAAATGAAAGCAAGGTTGTTTTGATAGAATTTTTCAAGCCACTGGCGAGACTTGATTCCCATATGCAGATTCAGTTCCTTTTAAGGAAGGATGTGGCTGTTTTGCAGAATGTTCACCCAGGTAGATTGTGAAAATGGAGGGGTCGATGTATGAAGGAAGATGGAGTGGGTTAGGCCTATCATTACTAGATTTTAGTAAAAAGAATGCAGTATCACTGATACAAATAACATTTTAAAAGGGATACAACACAGTGGATCTGGAAACTGAGGGTACTGTTTCTGAATAAGAACTTATCCATTTCAGGCAGAAAGAACAATTTCTTCTTTCAGAAGGCCTCACTCTCTGTAATACTCACTGCAGAATGTTATGGAGCTGGAGTCATTGAATTGTTTCAAAAATGGGACTCAGGCTGAGATAATGAAGGAAGGGATATGAAGAGAGTATGGGCAAATGGTGTTTTGAGTTTGCAGTCAGATTAACCTTGATCTTATTCAATGGAAGCTGTCTTATAGTGCTAAATTGCCTACCAATGCTTCTATATCTTATTATATTCCAACACTGTGACAGCTATTCATTGGATAATCAATGCTTAGAACAAATATAAAGTCACTGAAATGGAAGAAAAAATATTTGTGTATTTGTAAAATATTATAAAATTGACAAGGAGCAAATAAGGAATAAAGAAAAACTTGTTTGTGAATGGAACCCCAGATTTTATTGACAAAACACTTAATTAAAGACTTCCAATTTCTACTCCAGCCATTAACTATTTAATGAAGCAGTGCAAACTTGTCAATATAGGCAGACACATTAGTGTCTGTTCTCTTTCTTCCCAGAAATATTCCGGTTACTAAATAACAATCTATAGGCTTTGTATATACAAATGTATTGAATTGCATTCCTTCCTGTCTATTAGTTCATTCAGAAAATGATGCACTGACATTAGCTTTCAGTCTCTCAAAGATAATAAAATTTTATGCTTTAAGAAGTGACATTATTTGAAGAGTATTGAATTTGTTTCAAGAAATTTATACAGGGCAAATTGCTTAATGAGCTAAATCTTTGACAGTGGCATCCTGTTTTCATAGCTCCCATAACGAATAGTACAACACAATACTGGCCTTTCAGGCCACGATGTTGTGCCTGTTAACAGAAAGATGCAAAAGCAGACCTTTTGCACAGTAATGCCTGACCTTAGAATTGGGTAGCAAAGAGGCACAACTAGGGCATGGCCATACTCTTACCATAACACATAACAGCTGTGGTAAACCATATATATAGGTTGCAACTGGGTTATCTGTCTGGACATGCCCTTCTGCTGACTGCTCCTGTGGCTCCTCCCACAGACCCCTGAATAAAGGCGATTGTGTCACTGCTCCTCCCACTGTCCAGGACAGACATTCAGCATGGACGTGGATCCATTTTACTGTTAATAAAAGCCTTTCAGTATTTACTCTACTTCCAGTCTTTTAGAGTAATTGATAGTGCAGCAACAGCAAAGATTTTTCTTCCTGAAAACTTCTGGGTGTATCTTGTGGATTCTGGGCTGCTGATCATGAAAGTCACCATCAATTTTTCCTATCACACACCAGTTTTTGGAATCGCCTATATTTGTTATCTCAATTCATGGCTCAAGTCAGAATAACTGATGCCAAGATTAAGGAAGACATTTTGGTTGATCCACAAATCAAATAGATCATCGATGACAGGCATTCGCAGAACTTCTAGTGGGACTGGAGAAAATTTTGTGGAAGGCATTCTTGAAAATTTTCTTATCAACTACAGAGCACCAAACTACATGCAGCTGGTTGACAGCATGCTTCAAACATACAAGCCCATGAAGTGAAACCGGTCACTAAAGATTCATTTTCTGCATTCCCATTTAGACTTCTTCCCCGCAAATCTTGGCACTGTCACTGACGAGCATTGTGAAAAGTTTCATTAGGATATTGCAGTCATGGAGAAACGGTATCAGGGCAACTGGAATCCATCAATGCTGGCTGATTATTGTTGGATACTTAAGCAAGAAGCCTCAGACACTGAGTACAAATGAAAATCATCAACAAAACATTATAGCTCAGTTGAACTGTTGAAAACATCAGCACTGTTATCAATGAAACACAATATATTCAATAAAAGTTTATTTCTGGTTCCTGCAAATTCCTACATGATACTAGTAGTCTGAGATTATAATTGTGTTCAGCTTCAAGTGGTGTATCATAAACAAAAAAACTTCTGGAAAAGTATGTTGTCTGGTGTAATGGGTTCCTTCCTGACATCTGGCATGTTCCATCTGGAGCTTCTCAGCGAATTTGCCATTTACCTCTGGGTGCTCTCTCCTATTCCAAAGACAAGTGTGTTAATAGTGCAGAGTAAATTGCCACTGGTGTATCAGTGAGGGGTCAAAACCAAGGGGAGTGGAGAGAATATGGGGGAGAATAAAATGTTATTAGTGGAAGATCAGTGTAAATGGTAGGTTCAGAGACAACATGGAGGGCAGATAAACCTGTTTCCATTTAAGTCGAGAATATGACAGCTTTGGTAGCTGCAGTACTGTGCAAACATCTTAGGCACTTATACATATACAGTAGCTAGAGTGCCTAGGAGTTTTGCACAGTCCTGCATTTGTCAACTTGGAACAGAAAGTGAGTTTGTGAATCTGGTGTGTGCAAAGGATGATGGGAAGCTGTGTGTGAGGTATGATGGGAAAGGAGTGCCACGGAAGGGTCTTGGGACGGGTGGCAAAGAAGGAGTGCCAGGAGCGAGGAGGTGTGGTGGGTGTCATGGGTGCAGCCTTGAGGCCCCAGGCAAGGTCACTTGATTCCAAACAATTGCTTTATTGATCATTACAGAATATCTCTCTGGTGGTTCTTGCTCCTTCCCTTCTCCATTAATCCCTTTTTCCCAACCATGATTTCCCTCTCCCTGCCCCCTTCCCACTCTCAGTCCACAATAGAGACCCATATCAGAATCAGGTTTATCATCACTCACATATGTCATGAAATTCTTTTTTTTTGCTGCATCTGTACAGTGGAATACATAAAATTAGTGCAGTACTGTGCAAATGTCTTCGGCATCCTAGCTATAAATGTGCCTAAGACTTTTGCACAGTACTGTACTTTCTGACTCCTGCCAAATTTAACCAAACGCAATGATTCCAATCTGCTTCTTCTGTTCCTTTCTCCCTTTTCCTTTGCTCATTAGGACTAATGTCCTGAAAACCTCCTCTAGTTTACTCCTCTCTCCCTTCATGACTGCTCTAATCTCACATTTGTGCAATCAGCTTTCTACTCCCATGTTCCCATTTATACCAATGTGCTCCTGACACAATTCACCTTCTTGTTCCTGTGTAAGTACTGTTTCCTCTTCACATGATGCACTCACTAAAAAAAATCTCCTCCACCCTCGCAAACCTCCGTCCTTGCTTCAATCTCCATTTCCTGTCCAAGGTGTTTAAACTTGCTGTAATTTTTCAATTCTGTGCCTGTTTTCATGCCATTCAACACTTGAATCTGTTGAGGTGAATTTATATCTCTGCCACATTAACAAGACATTGATCATATTCACATAACTGCGAAACCGATTCTTCAACCTTCTCTCTGTTGATCAGAGGATACTTCTTCAGAACTGTACCACAGTTGCTCAGTTCCATTCTCTTTTGTCAAGGCACCTGCAGTGCCTTCTCTCACTGTTCATGATGGTTACATTCTTGTGCTTTCACAGTATTTAAACTTGTAACCATGAGCTATCAGGCTCTTGTACCAGAGGAGGTAACTTCATTTAACTTCACTTGCTCCCTCACTGAACTGTTCCCACAACCTATGGACTCACCTTGAAGGACTCTTCATCTCATGTTCTCAATATTTATTGCTTGCTTATTTATTTATTTATTATTTGTTTGTTTTTTTGTTCAATTATTATTAATATATTTTTTCTTTTGTATTTGCATAGCTTGTCTTCTTCACATTAATTGTCTGTCCTGTTAGGTGTGGTCTTTCATTGTTTCCACTGTGGTTCGTGGACTTGCTGATAATGCCCGCAAATAAATGAATCTCAGTGTCCTGTATGGTGACATATGTATTCTTTGATAATAAATTTACTTTGAACTTTGGAACCCCACATGCCAGGTATTTAACTCCTACATACTTCCTCCCCCAACATTTCCAAAAGCACAGCCTGACCTTGAGAATGAACAACCAGCTCCTCGTCTCCAACGTCCCTTTCAATCACTACTATCCTGAAATTGTCAGACCACTAACCTGACTTTCAACAGTAGAAAGAAAATGCTTTCTGCAATTCAAATGAACATGTTCCCTGAGTAACAAATCCATCCTTCTCCTTTGCAATCCCTGCAACGATTTGAGATCGGTTGCTTTTCAATCAATCTGCCATTAATTATTAGCAATAAAGATTTTTTTCCATCATAATTGTTAATTTAGCTTTTACATTTGGGAGACTTTTTAAAACTATTTTTATGTGATTAATGATGTTACCTAAGGACATTTCAAGGATAAAGTTTAGTTATTCAGAGGTTCATCATGGTCAGTATTGCTATGAGTGCTATTTAGAAGCATCAGCACATTATATTCTTCCTCCCAAATTCATTGCATTGACTTCAGTGGAATGATTTTTGGAGGCAGAACACAATGTGCTGATGCTTCTGAAAAGTAAGCTCAGTTTTCTAACCTTGGGTGAGTTTCCTAGCAAAAGTATCTTCATTATTAATACAATATATCAACTGATCTCTTCAGTACAAGTTGATAAATGTTAATAGTTCTTCAATGATAGAAGCACTCTGCAATAATTCACCAGCTATCCATATTTTTTGCCTGTAGACAAAACACTTCAAATAATCATAGTCGGTCAAAATACAGAAATAATTCTGCAAAATAAATTGGGAAATCAAACATTACAGCAACGTGTTATCTAAGTTAATATTCATCACTGAACAGGATGTTTGATTTATCGTGGGTGTCCCATGAAGTGCCCACCAAACTAAAACAGACTCACAGTTAGTCCAGCTCTAAGCTTTGACTGTCTGATTGCAGTGGGGTCGTGTGAGGACAGAAGTAAAGAATTTCAGAAGCAGGGAGTTCACACACATGGGTTGAAGTGTAGATATATTTTGTATCAAAATCCAGACTGCAATGAACTTCTATTAACAATGGGTTATTTGTACCCATTTTATCCAATTCTAAATTCCTTGCAAGGTCACTCGTGGGAGTTTGGTGGCAGTGTCAAGTTTTGCCAAAGGACAGTTCTGGCCTTTCTTTTACCAGAGCAGCTCCTTGATTCAACCAGCTAAATATTAGATGCATAGTTTATGTTTTAATTTAGATTATATTACTGGTAATTCAATTTCTCATGAGGGAAAATGTGAATCAGACTTCAAACTTGCAGGGATGTTGCAGTTTCTTTTTTAAGTATATTGTATTTTGAAGTATGATTTTTTAAATTTCAATATTCTGGTAACTTAAGTAATTTTACCATGAATATTAATTTAAATACAGCAAATTTTTAATTAGCTGCTATTTCTCACTATTCACTAAAAATGGGCAGGGATTCTATTATGATTCATAATCAAAACAGATTTTGGTTGTGAGTTTCTCACAATAGAAATGATATAACTGGGCATATTTTCTGTTTTATTAAAGATGGAAGTTTTATTAGGCTTTCAAAATGATTCTTTCTTCATGCATATCTATTGCAGTTTTATATTTGGTTTCTAAATAGTTCTTCTGGGTTTAACGTCTGCGTTACTTCCATAAGAAAGCCACAAATCCGGAAAAAGTCTTACTTGGCCAGTATTTAGATAAATGTGCTAAAAATGCATGCTTAACCCACTGCTCTACTTTCTCTACACCCACGACTGTGGGGCTAAGCACAGCTAAAGCACCATCGATAAATTTGTCGATGACACAACTATCGTGAGCAAAGTTTCAGATGGTGATGAGGAGGCGTACAGAAGCCAGACAGATCGGAAGGCAGAGTGGTGCGGCAACAACAACCTTGCACTTAATGTCAGTAAGACCGTGGAATTGCAGACTCCAGGAAGGTGAAGTCGAGGGAATGCAGACTAGTCCTCATCATCAGAGGGATCAGCAGTGGAAAGGATGAGGAGTTTCAAGTTCCTGAGTGTCATCATCTCTGAGGATCTACCCTGGGGCCAACATGTTGATGAAATTACAAAGAAGGCACCACAGCAGCTATATTTCATTAGGAGTTTGAGGAATCGTGGAATGTCACCAAAGATTCTCACAAATTTCTACCGATGTACTGTGGAGAGCATTCTACCTGGTTGCATCATCGTCTGGTATGGGGGTGGGGGGGGGCACCATACACAATCAGAAAAGGCTGCAGAAAGTTGTACGCTCAGCCATCTCCATCATGGCCACTTGCCTCCTCAGTATCCAGGACACCTTAAAAAGGTGGCTTCCATCATTAAGGATCCCTATCACACAGGACAGGCTTTCTTCTCATTGCTACCATCAAGAAAGAGGTACAGGAATCTGAAGGCACACACTCAATGTTTTAGGAACAACTACTTCCTCTCCGTCATCAGATTTACATAAGAATATAAGAAATCGGAGTAGGGTAGGCCATCTAACCCATCAAGTCTGCTCTACCATTCAATAAGATCATGGCTGATCTGACCTTGGACAGATCTCCCTCTACCTGCCTTTTCTTCATAATACTTAATTCCCCTACAATGCAAAAATATATCCAACCTGAATGGACATGAACCCAAGAACACTACTTCACTATTTTTCCTCTCTTTTTGCATGACTTATTTAATTTGTTTTATATATATATATATATATATATATATATGTGTGTGTGTGTGTGTGTGTGTGTGTGTGTGTGTGTGTGTGTGTGTGTGTGTGAGTGTGTGTGTGTGTACACCATACTTATACTTCTATATTGTGTGCAGTTTTGGTCACAATATTAAAGGATATTAATAAGGTTGAAAGAGTGCAGAGAAGGTTTACCAGGATGTTGCCGGGACTTGAGAAACTGAGTTACAGAGAAAGGTTGTCAAGGTTAGGACTTTATTCCCTGGAGCATAGGAGAATGAGGGGTGATTTGATAGAGGTGTATAAAATTATGATGGGTATTGATAAAGTGAATGCAAACAGGCTTTTTCCACTGAGGTTAGGGGAGGAAAAAACCAGAGGACATGGGTTAAGGGTGAAGGGGGAAAAGTTTAAAGGGAACATTGGTGGGGGGCTTCTTCACACAGAGAGTGGTGGGAGTGTGGAATCAGCTGCCAGATGAAGTGGTAAATGCGGGCTTACTTTTAACATTTAAGAAAAACTTGGACAGGTACTTGGATGAGAAGGGTATGGAGGGATATAGTCCAGTTGCAGGTCAGTGGGACTAGGCAGAAAAATGGTTTGGCACAGCCAAGAAGGGCCAAAAGGCCTGTTTCTGCACTGTAATGTTCTATGGTTCTATAGTTTTATATTACTTAATATTTCAATGCACTGCTGCTGCAAAACAACAAATTTCATGACATATGCCAGTGATATTAAACTTAGTGAAGAAACCAATGACCTTTCTCATTGTGTAAAGTTTTTATAGATTTATTGCAGGTACAAGATGGCTTCATTATCTTTGTTAAGATAGAAGGACTCACAATATGATGGACCCTGGCTTTGGCTGTGAGCGATTTGTCAAATTTATTGAACAGAAAGGAAATAAAAAACCATTGTTGTATTTGTCATTCTTCCATGGGTGATCATAAATACGAAGGCATTCCGAGCTCCAGTAACCACGACAAGCTGAATGGAATTTATGCACCAATCTGCGAAAACAAGTCAATTTCTGTCCTTTCAATTAAGTCTTTGCTTCTTTCAGTGTTCAGAAATCATTTCCATGGCTTGATTAATTCCTCAGAAAGGATTCTTGAGCTATAATGTTAACTCTATCCCTTCCTCCACGGGGGCTTGCAGAGCAGTTGAGTTTTTCCAGTATTTTCTCTTCTAACTTCAGATTTCAGCATTGGTGGAATTCTCCGTTTACTCCTCCATACTTTGCTGGACTTCATAATTTTAACAGGGCTGTTGAAAGACATTTTATTGTCAGTTATTGTGGGTTGTTCATAGCTTGCACCTTTGGTAACCTACAGTTTTGAGAGTCTTTTTGTATTCTTTGCTCTGAATTCAATATTCAGCTTCAATTCAAAAAGCTCAAAGTTCAAAGGAAAATTTATTATCAGAGTACATGCATGAATGACATACAATCTAGAGATACTTTTTCCTGTGGGCATACTCAGCAAACCTATAGAATAATAACCGTAAACAGGATCAGTAAAAGACCAAGAGCATAGAAAACAACAAACCGTGCAAATGCAAGTATAAATAGCAATAAATAATGAGAGTATGAAATAACAAGGTAACAAGTCCTTAAGGTGAGATCATTGCATGTGCAAACATCTCAATAGATGAGTGTGATTATCCTCTTTTGTTCAGGAGCCTGATGATTGCGGGTTAGCAACTGCTCTTGAATCTGGTGCTGTGAGTCCTGAGGCTCTTGTACCTTCTACCCAATGACGGCAGTGAGAAAAGAGCGTGGTTTAGGTGGTGAAGATCTCTAACGGTGAATGCTGCTTTCCTGTGACGGCGTTTCATGTAGATGCACTCAATAGTTGGGAGGGCTTTACCTGTGATGCGCTGGGCTGAACGCACTACCTTTTGTAGTCCTGCAAACAATAGGTGTGGGCTACACTCATATTTTATGTTTTTGTTAATCTACCATTAAGATTCAAGATTGTGTAATGTTATTTTCTGTACACAA
The DNA here is from genome assembly GCF_048418815.1 of Hemitrygon akajei. Taxonomy (NCBI): domain Eukaryota; kingdom Metazoa; phylum Chordata; class Chondrichthyes; order Myliobatiformes; family Dasyatidae; genus Hemitrygon; species Hemitrygon akajei. The sequence goes on along the minus strand of NC_133137.1, from coordinate 77,280,006 downwards.
ATGTAAAGGAGAATGCAATAATTGTTACTTTGTATCTGATGCAGGTCCCCCCCCCCCAAAAAACATTCAGAACGATTGTAAGTTTGTGCATCAGTGACTTGAAAGTGAAGAACTCTACATTTTAGTGGCTACAATTGAGGTGGGGGTGATGCAGAAACATATCCAACAGCATATCTACCTGTGCTTTGATTTAAGATAGTTTATTGATATTTCCTGTACACAAATGTAAAGAAGAGTAAAATGATTGTTACTTTGGACCCAATACAGCAAAATTAAAAACATGGAAGATAGTAATACACACACAATAAATGTAAGTACGTAAAATAGCATATATACATAGATCGATTGTACATCCATAAAGTGAAGCTAGGCTGTACGTAAGATGACAGATGGGAAATAATAAAGTAGTGGTGGAGTTAGTGGGTGGAGATGTTGATCAGCCTTACTGCTTGAGGAAGGTAACTTTTTTTTTGAGTCTGGTTGTCCTGGTGTGGATGCCTTGTAGCCTCCTCCCTGATATTACATTATCAAGCTGAAGATTTAGATTAATAAATCTGTTAAAAGTACTGTGAAAAATCTTAGTCACACATATATATATATATATAGCTAGGGTGTCTAGGACTTTTGCACAGTATTTTACTTGTCAACATGAAGCAGAGAGTGAGTCTGTAAATCTGGCAGGAGCAAAGGATATTGGGAGTGACATGGATGGAACACCACGGGAGGGCCATGGACAAGTGGCCAGGTGTGTGGGGAGACACGGATGCAGTCACACCCAGCCCTGAAACACCAGGCAAGGTTATTTCATTGTGAACAACTGGTTTATTGATCATTATCAAGCACTATATAGTTTCTTGGAATAAGTATTCAGACCCCACAACATTGTTCACATTTTACTGTGTCATTTTCTAAATTTAAAAGATATTGAAGCAAGATTTTTTGAGCTTATCTACAATACGTTGTGCACCATGTCAAATCAAAAGAACAATTCCAAAATCTGTCAGCGAAAACCTGTTAAAAAATTTTAAAAAAACAGAATCATGAGTCTGAAAAAATATTCATTCTCTTTGTAATTACTATCCCAGCTTTTCTGAGGTGCAATATATTGCATTACTTTATGAACTCATCCAACTTATTGATGTAGAAATATGAAGGATCACCTGTTCAAGTCAAGTCGCTTTTATTGTCATTTCAACCATAACTGCTGGTACAGTACATAGTAAAAACAAAACAATGTTCCTCCAGGACCATGGTGCTACATGAATAACATGGAACTACACTAGACTACCTAAAACAACACAAAACTACACTAGACTATGTGAAACAACACAAAACTACATTAGACTTCAGACCTGCACAGGACTACATAAAGTGCACAAAACAGTACAAGACAGTACAATAATTAATAAACAAGACAATAGGCACAGTAAAGGGCAAATTACAATATAATAATAAATGATGTAAATGTAAACAATGTAAAACTGTTTTCAATGTCTTCGTGAGAATAACTGCCCCTTCTCTCTGTAACGTCCAATAGTACGGTAGATTTTCAACAGACAAAACCAAAATTAAGAAGAAGGAGCATTCAGGACAAATCAAGGAAAAGATTAATAGAGAAGCAAAAATTTTACAAGGAGGAATAGGCAAATCTTGCTCCATCACATTGTGCAAAGTTAAGAGACTTATCCAAAAAGACCTCTATCTGTATTAGCTGTGAGCGTAGGTTCAACTCAATACTGAGCAAATGGGGATGACTACTTTTGAAATGCTGACATTTCAGTTTCTAAATTTTTAGTTTTCATACTTTAAAATTTTCCCTGATTTTAGACTCTACTGTGAAAAAAGGAGAATGTGATTCACGAGAAAAAAATTCTTGATTAAATTGATCAAAACCCTCACTTTTAATACTCATTTATGTGAATAAAGTTTTGGGGACTGAATACATATACAAGGCACGGTATATATGTATGTGTGCTTAGAAGTTTTTCACATTACTGTAGATCTTTCTCAGTTGGTTTTGTTAGAATGCTATTTGTGTGCTTAATTAAATGAGGTACTATAAAGATTATTACATTGCTGTTTGGAGAGCATATGGTACAATGTAATGCACACCTAATTCCTGTCTATGATGTGAGAAGATAATTGTATTTTGACTAAGGTTAACCTGTGAAATAATCAAGTTAAATAATTAAGTCCATTGCATGGGGAAAGAACAAGCAAATGGAACTTCACGTGAGGCTAACATTTACCTCCCAGTCGGCAAACAGGGCCTAATAACGTGACATTAAAAATTTTAGCTACCACAACAACACTGTGATTTCCAGCATCATTTCATTTATGGTCCTTTGGTTTTTGCAACCAGAGGCTAATTGTTAAAATGCCAAACAACACGAGTTCCACACAAGCTCTGTTTGAATTCTTCTTTGGAAGTTTGTAGGTTCATTAATTCTGATTTGCAGTATTTTCCCCTTCATCAAAAAATGGTTTCACAGTACACTGAATGTCACCTTGACTGTTAAGGTTACAAATATCTGTAACCATAGAATTCTGTGCATCAGGAAACTTTGCAGGAACGTACCTGCCCTGACTCTGCAGATTCTGCATTAATAACACCACACTGACCTGGATAACACTCAATGTTGTGCAACCAGGATCGCTTATAATTTTGGCAGGGTGCCACGCCACATAAAGCCGACTTTTCGTGCTGTGAAATTCGACTTCAGCACACAGCCTACGGCACTGTGATCATATTTCCACAAAGTTGGCATGAATATTGAAAACAGACTCATTGTACGTGCTATGTTGAGATGGCAACGGTACTAGAGAATTGTTTGTAAACAGTGGGAGAAATGTCAGCCTGTTGAATGCGCTGAATACAACTGATTCAGATCACAGTGCAGGTTCCTGCTAATGTGAAATACTCAAAGAAGTATATTGATTTATGAACTGTACACATTCCTTTCTTTAAGAAGAACTCTGGGAGCGAACTTTCACAATAGATCTGATTAAGGAGTTAATAGTTCCTGAAATTCCTGGATAAATTCTGTTCACGCCTTGTGCTTTGTTCGCACGCGAGGAATGGCTTCTAAACCCTCCTGCTGAGTTTGTGCCAGGTGAACTTGGACACCCAACATTGCTCCTACTCCCTATTATTGTCCCCTCCACTGACATTACCACTCCCAGTCAGGAGAAGGAAACCAGGGGGTCACGATGTCATAGTTGCACGTCAAAGACTTTTTGCACAGTACTGGACATGCACAAAAAAAGTTTTGAAGGCTAAGGGCCAAATGTGTCCAAAGGGACTAGCTTGCTTGGCAATACGGTCAGTGTGGATGAGATGGGCAGAAAGGCCTGTTCCCGTGACTATGACGTCATGACTCTAAAATATGAACTTTATATTTATTACACTGCTCCACAAATTCAAAACTGATATAGAGGGGAATCTACAGGACATTGCCAAACTTCTATAGACGTGTAGTGGAGAGTATACTGACTGGCTGCATCACGGCCTGGTATGGAAACACCAATGCCTTTGAATGGAAAATCCTACAATAGGTTGTGAATTCAGCCCAGCATATCATGGGTAAAGCCTTCCCAACCTTTGAGCACATCTACATGTAACACTGTCACAGGAAAGCAACATCCATGATGCACCATCAATAATTCTCGGAGACGTGAGGCGAGAGATAGGCTTTTATTATCTGGAAGAGAGCACTATCAGCAGCAAGAGACCATCACACAACATCCTGGAGACTGAGGGAAGAGCAGTGCCTCCAATCGCCTTTATACAGGGGTCTGTGGAAGGAGCCACAGGAGCAGTCAGCAGGGGGGCGTGTCCAGACAGGTATATGTAGTTCACCACAATCCATTATCAGACATCTTCACCACCTGGGCCGTTCTCTTTTCTCGCTGCTGTGATCATTTAGGAGGCACAAGAGCTTCAGGACTCACAGCACCAAGTTCAGAACAGTTACTACCTCTCAACCACCAGGCTCTTGAACAAAGGGGGATAATAACGCTCATCTGTTGAGATGTTCCCTCAGCCAATGATGTCACTTTAAGGACTCTTTATCTTGTTATTTATTGAAATTTATTTTATATTTGCATTTGCACAGTTTGTTCTCTTCTGCACCGGTTCAACTTTCATTGATCCTGCCGTAGTTACTATTCTATAGATTTGCAGGAAAATGAATCCCAGGGTTGCATGCAGTGACATACATGTACTCTGATAATAAAATTATTTGAGCTTTGAACTTTGAAATAGATAGAGTGAACGGGATTGTTGCAAATGGTTTCTGAGAGCCAGCATAGATTCAGTAATCCGGAGAAGCCCCTTTCATTTTCATAAAGTTATGTAGGCACTCTGCTTGGGCTCTCCTCATTTCTCCTGAAATTACAGAGTGTTATGTTTTGTAACTTATGTAGCCCTTTGCTTGCTCAGCTCGCTTCCGTCTAGGGGGAGCAGCCTTCGGCCCCACCAGACTGGGTAATCAGCTGGTGTGGATGTTGTGTGATGTCCCCAACACACTAAATAACAGACAGTACACCATACGCGATTAAATGAGTTCACTTTATAGCTCTTACTAGAAATAAGTGATTAATAACGATACAGTATATATGAAGGAAAAGAAAATGAAGAAAAGGTGCCAAAACTTATCAAAGTCCAAACCACTCCGTGCACAACCATTGGAGCTCAATTAACGAAGTCTTCTGGTCACCATTCGATCCCCTCAGACCTCCTCGACTCGCAGCTCAGGACCACCCGAAGTGATCAACCAAGCACCCCCGGCACGTCTGTCTTCGTCTCCTCTCCTCGTGGTAAACCCTGGCCTCGGACCCCCGCTCGGGGTCCGCTCCGTCGCCCAGCTTACAGCATTGCGTCCTCTCTCTCTCACCCCTTTGCGCCAACTCCCCAAAAGCCCGCCAACAATAGCTTACAGACCCAGAAGAGCAAATAACATCTATCCCAATTGGTTAACAAAATGAATACAATTCCCGTTATCAGTAAATTTTAACCCAAACAAGCTGCGAGAGAAAGCTCTTATCATAACAAAGAAGCATTCCTACTTTTAACAAAACAAAGAAGCCATTTTGATTAACATACGCAGTAACAAAAAAATAAGAAACCCCCCCTTACACTTCAAAATATTAAATTAATTCAAAAAAGACTTGGGAGTCCGGGAATACAGATCTACTTTATCTTTTCTTTAAGCAAGGCACGGGCACACACATATCACGTGGTAATGCGATAATATATGCTATTAATGTGTTTATACATATAACCCATAATGAATTATTTAAACAAACATTAATGTTTAATCAAACAAGTATATACAAGGTTAGTCAAATGTGATTGAAATATTAAAAGCACAACACGGAGTCTTACTGGGTACACTTACAGGAAATAAGGGCCTCATAGATATAAGAGATAGTATAGCTATAGGAGATATAATATGGAGGGCACAGCACAGGGTTGGAAAAGCTGCAGAAAGTTGTCAACTCTGCCAGTTCCATCATGGGCACTAGTCTTCCCTGCATCCAGAACACCTTCAAAAGGAAATGCCTTGAAAAGGCAGCATCTATCATTAAGGACCCCATCACCCAGGACTTGCCCTCTTCTCATTACTACCGTCAGGATGACAGTGCAGAAGCCTGAAGACACACAGCCAACATTTCAGGAACAGCTTCTTCCCCTCCTCCATTAGATTTCTGAATGGACGATGAACCCAGGAAAACTACCTCAGTACATCTTTCCTCTCTTTTGACCATGTTTATGTAATTAAGTTTTTCTTTTTTTATATATATCATTGTAAATTTATGATTTTTATTATCATGTATTACAGTGTACTACTGCTGCAAAACAACAGATTTCACAGTGTATGCCAGTGATATTAAACCTGATTCTGATTATGATTACAAATAAAAGAGAATCTGCAGATGCAGGAGATCCAAGCAACAGACACAAAATGCTGGAGGAACTCAGAAGGCTAGGCAGCATCTATGGAAAAGAGCACAGTTGATGTTTCAGGCTGAGACCCTTCAGCAGGTCGGGTTCTCATTCCTACCCTTACTTCACATTGATGGGTACAAGTTGGCCTTTGCTACAAATACAGATGTAAGGGCCCAATTTAACCAAATCTTCATCAAATTGAACAATAATTTCAGAGAAGATCCAGATCCAGATTCCGTAAAGGAAACCACATATAGCCTGAAAAAACATTTGCAAGTACTGAGTCATCCAAACACAGAAAAGTGTAAGTTACCCTTGACCAGAAATTCAGTTACATAACAGCTTTTTTTTCTGTGTTGTGCAACTGTTAAATTTCTTCTTGTGTGGAAACTTCTAACAAATGCTTCCAGGTCATAGTGCTTCACTTCAAAAACTTGCCTGGGTCTTTTTTGATTGCAAGCCGCTGTGCTTAGCCCCCTGATCAGGGTCACATGAAGCCATGGGAGCAGGTGGTGAATTGAGGTATGAAAAGCTGGTGCATGTCACAAGTCCTGATTGTGCGACCGCTGACGCCAGGCAGACAATCTCTGAAGAGTATTGATACTGGCTGGGGGTTCACCTGTCTTGTAAAGACACTGCCCAGACTAAGGCAAAGGCAAAGTATTTCTGTAGAAAAGGTTGCCAGGAACAATCATGGTCAAGACATGATGCACCATCAAATACTCTCCGAGACATGAGGCGAGATATAGGCTTTTATTGGCTGGAAGAAAGGACAAGCAGTAATTGACCACCACACTACATCTTGGAGACTGAGGGCAGGGCTCAGGCTCCAATCGCCTTTATACCGGGGTCTGTGGGAGGAGCCACAGGAGCAGTCAGCAGGGGGGGTGTGTCCAGACAGGTATATGTAGTTCACCACAAGACGATCATCCATGTCATATGACATGGAACATAATGAATGAATGAACAGAGGCATAGCACACTGGGTGTATTATCTTGGTACGTACTTTGTGTCACTTTTCATTCCATGCTATCATATGCAAATATGTGTGACATTCTTGGAAGGAGTTCTCCATACATATTGGTCTGTGGCTAAACATGTTCCAACAATGCTCAATTTATAGATTTGTACATATAAAACATTTCTGTCAATTCTCATTCAAAATGTCAACCAATATGTTTAGAAAATACTCACCAGTTGGTCCGTGGTATCTGTTTGAATCTTTTGAATAAACACCTGCAGCAGATGCATTTGTGGTTGTAATTCTACAAATATCTGATGCCATAATATCACTAAAGCTAGTAAAAAAAATAGTCAGAATCAGAGTCAGGTTTAATATCACCAGCACTGGTTGTGAAATTCATTAACTTCACAGCAGCAGTACAATGAAATACATGATAAATAAATATAGAGAAAAAAAGCTGAATTACAGTAAGTATGTGTCTAGTAATAGTTAAATTAAAATAAGCAGTGCTTATAAAAAAAGTAGTGAGGGAGTGGTCATGGGTTCAATGTCCATTTAGAAATCGAATGGCAGAGGGGAAGAAGCTCTTCCTGAATCGCTGAGTGTGTGTCTTCAGGCTTCTGTACCTCCTTCCTGATGGTAATATTGAGCAGGGGGCATGTTCTGGGTGGTGGAGGTCCTTAATGATGGACGCCACCTTTCTAAGGCACCGCTTCTTGAAGATGTCTCATACTACGGAGGCTGGTACCCATGATGGAGCTGACTGACTTTACAAGTTTCTGCAACTTACGCCGATCTTTTACAGTATCTCCCCACTCCCCACCCCCAGCCATACCAGACAGTGATGCAACTAGTCAGAATTCTCTCTAGGGTACAATGACATTGAGACCCTCCGTTGCTTGGCAGTGTCCACGGATGCTGTGTCCCAGTTGACTCCATGAAAGTCAGGGCAGTATGATATGGAGAGCAAGCTGTTGCCTATGCAGCAGACTTTGTCTCCTCAACCAGCAGATGAGTCCATAGGCTTTGGGAACAGTTCAGGGATGGGGCAAGTGAAGTTGAGTGAATTTACCTCCACTGGGTTCAAGAGCCTGGCGTTTGAGGGGTAATAACTGTTCCTGAACCTGGTGATGTGGATCCTGAGGCTCCTGTACCTTCTTCCTGATGGTAGCACTGAGAAGAGAGCATGTCCTGGGTGGTGGGGGCCGCTAATGATTGATGTCGCTTTCCTGTGATGACATTTCGTATAGGTGTGCATAATTTGGGGAGGGCTTTACCCGTGATGGACTGGGCAGTATCCACTACCCTTGTAGGATTTTTCGTTAAAGGGCATTGATGTTTCCATAGCAGGCTGTGATTATAATTGTAAAGAAGAAAACTACCAGGAGAAAAATAAAGAAAAATGTAGCTGCTGTATAATTCTGACACATTTTTAATGACTAAATCAGGAAGAACGTAAACTGGTAAATATAGCAACTTATCAATAAATGAAGACAGAGATAGCTTACGTGAGATGCGACATGGCATCTAAAACTTCAACAAACTTCTATAGATGTGTAGTAGAAAGCGTAGTGACTGGTTGCACCACAGCCTTGTATGGAAACACCACTACCCTTGAACGGAAGATCCTATGAAGGGTAATGGATTCGCGCCAGTACGCCATAGGTAAAGCCCTCCCAACCTCTGAGCACATCTACGTAGAATGCTGTTGTAGGAAAGAAGCATTCAACATCAGAGATCCTCACCACCAAGGTCATGCTCTTTTCTCGCTGCTGCCATCAGGTAGAAGGTACAAGAGTCTCAGGACTTGCACCACCAGAGCAGCTACTACCATTCAACCATCAGGCTCTTGAACAGAAGGGAATAACTATACTCACTTGCCCATCCATTGAGATGTTCCCACAACCAATGATATAACTTTAAGGATTCTTTATCTAATCATCTCATGTTCTCATTATTTGTTGCTAATTATTTATATTTGCATGTGCACAATTTGTTGTCTTCTGCACTCTGGTTGATCTTTCATTGATCCTATTATAGTTACTATTCTATAAATTAGCTGACTATGCCCAGAGGAAAATGAATCTATCTGACATATATGTAATTTGATAATAAATTTTACTTTGAATTTTCCTTTTGAACTTTGAACCTACTTTTGTTCCAGGTAAGTGGACCACACATGTGTTATTTTGTAAGAGTTATGCAAATTACTTCATGGTGACTTGACTTTGTTGTGAATCGGACAAGACTTAAGAATGTCAAATTAGTAAGCCACTAGCTAAGAATATGTTATAGGGAAGTTATAAATGGGAACACATGTAAATTGGGCGTACTTGGGAATCTTACTGGGAAATATTTAACATTAATAGCACTTACCTGTATTTCAATTTCCTTTTAAATGAGGACATACTGACCATTAGAAAAGTTGCTAACAAATAGCTATTTGGAAGTTTACAGAGATTGGAGAGATTGTTCCAATAATGAAGGACATTATACCTGTTCAGAGTGGAATTTTCCACATATTTTGCTAGGAGTGTTTTCGAAGCTTTTCATCTGATATAAACTGAAATACAATTTAAATGAAGTGAATTCTCTGCACTTTGTGTGACGCAAAGATCTCTGATCAGAATCAGAATCGGGTTTAATATCACCGGCATATGTCATGCAATTTGTTAGCTTTATGGCAGCAATACAATGCAATGCAATAGTAATAGAGAGGAAAAAAATTACAGTAAATATATATATATATAAAATAGTTAAATTAAACAGGTAGTGTTCAAAGTTCAGAAGTTCAAAGTAAAATTTGTTATCAGAGTACATACATGTCACCACATACAATGCTGAGATTCTTTTTCTGCAAGCATACTCAGCAAATCTATAGAACAGTAACTGCAAACTGTAAACATCATAAACTGTTAACTGTAAACAAACTGTGCAAATGCAGATATGGCAGATATAAATAAATAGCAATAAATAATGAGCATGAAATAATAATAGAGTCCTTAAATGAGTGTAGCTATCCCCTTTTGTTTAAGAGCCTGATGATTGAAGGGTAGTAACTGTTCTTGAACATGGTGGTGTGATTCCTGAGGCTCTTGTACCTCCTACCTGATGGCAGCAGTGAGAGAAGAGCCTGGCCTGGGTGGTGAGGATCTTTGATGATGGATGCTGCTTTTCTACATTAATGTTTCATGTAGATGTACTCAATGGTTGGGAGGTGATGCACCACCAATAACTCACTCTGAGACGTAAGAAGCGAGATATCGGCTTTTATTGACTAGAAGAATGAACAACACTACATCCTGGAGAATGAGGCCGGGCACAGGCCTCAATCGCCTTTATACAGGGGTCTGTGGGAGGAGCCACAGGAGCAGTCAGCAGGGGTCTGTGGGAGGAGCCACAGGAGCAGTCCAGACAGGTATATGTAGTTCACCACAGGAGGGTTTTACCCATGACGTACTGGGCCAAATCTGCTCTCTTTTGGAGGACTTTCCACTCAATGGCATTGGTGTTCCAATACCAGGCCTATTGCAGCCAGTCAGAACTCTTTCCACCTCACGTCTATAGAGTTTGCCAAATGCAAAAAAAAGAGAAATAAAAAAAGAAGTGAGATAGTGTTCATTGCAGAGGGGAAGAAGCTGTTCCGGAATCGTTAAGTGTGTGCCTCCAGACTCTTGTACCTCCTCCCTGATGGTAGCAATGAGAAGAAGGCATGTCCTGGGTGATGGGAATCCTTAATAATGGACGCCGCCTTCTTGAGACATCGTTCCTTGAAGATGTCCTGGATACTATGAAGGCTAGTGCCCATGATGGAACTGACTAAGTTTACAGCTCTGCAACGTGTTTCAATCCTGTGTAGTAGCACACACCCTCTCCTCACCACCATGCCAGATGGTGATGCAGTCAGTTAGACTGCTCGCCGCAGCACATCTGGTAATAGTAGTTCGACTGGTGAGATAATTTAAGCCCTCAAAAAATTGGATGTTTTTGTTTTGGCGGGAAGATAAAATACAAAATTTCAAACTCGGATTCAGCCTACCTCTAACTGATTTATTTTTATTAATAATAATCTCTTAGAAAGTGGAGTCTTCATTTAAATATTTTAATAAGATTGTATGCCTAAATTGTTATTGATTTATAAGTTTGGCGTTGTCTAATGAAATTCTCTGAAAAAGTGGGGATTGAAGAGAATCACTGACTGTTGGACCGAAGTCACGAGTGGTATTCCAGCATTGTATATAGTTAGCAAAACTGGGAGATCTGTCCTATTCTAGCCCAACATCCTATCCTATTAGACCATAAAGCAATCAGACCATAAGACATAAGAGCAGAATTAGATAATTCAGCTCATCTAGTCTGCTCTGTCTCTCAACCCCATTCTCTTACCTTGTCTCAAGGACTTTGAAACACTTAGTAATCAAGGGCCTATCAACCTCCACTTTAAACATACCCAATGACTTAGCCTCCACAGCCGTCTCTGGCAATGAATTCTACCCTCTGGCTGAATAAATTTCTCTTCACTTCTGTTCTAAAAGGACATCCTTTTATTTTCAGTTTGTGCCCTCTGGTCTTGGACTTTTCCACTCATCCTCTACGAGTCCACTCTATATGGACCTTTCATTATTTGGAAGGTTTCAATGAGATATAAACCCCGCCCCCCCCCCCCCCCCCCCCCCACCATCCTTCTAAACTTCAGCAAGTCTAGGTCCTGAGTCACCAAGTGTTCCTCATATGTTAGCTCTTTCAACACCGGTCCCTGCGGAACACCACAAGTCACTGGCAGCCAGTACTGTAAACACTGTGTGTCTCATCTGTTAATATTATTTAGTGTTCTCTCTGGTGTCCTTTTTGTGGGGACAGATATTTTTGAAAGACCACATTAGTCTGAACCATGACTTGCTTCAAACAGTCCACCAACTTACACAATTGATTACAGAACCCAGCAGGTTGCTAACCCACAAATGAAAAGCAGTTACATTGCACATTAGATAAAAGATTTCTAGGAAATGATTTGACCTCCATTACAAGGAAGCAAAGGTTCTTAGAACACATTCGGTCTCCTGTCTTGCTGATGACCAAGAAAATGCAATTAGTTACATTTTCTTGCACTCACTGAAGCTTAAATTTTCTTACATTTCATGTAAATTTTTGAATCATGACGTTAATCTTAATACATTTCTGGCTTCTTCCCCCTTCCTTTCCAGTCCTGAAGAAGGGTTTCAGTCCGAAACCTCGACTATTTATTCATTTCTATAGATACTGCCTGACCTGCTGTGTTCCTCCAGCATTTTCTGTGTGTTGCTTTGGATATCCAGCATCTGCAGAATATTTACATATTTATTGAGATAGAGTGCAGAATAGGCCCTCCCAGCCCTTCAAGCCACACCGCCCAGGAATCCCCTAATTTAATCCTAGCCTAATCACAGGATTAGAGAGGGAAAACTCTGAGTTCAAACCTCCGCTGCCTTGCGGCCATACCCACTCATGGGAAAGGCTTTGGGAGTAAACCCTGAGGACAAATCAGGAGCTGGAGTCCCTAAGGCAGTCCGACGTTGCCTTCAACCTCGCCCTGGCAACTCCTGCGATGTCACTGGTGCCAAGCTGTATCAGCCCTTGCCCTTCCTTTGGACAACATTGGTGTCGTGGAGAGGGGAGACTTGCTGCTTGGGCAACTGCTGGTCTTCCATACAACCCTGCCCAGGCCTGCCCCCTGGAAACCATTCCAGGCACAGATCCATGGTCTCGCGGGACTAACGGATGCCACCACCAATCACAGGACAATTTGCAATGACCAATTAACCTACCAACTGATACGTCTTTATAATGTGGGAGAAAACCAGAGCACCTGGGGGAAACCCACGCGGTCACAGTGAGAACATACAAACTCCTTACAGGCTGTGTTGGGAATTGAACCCTGGTTGCTGCTACATTGTGCTAGCCACTATGCTACCATGACTCCCCTTAAAATGTTTCATAATTGTAATACATTGTCATAATTGTTGTATAATAAAGTTAATTATATTAATTGTATTCATCTGAACATAAACAATAGAAATTGGATTTCACCTTTTCTTTGTGCTCTAAACCTGCATTATATGCAGGTTTACAGCAAATAAGCAACATTGGTGAAAGATTTACACAGCACAGCGTCATAGCCGTTCACACCTTGACTCATAAGCTAAAGCAGGACCCGTGCAGTTCTCAAGGGAACTCCCACAACTTCTCTTTGCCATGCTCATTAGCAGCAAGAGTGTTAGTTGTTAAATAAACACATAACATAGAACAGCACCGCACCGGAACAGGCCTTTTGGCCCAAAACAAAGCAGCAAATAAAAAGAGACCCAAAAACTAATCCCTCCTACCTGCACAATGTCCATATCCCTCCATTTTCCTCATGTTCATGTGCCTATCTAAACATCTCTTAAAAGCCTCTGATGTATTTGCCTTTACCATCATACCAGGCAGCACATTCCAGGCATCCACCACTCTGAGTAAAAAACTTACCCCTCACATCCCCTTTGAACCAACCCCTCTCACCTTCAATGCATGCCCTCTGGTATTAGACATTCCTATCCTGGGAAAAAAGGTACTCCCTGTCTACTCTATCCTTACTTACTGCCCATTACACCACTGGCAGCAATGAAGGCCCTCCATCTCTGGTGGAGTTCAAGGCTTCCTTCATCATGTCAGTAGCTTCCTCTCGGTTTCCATGGCTGTCAGCCGTGGAAACTCAGGAAAACAGAGGCACTCAGATGTAGAAGGATTCTTCATTGCTGTTTCTTTAACAGTTTTGTTTTACCAGTCAGGGTTGTTAGCCCTGAGCTGAACCCCTGGACCTGGAGGACTGGTGGATGACTCTTCGCCTGGCCTCTACCCTTTGTCTGTTTGGCATTGGTGACCCCACCAAGAGCCAAAGCAGAAAGCCCTGACTCCATCCAACATAGCTCTCTAGGTCCAATCTCCAAACCAATGACAAGGTTGTAGTCCTTTTGGAGATACTTCATCTATTTCTCATAATCTTATCAACCTCTATCAAATCTACCTTCAGCCTTCACCACTTCAGAGAAAACAACCCTAGTTTGTCCAACCTCTCATGATAGCACATGCCCTCTAAACCAGGTAGCATCCTGGTAAATCTCTTCTGCACCATCTCCAAAGCCTGAGCATCCTTCCCATGGTGGGGCAACCAGAACCATGTACAAAACTTGAGATGTGGCCTAACCAGACTGCTCAAAGGAGCACCCACCATGACAGATCAGTTGCATAAATAGCTGTGAGGGAGTTGAGATTAAGGCCTAGCGTCTGTGTCCATGGCAGGCCTCTGTATGTGGGTACTTCCCTTGTGACTGGCTGTCTAATCCACAGCATCATGTTGCTATGGTGATCAATAAAGCAGTGATGCAGCACCTATCTCTTATGTGCCCAGAGTTATAAGGACTGCCTCCATTGCTGGAACAACCAGTATTCCCAGCGTTAGACACTGAGGTTGGAGGACACAAGATATGTATAAGCCACCAATATCAGAATGGCCATTCTTAGTTAACATTTGGTTTTATCAACATGTCAGCTACCCTACATGGGACAATGTATGGTTCTTTTGTATGCAAATGTAAAGGACGTGTACAGTGCTGCTGCCCTTCCCCCACTTGGCAGAACGGATCACAATCTGGCCCTAACACCCAGGTACGTGTCACTTGTCCAGCGGCAGCCTGTGTCAACAAGGATCGTAAGGAGGTGGACTCAGGGTGTTAATGAAGTACTGGAGGAATGCTTTGAGAGGATGGACTGGGATATGTTATGTGAGTTACATATGGAGGGCATTAACAAAATGACTGATTGTATCACAGACTACATCAAATTCTGTGGGAACACCATCTTGCCAGGCAGGGCTCTATGCTGCTTCCCCAACAACAAGCTCTGGATCACCAGTGACCCGAACGATCTTTTGAACATTTAGAGGAAAGCCTTCAGGTCTGGCGATAGACAAGTACTGAGGCTAGTACAGAGTGAACTGAGGGTAAGGCTGAGGTAGTACTAAGACTCCTCCAAGAGGAAGCTGGACTACAAGCTCTGGCACAATAGTATAAGGGACACGTGGTCGGGCATGAAGCAGATCACTGGCTTAAAGGTTACGGAAAGGAAGATCGAGGGCTGCCTGGATAGGGCCACTGAATTGACCTCCTGCTGTCCCCTCCACCACTTGCCCAAACCACACACCCTTCCTGCCCCCGAAGCTTTCTCCCTCCGCCCCTCCCTTCCCTCTAGTTAGTGCTTGTGCTCCAAATCACCCCAACTTTGGAGTATCCTGCCTCCATGGGGATGATCACGCTCCCCCACCTGACTGTGACTGCAGGTCAGGGTGAGAGACAGCTGGAGAGACTCCATCAGGGTAAGGCTGCGGGCCGGACGGTATCAGCCCCAGGGTACTGAAGGTCTGTGCGAGCCTTTGCAGCACCTTTACAATGTGAGTCTGAGTCAGGAAAGGATGCCGGTGCTATGGAAGATTTCCTGCTTGGGTTCCTGTACCCAGGGAGGTGACTCTATCTGAACTTAATGACTGCAGGCCAATTGCCCTCACACTTCATGTCATGAAGGTGCTGAAAAGGCTGATCCTGACTTACCTTGGACCACAGGTGAGATCTTCATTGGACCCTCTACAGTTTGCCTACCAACCTCATTTGGGAATAGATGATGCCATCAGCTACCTGTTGCAAAGAGCTCACTCCCACCTGGATGATGCTGGTGTCTTCAATACAATCTTCTTCTGAGTGAGAAGCTGCAAAGGATGGACATAGCAAAATCCACGATCCCCTGGATTACTGACTACGATGGACATAGAGAAATCCACGATCTCCTGGATTACTGACTACGATGGACATAGAGAAATCCACAATCCCCTGGATTACTGACTACGATGGACAGAGAGAAATCCACAATCCCCTGGATTACTGACTACGATGGACAGAGAGAAATCCACGATCTCCTGGATTACTGACTACAATGGACATAGCAAAATCCACGATCCCCTGGATTACTGACTACGATGGACATAGAGAAATCCACGATCTCCTGGATTACTGACTACGATGGACATAGAGAAATCCACAATCCCCTGGATTACTGACTACGATGGACAGAGAGAAATCCACAATCCCCTGGATTACTGACTACGATGGACAGAGAGAAATCCACGATTCCCTGGATTACTGACTACGATGGACATAGAGAAATCCACGATCCTCTGGATTACTGACTACGATGGACATAGCAAAATCCACGATCTCCTGGATTACTGACTACGATGGACATAGAGAAATCCACGATCCCCTGGATTACTGACTACGATGGACATAGCAAAATCCACGATCTCCTGGATTACTGACTACGATGGACATAGAGAAATCCACGATCCCCTGGATTACTGACTACCTGACAGATTGACCCCAGTTTGTACAGCTGGGTATTTCTCTGTCTGAGATGGTGATGAGTGACACTGGATCACCACAAGGGACTGTCCCGTCTCTGTTTCTGTTCACACTGTACACCTCAGACTTTCAGTACAAATCTGAGTCTTGTCTCTTGCAGAAGTTCTCTGATGACTCTGCGGTGGTTGGGTGTATCAGAGCTGGGCAGGAGTCAGAACACAGAGGACTGGTGGACAAGTTTGTGGAGTGGTGTGGGAGGAATCACCTGCTCCTGAATGTGGCAAAAACCAGGGAGATGGTGGTTGATTTTAGGAGGAAGAGGACTGTGACGAGTCCTTGTATACATTTTGGGAGAAGAAGTTGCCGTGGTGGAGGAGTACAAATACTTGGGTGTTCACCTCAACAACAGACCTGACTGGAAAACCAACACCAAGGCTGTTTACAAGAAGGGGATGAGCAGACTCTATTTTCTAAGGAAGATGAGATCCTTCGATGTGTGCAGCAGGGTGTTGGAGATCTTTTACCAGTCTGTTGTAATGAGTGCCATCTTTTTTTGCACTTTATGTCGGGGGAGAAGCATCGGTGCTGGTGATACAAAAAGACTAAATAAACTCATCAAAAAGGCTGGATCCGTCCTTGACTCCAACCTGGACTCCTTTGAGTTAGTGACGGAGAGGAGGTCACTAAACGAACTGTTATCCATTATGGACAATCTGGCATATCCTCTCCATGACCTACATGAAAGAGTGGAGCACTCTTTCAAACAGGCTCATTCAGCTCCATTGTCACAAGGATTGTTACTGAAATTCTTTCCTACCGTATGTAATAAGCATATACAACAGTTCATCTCTGAGACAGGAGAACACATATCATAGAGCAATAGTCTTTGTTTTATTATTTTGTACATTATTATTGCACATTACTGAACATTGGTACGTTATTATTGGTTATATAATTATTCTGTATTTTATTGTTAGTTAAGTCTGCACACTGTTAAGTGTGTTTTTAAATATTGCTGCTGTAACAAAATAATTTCCCACTCAGGATCAATAAAGTACTTACTGTTGTTATTAAAATTTAAACCAATGGACTCACTTTCAAGGACGCTTCATCTCAGGTTCTTGATATTTATTATTACTTTCTTTTTCTTTTGTGTTTGCACTGTTTGTTGTCTTTTGCACAGTGGCTGTTTATCGGTCCTTTTGGGTGCAGTCTTATTAATTATATTGTGTTCCTTGGATTTACTGTGTATGCCTGCAAGTAAACAAAACTCAGGCTTATGTATTGTGACATATACAGTACTCTGCAAACGTCTTAGGTACATATATACAGCTAGTGTGCCTAAGACCTTTGCACAACACTGTAGTAATTTTATGTATTGCTCTGTATTGCTGCCAGAAAAATAAACAATTTCATGACATTAGGAGACATGAGATACCTGATTCTGATATGGGTCTCGATTGTGGACTGAGAGTGGGAAGGGGGCAGGGAGAGGGGAATCATGGTTAGGAAAAGGGAGGGAAGGGAGCGGGGAGCACTGGAGAGACATATTGTAATGATCAATAAACCGATTGTCTGGAATCAGATTTCTTGCCTGGTCTCTCAGGGCTGGGTGTGTACACTTGAGCCACGACCTGTCCCTGGCATTTCTTCTCTAGCACCTGCCCTACACCCCTCCTGCGGCAATCCACCCTCATCATTCCCAACATCCTTTGCTCCCTCTAGATTACAAGCTCACTCGCCGCTCCACATTGACAAATACAGTCTTCGGCACCCTGGCTATATACAACGCCTATAAAAAACATTCAACCCGACTGATGTTTTCATGTTTTATTGTTTTACCACATTGAATCACAATGGGTTTAATTTGGCTTTTTTGTCACTGATCAACAGAGAAAGACTCTCTTGGGTCACAGTGAAAACAGATCTCCAAAAAGTGATCTAAATTAATTACAATGTAAAACACAAAATAATTATTGCATAAATATTGATTTATGCCAATTGATTTTGTTCACATAATTAGTTAAATGGAGATCACCTGTGTGCAGTCAAGGTGTTTCAATAATCTGATTGTAGTAAAAATACACTTGTATCTGGAAGGTCCAACTACTGGTGAGTCAGTATCATGAAGACAGCAGAATGCTCCAAGCAACTCCATGAAAAGATTATTGAAAATCACAAGTCAGGAGATGGATACATGAAAATTTCCAAGTCACTGAGCATACCTTAGAGTACAGCTAAGTCAATCTTCAAAAAATGGGAAGAGTGTGGCACTGCTGTAAATCTGTCTAGAGCAGGCCATCCTCAAAATCTGAGTGACCGTGCAAGAAGGGGACTAGTGAGGGAGGACACCAAGAGACCTATGACAAATCTGGAGGAGGTACAAGCTTCAGTGGCTGAGATGGGAGAGACTGTGCATACAACAACTGTTGCCCGGGGTGCTTCACCAGTCGCAGCTTTATGGGAGAGTGGCAAAGAGACAGCTGCTGTTGAAAATACCCACAAGAAATCTCAGCTAGAGTTTGCCAGGAGGTATGCGGGAGACTCTGAAGTCAGCTGGAAGAAGGTTCTATGGTCTGATGAACCCAAAATTGAGACTAACCACTATGTTTGGTGTAAGCCAAGCACCACACTTCATCAAAAACACACCATCCCTACGGTGAAGCATGGCGGTGGCTGCATCATGCTGTGGGGATGCTTCACTGTGGGAGGCTCTGGAACATAGTGTAAAGAAGAATGGGGAAAAATGGCAGTGTCCAGGTGTGCAAAGCCGATACAGACACAAGACTGTAATTACTGCCAAAGGTGTATCTACTAAGTACTGACTTGAAGGGGGCGTAATGATGCAATCAATTATTTTGCGTTCATTAATTTTAATAAATTTAGACCAATTTGCAGAAAATTGTTTTCACTTTGACACAAAAGAATCTTTACTGTTGATCAATATTTTAAAAATCCAAATTAAATTCCCTGTGATTCAATGTTGTAAAACAATAAAACATGAAAACTTCTGGGGGGGGGGGATACTTTACATAGGCACTATATTTTGAATTCTCCTTACGTTTTGGGCTCTATGATCTATCTTCCTCATACATATTGTTTTCAGAAAGGCTGTTATTTGAAACAGGGTGGCGGGAAGGAGATTCACCTCTACTAGAAGAGTTGTAAATCACTCCTTCCCTCTGCTAGCAGGTCACCCTTGGGCAAGGTGTAGTGCCTGCTTAGCAACCCACCTCCCCTGATCAGGGTCATGAGAAGTCATGGGAGCAGGTGGTGGATGGTCATACGAGCAACTGGGGCATATCACAAGTCCTGGTTATGCAACCACTGACGCCATGCAGACAATCTCTGAAGAGTATTGTTAATGACTAGGATACCCTTCTTGTAAAGACACTGCCCAGAAGAAGGAGGCAATGACAAGTGACTTCTGTAGAAAAATTTGCCAACAATCACGGTCATGAGCATGATCGCCCATGTCATACAACATGGCACATAGCGATGATGATGTTGTTAGGAAATATAATGTTCAGCTATCACTACTATCCTGAAATAATAATTGAGACATTTAGTAAAGCAATGAAATGTAAAATTTATTTAAAAAAGCAAGCACTGAGAAACTAATTTCTTTAAATTAGGGAAAATGCGCACACTCCCTTAACTTTGGTGACGAGAGGAATCACATTCCCGTCAATTCTAGTACAATTCAAAGATGCAGCAATGGTATTAAGTTACTTTCCTGAAGGAAGTGAACTTGGGGGGAAAAGAGAGAGAAAAAAACATAATGAAAAGCAGATGAAGTTCTTGGCAGCCTTCAGAAGCAACAGTATGTAAATACAGCACTTCCTACTTCCTCCGAGGTGAATGTAAATCGCCTCTTGATACTCGTATGTCAAATGTTTCAGGGATGACTGGGTCTGAAGTCACGTTGCAAAACACAATAACAGACTGAATTACTCTAAGCCTATCACACTCCTTGGTTTTGTTTAAAACTAAGTAAATAAATGACCAATTCAATCCATTATAAATATTTAAACATTGACAGGAGGAACAGGATCAGTCTGTCCTGTTGTTGGGCAATGTACCTTATAAGAAAGTTGTGTTCTCTTCATGGCACAAAGATTTGAGACAGAATTGTTAGTTCATTTTAAACTACCAAGATATTCCATAAATATTAGCTTACACCAAGTCCTGTACTTCAAGACTACTACATGAATTATCAATGTGTAACCAATTCAGTCTAGTACGAGGCATTTGTTAGACCATTAAAACATGCTAATGGCACATTACTGCATGAAGGAATGGCTCGGAAAATAAAATTCATTTTCTTGTTCATATTTCATCTCCTCATTGTCCAACCACATAAAAACAACATATATGAATTTAATACAGTAATGAAAGGAATATATTCATTGAGAGTCTTAGAAAAATCTCATGTTTCTTTCTGTGCTTTTTTTCATTTGCAGACAGGCCAAGTATAGAAATAATACACTGTTTATTTTAATAGATTGGTTTTCAACAGACTTGGAGACAGCAAGTCTTTGAGAGGGAGTCTGGCATTCGGTGGAGAGGTGGGATCATAATGCATGGGCTCCAAATTTCCCTTCATTACCTCTTCATGTTGGGTACCAGTGGATGCAGACGGTAATTTATTTATCAAGATTCATTGCTTCTGGCACCCAGCAACCCATCTATTTAACCCTAGCCTAATCATGGGACAATTTATAATGACCAACTAATCCAACGCCCAGTATATGTTTTGACTGTGGAAAGAAATCGGGGTACCCGGAGGAAATCCATACGGTCATGGGGAGAAGAAGAAAAAGAAGATACACACAGCGACGGGAATTGAACCTGGGTCACTGGTACTCTTGGGTATTGTGCATTTTAAGCATTGTAGATTTTTTATTTTAAGTAGACAGATCAGCTTGGTAGGATGGCATAATATGGTTTAGGAATGAGGACCAAAAGAGAACAGATAATACTGTAATATATATTGGTTTATTTATTGATTTATTGAGATACAGTACAGAGTAGGCCCTTCTAGCCCTTCGAGCCTGCAGCCCAACAATCCCCTGATTTATCCCTAGCCTAATCCTAGACAATTTACAATGACTAATTACTCACCAACTGGTATGTCTTTGGACTGTGGGAGGAAACTAGTGTTCAATTGAAATTATTAACCTGCTCAGTTGAGGAAAAACACCAGAGACACGAAATTACCTCTGAAACGGTTTTTATTCAGAGAGGAGTTCGCAGCCCCACGCACTTTGGGTGTAAGGTAGCCAACTCCCAATTTGTCGGCTTACAAAGGTCATACTTATACCCAAAAGCAGGGTACTACATTCACAAATATGGTTACCGATTCAAATTCATCAATTGATTGGCTATCGCGTAGTTAAGCAAGCGAAATACTCGGAATGAGCATAGACACAAGCGAAGTACTTGGAATAAGTATAGACTCAAGCAAAACACTCGAAATAGGTATATAGCTCAGATACTTTGCCAAACGCATTGTCTTGTGGTCGCAAGGTTCCTCTTCTTTGTGGTTGCCACATGCTGTCTGGAATCTTATTTTAGCTACATCTTCCCTGTCCTCCTACACTTCCCCAATGACGTATCCTCTCCCTGGTCCTGTCTACATATTTTGCTACTCTTACCCCTCTCCCACCCCTTCTACATGTACCCCTTACCCTCTTCACATTCTCATTCCCTCCTGTGATCATGAAATGATCACTCATCAATATTGTGAAAATCCTCTGGTGCAGGTTCGAGGAGTTTGGTGGCCTCGACGGTTGCCCGTACTACCATCAGTGGCTTAGCCGGCAGCAGGTCCCCTAACGAGGCCATCAGGCGGTTCAGAACACATCTGACAATGGCAACACAGACAAAAATCCCTATAATAGCTGTCAACGGGTAGATAGCCCCATTGATCAACCAGTCCTTCCACGCACTTAGTCCCCAATCCCCCCTATCCTGCCCAACCTGTTCCTTCCTTAATGGATACTAACTGTTCATCTATTTTGTTCATATTCCATGTTATGTTGGCAGTAGCATCGTCTAGCCCCATTATGCATTTGTCCTTTACGATAGCACAGAGCCCACCCTCCCTGGTGAGGAGGTAATCAAGTGCACAGCGGTTCTGCATGGAGAAGAGCCGCAGTTGGTTAAGGCTGTCAGTTATGAGTCTTAATGCTCCCCTGGTGGCGTTCCCAAGGCTCATGAGACCACAGGCCAGATAGTTCCAATTGTTGGGCCACCATAGTGTCTCCTGATGCCCCCAAAGAGAAAAAGCCAGTTGCCCCGTATCCGGCCACCTGACCTGCGGTTAGGGTGGTCAGGACTCGGTAATCTGCACAAAATTCCTGGGACACCTCCCTCTTGTACCTCCCAGGCGGGCGGGACAGGGGACCCCAAGTTCCAGGGCAAGGGACCGCGGTGGGGAGGAAGGTGCCATAGGCCACCAAGGAAGGGTAAGGGTACTCCAGGAAGTTGGTGGCAAAGCCGTTATAGAAGAAAAAATACCCCGGGAGGGTATACATGGTCTCAGTGCAACCCTTGCCCTTTAGGTGTATGCCATCACTCTATTCTCCTATACCGGCAGAGGCGTACACTCGTTTGGTACCCCTGCGATACTTAGGTCATAGGAATACATGATCATTGGCACGGAGGTGGGTGCAGTTTCCCTCCCCACAAAGAAGTTGCACCCCCTGGGCCAGGGACTGGCACTTTGTCTCATGGCAAGAACAAGAGATCCCTAAGGGGTCCCTGGTGGGGTGACACTCCCTTTTCCTCCAGGGCTTGGAGAGGCAGGTGACGTCATTCAAGACATACACATCTGAACATCCCCACCCTGTTCCGAAGTAGCAGTTCTCATATACTCGGTCACCCTTCGGGGGCTTGGGATTCCCCTCCCACCAGAGATCTTTTCTCATCCGCGGAAGGAGTCCATGATTTGACCGCTTACTGATGGACGGGGGAAACAGGCAGTCCGCGACAGGGGCCGTGGAAGAGTCATAGGTGAGTTCCACCCTCTTTCCCTCAGGCAATGTTTTGCTGGCGGGGGCACATCGGAAGGGCTGATCGGCACGACCCCAGTGCGGGAAAATGGTGAAGAGCGAGGAGACACTGGCGGGGTGGGGATAGCAAACAATGGTTGTAGTGCCATACAGTCGTTTGTGCACGTTTTGGAAATAGTTATCACTTATAAACCCCGAGGAGGATCTTCCAAGGGTGGGGCCTTTGGGGGAACCCCAATCCCTTTTCTACCTTGAAATGTCCCCCTTCGATCTCTTTAGGGGTTTTGGTTCCTCGTCCAGCCGTCCCTCAACCTTTGCCCTATACCCCACTGTCCCTAAAAGAATATAGATAACCAAGAGCATCCCACCTTCCATTACCAGAGTGCAATTTCAAGGACGTGGCACCACAAGGAAAAAAAGGAATTTAAACACACAACAGTTCAATCAAGTCTATTTATCAGTCCCTTCATTTATCTGTAGTTTCTAGCGGGTCCGAGGTCCAGCGCTTGCAGTCGCTCAGATGAATCCAACGTTCTTGTCCCTTCACCTTGACAGCAGAGGGGGTCTGCAGGAGGACCTGGTACGGTCCTTTCCACCAGGGTCCCAGCTTGAGTCGATCCCAGTTCCTTATTAACACCCAATCTCCTGGTTCTGCTCCCTGCCACTTGCCTTCTCTGTCAGGAACAGGTCTTGAGGCTTCCTTCACCTGAGTGTGTAGAAACTTAAGAGACAAAGTTAAATGCTTGAGGTAACACTGCAATTCCTCGCCCATCATTGTACCCCTTGCCCTCTTCACATTCTCACTAGAGCACGCAGAGGAAACCCTCATTGTCACGGGGAGAACGTACAGACTCCTTACAGGCAGTGGCGGGGATTGAACCTGGGTCACTGGTACTGTAAAGCGTACTGGTAAACACCACACTATCCTGCTGCCCGCTCGCACTTTCTTCTTGAACACGAACAGGAAGGTGTGTCTAAATTACCACTTCACAATTTTGAATTAAAGAATTATTCAAGAATAAAGATAATACTGTTATTTTGTGCCATATTATTTTTGCTCTTTGCAAAATGTTTATTTGAAGCTCATTATCAATGACAAGTACAGTGTGTGCAATAAAGTAATGTCTGCAATTTGAACTTGGCTTCTGAAAATTATTTCAATGGAACAAAATTTCAAAACTGTTGTTACATTGCATATTTAGTCATGAACAAATTAATATGAAGAGTACTTAAATTTAGTTCACACTGTTCTTTGCAGCTAGTAGGGAAAGAAAAATTCCTTCCTACAACATAAACATGAGGAAGACTGCAGATTCTGGAAATCCAGAGCAACACACACAAAATGCTGGAGGAACTCAGTAGGTCAGGCTGCATCTATGGAAATGAATAAGCAGTCAACATTTCAGGATGAGACCCTTCTTCAGGACTGGAATTAAAAAGGTGTGGAATGGGAAGGAGGACAAGCTGGGAGGTGATAAGTGAAATCAGAAGGATGGAAAAGGTCAAGAGTTGAGAGGAAGGAATCTGGTAGGAGAGGAGAGTGGCCATAGGAGAGAGGACGGGGGAGGGGACCCTGGGGAAGGTGATAGGCAGGAGAGAAGTAGTAAAAGACCAGAGTGGAGAAATAGAGGAAAGGGAGGGGGATTTTTTTTACTGGAAGAAATTGATATTCATGCCAGTTGGTTAGAGGCTCTGTCTTATACATCAGTAATGACCTGAGCACTATTCATCCAGGTAAAAGACAAATATCTGGTCCAATTTTTCATTTAATCTTATTCTTATCTAGATACTTACCCAGTTTTTTTTTTCAGGAAAGTTAATGGATAAAATAAACATATCTTGCTGAGAAAACTTTCTATATATTCACTACTCTATGCTCGAGGTATGTTTATATTAGTGTCTGTGGTTAAATACAACCTCTCAGAAATATACTGCTTCAGTTCTGATAAATTCTTATTCACACTTTCTCCTGGTACACAAGATTAAATTGGATTGGAGACACTTTGATGATAAAGAATAGGGGTCTTATACTATTGCTAGCAGTCTCGTTCTATCATGGTTCCTTAAGGTTGTTGTAGCCGGGGGTGGTAGTGGAGATAAGCTCCCACTATCTATTAAATGCTCTCAATGGTGTGCATCTCAAATAGATTCTGACATCCTGGCCTTCACGTGTGGCTTAGCCACTAAGCCCGGCAGAACTTTCTACTGACAGGAGAAAGGGCAAAGGCGGGTTACTGGCACCTTAAAACTAGTCGCTTCGGACAGATGGATATCATTAGTCATGATCGGCAGCTCATCTAGGAGAAGGAAACCTCTGATTTCAAACCTCCACTGTCTTATGCCTATGCCCACTCATGGGGAAGGCTTCGGGAGTAAACCCCGAGGGAAAAAGGATTCCCTAAGGCAGTCCTATGTTGAGTTGAATGCTGACTGGCAACTCCTGCAACGCAGCTGGTGCCAAACTGTATCAGTCTCTTCCGTTCTTCTGGATTCATCGGCTGCAGGAAGAGGGGGGGACGGGGGTGGTGGGGGGAGACATGAGCATGGGCAACAGCTTGCTCTCCATATTGTGTTGCTCTGGCTTGGGGATCAGGTAGACAGCTGGGACATGACATCCAAGGTCAACCCCGACCAATGGAAGGCCTCACAAGTGCTAACTAAACAGATTAATCTATGTTCCTGACACTGGTTGTCCACTTAGAGAAATTTACCTCGAAGGAAAGTACAAACCTGAAGGATTGCTTCTCCAACTATGCTACATGAGATTGCGGTGAACTCGCTGGAGCTAGAGTATTCATTTACAGAGCTGAATTCGGATTATGGAATCATAGAATCATGCCACGGCAGCGACTAATAAAATTAAATCAATAACCAGAATGACTTTGAAAAACATTAATGTGTTGCAAAGACTATCTGGCTGATCTTACCTTCTCTGACCCTAGACCCGTAAAAAAATAGGTTGACTCTTACTCTCTGAATAGGACTGATAGAATAAAAAAAAATGCTCACTTGGATCACTTGAGGGATCGTTTCAGGGAATTGAAATGCAGTTTGCAATCCACCTCAGGATGGCTTAGTTTGGATTTCCCAGAGTCAGTTCTTTACAATTCAATGTCATAAGCTGAGCACTGGAAACTTCTCCCCCGTAGATTAAATATACTTTGGCGAGCTGGTACTGTAGTGGCAGAAGCCACTTCGAGGTGAATGGTCCTGGCTTTGAATCTGGCTGGCTTCTTGCACACTTTCTATCCATGCTGGGTTGAGCATCGAGCTAGCAAATTGACCTTGTATGTATAGACAAATGCTAAGGAAATGGTCACAATGCTGACCAATGTGCTACAAGAAGCAAAAAGGAACAACAAGAAAGATGAAATGAATTGGAGTTTTCTGGGTGCAAACTACAACTTTTGTTAAAACAGTAGCAAAAACAAGGATTGCATCACTGAGAAATGACCAATGAAATGTCCAAAGTTCAAAGTAAATTTATTATCAAAATACCAGTTATACTGTGCAGAAGTCTTAGGCACAGATACAGTGTCTATAAGAAGTATTCACCCCCTTGGAAGTTTTCATGTTTTATGGTTTTACAACTCTGAATCTCAGTGGATTTAACTTACCTTTTGTTGACACTGATCAACAGAAAAAGTGTCTTTCCTGTCAAAATGAAAACAGTTCTCTGCAAAGTGATCTAAATTAATCACAAATATAAAACACAAAATAATTGGTTGCATAGGCATTCACCTCCGTCAAGTCAGTATTTAGTAGATGTGCCTTTGGCAGTAATTACACCCTTGAGTCTGTGTGGATAGATCTCTAATAACTTTGCACATCTGGACACTACAATTTTTCCCCCATCCTTCTTTACAAAACTGCTCAAGCTCTGTCAGATTGCATGGGGATTGTGAGTGAGCAGCCCTTTTCCAAGTCTAGCCACAAATTCTCAATTGGATTGAGGTTTGAGGTCTGGACTCTGACTTCGCCACTCCAAGACGTTAACATTATAATTTTTAAGCCACTTCTGTACAGCTTTGGATTTATGCTTGGGCTCATTGTTTTGCTGGAAAACAAGTCTTCTCCCAAGTCGCAGTTTTCTTGCAGACTGCATCAGGTTTTCCTTCAGGATTTCCCTGTACTTAGCTGAATCCATTTCACCCTCTACCTTCACAAGCCTTCCAGGGCCTTCTGCAGTGAGGCTTCCCTACAGCATGATTCAGCCACCACCATGCTTCACGGTAGGGATAGTGTGTTTTTGATGATGTGCAATGTTTGTCTTATGCCAAATATAGCGGTTAGTCTGATGGCCAAAAAGCTCAATTTTGGTTTCATCAGACCATTGAACATACTTCCAGCTGACTTCAAAGTCTCCCACATGCCTTCCGGCAAACCCTAGCTGAGATTTCATCCGAGTTTTTTTCTAACTTTTCTCTTTCTTTGCTACTCTTCCATAAAACTATGACTGGTGAAATCCAGGCAATAGTTGTTGTATATGCAGTCTCTCCCATCTCAGCTACTGAGGCTTGTAACTCCTCCAGAGCTGTCATAGGTCTCTTAGTGGCCTCCCTTACTAGTCCCCTTCTTGCACGGTCACTCAGTGTAGGCAGATTTACAGCTGTGCCATATTCTTTCCATTTCTTGATGATTGACTGAACTGTACTCAAAGGGATATTCTATGACTTGGAAATTTTTTTGCATCCATCTCCTGACGTGCTTTTCAATAACCTTGGAGTGTTCTTTTGTCTTCATGGTGAAGTTTTTTCCAGGATACTGACTCGCCAGCAGTTGGACCTTCCAGCTTCTGGTGTATTTTTACTACAATCAGTTGAAACATCTTGACTCAACACAGGAGATCTCCATTTAACTAATTACGTGACCTCTAAAAGCAGTTGGCTGCACCAGTGATGATTTGGTGTGTCATATTAAAAGGGGGTGAATACTGATGCAATCAATTGTTTTGTGTTTTATATTTGCAATTAATTTAGATCGGTTTGTAGAGATCTGTTTTCACTTTGACACAAGAGAGACTTTTTTCTGTTGATCAGTGTCAAAAAAAGCCAAATTAAATCCACTGTGATTCAGTGTTGTAAAACAATAAAAAATGAAAACTTTCAAGGTGGGGAGGTGTGAATACCTTTCATAGACACTGTATAGTGCAGAGACACTGGATAAAAATTCTCCATTTCCTGAATACTCTTTTTAAAAACAGATTATCTTATGAGTATTTCTGTGGCCTGTGTTGCTTAAGTGTGTTATCATCTTTATAATTAAGATGTACATGGAATACAGATTGAGTGTGTCTGTGTACAGGATTCAACTTGTATGATCCTGTTTCATTCACACTGAAATTTGATTACTTTTTCCAGAGGGAAATATAGTTGCATCTGTAACTTCTTGCCAAAGTGGAAATTCGAACCAATCAGTCACCATTACACCTGATTAAATTTCCACTCAGGATGGAGCTTGATGATGCCATTTCCAGCAGAGCATTGTGGGTAAGTTGTGGCGCCTGTCTCTGGGCATTCCTAGACAACATGATCATAACTCCGCAGGTCCAGACCAGGATACCTACCAGGTAACTACACTATTTGCTTTCGTTGTTTGTCTCCAATGTCTGCATTGCTCTAATGCTCCCACAAACCTCTCATCACCAGCCTAACTTCCACACACCCAAATCCCATGAACCCTTTCAGTGTGTTGTCAGACTATGAATCTTCTCAACATCAAGTTCTAGTCTCCTATCACTCCTCTACCTTCAGCACCAAGTGCCAGTCTCTCTCTTCTCCATACCAAGCCCTGACATTTCCTCCCATCAATACCAAGTACTGACTTCCCTCTCCACACAGTACTGAGTGTTGATCTCTTCCTCCCCAAGTACCAAATGCTGGTCTCTCCCTTCCTTCTGCCTCAGGAGCTGGACTCCCCCATCTCTTCAACACCAAATGACACTGCTTTTGATCCAAGTGGCAAGTAATGAAAAAAGTAATTTTTTTCTGGTGAAATACAAAACACTGACCTCTATAAAGGGGTGGCATGCTAGTGCAGTGGTTAGCACAATGGTATACAGTACCAGTGACCCGGGTTCAATTCCCGCTACTGCTTGTAAGGAGTTTGTACGTTCTCCCTGGAACCGCGTGGGTTTTCTCCAGGAGCTCTGGTTTTCTCCCATGGTGCAAAGACATACTGGCTCAAAGGTTAATTGGTCATTATAAATCATTTCATGATTAAGTAGGGATGCTGGGCAGTCAGGATCCATGCTGTATCTCAATAAATTTACCCTGAAAGTCCAAATTTGATCTGACTTTTGAAAATGCAACTCTTTGTACGCAACTAAATTAAATTCTATTTGCCATTCCTTGGACCACTTACTCAGCTGATGAAGATCCCCCGCACCCCCCCCCCCCCGTAGTTCTTGATAACCTTCTTCAATGGTCAGAACTTCACTTAATTATAAAAGTACAGGCTTAGTCTCAAAATCTGTGAACAGACCCTTTATTAATACTGTACCTCCCCACCACTCATAGCATCCATAAGGAGCCTGTACGTTCTCCCCGTGACTGCGTGGGTTTCCTCTGACTGCTCCGGTTTCCTCCCATCTTCCAAAGACTTATTAGTTGATAGGTTAATTGGTCATTGTATCTTGATCCATGATTGGACGAGGATTAAACTGGGGGATTGCTGGGCAGCATGGCTGGAAGGGCCTATTCCAAGCTGTATAAATAAATATCCTTTTGTACGTGCAATTTCAGATGTTTAGTTGTGACCGAGTTGGGAAATGGAATATTGGAAGTGAATTTGCACCTGGTATTGCATCTACCATAGTCATACAGTACCAGGATAACACTATCTTACTCTCACTTTGGACACCACACAAGTAGGTAACTTGCTTATCTTGAACTAAGTAAACTACCCTCTCCTCACTCGTCTGATGTATTAACTGTCCCGACATCACCACCATTTGAATACAATTTTGCCTCTGTACAAAGCCCCAACAACTCTTCTGGGTCTGCGACACAGACTGAAGGAGTAGAGCAACACACACAAAACGCTGGAGGAACTCAGCAGGGCAGGCAGCATTTGTGGAAATGAATAAACAGTCGACGTTTTGGAGTGAGACCACTCATCGAGACTGGAAAGGAAGGAGGAAGAACCAGAATAAAAAGGCGGGGGAAGAGGAAGAAGGGCAGTGAGAAGGTGATAGGTGAAGCCAGGTTGATGGGAAAGGTAAAGGGTGGAGTGGAAGGAATCTGATAGGAGGAAGGGAAAGAGGAGGGGCACCAGGGGAGTTGATAGGCAGGTGAGAAGAGGCAAGAGACCATAGTGGGGAGCGAGAGTGAATGTTTTTTTTGCTGGAAGGAGAAATCAACATTCATGCCATCAGATTGGAGGCTACCCAAATGGAACATAAGATGTTAAATTTTGACACAAGCATTGCACCACATTAATGGGTGCACCTAAACTTCTAAACAAATCTACTAAAAGGGGAAAAAAAATTGGTTGGAGCATGAAGGAGAAATTGCTGGTTCTTTGAATTCGTGCTCTGGCATCATTTACATCCTCCTCTGAGATAAGATGATCTGACATTTCATCCTGAGGGAAGTTCCTCTGACAATGGAGTACTGCACTGAACTATTAGACTATTCTGTACCTCAATATCCACAAATTAGTGAGACTACATAGGGCACGGTTTCAACTGCTACAGATTTATTCCCTGAGACCATAAGACATAGGAGCAGAATTAGTCTATATGGCCCATCGAGTCTGCTCTGCCATTTCATCATGGCTGATCCATTTCCCTCTCAGCCCCAATTTCCTGCCTCCTCCCATATCCCTTCATGCCCTAACTAATTAAGAATTTATCAACTTCTGCTTTAAATATACCTCCATAGCCGCTTGTGGCAATGAATTAGAGATTCAGCACTACCTGGCTAAAGAAATTCCACCACATCTCCATTCTAAATGGACATCCCCCTATTCTGAGTCTGTGCCCTCTGGTCCTAGACTCACCCACCATTGGAAACATCCTCTCTACATCTACTCTATCGAGGCCTTCCCACATTCGATAGGTTTCCATTAGATCACCACTCATTCTTCTTGGGGGCCCAGAGCCATCAATCAGTCCTCACATGGCAAGCCTTTCATTCTGGGAATCATTTTTGTGAATCTCCTTTGAACCCTCTCCAGTTTCAGCACATCTGTTCTTAGATAAGGAGCCCAAAACTGCTCACAATACTCCAAGTGAGACCTCACCAGTGCTTTATAAAGCTTCAAATTTACGTCCTTGCTTTTTTATTATAATAAATACTATATGGAGAGTCTACTGCACAGGATCAAAATAAGCTGTGGAGAGTGGTAAAATTAGTCAGCTCCATCATGGGCAATGGCCTCTGTAGCATCTAGGACAACTTCAAGGAGTGATGCCCGAAAAAGACAGTGTTCATCATTAAGGATCCTAGTCGTGCAGGACATGCCCTCTTCTCGTTGTTACCATCAGGGAGGAGGTACAGAAGCCTGAAGACCCACACTCAATGATGCAGGAATAGTTTCTTCCCCTCTGCCATCAGATTTCTGAATGGACACTGAACCCATGAACACTACCTCACTACTTTTTTAAAAATTTAATTTATAATATATATAATTTAATTTATAATATATATTAATAAATATATATTTCACAGCTTTTTCCTCTATTGTTATGTTTATGTTATGTCTCTATTGTTATGACAGCATTGTACTGCTGTCACAAGGTTAACCAATTTCACGACACATGCCGGTGATATTAAACCTGATTCTGATGTTCAAGCTGAGCAAAAACAACACTTCAAAATAAAAAGATGAAATGGTGGAAATGCTCAGCAGGTCAAGCAGTATCAATGGAGACATAAAAATAGAGTTTGCCTTTGAGCTGATCAAATAAGGCTTCAGATTACTGATCCACTCAAGTTACAAAGTTAAAATAGATAGAATCTGTCCTTGGAATAAAGAATTGGTTTACAATTAAACTGCTGGTATTAAGATAATTTATAACACAGACAATTATTATTACTGGTGAATTGAAATATTAATGCTAGAAACCTAGTGAACGTGTTTCTTGTGATGAAGAGAATGGCCTGTAGGATTTTACTGTATGCTTTGAAAACTATTTGACATATCTAGGGTAGCAGAGCAAAGGTTGTCTGCCATTAATGACAGAATTGGAATCACAGAGCTGCTCAATCTTGCCGTAGCTGAATCATCTACGTCGGCCCGTGAACGAGCTGACAAAGCTGAAGCCCAGCAAACCACCCTAGTGTGTAAATTGCTTAGAGCACAGCAGGAGCACTGGACGGAGCTGAGTAATCAGTAGCCCAGTCCTATCAAAATGAGGGCATTAATGGTGAAGGGTTGGGACGCCGACAGTTCAGGTGGTGATATCCGGTCTGGCACTGAGCTGCACTGCTTCAGGAATCCCTGATTTAATCCTGGCCTAATCGCGGGACAATTTACAATGACCAATTAACCTACTGACCAATCCGTCTTTGGCTGCAGAAGGAAACCAGAGGATCCAAAGAAAAGCCACTCATTTCAAGGGGAGGACATATTGAACTCTGACCTCTGGGGCCCCCGAGTTGCAATAGCACTGTGCTAACCACTTCACTATCTTGGCATCTTTGATCTAGATCAGGGGTTCCCAACCCAGGCCCCATAGACCCCTTGGTTAATGGTAGGGATCCATGGCATAAAA
The DNA here is from genome assembly GCF_048418815.1 of Hemitrygon akajei. Taxonomy (NCBI): domain Eukaryota; kingdom Metazoa; phylum Chordata; class Chondrichthyes; order Myliobatiformes; family Dasyatidae; genus Hemitrygon; species Hemitrygon akajei. Next base: position 77,246,932 of record NC_133137.1, on the reverse strand, counting down.
AGGTTGGGAATCCCTGATCTAAATAATTACCTTGTAATAATTAAATAACTAAATAATTACCCCGATCTAAATAATTAGCTCATAATTCAATCAATGCAAAGACTCCAGTTAGGCTAAATTACTTTCCTTCAAATTCACTGAAAATAGCATCATAAGAAGCCTTCTATCTTTATAAATAATTGATAAACATTTTTAATCATGTATGATTTATTAATCTATGACCAATGCAGGTGCTGATGGCTTCCAGCAATGCTTCCTGCATCAGCCGCCCTCTCCCGGCACAGTGGCTTAGAGCAAGGGTTCCCAACCTGGGCTCCACAGACCCCGTGCTTAATGGCATTGGTCCTTGGCATAAAAGATGTTGGGAATCCCTTGACTTAGATGGATTATGATTAGATGCCCAACTCCTTTGATCTGATTTTGTTATGATCTTTCACATACTTTACAACAATGTATGATGAACTTTGGTAAAGAGTTGTTGTGACTGGAATGTACATACTCACACATTGCTCATTTTCCAGGCAATGACTTCATCTTTTGATCTCTGCTGTTTTAAATACCTCCAATGAAAGATCAAACGATACAATAGCATAAATATTTTCTTCTTAGCATACCTATTTTATGTTTTCAGTGTGGTCATTTGCTTGGAAACAAGTTGGCACATCTGTGTATTTTCCTGTGCTTTACCATTCTTCCTGTGCTAACGTTTTTTTAATAGACACAAGAGGCACTGCAGATGCTGGGAATCTAGAGCAATACACATAATGTGCTGGAGGAACTCAGCAGGTCAGGCAGCATCTATAGTTGGGAATAAATAGTTAACGTTTTGAGCTGACACCCTTCATCAAGACATGGCCTGAAACGTCGACTATTTATTCCTATCCATAGATGCTGCCTGACCTGCTGAACTTCTCCAGCTCATGGCGTATTTAGTTTTTTTAATATTTGATTTTCCTACACTCTACTGGCAATGCTGAATAACAGATTAATATTCTGTTGTTTGTGATTCATGTAAACATGTTGATATTGGTGAATTGGTATTGGCCTATCATTGGTGTCATTGAATTGGCCTGTCATTGGTGAGATCGGCCTATCATTTCCATGCAGTACAAAAATGGATAACAGGATAATCCCATTTCTCAGCACTTGGACATTTGCATCATCATAGAGAGGGGAAATGAGGATTATTATAGCCCACCTTCAAGGAGAGGTAAGTGTGCATCTGTCTTGGTAAGCTATAATAAGGAGAACCCATTGATAGAAGTTGGAAAGCCATGGTGATGTTAGTTAGACACGTTCAAGGATTCTTACAAGAGGAGACTGAGGACTGGGTGCCACAGTAGCATTACAGATAGCGTGATGCTACTATGAATCAGTGCGATCTGGAGTTCAGAGTTCAAAACTGATGCTGTTCTGTAAGGAGCTATAGAGTCATATAGTCTATGAAAAGTACAGCACAGAAATGGGCCCTTGGGCCCACCTAGTCCATGCTGAAACATTTAAGCTGCCTGCTTCTATAGACCTGAACCAGACCAGAGCCCTCCATACCCCTACCATCCATGTACCTATCCAAACTTCTCCTAAATGTTGAAATTGAGGCCGCATTGCACCACTTGTGCTGGCAGCTCATTCCACATTCTCATGATGCTCTGAGTGAAGAAGTTTCGCCTCATGTTCCCTTTAAACTTTCATCTTTCATCCTTAACCCATGACGTCTAGTTGTAGTCTCACCCAATCTCAGTGGAAAAATCCTGCTTACATTTACCCTGTCTATACCCTTCATAATTTTGTATACTGCTATCAAATCCCCCCTCAATCTTCTACGTTCAAAGGAATAAAGTCCTAACCGATTTCATCTTTCCTTATAACTCAGGTCATCCAGACCCAGCAACATCCTTGTAAATTTTTGCTGTACTCTTTCAGCCTTATTTCCATCTTTCCTGTAGGTAGGTGACTAAAACTAAACATAATACTCCAAATTAGGCCTCTTCAATGTCTTATACAACTTGAACATTACATCCCATCTCCTGTATTCAATACTTTGATTTACGAAGGCAAACGTTTTCTTTATGACCTTATCTACCTTGACTCCACTTTCAATGAATTATGGATATGTATTCCCAGATCCCTTTGTTCTACCACACTCCTCAGTGCCCCACTGTTCACTGTATGTCTTCTCTGTGGAGTGCATGGGTTTTCTCCGTGTCCTCCCGTTTCCTCCCAGGGTACTGGGTAAGTCAATTGGATATTGCAAATATGTCCCGTGATTAGGTTAGGGTTTATCAGTTTGTCAGGCATTGATGGGGCAGCTTTGCTCAAAGGGCTGGAAGGGCCTACAGTCTCCTGTATCGCTAAATAAATAAACAGATGAATAAAAAAAAATCTACCCTCACAAAATGCTGGAGGAACTCAGCAGGTCAAGCAGCATCTATGGAAAAGAGTGTGCAGTTGATGTTTCAGGTCAAGACCCTTCTTTAGGACTGAGAGGAAAGGGCAGAGATGCCTGAGTGAGAAGGTGGGGGGAGGAGAAGGAGGCTGCCTGGTGGGTGGGAAAGGTCAAGGGCTGTAGAAAGAAGAATCTGATAGGAGAGGAGAGTGGAGAAAAGGAATGGGGGTGACCCAGGGGGAGGTAAGAGGTAAGTGAGAAGTAAATGGTCAGAGTGGGGAATAGAGGAAAGGGGGAGAGGGATGAAATTTGTTCACTGGAAGGAGAATTTGGTATTCATACCATCAGGTCGGAAGCTACCCAGATGGAATATAACGTGTTACGCCCCCACCCTGAGGGTGGCCTCATCTTGGCAGAAGAGGACCGACATGTCAGAACAGGAATGGCAGCACATGTACTATCCACTTTGTAGTCAGTCCAATTTATTTATCTTTTGTAATCCTGGAAGAGAAGATCCAAGAGTAGAGTAGGTCCCAGTGTACTGTTAACTGCTTGACTCTGCTACACTAAATGAACATTCCTCCTAGGATTGCCCAAGGAAGTCGTAGGAATTGTGCAGCAAGAACTTAAAGCCATCGCCTAGAATAGATGCTATGTGACTTGCTTAGTAAGTGATCACTGCAGCAGATTTTTATACCACTGGGTCCTTCAAAGCAACAGCAGAACATTATTCCAGTTCCCTCTCCTTCCATTTTGATGACGGAACTTTGGCTTGAACTCTTCGCTCTTCTTTCCTCCCCTCTGCTGCTGCCAGAGCAACTGAATGTTTCCAAACCTTACTTTCGCTTTCTCGACAACGCTGACCAGCATTTAGCTCTCCCAGTGAAATGGACATTGGTGCTTTGGGTGAAGGAGTCTCTGCTGGACGTTGCACATCTATACTCACATCATTCTACAGACGTGCAATAGGGAACATGCGAACAAGCTGCACCACTGCTTGGTACAGAAACTGCATTGCAGCAAACAGGAAGGCTCTACAACAAGTAGTCTAAACTGCTCAACCCATCACTGGTACCAGCCTACCCACCATCAAGGACATATATACAGAAAGGTGCCAGAAAAGAGCCAGCAACATCATGAAGGATCCCACACACCCTGCTCATGGACTGTTTGTCCCACTCCTATCAGGGAGAAGGCTACATAGCATCCATGCCAGGACATCAGACTCAGAAACAGTCACTTTCCCCAAGCAGTAAGGCTGATCAACATCTCCGCCACTACTTTATTATTTCCCATCAGTCACTTCATGGACATGTAATAAATTTATGTGTCTAAGCTATCTTGCGTACTTGCATTTACGGATTCATTATTATTTTTGTGTTCTTTATCTTTTCTGTGCTGTAGCAGATCAGGAGTAACTAATATTTTGTTCTCTTTACACTTGTGTACAGGAAGTGACGTGAAACGATCTTAAATATAGCACATTTGAGGTCCTTGTTGCTGCTGACATTCAGTAGGGCAGGTAGAATTTCTGAAGGTGAGTGGACACCTCTCAGAAATTCGAGAGGCTTCTGATTCAATTCATTAATACTGCAGCAGAGGTGGGGAGAGCTCTTAAGGTTTAAGAAGGACCTGTTCAGATTAGCAAGCCACATTATACCTAGAGGTAATCTACTTTGAACTTGGGAGCAATGGAGAACATCCACAGTTGAGATCTAGCAGTCCTGGCAGGAGATTGGAAGATAAGAAGTCTATAAGGATGCGAATGCAAACTATGAATATATGAATTTCAAGATGACTGCATTACTGGAAGATCACGTTTGTTCCATCTGCTGCCGTAGGCTGAAAGACAAGTAGATAAAGTCTACAGATGCTGTGATCAAATCAACACGTACAAAAGCTGGATGAACTCAACAGGTCAGGTAGCATCTGTTGAAATGAGCAGTCAACGTTTCGGGCCGAGACCCTTCGTCAGTCACAGACACAGTCCTGACGAAGGGCCTTGGCCCGAAACATTGACTGCTCATTTTAACGGATGCTGCCCGACCTGCTGAGTTCCTCCAGCTTTTTTGTACGTGTTGAGTAGATAGTATTCTGTTCTTAAGTGTAGAGGTTAGTTTGTTTCGTTGGTTTAGCAGGGGAACAGCAGATTGTAAAATGTGTCTATAGTGCTCTGAAATGAGTGTGAGGCTAGAAAGTTCTGACCTTGGCCTTCATCCCGCCGCTGTCTGTAAAGAGTATGTACGTTCTCCCGTGAGGACGTGGGTTACCTCTCTCAGGTCAAAGACGTACCAGTTTGTTGTTTAATTGGTCACTGTAAATTGGCCTGTGATTAGGCTAGGGTTAAATAGGGGATTGATGGGCAGTGTGGCTCGAAGAGCTGAGAAAGCCCTCATAATTTGGCCTAAATTACCCTGCAAAGTTCCAAAAGAAGTATTATATTGGGAATGACCAACTAATCTCTTCTCAGGGTGGAGGAGCAACTCCTTATATTCCGTCTGGCTAGCCACCAACCTGGTGTCATGAAGATTGATTTTTCCTCCTGGTAAACAGATTTCTCCCCCCCTTCCCCTATTCCCCACTCTGACCTTTCACCTCCTCTCACCTGCCTATTACTTCCCCTGCGACCCTCCTCCTTTCCTTTCTCCTATGGTTCACTCTCCTCTCCTATCAGATACCTTCCTCTCTAGTCCTTGTCCTTTCCCACCTAACTGGCTTCAACTAGCAGCTTCCAGCTAGCCTCCTCCCACCGCCCCCCCCCCCCATCTTTTTATTCTGGTGTCTTCCCCCTTCCTTCACAATCCTGAAGGAGGGTCTTGGCCCGAAATATTGACTATCTTCATTTCCACAGATGGTACCTGACCTGTTAAGTTCCTCCAGTACTTTGTGTGTGTTGCTCTGAATTTCCAGAATCTGCAGACTTTTCGTGTGTTTGTGATATTTTATATTCCTTTTTTCTCTTTTTTTTAATTCCTTCTATTTGCTTATTCTTTTCTACACAAAGTCATCTGTCAGAATTTTGAAACTGTGAAGATCAATTCCAATGGGCAGACAAATGTTTATATCAGAAATCGTCGGTTATCAGCCCTTCTTTAAAAAGGTCAGCATGTTGAAGTTTGACAGAACTTACATCGAACAAAAACATGTTTATAGTTACTAATTTAGACAATATATCATTGACATTTAGTATCTTATACTGACTTACATTGGCTCTTAATTGCCAACAATTGCCAATTGTATTTTATAGTTAAATATTTCAAATGCCTCAACTGTCTCCCTTTTCAAGCCCTTAAGTAACATTCCTTCCGATTTTTCCTACAGCTGCACACACCAACTATTGCTATGAGCAGGAAATTTTTACAAGGCCTGAAAATTACACGGCACTCTAAATGTTTTTTTTTTAAAATTATCAAACAAATACAAACGACAACTTTCAACACAAGTAAACAGTGTCAAGGAGTCAGAACATCTGACTGGCACAGCGGAAAAAGTAAAATGTTTTGACCAGATGGTACCGGTGTTCAGCAGGCCAGAACTTACTATTGACTTACATTCTGCATTTTCTGTTACAGTTTGTAACAGTGTTGGAACTGTCAACGTAGGTACATTGAAATTCTAAAGCGTTTCCAAAACAAAGGTTGTGGGACATTTATTCTTTAGAAAATTTATGGATTACATTCATTAACATGTAATTAATTTCGGGGTAGTTCAAAATTACATTCACATAGATTTTTAAGTTATCTTAGCATAATTTCAAAATTATATTAACATTATATAAAATAAAATTCCAGCTGCATAGCAATAAAGGTTACGTGTGGGAGCATTTCAGTTACTGCGCACCCGCGCAGTTTAGAGGGATCAGTGCCCTTAAACTCTACAGTTTGACCTTTGGTACCCTCACACCACGACTAACAACCCACAGCTTCGAATTTCTTCCGCCCACTCTTCTGCCTCTTCAGCTCATTTTCCCTCTTTAAAATCCTTCTGTAGAACCATCCCCCTGACCAGGGTTTTTAGTCGCACTGCATGATCTATCTTGTGCTGCCTCTTGAGATACTTCCCTGCATTAAAACAGTTCAATAAATGTTAATTATTGGTGCTCTAGCTATGAAGATGTCTGTAAGAGTTGAAAATGGATTCAATTAAAAGGGATAAAAAAAAATCAGTCTTTTAAACATTAGAGAGCCAAATTTCCATTTAAGAGAATAGTTCTCCCATTTTTAAAATAGAAATCTGTTTAAAGTGAATCCATTCCTATCAGTGGTGGATTTCATAATAAATTCTTTAAGGCTTTTTTGCAGATAGGCGACGGTGAATGAGGCTGATAGCAATAGAGTGTGCCGCATTCTTGTAGAACAAATAGAAAGGAGGGATGAATAATTCAGCATCCATTCACTGCAGGGGCTCCCCTATTGCATTTGTAACTCTGAATCGCCCTTCCTTTCATTTTCAAGTAGCTCTGCTCCTGAAAGCGACCTCGGGAGCCGATCGCCCTGTTTAAAATGCAGGTAGCATATCCACAGGATTTCTGGAAGACCCCATCTGGAGGCGTATCGACTTGCTTACGCAAGCAGAGCTCCGAGGCGAGGCACGACAAATGCACGCACTGCACGTCAGCAGGGTTCTCCTGCATTAGAGCCCGTCCTTCTGATTTACGGAGAAAGACTTGTAGGTGGGCAGGGACAAATCGTGCCTCTGCACCAGCTCGCAGGGACCGGGTTGTCAGTCAGCATAATAAAACACCAGAGATTAAAGAGGGTGGGCAAGGGATGAGTAGGTGGCTACGCAAGAGTACGTGTCCTGCACCTAGATTTTTCAATTAACAGACTCTTAGCATGACCCAAGAACTGCAGACACTTTTGTCCTTCAAAAGACATCATGGCCTTTTATAAAGCAATATATTCTTCAGAAAATCAGCGACATTCATTTACTGAACACAGTGTCAGTTGGTAAAAACAATCAATTTATAACCAGTTACTTTGCAAATATTAACAAAACAATCTGGTATTGTAGAAAGCGAGCACTCAAATTGTTATTCTTGAAATGAAACAGAAGGGTTTTGTTTGTGACAGACATTTCTATTAATTCAGAAAATAGTATTTTTTTGCTTGTGTGTTTTTTGCTCTTAGGCTGACATTGCAGAGAGCAAATGGTTACCACGGTAATATAAGCGTTTGTCTGAGCATTCATCCAGATAAATTTTAACAAGACTTTTTAGCCGCGGATGCCACATTTAAACCAATCAGCAGCCAGGATTTCAGCCCTTGTGTCTGCTTTCTCGAAGTCTCCACTGAATACAAAAATTCGTTGCGGCACCAAGCAGACTTCTGGTAATTTCTGAGTCCTACATGTATGATTCAAGCTCATCCTATTCATACACACTTTCATTTTAGTGAGGAACTGCGCACGTGAAAAGGTAAAATCATTGGTGGATCGAGCCAGTTATAACACAGGTCGATATGCTTATTTATCCAGGGATTTATGTTTAAGATGCTGTTTCTTTTTTTTTAAACTAAATACAGTACTGTGCAAAAATCTTAGTCACATGTATATATCAAGAGTGCCTAAGACTTTTGCAGAGTACTGCAGTAATTTTATGTACTGCTGTTGCAAAAAAATACAAATTTCATGACATATGTGAGTGATAAACCTAATTCTGATCTGGGTCTCTATCGTGGACTGAGAGTGGGAAGATGGCAGGGAGAGGGGAATCATACTTGGGGAAAGGGGACGGGAGAGGGGAGGGTGGGAAGCACCAGAGAGAGATTCTGTACTGATCAATAAACCGGAGTTGTTTGGAATCAAATGATCTTGCCTGTTCTATCAGGGCTGGGTGTGTCTGCACCCACGCCAGCCCCATCCCGGCACTCCTTCTCTGCCACCTGTCCCACACCCCTCCCATGGTGCTCCCCCCCCCCCTTGCCACTTCCCACCATCCTTTGCTCCTATGAGATTTACAAGCTCGCTCGCCGCTCCACGTAGACAAATACAGCACTGTGCTAAAGTCTTATGCACCCCAGCTGTGCGCCAAAGACTGTTGCACAGTACTGTACAACATGCAACCTCTCTAACATACATGACAGAATCAGCAAAAATGGGAAAACAGTTCAGCAGATGTATATATGCATGTATTATATATTATATATCTGTGTAATGAGAGAGCTATGGACGGTGGTGAACCCAAGTGGAAATAATTTAAATAATCCCCTTGATGGACGCTTCCCCGACCTGTGAACATGTGACGATAGGTTTCCTAAGTTATTAGCTTGTAAGTATATGACATTAATTTGAGCTGCTTACAGATTCTTAGTGAATTATTAATTGTTAATGAATCTGTAAGAAACAGGCTTCAACATTAAAAGAAAATATCACAGGTAAAATTAAAACATGCAATAGTTCTCTTAACATTCTTACACAATGCAGGCATATGCAGTGATTGATCTCTAGGTAGAGCACAGTTGCTATTCTATTTTCAATGAACTGATTAGTTAGGCTTCACCTCTCATTAAATAAATATTTGAAATTTGGAATAATCTTGGTCATGTGTCTTTAAAATGATCTCTTAAGATTTTTACTGTGTCATGTGATTTCCAACGGAAAGTCTTAATTTAATCCAAGTGAAAACTAATGTAAGATACATATACTGTATACATATTCGAAATGCTGGAGGAACTCAGCAGGTCAGGCAGCGTCTATGGAAATGAATTAACAGTCAATGTTTCAGGCCAAGACCCTTCTTCCTGACTGTAAAGAAGGGGGAAGATGCCAGAATAAAAAGGTGAGGGGAGGGGAAGAGGGATAGCTGTAAGGTGATAAGTGAAGCCAGGTGGGTGGAAAAGGTAAAGAGCTGGAGAAGAAGGAATCTGAAATTGCAATGTACAGCTGCCGAGTAACAGCAAATTTCACCACATATGCCAATGATATTGAACCTGATTCTGATAGGAGAGGAGAGTGGACCGTGAGAGAAAGGGAAGAAGGAGAGTCACCAGGGGCTGTTGATAGGCAGGGGAGGAGAAGAGGTAGGAGGCCAGAGTGGAGAATGGAAGAAGGGGGAAGAGAAGGGAAAAAATTTCCCAAAGGAGTAATCCTTCATGCCATCAGGTTAGAGGCTACCTAGATGGAATATGAAGTGTTGTTCATCTTAGCAAAAGATACACCAATAAACATTTCCCAAAGGTATGTTTCTCACATTTTAGAAGTGCCTCTGGGAATACTTACTTTTCCACACCAAAAAAAAATGTTGTAGTTTCTTAAGTGACCGGGGAGATCCTGTTTGTACATCTGTCGAACAATAACAACTGTCGTGAGCACTGCAGCTTGGCTTAAAGTGTTGAGTTTCCAGGGTTCTTGAACACCTGCATTTATTAATCAAAATCTTAACTAGAACTCTTAAACCCTTGTGCTTTTGGTTTAATCTTGTCAAGTTAATTGTGACTGGCTCATGTTTCCCGCTTTTTATGATTATTTAAAGAGGACTCTCGTTTGATGCATTAGTAGAATCACTGTGTTGGAGAGAATGAATTGTCTCACGGCGTCACTCCTCCGAGACTCTATTGGCACTCCCGTGTCTAAACTCTTGTCCTCATCTTCCGGTGGGGAATCCTGCTCCTGGGACGAGTCGTGAGCAAGTGACCTCCGTGATAGAGAAGGTCTGCCATTCCTCCGCATTTGGATCCCGCCTCTAGAGAGCAACGTGATCCGAAGTGCAAAAGTGAACGGACTCATTTTGGTTTGGAGTGCTGTAGACTGGGAGACTGCTTCACCGAGCACCCACTCTGCACCAGAAAAAGCAGGATCTCCCAGTGGCCACGCATTTTAATTCCACTTCCCATTCCCGTTCTGACACGTCATCCTATGGCCTCCCCTACTGTCATGATGAGGCCACACTTAGGGTGGAGGAGCAGCGCTTTATATTCCATCTAGCCTGATGGCATGAACATCAATTTCTCAAACTTCCGGTAATGCCCCCCCCCACCGCATCATTCCCCATTACCAGATTCTCCCTCTCCAGCCCTGCATCTCTGTCACTAATCAACTTCCCAGCTCTTTACTTCACCCCCTCCCAGTTTCACCTGTAATCCTGTGGTTCTTCCTCCCCTCCCTCCACTTTCTTACTCTGACTCCTCATCTTTTTTATTCAGTCCTGATGAAGTGTCTCAGCCCGAAATGTAGACTGTCTGCTTTTCAATAGACGCTGTCTGGCCTGCTGAGTTCCTCCAGCATTTTGTGTGCATTGCTCGGATTTCCAGCAGCAGTAGATTTTCTCTTGATCGTGATTGGACTTCCTTTTTTATTCTCTTTGGTTAACATAAGTCTAAATTTATCCGGTCAGATAGTTCTGATGATATAAATTTACATTGTTTTGTGCAAAGAAGGTGCACAGTTTAAACTTATGTTGATGTCCCTAGACTATGCACTTCAAAAGTTCATTTAATATCAGAGTCTGTATATTGTATACAATCTGAAATTTCTACTCTTCATAGACATCTACTAAACAAGAAACCTTACAGTGAATGACAGAAGCTTAGAAGCCATGAAGCTCCACTCTGCCCCTCCCTTCCCACCCACCCATGCCAGCAGAGGAACCTACCCCCCCCACCCTTCACTATGCAAGCAACAGCCGAAACCCCCAAGAGTCCTTGATCCAAGGTCCATCAAAACTTCAGTCCACAAATCAGCGTTTCAGACAGCAGTCTCCCCCAATGAGGGAACGAGAGGTCGCTTCTGCAACAACAAGTGCAGAGACCAGCAACTCATTCCAACGTTACAATCTTCAATGTCGCTTCTCCAAGCCCCCCGTCTCGAGGACCAACAGACTCTCTCTCTCTCTCTCCATCTTGATCATTACATTTTGGAGAATGAAGAATATCTACACAAATTTCCCTGTATTGTGGTTTCAATGGTTGACTGACTAAAAATATGCTGTGATTTAACTTGTACCAATTTATCATAAAATCAAAATTGTTGTGAAGTATCGGAATGCTGCGTTGTCTGAACTCGGTGAAAGGTGGCAGGGAGTCAAGAACTAGGAAGCGTCTGAAAATTATATCATCACATTGTATTTTGCACATGCGACAAATATGCCCACTGGAACATGACGCACCAAAGGTTAGCGAGCCACAGATGTGTCAGGAAGAGAAATACACTTTGTGGTTTGGATTTAGATTGAACGTCGATGATATCACTTGTACAGTTTTTGTTGGTGAGCTTGAGTCTGGCTGGCAAGACCCTCTCTGGAGACAAGCACTCAGCCGCCGGAGGCAGGGGAGAAACGCCGTGGCTGGTTCAGGGGTACTGGGGTCCTTTGCTTAGGTTGGTATTGTCATGAAATCCACATTCTTCCATGTAATCACAAACTATCTTAAAACAGACCAGACAAAAAGTAGCAGTTCCGATTGTAGAGTTCTTTAAGAATTGGAGAATGAAAGTAAGGCGTACGTCTGGGCGCAAGTTGCCTCTAATATCAGAATCAGGGTTAAAATCACTGGCCTAGCTCATGAAATTTGTTGTTTTGTGGCAACAAATTTTGTGGAAATTTGTTTTGTGGCAACAAATTTTGTGGAAATTTGTTGTACCTTGTGATACATAATAATAGAAACTATAATTTACAATAAAAAGTGTAGGAAAAAAATTGAATTAAATGAAATGATAAACAGGAGAAAGCCTGCAAGCGCTGGAAATCCAGAGCAACACACACAAAGTGCTGGAGAACCTCAGCAGGTCAGGCAGCATCTGTGGGAAAAAAATAAATCGTCAGCATTCTGAACAGACTTAGAAGGAAGGAGGGGAGGCGCCAGAATAAAAAGATGGCGGGGGGGGGGGGAAGTAGGTGGGTGGGCTAGAGAAGGAGGAGTGGGGAGTGGACCAACGAGAGGATAAAAAGTGGTGAGGTAGTGTTCATGGGTTCATTGCCCATTCAGATGTCTGAAGGTGGAGGGGAAGAAGCTGTTCCTGAAACGTTGAGTGTGTGTCTCAACTAAGCATGTAAACTCTAAGTGAACAGCTCGGAATAAACGGGAAGACATGACAATGCTCATGTTAAAATCCCCTTTACATGCAGTTAGTGACATGTGCTTAGAAATTCAGCATTCGAATGCCAGGTGGAAGTCTTTGTGTCCAAGTTTGCACTGGCACCAGGAAAGGGAGGAATCAAGGCTGGTGCATGTTCACGTCAAGAATATTTCACTCCTTGTGTGTTTCACTTATAGTAAAGCTTCTGAATTACTCATGCTGTCATACTTAGTAATTAGGTGCTAAAAAGGTTCTTTTATAATACAGGCTATGAAAAGGCCATACACACAGACTAGGTCATAGTACAGAAACAAAAAAGCAATTGACTTGTACTCCAGCACTGACGCAAAGTGAAAAGGAATGTTTTTAAACAGAATGGGAGGGTTGGGGAAAGCACAATATACAAATCCCATTGACAGTGGTGAATCGCTTTCAGTCCACGACATGAAGGATGGTGAATATTTAAACGTACAAATGGGAAAATGCAGTAATTTAAAAATATTTTCAGATATTTTATGCAGGTTATTCACGCAGTTGCCTGCATACAATGAATGTCTAATAACGAATGATACTGCTAATTTAAAACTTGCCTCTTGACAGCAATTTTACAACCATGAATACAATATTATTCAATGCAAAATTTAGCACAGTGCAATTGGCGCTGAGATTTCTACTAAGGTTATAATCAGCAATGTCAGACGCATATCTTTATCACATCTGCCAAGAAAAGGCCTGAGTTTTGTTATCTTTAAGTCTGCTGAATGTGTAGGTGGGTGATCACACAGTATAGAAATTTGTCAGCGTTCTGCAACTGTCACTGATTACCACACAGAAGGAAGCAAGACTACAAGTTAATCATAAATTGGGTCATTTGCAATAAATGACGTGGCTTAAGAAACAAGTGATAAAGACAAGAGACTGCAGATGCTAGAAATCCAGAGCAACACACACACACTCACACACACGCACACACACTCACACACACACACTCACACACACACACACACACACACACACACACACACACACACACACACACACACACACACACACACACACACACACACACAAAATGTTGGAAGAATTCAGCTGGTCAGGCAGCACTTATGGAATGAATAAACAGTTGATGTTTCGGGCCAAGACCCTTCCTCAGGACTGGAAGGGAAGGGGGAAGATGCCAGAATAAAAAGGTGGGGGGGAGGGGGAGGAGGATAGCAAGAAGCCAGGTGGGTGGGAAAGGTAAAGGGCTGGAGCGAAAGGAATCTGATAGGAGAGAGAGTGGACCATAGGAGAAAGGGAAGGAGGAGGGGACCAGGGGGGAGGTGATGGACAGGTGAGACGAGGTAAGAGGCCAGAGTGGGGAATAGAAGATGAGGGGAGGGGAAGGAATCATTTGTTTACTGGAAGGAGAAATCGATATTTATACTTCAGGTTGGAGGCCACCAAAACGGAATATAAGTTGCTCTTCCACTTGTTAAGAAGCAAGTGTTTCAGGGAGTATGTTCGGTGATCAAAGTGGGGTGAGGTGCTGAAATGTGGCTTGTTTCCAATAGTTCTTCTCAGACTGAATTCCAATTCACATGCCCCACGTGTTTCTCACCAGAGACTGGGGCAAAAAAGCATCTGAAATATTCACCTGCATTTTACGGCGGTCTCTCACTTTCACATTTTTTACATTCTCAGTCTGGAATTGTTACAAAAGCAAAAAACAGGCCAGGCTGCTGCTGAGTTCCTCCAATATTTTGTGTGTGTTGCTCTTCATGTTCAGAACCTGATAACTTTTTCCACCAGGTTTTTCCTTTGACTCACTTCTGTCTGTCTTAGTGCACAGTGAACCAGCATTTCACCTAGAAATAACAATAAACCTCTATTGCTTCATTTACCTGCCTCACAGGCGCCTACGTTTCAAAAGAATTTCAAAACAGAAACTTATGATGCTGGAAATCTGAAATAGAAACAGAATGCTCAAAATATTCAACAAATCAAACTGCATCTGTGGGAAGAGAAATAGACCTAATGTTTCAGGTCAAAAATAGTTCAATGGATTTTAAGCTCTTCGAGTCAGCTTGAAAGGGAGAAATGCATTAGAGATAGAGTGTTTTTACTTCTACTTCTTTGCAAGCCAGGCAATGAAACTCAGAGGTTAACTTAGAGCAGGGATTCTCGACCTTTTTAATGTTATGGATCCCCCACCCCCCATTAATCAAGGGGTCCATGGACCCAGCTTGGGAAACCCTGTCAAAGCATGTCAAAGATCAGGCCAAACGAGTTCTTATTGACACTCCACATATTTCCAGTAGAGGGCGCTGGAGACTGATTGGGAAATTCAAATGCTCCTTTGTGCCACCTAAATCAGAATCGAGTTTAATATCATCAGTATATGTCGTGAAGTTTGTTGTTTGGCAGCAACAGTACATTGCAATACAGTGTAAAAAAATGATAAATTACAATAAAAAGTATATGTATAAATAAATTAAGTATGCAGTGCAAAAGAGGAGGGAAAATAAAATACTAAGAAAATGTTCATTGTGTATTTAATATTTAAATAATGTTTGAGTAATCTTGTACATATTTTGGTTAATTAAGCATTCTTCCCTGTTTAAATAATTAATTACGGGTTATATGTATAAATATATGAATTGCGTGCGTCAACACGCTGCTTTGTAAACACAAAGTTAGACAAAACATAATAATTGGCTATTCAGAAATTGGATGGCAGAGGGGAAGAAGCTGTTCCTGAAACATTGAGTGTGTGTATTCAAGGTCTTGCTCCTCCTACTTTAAGACATTAAGACATTAAGACAAGGGCATGTCCTGGCTGATGGGGGTCCTTGAAAATGGATGCTGCCTTTCTGAGGAATCACCCCTTGAAGATGTCCTGGATGCTGGGGAGGCTAGTGCCCACAATGGAGCTGACTGAGTTTACAACTCTCTGCAGCTTTTCCCAATCCTGTGCAGTGGCCCCACCACGCCAGACGGTGATGCAACCAGTTCGAATGCTCTCCGGCCTGGTGAAAATCAACAGTCTTGGGTAGACTTTGGAAATAAAGCTGGCATTATGCACGGCTGTTTTGGAATAGTCCTGGTCCTCAATATCAAATTTAGAAAATCAAGTGCTTAGCATTTGGATACATGGATTCATTTTCAATTTGGGAGTAATGTCAAATAGATTCCCCCTGACTCATTCCTTATCCATGGAGCCCTGACAAGTAATTAAATTATTGTTATTTTTCACTCTTCAGGCTGGAATTCCACCAAGCCTACAGCAGAAGAAGACACTGTTAGGGACATTCCAGACACCTGTATTCAGAAATTGTCACTTGCATTGACCGCCAGGATAATTTTAACACTGCCGCATCTACATAAGATCATGTTCCCTTTATTTAAATTTTTATTTTGTTTGGCGATACAGTGTGGAGTAGGGCTTTCCAGACCTTCAAGCCACACTGCTCAGCAATCCCCGACAACACTGATTTATCCCTAACCTAATCATGGGACAATTTACAGTGATCAATTAACCTATCCGGTATGCCTCTGGCCTCCAAGAGGAATATAACCTTGTTGTGTTTTGGAGGCTTGTGTGCCTCAATGACCCAGAGAGCTCTGCTGGCTGGAGTCAGTGCCTTGTGCCTTGGCTCTTGGCAGAGGCCAGACTAAGGGTGGTCCACTGGTCCTCCAGGTTCAGGGGTTCAGCTCAGGGCTAACAACCCTGACTGGTAAAATAAAATTGTTATGGAAACAGCAATGAAGAATCCCTCTACATCTGATTGTGCTGGTATTCCTGAGTCTCCACCCGGGATTTGTGTGACTGACTGTAGTGAAAACCGAGAGGGAGCCACTGACACAATGAAGGAAGCCCTGAACACTGCCAGAGATGGAGGACCTTCATTGCTGTCCTAAACGCCAGTGGCGTAATGG
Organism: Hemitrygon akajei; assembly: GCF_048418815.1. Taxonomy (NCBI): domain Eukaryota; kingdom Metazoa; phylum Chordata; class Chondrichthyes; order Myliobatiformes; family Dasyatidae; genus Hemitrygon; species Hemitrygon akajei. The sequence goes on along the minus strand of NC_133137.1, from coordinate 77,230,617 downwards.
GTAAGAAGTAAGTAAGTAAGTATGTCTTTGGAATGTGGGAGGAAACCGGAGAACCCAGAGAAAACCCATGCATTCCACGGGAAGGACATACAGCGACGCCGGGACTGAACTCCGAACTTCAACGTCCCGAACTACTATAGCGGCACGATAGCCGTGACACCTTTTAAATCTGACCTTCGTCTGGCTATTTCTCAGTTGACTGGGGGTTCATAGAATTGACTGAATTTGCAAACACACTCGCAGGGGTGGTGAGTGAAGCCAGTTGTCTCCCTTTCTGATAGGTGCAGGGAGAGTGCAGCATTTACAAACGAGCCATTAGCTTGTCGATAAGCAGCAGAGCGTTTTCCCTGCAGGCAGTGATAGAAGGCAGCCTATAGGGGGCGCTGAAGGGCCATGGAGGAAATGTTATTCTTGGGTGCGGTGCAAAAACATTGCAGGTCAGCAAATATAAACAGAAGCAGCCTTGAAATACCCCACTGTGAAATAAACTTGGTTATTTTGTATCTTCCTCGTGGAGAACTATGTAGATTTAAAGTTGTTGTGCAAACAAATCACCTTGTTAATTTGTGATCAAGTGGTGCTTCTTGCTTGTATTTGTTATGTTAGGACAAGAAATCTTTTACTTTGTATTAATTTTTGCTAGAAAAAAATCAATATTTTTATCTGAAAAGAGGACAGACCGTGACGCAGTGTTTTAAGTGTTTGTTGTATGATGAATTATCTTTGTGAGCTCAGTTGTAGGACACCTCATAAGCATAGCAGAAGATAGCAGGAGTAGTAATTCAGACAAATAATTCGCCTCTCTACCAAATGCCATTGAAATCTCAACTTTGTTCCATCCAGGATCAGCCCCCTCCAGAAGCTTAGTCCTTCAATAGCTTTACTGACTGGAAAGTGTTTTTGCATGTCCTGAAATCTCCACAGGTATGAGAGAAATGTAAGTGTTAATTTTTCTTATCATTATTAGTATGGACTTTTTCCCATTTAAACCCCCTCCCCACACTGGTGGCCGGGTGGAGATATGTCTCTACTAAAGGAGGTGTAAGGCGCTCCTTCCCTCCGCTAGTCTGCAGGTCACCCTTGGGCAAGGTGTAGCACCTGCTTTGTCCCCCGGTCAGGGTCATGTAAAGCCACAGGAGCAGGTCGCACGAGCAGCCGGTGCATATCACGTCCCGGCTATGCGATCGTTGATGCCAAGCGGACAATCTCTGAAGCGTATTGGTAACGGCTGGGATCACCTGTCTTGCCAAGACACTGCCCAGGATTAGGCAATGGCAAACCACTTCTGTAGAAAAATCTTGCCAGAAACAATCATGGTCATGGAAAGACAATGATTGCCCACATCATACGACATGGCAGATAACAAACGAACCCCACACTAAGCAAGACAGAGGTAGGCTGGATGATCTGAAGAACTCCACACAAACTATTGGTGGTCAGTATATCTGCCTACTGAGCTGCAGCTTCTATCTATGGTAGATCTAGAGAAAGAATCTGATCTCCTAACAGATTCCTTCTTCTTCACCCCTTTACCTTTTCCACCTCAAATCTCCATGGTCCTCACTTCATACCCTCTCCTCCACCACCCTACTTTGCCCCCTCATCTGGCTCCACCTGTCACATTCCAGTTTGTACTCCTCCCTCTCCCCCCCACCACTTGCTTCCACATTCCTTTCCAGTGCTGAGGAAGGGTCTCGGCCCAAAGCATCGACTCTTTATTCTTCTCCATGGATGCTGTCTGAACTGCTGAGTTCCTCCAGCATTTTGTGTGTGTTCCATCTGTGGAACAAGAACTCCTGGTTAGGGAGCACCTACCATGTTTCTGTCACCTGCCTGTCCATTGCCACGTAAAGAGTACACGGAGATTCCACTCTTCATGAGTCAATATTTCAACCCCAGGCAGATTTTCCTCAGCATCTGGATGAATCTTTCAAAGGTCTGGCCGTAGGATCTTAAGGGCTGTACACCGAGAGTAAAAGCTGACAGAAAAAAAAGCTATTCAGCGAATCTGAACAACAGTTTGCAATTTTGTGGCTTCTCGTAAATGATCATGAATGGAAATAATGACAAATACAGCCACTGGAAGAAGGAGACTCTGCAGATCTCTTGCTCACTGCTCCCGGAGTTAGGTCCCTGTGTTTCAATGGTCTCTTTCTCTCCCTCAGTACTGCTGGAGTCCTGGACAAGGCTTAATGGACACTGTTTGTAGACTGTCTGTAGTTCACGTTATGATAACGTTTCTGGTTTCTGGTCACTCCTCTTTTTGCAGCTATTTTCTGTGATTTTGATCAGGGCAATCGGGCTCTGTGGCCTAAAGTATGACAGAATTCTAGACTGAGCTGAGCTGAGCTAAACTGAGTACACCTGGACTCTTTCAATGATTTTGTAGGTTGGTGTTTTATATTCTGTGTTTTTTGCTCATTTTTCTTCTGCTGTTTGCATGATTTGATTTGTTCTTGTGCTTTAGGGATCTTATGTTTTTCTTTGAACAGGTTCCATGTTTCTTTGGGCAGCATCTATGGAAACGTACAGTCAACATTTCGGGTCGAGACCCTTCGTCAGGACTGAAGAGGGAAGGGGCAGGGGCCCTATAAAGAAGGTGGAGGGAGGGTGGGAAGGAGAAGGCTGGTAGGTACCAGGTGAAAAACCAATCAGAGGAAAGATCAAGGGGTGGGGGGGGGAAGCAGGGAGGGGATAGGCAGGAAAGGTGAAGGAGGAACGTAAGGGGAAAGCATTATGGGTAGTAGAAGGAGGCGGAAACATGAGGGAGGTGATAGGCAGCTGGAGGAGGAGGCAGAGTGAAACTGGGATGAGGGAAGGGAAGGGGAGGGAATTACCGGAAGTTGGAGAATTCCCCACCTCTTGATCTTTCCCCTTACTGGTTTTTCACCTGGCACCTACCAGCCTTCTCCTTCCCACCCTCCCCCCACCTTCTTTATAGGGCCCCTGCCCCTTCCATCTTCAGTCCTGATGAAGGGTCTCGGCCCGAAACGTTGACTGTTTGTTTCCATGGATGCTGCCTGACCTGCTGATTTCCTCCAGAATGTTGTGCATGCTGCTTTGACCCCAGCATCTGCAGAGTATTTTGTGTCCATGTTTTTTTGTTTCATAGCTATCTGCATGAACGATGTATGCTGCATACATATTGTGGTAATGACTGTACAGGCAGTCCTAGGTTACGTACGAGTTCCGTTCCTGAGTCCGTCTTTAAGTCGGATTTGTACGTAAGTCGGAACAAATACATCCGGTATTATTTAACATCAGTTAGTCAAATGTTTGTCTTAGTATATAGTATATATTTTACCTTTCTATGCATATAAAACACTTAAGAAATGTTACGTATTCCAATAATTAAACCACTGCATTTCTTAGTAATAATTGTAGCTTTCATCGAGGCAGGGCCTTTCACATGCTCCATTATTCTCACTTTATCTGTTATCCTTTAAAATTGTTCCAATTGTTGACCGACTGTAGCCTAATGCTTTTCCAATGACCGATGGTGTTTCACCTCTTTCCAAACGCTTTATTATTTCCACTTTATTTTCAATTGCGATCGCTTTCCGTTAATGGAACAGAAACACTGCGGGCGTCGGGTCCTGACTTGCACCGGCTCCCGAGGTCCGCTGGGTCCTAAGGACCACCGCACTGATTTCCCCGGGTCCTAAACTGCACCGCAGTGAGACAGGTTAAATGGGACAAGTGGGGGCTGTGCTGGGTTTGGGTATTTGATCTTCCACAATATTTCGCGTGGGAACTTAAACTGGAGGTGGCAGTGTTTTTTTTTACGAGGTCGAGTTGCGAGCTCGACATCAACCCGGCATGGATGGTATGGGAGTCACTGGATCAACATCAACCCGGCACAGGAGCGGTCTGTCACTAAATCGAACTTGGGACCCTCCATTCTCTAGCCCGGTGCTGATCTGACTGCGCCACCAGCCGACCAGAACAGGGGGGGGGGGGGGGGGGGGGGGGCGGGGTCAGGGTGAATCTTACTAAGAAAAATTTAAGCTAAATACAAAGTTAAACACTCAACACAGTGTCAATGGCAATGACTTAAAATGGTGGACGGCGTCGCGATCCGACTTAAAATGGCAGACGGCGTTCTCCTTCCTCGGTTGGTAAGTATGAGTTGTCCGTAAGTCGGACGTTCGTAACTCAGGGACTACCTGTACTTCGAATCTTTACTACAATTACAAAAAGATGAAGGAAAAACATTAAATTTGCCTGATCATCTTTCAGACCATAAGGCATAGGAGTAGAATTAGGCCATCTGGCCCATCGAGTCTGCTCCGCCATTCAATTCTATCTCCTCCTCAACCCCAGTTGCCGGCCTTCTCCCTGTAACCTTTGATGCCATGTCCAATCAAGAACCTATCAATCTCTGCCTTAAATACACCCAATGACCTGGCCTCCACAGCAGTATTTGGCAACAAATTCCACAAATTCACCACCCTTTGGCTAAAGAAAGGGTTTTTAATACAGGAATTTTTCAAATCCTGCCCTGACTAATTTTTTTTTTTAATAAACTCTCAAATTTGATTCCTTTATAGATTTTAGAGTTGAATGAGTCTTCTTTTAAGTATTTATATTTCTTATCATGAAAAACAATTACAGTGAAGAATATAGCAGACCCGTAAGTTTGGCAGCATGGCAGTCTAGTGGTTAATGCAATGCTTTACAGTACAGGCGACCCTGGGTTCAATTCCTGATGCTGCCTGTAAGGGATTTGTACGTTCTCCCCGTGACCATGTGGGGTTCCTCCAGGCGCTTCAGTTTCCTCTCACAGTCCAAAGTCGTACTGGTTGGCAGGTTAATTAGTCGGTGATTAGGCTAGGGTTAAATCGGGGGGTTGCTGGGCAGCACGGCTCAAAGGGCCGGAAAGACCTATTCTGCACTGTATGTCAATAAAATTAATTACGCACACAATTAAAAATAGAACAAAAAATTCTACTAGTCTAAAATATCAAAGCTTTGTTAATAGAAAAGTCACAATTAATTATATTATCTTATTTAGCGATACAGCATGGAGTAAACCTTTCCAACCCTCTTCGCCATGCCGGCCCAGCGACCCCTCCCCCTCCCACCAAAACACGATTAACCCTTGCCTAACCATGTTACAATTTACAATGGCCGATTAACCTACCTGGCACGTCTTTGTACTGTGGGAGGAAGCCGGAGCACCTGGAGAAAACCCACAAGTTCCACGGGGAGGACAAACAGAGACTCCTTACAAATAGTGCCGGAGTTGAACTCTGAGATTAATACTGCCCTGAGCTGTAATAGCCTCACGCTAACTGCCTCTTACCGTGTCAACCTGAACAGGAGCTGATGAGTGGCTTCTATAGAAAGCGAAACAGTTATCATTTCAGATTAAAGTTTCCGAGACTGTTCTAACTTGATACATAAAGAATTCCTTTTTGCACAGATGCTGCCTGACCTACTGAATATTTCCAGCAGTTTCTGTGTTCTTTTTTTCAGATTTCAAGCATTTCCAGATCGCAAGAGTTGCTTTTTAACTGAAAGGTTAAACTATTCCCTTACCGTTTACACCCAGATTCAAGAAGGCAGTCAAACACCACACTTCCAGTCATTGCTGGCTCGGCCTGAGATGCCCTCATTCCTTCAATGAATCAAAAGATATCGGGACCATATAAAGCTAAGTTTGTCAATGAAATAAGCCCTCCATTTGTCAGACGAATGGGCATTGAGCCATGATCATTACCTCACTACCTCCTTTATTTCTATTTCTGCACCACTTAATTAATTTAACTATTTGATATATATTATAATAATATACTAATATACTGTGTTGGCACGTGGTCAAGTGGTTAAGGCATTGGTCTAGTGATCTGAAGGTTGCTAGTTCGAGCCTCAGCTAAGGCAGCGTATTGTGTCCTTGAGCAAGGCACTTAACCACACATTGCTCTGCGACGACACCGGTGCCAAGCTGTATGGGTCCTTGCCCTTCCCTTGGACAACATCGGTGGTGTGGAGAGGGGAGACTTGCAGCTTGGGCAACTGCCGGTCTCCCATGCAACCTGGAAACTTTCCAAGGCGCAAATTCATGGTCTCTCAAGACCAACGGATGCCTATAAATATATACTAATATATAATATATATTTCTGTGATTCAGTTTTTTCCTCTATTATTATATATTGCATTTTACTTGGCTTGGTATGGGAACACTAATGCTTTTGAATGGAAAATCTTGCAAAATGTAGTGGATCCATCCCAGTACACCATGGGTAAACCCCTCCCTACCATTGAGCACATCTATGTGAAACGCTGTGGAAGGAACACAGAATCCATCATCAAAGATCCTCACCACCCAGGCCATACTCTTTTCTCATTGCTCATCAGTTAGAAGGTACAAGAGCCTCAGGACTTGCACCACCAGGTTCAAGGACAATTACTAACCCTCAACTCTTGAACAAAAGGGGATAATTACACTCACTTGTCCAGTCATTGAGATGTTGCCACAACCAATGACCTCACTTTAAGGACCCTTTATCTCATTATCTCATGTTCTCATTATTTATTGCTATTTATTTATATTTGCGTTTGTACAGTTTGTTGTCTTCTGCACTCTGGTTGATCTTTCATTAATCCTGTTTTGTTACTATTCTACAGATTCACTGAGCACGCCCACAGGAAAAACAATTTCAGGGTTGTATCTGGTGACATATATGTACTCTGATAATAAAAGTTACTTTGAACTTTGTGTTTTGAACATTTGCTAGAACAAAGGCAACAAATATTGCTACATTGCCAGTGGTGTTAAACCTGGTTCTGCTTCTGAAGAAATTGAATCTTTTCATCTGAGCTAAAAATAATTAAAGTTAATCAAGTATTCTCTAAGCATAAGACAACTTCAGGTTAGACTAAACCCTTACATACTGTTCAGGTCAAATTTGACCCGTTTTGACATTTGACAGCAGTAAAAACACCCTAAGTGCCATTTTTTAAATCCAAAATTTGATGATTTTTCCTAAAGTGACCCAAAATCCGCAAAAATGAAAATATTTAAAAGTTTTATACTTTTGTACAGGTGCTACAAATTTTTGTACATTGAGGCTGTTCTGGGTCAAATTTGACCTGTATCTATTGAAATGAATGTTTGATCTCTGAAACATTAATTAAGGATTAATCACCCATTTATTAATGTCAGATAGGCTATTTATACATTCTAAATAGATCCGTGGTTCAAAATTTGGTATAGACACTTGTTATGAGGGGATTCTTGGGCCGGGTCAAAATTGATCCGGACCATACTGTGAAGGTATAGAATATGAACAGGTTGCCTGGGTTGAGTGATCTTGAAACTCATATAACCATTCCACCGAGACTCACTTAATAGTTGCCATTTCCAGTATTTTTCCTACAGAGGACAGGATAGTATTTTGAATCATAGGGACGAACTCCAGAGAACTTTGTACTCCAATCTTCTTTTTTCACCACAAGGTTCTTCAGCTATTGGGTTGCAAAAAGAGGACCAGGCATGATGCAGCTTACCGACGTGGTTTTATAGGTAATAAAGTTTATATTAGGCATTTTGGTTAAGTACTTGCTGTCCTAATCAATAAGAGGTTAATGCAGAAAGTCAAAAGACAAGTGCTTTTAGCTTTGCGTTAATGTACATGCATAAAAAAAGGCCAAATAGCATAAAAGCATCCAAAGGCATCAATAGTTTTTTTTTCAAAAAACTAATGAGCAGGTGAGTGGATCAGTGGCCTTTGTTCATTTGTCTGAACTGATTTTGATGATTCACTATTTCAACAGATTTTCTAAATTGAAGCATTCTTGGAAAATGGTTACATTCTCGCTGATCTTAAATGTTATGTATTATGTGCAATGATTTCCAAGATACTAATAATGTTGCTTTAAAAAATGTTGCAAGACTTTTCTGCACTTACTGCCAGCTAAAGTGGCAATATCCATATTTCCTTTGAAACATACACAGTGGAAATAAATATGGCAGCACGTAGCATAGTGTTTAGCACAACACTTTACAGTACAGGCAACTCTGGTTCAATTCCCGCCACTGCCTGTAAGGAATTTGTATGTTCTCCCCATGACCACGTGGGTAAATAAATAAACAGTAGCTTGATGGTTGATCTGGACTTTAATATTAACAGAATACAAATCTTAAAATATAAATAAGTCTGACAACCCAAGGAGCGTACGATTGACCAGTATTACCTGCAAACCTTTGAGTATTTTTCTACAGTTTGGGTGCATTGGATAGTTTAACATGCTCGGGGCATTGGAGTTCACAGTTCAATTCCAACGTCATTTGTAAGGAGCCTGAAAAGACATTCTGGTTGGTAGGTGAATTGGTCATTGTAAATTGTCCCAAGGTTGCCAGGCAGCATGGTCAATGGGCTGGAAGGGCCTGTTCTATGCTATATCTCAATCAATCAATCAATCAATCAAAGGTTCAAAGGTTCATTCATTATCAAAGTATGTATGCAGTATACAACTCTGAGATTCGTCTTCTCCAGATAGCCCTGAAACAAAGAAAAACCATGGAAGTACAAAGAAAAACATCAAACCCCCGCCCCCACCACACAAAAAAGCACTTACAAATCGCCCCAAATTACATCCTGCAACGAGCATCAAACACTCCCTCCAGCAGAAATCCAAATCAGGCAAACTGCAAGAATGTTAAATCCCAACCCAAATAGTGCCAAATTTAAACTACACAACAGCAGCAGGAGCAAAAAATAATCAATCAATCAATAAATAACATTTATCATAAATTAAATACTGAGATGGGTTCTAAGATGCTAAAAAATTCAGGCCTCTTGAATTATAATCATTGTATGCTTCCCTTATTTCATGTCAATAAAAGACATGAACAGACATTACAATTACCATGTGTCTGACTTACCACATATTCAAATAAGACATGTTGTCACTGAGTATAAATAGATATTTTTCTACCATAGCAAAAAACTGTGCAAAAACCTCAAGTGCTGAGTTTTTTTTAAAGAAAATGTTTGGCTCGCTTCTTTTGAAACTGTCATTTTAATTCTTTGCATTTACTTGAATGAGGGAACATGTTTAAATCTTTTAAACCAGCTCGTCAATTTGTTGGAATCTTTGCACAAAAAAAATACAACCAAATGTCTGAAGGAAATTCAGTTCTGCATTAAAGACAGATTTGTTCTTTGAAGTTGTATTCAACTGAAATCAACAAGCATTTAGTCCTGAAATAGAGGATTTAAAAAAATCTATTCCAAAACATAAAATCTCCTGAATTTCACATTAACTTGTCAATGCAGTTATATTTTTCATCTCAATCTGTGTTTTACTTTTTATCTTCCATTTGTTGCTTTTCCTCCATTTTTGATGGTAATTGATGCTGAGATATGAATCAGAAGCAGAATCAGGTTTAATATCACCAGCACATGTCATGAAATTTGTTAACTTAGCCGCAGCAGTACAATGCTATACATGATAATATAGGAAAAGAACTGTGAATTTAGGTAAGCACATACCTGGAAATCAAAGAGTTAAACTGAATAAGTAGTACAAAAACAGAAATAAAGAAGTAGTGAGGTAGTTTTCATGGGTTCATTGTGCAATCAGAAATCTGATGGCAGAGGGGAAGAAGCTGTTCCTGAATAGTTGAATGTGTGCTTTTAGGTTTCTGTACCTCCCTGACGGTAGCAATGAGAAGGGGGCACGTCCAGGCTGGTGGAGTCCTTAATGATGGACACTGTCTCTTTGAAGCACCGTTCCTTGAAGATGCTTGGATACTATGGAGGCTAGTTCCCATGATGGAGCTGACTAATTTTCCAGGTCTGGTGAGCGGGACTGGGAGAGCACCACCATGTTTGTGCACCATGAGGAATTGATCATGAAGCAAACCACCTTTGGCTTTAAAAAACTCAGTAGTCCTGTCTTGTTTGTGTATTGTGAACCTGCCAAGCTGAATTGTTGTGTTTGAAACGGAAGGTGTTAACCAATGATTCCATGAATCTGCATGTGTCAAGAACCTCTAGAAACTCAACCAGACACTTTGCCTTAACAGGCTATTTAAGAGCTGTTCAGTTAATTCTATATCTTGTCTTCACCGAACAACTTTTTACAAGTACTTTCTATCAGAGGCTACTATCACATAATTAGAAGAGGGATAATTGATTATACGGTAGATTTGCTTTCTAAGTAATGATATTTATTGGAGCTCTATGAAGATCATAGTACTGACACTGGTATAGTCCAGCATAAATTGATCAAAACTCATTTCCAGTAAACCAAATATAATTTACAATGAAAATAAGATTAAAATCAATGTGTTAGTAGACCATAGCACCATGAGACCTAAGGGTAGAATTAGGCCATTTGGCCCATCGTGGCTGCTCTGGCATTTGATCGTGCCTGATCCATTTTCCTCTCAACCCCAATTCTCCTGCCTTCTGCCCATAAATTTCACACCCCAACTAATCAAGAAGCTATCAACCTCCACCTTAAATATATTCAATGACTTGCCCTCCAGGGCTGTCCGTGGCAATGAATTCCACAGTTTCACATTCCCTCTAGCTAAAGAAATTCCTCCTCATCTCCGTTCTATGCATGTCTACCACATAATTTCTTCCATCTATAATGAAGTGCACCAATTAGTTCTCTATTTTTCGACTAAATATTTCAAAATGTAGCATCTCCTGTTCTGAAGAAGTTTTCAAACGTCAATCCTGAAGAAGGGTCTCTAAAACGTTGAATCTCTATTCACTTCCATAGATGCTGCCTGACCTGCTGAGTTCCTCCAGCATTTTGTGTGTGTTGCTCTGAATTTCCAGCATCGGCAGAACATCTTGTGTTTATTGTTGTTGGACATTCATCAAGCTTTGCCATTTCTAGAGGTCATAATGTGTTCCTCTACATAATGTAAATGCCTTGATACAAGGTGTAATTTTTCAGATTTGGGAGTGGCAATCGCATTAATCTTATTTAACAACATTTGATGTCAACCTCGATCGGAGGCACATTTAAAGCGAGTTAATGGGTTGATTGAGCATCAGAACAGTGGAGACATGACCACGCCAGTAGCAAAAACCTGGCAGAAAGACAGCAGTTACACAGCACTCGCAGCACTGCAGAGGGGTGTCTTGTAGAGGAAAATACTAAGACAGCAGAAAAGCTTGTTTGAGACCATATTGCTGTGTTGTGGTGTATTAAATTTTGTAAAAATATCAGATGAAAGTCTGAACAGTTCCAAGTGACAATTTAGCTCTTTGTGAGCTCGCAGCGTGTAGGGTGTCTACAAGTTAAACACTGCAGGTTTGTGAAATGTTTGCTAATAGTGGCTGTATTCTTACACTATAGATTTGTTAAATGTTTTCTATTAGCCTCTGTATTCTTTCTTGGCCTCAGGCACCAGTGACGTGAGAACGAAAGACCAGAGAATTTATCTGTCTCTGCGTGTCCCTCAGTGCTTGTGGATTGGCCCCCCATTTATTGAGGCACTCTTTGCTTGGTTCTTGGGGGCTTCACTTAGACCAAGGATTGCGATTGATTGGTGCCATGGATGGACCCAGGGTAATTTCATGAGTTTGGAATTCAGAATTCTCCCAACAAAGATGACAATTGAGTGGCAGTTGAGAATCATGAGCCCTGAAATCTTTGTAGCCTACTATGTAGCATTTAGTGTGGTTTATTTGTGCTTTCTGTTTTATGACAACAAATTAGTCTTAGGTCACTTTGCTGAGCTTGTACACCTATTACCACATTTCCTGGATGCTTGATTTGGTTTGCATCTTTTGGGTCTGATCATCCCAGCCCATTACACTTGCAAAGGCTTCACAAAACACAAGCTCATTGCTACAACTTTATACGCAATAAAATCCTCATTGAACACAGAATTTCTTTTTAAATACCCATGAAATAACTTTTTCAGAACAGGTGGTTAGGTTAGGGTATTCTTTAATACTTAACCCTTTGCAAGTTCTTTAGTTACTCTTTTGGGGCCCTCCGTTAGTCAGTGTCGACCATGGGTGTCACATCCCAGCTGTCTACATGATATGCAAGCCAAGGCAGTACGATATGGAGAGTAGTGCAAACTCCTCCCCTCCACGCAGCTGATGAATCCAAAAGAAAAGCAGAGACCTAAACAATTTGGCATCGGCAGCATTTCAGGAGTTGCCGGTTCGCATTGAACTCAATGTAGGGACTCCAGCTCCAGATATTTCCTCAGTTTACTCCTGAAGCCATCCCCAAGAGTGGGTATAGCCCCAAGGCAGTGGAGGTTTGAGATCAGACTTTTCTTTCTCCTAGATGAGCCCCATCTGCCCAAAGTGACTCATTTTAAGATGCCAGTAATCCATCTTTGCCCCTCCTCCTGTCAGTAGAAACGGTTGTGCCAGGCTTCGTGGCTAAGCCATATGTGAAGGCCCTGAACTTGACTTAATTGTCAGAGGCTATTTGAGACGCATGCCACTGGGAGCATTTAACAGGTAGCGGGGGCTTATCAACACTACCTCCCCCAGCAATAACAACCTCAAAGAACCACTTACAGTTAAACTAATATAAATGAACCATGACTCACTATGCCGTAAAAGCAGAGGTTTGCTTACATGCTCAACAAAACAGACGTCTCAAAAGTTCAAAGTTCAAAGTAAAATTTATTATCAGAATACCATGTTTGTCACCACAAACAACCCTGAGGTACTTTTTCTGCAGGCATACTTAGCAAATCTATAGAACGGTAACTGTAAACTGTAAACAAACTATGCAGTTGCAGATATAAATAAATAGCAATAAATAATGAGTATGAAATAACAAGGTAAAAGAGTCCTTAAATGAGTATAGTTATCCCCTTTAGTTCAAGAGCCTGATGGTTGAGGGGTAGTAACTGTTCTTGAACCTGGTGGTGTGAGTTCTGAGGCTCTTGTGCCTTCTACCTGATGACAGCAGTGAGAAAAGAGCATGGCCTGGGTGGTGAGGATCTTTGATGATGGATGCTGCTTTTCGATGGCAACTTTTCATGCAGATGTGCTCAATGGTTGGGAGGGTTTTACCTGTGATGTACTGGGCGGAATCCATAACCTTTTGTAGGATTTTCTGCTCAAAGGCGTTGGTGTTCCCATCCCAGGCCATAATGCAGCCAGTCAGAGCACACTTCCCGCCACACAGCTGTAATGTTTGCCGAGGTTTTTGATGACATGACGAATCTCCACAGACTCCTGAGGAAGCAGGGGCACATCATGCTTTTTTCACAATTACATTTATATGTAACAAAAGCAATTTGAAAGCTAAGTCATCTGCATCCCAAAACAAAAATATCGCAGGCAAGACAAGTCTGTAATTGCAAAATAGAGTCACAGAGTAATACACTATAAAAGCAGACCATTTGGCTCAGCTTGACTGTGCCAACCAAGATGCCCATCTAAGCTAGTCGCATTTCCCTGCATTTGGCCCTAATCCATCATTAAAGACCCTCATCGCCCATGACATGCCCTCTTCTCATTGCTACCATCAGGAAGCAAGTACAGGAGCCTGAAGGCACCCACATCAGCGATTCAGGAACTTCTTCCCCTCTGCCATTCAATTTCTGAATTACCCCATGATAGATAGATAGATACTTTATTCATCCCCATGGGGAAATTCAACTTTTTTCCAATGTCCCATACACTTGTTGTAGCAAAACTAATTACATACAATACTTAACCCAGTAAAGAATATGATATGCATCTAAATCACTATCTCAAAAAGCATTAATAATAGCTTTTAAAAAGTTCTTAAGTCCTGGCGGTAGAATTGTAAAGCCTAATGGCATTGGGGAGTATTGACCTCTTCATCCTGTCTGAGGAGCATTGCATCGACAGTAACCTGTCGCTGAAACTGCTTCTCTGTCTCTGGATGGTGCTATGTAGAGGATGTTCAGAGTTATCCATAATTGACCGTAGCCTACTCAGCGCCCTTCGCTCAGCTACCGATGTTAAACTCTCCAGTACTTTGCCCACGACAGAGCCCGCCTTCCTTACCAGCTTATTAAGATGTGAGGCGTCCCTCTTCTTAATGCTTCCTCCCCAACATGCCACCACAAAGAAGAGGGCGCTCTCCACAACTGACCTATAGAACATCTTCAGCATCTCACTACAGACATTGAATGACGCCAACCTTCTTAGGAAGTACAGTCGACTCTGTGCCTTCCTGCACAAGGCATCTGTGTTGGCAGTCCAGTCTAGCTTCTCGTCTAACTGTACTCCCAGATACTTGTAGGTCTTAACCTGCTCCACACATTCTCCATTAATGATCACTGGCTCCATACCTCACTATTCACTATGTTCACAGGTGAACATTACCTCACTACTTTTTTTTCCCTTTTCATATTACTTACTTAATTTAACTTTATTTAATATATGTGGGGACCATGTATCTGTTCTCTATTTGCTGTTCATTCTGTGTTGCACATTGATCATGCTTATTATGGCAACTAGTCACACGAGTGGGGGTGTGGCAAAAGCGAAGGGAATAAGTTCAGCATTCTTGCTTATTTCATGGCAGTTTGTGGCTTGGGATCAGTGGAGATCATACCTTTGCCAGCCACTTAAGATTATAAGTTTGTTAATTCCTAATTAAGGATCAAAATAAGGAATTTGACTCTTTGTCAATCATTCATTGGAGCTGAGAGTGTGTCAAGAAAGTATACCAACCCCATGGTGGTCGCAGGCTCGTAGCAATCATTTTGTTTTGCTTTTACATTAGCTTTTTGCTGCTACTCTCTCTCTTTCTCTCTCTATCTATCTATGCTTATATTTACTGTAATTTATAGTTTTTATTTTGTATTGCAATCTACTGCTGCTGCAGAACAACATATTTCCCGACGCATACAAGTGATATTAAACCTGATTCTGATTCTGCTAAGCCATTCCTATCTGTGTCCCTCTCATATGAAATTATATGTGAGATCTCAGTTCTATCATTCTGAGAAGGGATTGATGACCCAGACTCTTCCCGTGCACACGGGCAGAAAAGAAAATGAACAGCCATGCCAATGCTTTAGCTGTCGGCCTCCGCAGCAGGAATAGAGAGATCAGGAAAACTAGTTCCACACATTTTCGGCTTCTCAGACAAAAATGTAAGAAGCTACTGAAAAAAACGGAAACGGCAGCCGACAAACATGATAAAGTCTGCAGATGCTGGATATCCAAAGCTGGAGGAACTCAGTGGGCCAAGCTTCAGCTATGGAAAAGGGTAAACTGTTGATGTTTAGGGACATGACCCTTCATCCGCCCTGTTTGGGGTCCTGAATGGAGGTGGTGGAGGAGGTGAATGCGTGCTTTCAGTTATAAGGGCCAGGAGGGAGATTACTGGGAAAGGATGAAGAGACGAGGGAATCACACAGGGAGCGATCCTTGTGGAAAACGGAGAGTGGGGCGAAGTAAAGATGTGTTTTGGGGTAGGGTCCTGTTGAAGATGGTTGAAGATGCGGAAAGTGATGTGTTGGATGAAAAGGCTTATGGGGGTCATAGGTAACGATAAGAGGGACTCTGTCCATGTTAAGGTGGCGGGAAGGTGGGCTGAGTGCAGATGTCTGGGAAATGGAGGAGATGTAGGTGAGGGCAACATCAGTGATGGAGAAGGCCATTTCTGATATCCTGGAAATGAAAGCCTCATCCTGGGAATAGAAGCAACAGGGACCAACAACTAAGAAAAGGGTGGGAAGAGGTATAGTCAAGGTAGCCATAGGAATTGGTAGGTTTTTAAAAGATGTTGATAGATAGTTTGTCTCCAGAAATGGAGCCAGAGACGTGAAAAGAGACGAGGGAGTGTCAGAGAAGGACCAAGTGAATTTAAGGGCAGGGTGAAAGTTGTAGGCAAAGTTGATGAAATTGATGAACTCAGCATAGATGCATGAAGTAGCACAAATGCAGTTGTTAATATAGTGCAGGAAGAGTTGGTTAGCATTACCAAGGAAGGTTTGGAGCATGGACTGTTCCACTTAGCCAGTAAAAAGGCATGTATAGTTGTGGCCCATGCAGGTGTCCATGGCTACTCCATGAGTTTGAAAAAAGTGGGAGGAGCTGAAAGAGAAATTGTTGAGGGTGAGGACCATTCCTGACAGATGGAGGAGGGTGATGGTGGAGTGGAACTGTCTGGGTCTGTTGAAAAAGAAGCAGGGAGCTTTAAGGGCTTCTTGATGGGGGATAGAAGTGTATAGGGACTAGATATCAATGATGAAAATGAGGCAATCAGGGCCAGGGAGATGAAAGTTTTTGAGGAGAATGAGTTCATGTACAGTATCGCAGATGTACGTAGGTGGAAAGAGACAGAACCGAGGTATGCAGACACAAGTTCAGTGGGGCAGGAGCAGGCAGAAACAGCGGGCTTACCTGGACAGTCAGGTTTGTGGACTTTGCCTATGAGGTAGAAACAAACAGCATGGAAAAAGTTAACTATAAGTTTAGTGACAGTGGATGGGAGATGGGAGTCTCCAAAGTTGATGGGGCACGGAAGACAATGGCTTGATGGTCCTCTGCGGGGTCCTTTTCAAGAGGTAAGTAAGAGGAGGTGTCTGAAAGATGCCAACTGGCCTCAGCAAGGTAGGGGTCAGTGCGCCACACTACAACAACACCCTCTTTGTCTGCGGGTTTGATGGTGAGCTTTGGATTGGTGCAGAGTGAGAGGAGGGCAGTACGAACAGAGTGGTTAAGGTTCAAAGAGGAGAGCAGAGTGCTGAAGTCAAGCCAGGTTTTGTCTTGCTGGCAACTGGAGAGGAAAAGATCCAGAGCAGGCAGAAAACCAAATTGGGGTGTCCAAGAAGAGGCGGCAGGCTGGAGATGGAAGAGGGGATGATAGGGGCAGGGTGGGGAATCCTGGCCAAAGGAGTGAGCTCGGAGACAGAGGCGATGGAAGAGGAGCTCGCTGTTGTGGCAGACGTGGAACTCACTAATGTCCGGGTGAACGAGGAACAAATGTAAGGCCCCTGCACAGCCCAGTGCATCATGGATAAAACTCTCTCCACCACTGAGCACATTTATAAGGAGTGCTACTGGAAGAAAGTGGCACTCACCATCAAAGAACCCCATCATTCAGGCCTCAATCTTTTTACACTACTACCATCAGGAAGGAGGTGCCATACCACCAGGTTCAGCAACAGTTAATACTCTTCAACCATCAGGCTCCTGGACCAGCATGGATAACTTCACTCACTACAACTCAACCTGCAGACTCACTTTCAATTACCTTTTACAACTCATGTTCTCAGTTTTATTTGTTCTTTTTTATTTGTAAAATTTGTCTTCTTTTGCACATCGCATGCTTGTCAGTGTTTGTTTATGGATAGATTTTCATAAATTCTATCACATTTCTTTATCTTCCTGTAAAAGACTGCAAGGAAACGAATCAAGGTAGTATATGGTAACACATAGGTACTTTAATAATAAGTTTTACAGTACTTTGATTTTGACTTTGAACAGGGGTTATCAAGCAGAGTAATCTGGAGGCTGGAAAGTTCAAAACGGTTCAGGAGGCCTGGAATTTCTTCTCCTTTGTCTTCTTCCTTTCTTGTCCGATTGTCTTGAAAGTCCAAGGGGTCAATACTAACGAAGAGATATCCGTAATGTATGTCTGTCTTGTCCCATCAGCATAAATTCAAAAGGATGTGTTCAGCCTGCACAAAACTGTGAGTTCTCTTCCACATCAGTCCCAACGAAATGTGAGTACTTGTCGATCCTCTTAAATAGTGCAGAGCACGTCCCCGTCCTTAGGACGTTCTTTGAGCGTGGTTACACTGGGCGTTGATTACACTTTACTCATTTAACTCACAGGGGAGCAATCAATTGTTCATTGTACATGGATTGATGCTACCTGAGCATGCTTCATGTGCTTTGTGCTCAGCTATCTTAAGTGCATGAGGACCACAATTGGAAAACATCTCATCTTATGTTATAAGCACTAAAAATTGTATTTGTGTTTTTGTGATTGATTTTACTCTGGAAATCAATTGTGTCGTACTTAAAATAATGTGCTCCGGGCAATTGAATTCCTAAGCTAGTATCACTGATAATGCAGCACTTTTCCATCTCTACACTAGACAGTGTCAGCTGAGATTATTTGAAAAATTCCATAATCGGATCAGAATCTCCATTCCTCAGGCTCAGAGGCAGATAAATGGGTAATTACTACATACCAACAATAACGTAACACACCATTTTAATTTGCTGATGCTTGCCTGCAGGAGACTTTGACTTATCTGTACATACACTTTCTTTTTATCTCATTTCTTTTGCCCGCCATTAAATGTTACCCTCCTTTCCTTAGAAAGAGTTGCAGCATTGTAGCAAATTTGCCAGTTCTCTGTCACTAACCATCATTTATGTACCTCTTCTCACCTGCCTATCACTTCCTGTTGGGTCCCCTCCTCCTTCCCTTTCTCCTACAGTCCACTGTCCTCTCCTGTCAGATTCTTTCTTCTCCACCCCTTGACCCTTCCCACCCACTTGGCTTTACCAATCACCTTCCAGCCAGCCTCTTTCCCCTCCCCCCACCTTTTTATTCTGGCATCTTCCCCCCTCCTTTCCCGTTCTGAAGAAGGGTCTCAGCCTGAAACGTTGACTGTTTATTCATTTCCATAGTTGCTGCCTGACCTGTTGAATTCCTTGACAATTTTGTGTGTGTTGCTTTATGTACCAAGAACTGGTTTTTGAATGTTATCGGTTTACTCCCTTTGATGTATATAATTCAAACTATGTGGTCATCCTAATCAGATGAGATTCCACAGACGCTGGAATGCTGGAAATCCTGAGCAACAGGTACAAAATACGAGAGCAACTCAGCAGGTCAGGCAGCATCTATGGAAATGAATAAACACTCAATGTTTTGGGCTGTCCTCATGAAGGATCTTGGCTGTTTATTCATTTCCATAGATGCTGCCTGACCTGATTAGTTTGTCCAGCATTTTGTGTGTGTTGTTCCGGTCATCCTAATGCCCATATACAGTACTGTGCAATAATCTTAGGCACATACATATAGCTAGGGTGCCTGAGATTTTTGCACAGTACTGTATTTGTCAATGTGGAGCAGAGAGCAAGTTGTAAATCTGGCAGGAGCAAATGATTTTGGGAATAGTGAAGGTGGAGTGCTGCGGGAGAGGATGGGACAGGTGGCAGAGAGGATTGCCAGGGTGGGGTAGTGCAGGTGCAGACAGACCCAGCTCTGAAACACCAGCCAAGGTAAGTTGATACCAAACAATTGGTATATTGATCATTACAGAATGTATCTCTAGTTTTCCCTGCCCCTCCTCTCTCCCTTCCCTTTTCCCAATCATGATTCCCCTCTCCCTGCCCCCTTCCCACTCTCAGTCCACAACAGAGACCCATATCAGAATCAGGTTTGTCATCACTCACAAATGTCATGAATTTTTTTTTGTGGCAGCAGTACAGTGCAATACGTAAAATTGCTACAGTTCTGTGCAGAAGTCTTAGGCACCCTAACTATATATATGTGCCTAAGACTTTTGCACAGTACTGCATTTGCAACCCCGAAAAGTATCATGGAATATTAATCAAAAACACAAACATTACCCCTATGTAATGCAGAGTTCTGTCTATGGCATTAACGCTATTATCAATAATACAGACCAGTCTCAGTCTAAGGCTGTTGTGATTTGAATTGTCCCTTGATAAGTGTGGTCTGTTTGTCTGTTTCTGCCCATCCTGCCTGCTCTTTCATTATTTATATTACAGAAGTTATCAATGCCTGCATTTACTTTTTGTTACTGCAATTACACTGAGCTACAAGCTTGCTTGCAGATCCTTTTGAATAACCAGTGAAATCCAAATCTCCATGAAATGGGAACATCAATCTACGCTTACAGAGGGCATTCTATTTACCAGGCATGTTATTGTAAAGTGGTTCACATTGTTGTTGTGCTTAAAAGCACTGTATCAAACAGAACATCTTGTTACAAACAGGAAAAAAAATCTGCAGATGGTGGAAATCCAGAGCAACACACACAAAATGCTGAAGGAACTCAACAGGTCAGGCAGCATCTATGGAAAAGAGTAAACAGCTAACGTTTCAGGCTGAGACCCTTCTTCAGGACTTGGGTCTCGGCCCGTGGCCCGAAATATTGATTGCTTATTCTTTTCCATAGATGCTGCCGGACCTACTGAGCTCCTCCAGCATTTTGTGTGTGTGTGTTGCTTTAGAACATCCTGTTAATGTCATTTATTATTTATTTATTTAGTGAGATAGCACAGAGTGGTCCTTCTGACCCTTCAAGCCAGTAACCCCACCACTCCACTCAACCTGAATCTAATCAAAGGACAATTTATAATGACCAATAAACCTAACAGGAAACCAGAGCACCCAGAGGAAACCTACACATTCCACAGGGAGGATGTACAGTGACACCCTACAGAATGGACCGGAATCAAACTCTGAACTCTAGACGCACCAGTCTTAAACAGAGTCGCGCGGTTCATTTTATGCACAATTTTCCCTTTTTTTAGCTACTGGCAAAGGGTAGCACAAAAAGACTCTTTATAAATGATCAATTTAATAACAACTCTCTCTATTAATAAATGCACAATGGAGCTGGATTGCACATAGCATAAAGAGTGGGTTGCTGGCAAACTACAGTTTGTGCTCACAAACACGAGAAAGTCTGCAGATGCAGGAAATCCAGGGCAACTCGCACAAAATGCTGGAGAGACTCAGCAGGTCTGGCAGAACCTATGGAAATCAATGAACAGTTGATGCTTCAGGCCAAGATCCTGAGGTCCTGAAGAAGGATCTCAGCCCAAAATGTCAACAGTTTACTCCTTCCCATAGATGAGTTTGTCCAACTTTCTGCATGTGTCACTACAGTTAGTGTTGTATCATTTAGACCACATCTATCAGAACATTTCCTTAAGTCTGGTTCATTTCTCAGGATTCAGGTGGCTGTTTTTTGGTATTTTTGAGAATTTGATAATTATTGTATAGTGATAGGTTTGTACCATGAAATCATCTACAAGGAGTGTTGTTGCAGGAAAGCAGCATCCATCATCAGAGGCCCCCACCACCCTGGACACGCACTCTCCTCACTGCTCCCATCAGAAAAAAGCACAGGAGTTTCAGGACTCATACCACCAGTTTCAGAAACGTTTATTATCCCTCAACCATCAGGCTTTTGAACCAAAGGGGATAACTACACTCAACTTCACTTGTCCCTTTATTGAAATGTTCCCACAACCTATGGATTTCCTTTCAAGGACACTTCATCTCATGTTCTTAGTATTTATTGCTTATTTATTTAATATTATTATTTCTCTTTTTATATTTGCAGAGTTTGTTGTCTTCTGCACTCTGGTTGAACTCCCTAGTTGGACAGTCAATCGTTGATTCTGTTACAGTTACTATTCTATAGATTTGCTGATTATGCTCACAAGAAAATGAATATCAGGGTTGTATATGGTGACATATATGTACCTTGATAACAAATTTACTTTGAACTTTGAATATTGATATTTTTAATATGATTGTTTTTGCCCCATCTAGCAAGTGGTTAGATATCACAGTTCACAATAATCATTGTCAAAAATAAATTTCAAATTAACCTAATGGGAAATGCTTGAGCAGTAATACTTCTTTCCCTCCAAGAACAGTTACTACTGCAAGCACAGAGCAGGTTTAATGACTTTTTTCCGACTCCTGGAAGTTGTTTGGAAGCGTATCAGTTTTGTCTGCTTCACGCTACCCTTGAAAAGGTGAGGCTAGTTTGTGTTAAACTGCTGCAGTTGGTGTGCTGAATAAGTTCACACATTATTGCCTTGTTTACATATTTTGACAAAAGAAATGATGATAGATGTGCATGTTATGGTTGTGTGTGACTTGATATAGAATTTAGAACTAATGGCATGTTGCACCTACTGTGCATCTCATTCTGTACTGTGAAACAGACAGACAGACATACTTTATTGATCCCGAGGGAAATTGGGTTTCATTACAGCCGCACCAAGAATAGTGAAGAAATATAGCAATATAAACCCATAAATAATTAAATGATAATAAGTTAATCATGCCAAGTGGAAATAAGTCCAGGACCAGCCTATTGGCTCAGGGTGTCTGTCACTCCGAGACAGGAGTTGTAAAGTTTGATGGCCACAGGCAGGAATGACTTCCTATGATGCTCAGTGTTACATCTCGGTGGAATGAGTCTCTGGCTGAATGTACTCATGTGCCTAACCAGTACATTATGGAGTGGATGGGAGTCATTGTCCAAGATGGCATGCAACTTGGACAGCATCCTCTTTTCAGACACCACTGTCAGAGAGTCCAGTTCCACCCCCACAACATCACTGGCCTTACGAATGAGTTTGTTGATTCTGTTGGTGTCTGCTACCCTCAGCCTGCTGCCCCAGCACACAACAGCAAATATGATAGCACTGGCCACCACAGACTCGTAGAACATCCTCAGTATTGTCCGGCAGATGTTAAAGCACCTCAGTCTCCTCAGGAAATAGAGTCGGCTCTGACCCTTCTTGTAGACAGCCTCAGTGTTCTTTGACCAGTCCAGTTTATTGTCAATTCGTATACCCAGGTATTTGTAATCCTCCACCATGTCCACACTGACCCCTTGGATGGAAACAGGGTCACCGGTGCCTTAGCCCTCCTCAGGTCCACCACCAGCTCCTTGGTCTTTTTCACATTAAGCTGCAGATGATTCTGCTCACACCATGTGACAAAGTTTCCCACCGTAGCCCTGTACTCAGCCTTATCTCCCTTGCTGATGCATCCAACTATGGCAGAGTCATCAGAAAACTTCTGAAGATGGCAAGACTCTGTGTTGTAGTTGAAGTCCGAGGTGTAGATGGTGAAGAGAAAGGGAGACAGGACAGTCCCCTGTGGAGCCCCAGTGCTGCTGACCACTCTGTCTGAAACACAGTGTTGCAAGCGCAAGTACTGAGGTCTGCCTCAGTAAGTCCTGAAGGATTCAGCAGACTGGAGTGGACATAGAGCTGGATTGAACCTTGGGCCAGATTGACATGGTGGGACCAGGGCCTGGGGGCAGAAAGCAATCCCATGTTTAGTTGATTTAAGCTCTGAGGCAGATTAAAATGTCAAGGCATCAAGGCTGAAGGCAAAGGATGAACCTTTTTACTATTTGCACAAGTTGTCTTCTTTTTGCACATTGGATGTTTGATGGTATTTGTTGTGTGGGTTTTTTAAAAATGGGTTCTTTTGATTTTCTTTGTTCTGTGGCTGCCTGTAACAAAATGGATCTCAAGGCTGTTTACAGTATACATACTTCGATAATAAATGTACTTCGAATTTTAACCTTGTCTGTGAATCAACATTTGAAGGGTAAATGTACTCTGCATGCTTTTTTTAGATAATTATTAGGCTGTTTACTTTCAATGTGATCGTTGCTAATTCTAAAGCAACACAGATTCCACGACGGGGATATTACAATATTGTGGGGTGGCACAAAGCTTTACAGTACCAGTGACATGGGTTCAGTTCCTGCCACTGCCTCTAAAGAATTTGTACATTCTCCCTGTGACTGCATGTTTCTTCTCCGGGTGCTTCGGTTTCCTCCCACAGTCCAAAGACGTACCGGTCGGTAGGTTAACTGGTCATTGTAAATTGTCCAGCGATTAGGCTAGGATTAAGTCAAGTGATTGCTGGGCAGTGCAGCTCGAAGGTCTTGAGATGCCAATTCCATGCTGTATCTCAATTAATAAATAGATAAATAAATAAATAAAAACAGAGCTATAGGAAGAACAAGTTAACACACACATATCAATGTAATTGTTCAAAACAAACAACAATAGGAATGTGAAAGTAAAAAAGAAGACTTTTTGATCACATGCAGAGGTGTTTGCCGAACATCACAACCGTTGACATCCTTTTGAGATAGACCCACCTTTGTAACAAGAAGATGCAAAAATATTCGCAACATCATCCTGTAAACGCCAGTAAGACAGATGAGAAGTTACCTTTCTCAAGTGATACTAATGATGATTAATTTATGGCCAGGCCAACCCTTCTGTTTTTCTGCGATTAGTTACATGGAAAATTCCATGCAAGACGAAGCAGAAAGGTGAGTCCTTAAATGCCTCATCCGAGAAACACACCAATGATGATGCGGCATTCGCTCTGTACTGCAGGGAACGTTATGCACGGAAGACTTCAGGTCAGGATTTCCCAATCTGTGGTCCACGGGCCCCTTCCTTAAGGGTATTGATCCATGGTTAATAAAAGTTGGGAACCCCTGATTTAGGAATTGAATCCATGATTATTTGACTCTCATTCAAGGAATACATTTTTTTAAAAAAAATCTTGAATGCGTGATAAATACTTCTAATTTATCTTACCACTTCTTGCTTTCATCAATCATTGTTGTGTTGGGTGTTTCATTCCCATTTTGATGATGAGTGATCAGATCACAAGCATAACCCTTCATTCCTCTCCACATATAGTTGCCTGACCTGCATTCTCTGTGCTAATGTCAGTTAGTTATAGCTATCAGTTTGGCATCGACCTCCTGCTGTACCCTTGAGTACCACAGCTTTTACTTATCTGTAAATGAAGCAATATTACAGGATATGAAATAAAGACAATTAGGAGAGCAGAAGAAATTATGCAGCAGTGTTGCACGCAGAACTCTGGGGGCAGCTCAGCAGTTCAGCTTCCATCTTTGGAAAGGAATCAACAGTCGACATTTTATGTCAAGACCAGAACTGAGAAGGAAGAAGGAAAGATGCCAGAATAAAAAAGTGGGGGGAGAGGAAAGAGGCTAACTGGAAGGTGACAGGTGAAGTGAGGTGGCTGGAGAGGAAGGAATTTGACAGGAGAGGAGAGTGGACCTAGGAGAAATGGAAGGAGAAGGGGAAACAAGGGGGAAATAATAGGCAGGTGAGAATAGGCGAGAAGAAGTAAAAGGTCTGAGTGGGGAATAGAGGAAAAGGGGAGGGGGTGAACTTTGTTCACCAGAAGGTGAAATCAATACATTCCTCCTCATCTCCGTTCTAAAATGACATCCCTCTATTCTGAGGCTGTGTCCGCTGGCCAGTGGGAGAGAAAAGCAAAAAAAGAAAATCACAGGTGCTGGAAATTTAAATAAAGACAAAATGCTTGGGATCTTAAATGCAGTAGCATCTGTGGGGAGTGAAACAGTGAAGATCAATTGCCCTTCATCAGAACCCTGCTGAAACATCATTTGTACTTCTCTTTACAAGTTATAATCATCTGAGTGTTTCCAGCATTTTCTGTTTGTATTTCAACCTGATGGATAAGAGTGTTGAAGTCTCTGGAGCAGAATATCAAGTATGAAAGGTAATGAGCACAGATACAATTCCATTTTGGAGTTTATACAGTAGAGAAGCCGATCTTTTGGCTCACAATGCTGACCATTAAACACCCATTTTACACTTACCCTGTTCTAGTCTTAGCACTTTCCTCTTAACTGGGTAAAACTCTCACATATAGTTACGGTACCTTAGACTTTTGCACAGCACTATAGTAATTTTATATATTGCACAGGTTCAAAAATAAAAACAAATTTTATGACATAGGTGACTGATGATAAACTTGATTCTGATATGGGTCTTTATTGTGCATCAAGTATGCCCACAGACAAAGAATCTCAGGGTTGTCTTTTGTGACATATATGTACTTTGATAATAAATTTAGTTTGAACGCTGAACAATTTTCCTATAAAGACTAGATGAATTAAATCTATCTGCAACTCCACCTCTCCCACAACCAGCCATCCCACTATATTTGCTGTGGGCATAGTTCAGATTCAGATTCAGTTTATTGTCATTTAGAAACCACAAATGCAATGCAGTTAAAAAATGAGACAACGTTCCAAAAATAAAAAAAATGTTTACACAGATGCACAACAACTTTGTGAATTGTATTTTTATAAATGAAGAAGTTCATTATACCCTGACAGACATTTACTAATTTCATGGTAAGGTGGATGGAGCCTCTGTAAAATCACTTTGTAATAATGATCATACTATTTAGAAAGTAGGGCTCAAAAGGATTACTGACACAGCTGGGGTGAGAATTAACAACAAAAGACTGGTGCATTCCTCAAATTCTACCATCAGGGGAATTTGGTAAAGGGAGGAGAGAACACGATTTCTGCTCATTGTTTTTAAACACTGAAGTAATTTATCCAGCATCAACCAACTACGTGGGTTTTCGAGATTTTCTTAAAAGAAGCTCTTCAAAGTGGTCTTGGTTTTCAGTCTCCCACTTATACAGTACTGCGCAGAAGTTTTATGCACATATATATATAACTAGGGTGTCTAAGTACTGTTTTAATTTTATGTATTGCACTGTACTGCTGCCGCTGCAAAAAAAAACAAATTTCTTGACATACATGAATGATGATAAACCTGACTCTGATATGGATCTCTGTTGTGGACTGAGAATAGGAAGGGGGCAGGGAGAGTGAAATCATGGTTGGAAGAAGGAGAACAAAGAGGGGAGGGTGTGGGAAACACCAGAGAGACATTCTGTAATGATCAATAAACCAATTGTTTGGAATAAAGTGAACTGTAGTAAGTGTGGTAGGCAATCACACCACCCCGCTTCCCCTCCTTGGGACTACTTCTCTGCCAATTCTCCCATACCACTTCCACGGTGCTTCACCCTCGCCAGTCCCAACATCCTTTAATCCCATCAGATTTATCCCACAAACACGAGGAAATCTGCAGATGCTGGAAATTCAAGCAGCACACACAAAATGCTGGTGGAACGCAGCATCTATAGGGAGAAGCGCTGTCGACGTTTCGGGCAGAGACCCTTCGTCAGGACTAACTGAAAGGAAAGACAGTAAGAGATTTAAAAGTAGGAAGGGGAGGGGAAAATGTGAAATGATAGGAGAAGACCGGAGGGGGTGGGGTGAAGCTGAGAGCTGGAAAAGTGATTGGCAAAAGGGATACAGAGCTTGAGAAGGGAAAGGATCACGGGAGGCCTAGGGAGAAAGAAAGGGGGAGGGGATCACCAGAAGGAGATGGAGAGCAGGCAGAGTGATGGGCAGAAAGAGAGAAAAAAAGGAGGAGGGGGAAAAAAGCTAAATACATCAGGGATGGGGTAAGAAGGTGAGGAGGGGCATTAACGGAAGTTAGAGAAGTCAATGTTCTATGTTACAGAAGTCAAAGATTTATCCCGCACCTTGTTGTCAAATACAGTATTGACAATCCACTTCGCAACTAGCACAGTTAAAATCAAGTAGTTCTGTAGTTTAATCGCAGAAGGCCTTTACTTGATCTTGCATGTGTCAATTGTCAAGTGGATTTTATTGAAGTGTGGCCTAACTTTGAATGCAAGTGTGGGTGCATGTGGCTGAAGTAGGTGGGTGGCAGTAAGGACACAGATGGAATTAATGGCCAAGCAGCTATTGATGAGATTTACCTGATGTAAAAGATTATAGAAGTCACAGCTGCACTGTAACATTATACAAATCCAATTTTGTATCCGGGAAGTTTGATATCTTTGTTATAGATCCCTATAAGCCTGTAAGCCTTATAGATCCTATAGATCCTTGTAAGCCTGATAAGTCTACATCACCGTCTGGTATGGTAGGGGGCCCTGCATAGGATCGAAATAAGCTGCAGAAAGTTATTAACTCAGTCAGCTCCATCATGGGCACTAGCCTCCCCAGCATCCAGGACATCTTCAAGGAGCGATGCCTCTAAAAGGTGATATCTGTCATTAAGGACCCCCATCACCCAGGACTTGCCCTATTCTTATTGTTACCGTCACGGAGGAGGTACAGGAGCCTGAAGACACACACTCAACGATTCAGGAACAGCTTCTTCCCCTCTGCAATCTGATCTCTGAATGGACATTGAATCCATGAACACTATCTCACTACTTTATTTTTCTCTTTTTGCACTACTTATATACATTAAGAAGTTAAATTAAATTGGACCTTCTTACTGTTATTCAAAGTTTTATTATTATGCATTGCAATGTACTGCTGCCACATAACAACAAATTTCACAATATATGCTGGTGATATTGAACCTGATTCTGATCAGATTCTGAGTTGGAGTAGATAGAGAAATGAGAATGTCACAAATTCCTTGGGAAATAATTTGTTGCATTTAATTAATCTATTTGTGCAGACAGTACAAGACACAATATCTACTGTCAGTAGAAGTTTACCATGTCAACTAGGTGCACCAAGTATAAATATTTAGAATTTAGGTCCTACATTCTTTAATATAAATTTTATTTTGAGTTAGAATGCCAATTTCAGGGTGCAAATTAGGACCCAGATGTTGAGGCTTCAATGTGGAATACCAAGGTGAAATTAAAATTACTTTGCTTTGGGTATTATCCTGCAGTTCTGTGAGATTATCATTAAAGTACAGCATTAGTTTTCAAAGAACAATATGATGCCCTTCATTCTTTGAGGAAAAAGCACAAACAATCTGAGGTGTGCCAATCATAATTACTGTAATTAAGTTGAAATCTTCGCTGTACAAACAGGACAGGATTTAAGCCCCTTTAATGAATTTATGTCGGGAGCAATTATCTTGATGAGGAACTGTAAACATTGAATTCAATTCAATGGAAAACATGCACAATACTCTTGTAAAGTAAAAGTAAATGATGACTGTCATCTGGAAGGGTCCCTTCTTGTATTTAAGTTAATTCCAGTGCTGCTTACTGTCATATGGACAGATACACGATAAACAATGTACTAGGCACTGAAGTCTGGACGCTGAAACTGTCTAACCAGATCCCACACAAGCTGATGATGTTTCCCCAAAAGAATGTTTGGCTTGCAAGAGCCTGCCCTGCCTCATAAAAGACTATGCCACCCACCAAGAATCCAGAGACACAGGAAGGATTATGGCACAAAGTGGCAAGAGAAAATGATTAAACATGGGTCTCAGGCTGGAAAACGAGGGGAAAACATTTCTTCACAAATTGTGTGAAATACAGTGAGCAAACTGTGAATGCTTCTGAAAGTGGAGTTACTAAGGATGAATGGGTTGCATTCTCCTCTGTTCCAGCTCATTAAAAGGCAACGGACAGGAAACAACATTATTGTTGCGATTGCTTTCCTCGGAGAGACGTTGACAAGCCCCGTGGATGGCGGATGGAGTCTGATATCAAGGACAGTGTCAACTTCAAATGCTCTTCTGCAAAGGTTTATTTTGAGAGTTCTGCCTTTTTTACAAGACTGATGTGAAACAATCTAGTTAATCTGATGTCAAATCCACACACATGATCATGAAAAAAATTTCTAAAAGGTAAAATTCAACAATTATCAGGATGGCTGCATCTCTGTCTGGTATGGGGGGACTACTGCACAAGATCAAAATAAGCAGCAGAGAGTTGTAAACTCTCCATCATGGGCAGTAGCCTCTATAGTATCCGGGACATCTTCAAGGAGCGATGCCTCAAAAAGGTGGCATCCATCATTAAAGACACCCATCACCAAGGTCATGCCCTCTTCTCTTTGCTGCCATCAGGGAGGAGGTACAGGAGCCTGAAGACCCACACTGAATGATTCAGGAACAGCTTCTTCCCCTCTGCCATCAGACATTGAACCCATGAACACAACCTCATTTATTAATTTTTTTTATTTTTGCACTACTTATTTTTTTCCCTCTATTATTATGTATTGCAATGTGCTTCTGCTGTAAAGTCAACAAGTGTCATGCCATATGCCAGTGACATTAAACCTGATTCTGACTCTGATGCGTCAAAGGACTGAGTTGCTTTAATTGAACCCTCTCGGGGTCTCTTTCTGTTTTTGCCTTACATCTTAAAAAGACACCCAGACACCCCATGGTTACTGCTAGACTGATGAAAACATAATAGGAACCAGACTAATTTAGTCAGCCTTTCTTGTTTGTCCCACTTTTCAATAATATCATGGCAACCATAACCTCAGCTCTGCATTCCTGCCTACCACTTTCACCCCATCTTTAGCAAAAATCTATCTAGCTTGGCTTAAAAATATTCATTCTGCTCTATTTGATTTATTAATCTGTTTATTTATTGAGATACAACATGGAATAGGCCATTTAGGGCCTTTGAGCCGCACTTCCCAGCAACCCCCAATTTAACCCTAGCCTAACCACGGGCCAATTTACAATGTCAGTTAACCTACCAACTGGTGCATCCTTGGACTGTGGGGGGAAACCGGAGCACCCGGAGGAAACCCATGCGGTCATGGGAAGAGCATATAAACTTCTTACAGACAGCAGCGGGAATTGAACCCGGATCGCTGATACTGTAAAGCATTGTGCTAACCACTACACTACCATGCCACCCCCATGTACTTTGATAATAAACTTACTTTGAATGTTGAATTTTGACTTTTTTAATTATATATTGCACTGTATTTGAAATGTCCTGGGCATTCAAATAGATTCTGTTATACTTGATTTCACTTTCCTCAACTTTTAATTTGATTTACAATTATACATTCAGGGTGCATGGGGTGTCCAGGGAGGGGTAACATCTCTGGTGAAGGGGCTTGTCATGTCCAGTTTGGGGCAGTTCACTCGCCTTTGGTCCCCACCGGACACTCAGCTCTCACTTGTGGCTCCAACTAGCTGTTTGTATGCGACAGCAGCCACACCTTGGTACATAGCTTCAACAAGTGAGGGTAGCTGGTGGCCTCATACCCCAGCGACATAGGGACATGCCTGGCCCAGCATGACAAGTAATCTCTGGCAGACTGGGTGGTTAAGATCTACAGTGAGATCCAATGGCTAGCAAGATGGTACAGCAACACCCCACGGAGAGCGAAGGGCATGACAAGGCACAGAAGACATCATGGTCACCCACTGCAACCAAGGAAGACCCCAGTTTGTGATGCATGTTCGCACCACAGAACTCAGACTTCTGAGGTCAACAGAGTGTAACTGTTCCAGTGCAATGTCCTTTCTACTTTAAAAACTCTGCCGCACAGGTTTCCTGTCATCGTTGGACACGATGGACAACCACCAACCATACGTTCAATGAGGAAAGTACAATAATGAGTTAAGATGAGTCATATTCTGGTGCAGTTTGAATGCTTCAAAGCTCCAACGTCCCTCCACAGAACGAACACACACACACACACACACGCACCTGCTGGGTCAATAGTACCAACTATTGAGAGGGTCACAATAAATATCCATATGAGGCAGGTCACCACACCTGTTAGCATGCACACCCTGCCATGCCTCTTCGTAACTTGCCTGGTTTAATTCACATTCCTCGGCCTCTGGACCTCCCATTTGCTGCACGTCCAGAGCTTCACTGTAAAGCTAAGGCCACTTCCAAGAGCTGTGGCAATGGAGCAGCAATGTCTAGCTCCTTCCAGGCAGAAACTGGAGGATTTTCTGATATCTGCTGTGGCCGAGAGTTCACAGTTAAGTCCAATGAGAATTTACTACATTTTAAGGAACACACACAAAAAGCTGGACGAGCTTAGCAGACCGTGCAGCATCCATGAAAAGAGCGAACAGTCAACTTTTCGGGTCGAGACCCTTCATCAGGATGGCTGCCTGGCCTGATGAGCTCCCCCAGAATTCTTAGCATATTGCTTTGGATTTCCAGTATCTGCAGATTTTTCTGTGCTTGTGGAATTATTTCTGATACACTGTTTGAGTATCAACATGTAAGTCAGTTTGAATACAGAATATTGAAAACCAAAAATAATAACACAGACGTGAGCAAGCCGGCAGATGTTGGAAATCCAAAGCAGCACACACAAAATGCTAGAAGAAATCTGCAGGTCAGGCAGCCTCTACGGAAGAGATAAACCAGTTGTTGTTTTGGGCTGAGATCCTTCTCAGGACCCATATTAATAACATGTAATTCTTAAAGTGCACATCCATGGCTCGTGTGAAACAAAACCTTTCAATATCTTATGAAATGTCTCAGGAATTAAATAGAACATAGAAACGTAGAAAACCTACAGCACAATACAGGTCCGGCCCACAAAGCTGTGCTGCATATGTCCTTACCTTAGAAATTACCTGGAGTTACCCATAGCCCTCTATTTTTCTGAGCTCCATGTACCTGTTCAGGAGTCTCTTAAAATACCCCATCGTATCCGCTTCCACCACTGCCGTCAGCAGCCCATTCCACGCTCTCAACACACTCTATGTAAAAAACTTACCCCTGACATTCCTCGGTACCTACTTCCAAGCATCTTAAAACTGTGCCCTCTCATGCTAGCCACTTCAGCCCTGGGATAAAACCTCTGATTATCCACACAATCAATGCCTCTCATCATCTTATACACCTCTATCAGGTCACCTCTCATCCTCCATCGCTCCAAGGAAAAAAGGCTGAGTTCACTCAACCTATTCTCATAAGGCATGCTCCCCAATCCAGGCAACATCCTTGTAATTCCCCTCTGCACCCTTTCTATGGTTTCCACATCCTTCGTGTAGTGAGGCAACTGGAACTGAGCACAGGTCTCCAAGTGGGGTCTGACTAGGGTCCTATATGGTTGCAACATTACCTCTCGGCTCTTAATCTCAATCCTGTTGATAACCAAATTAGGGATTTAGGTGGAAAGACATTCGTATTTTTTTATTATTAAGTACTTCTTCTGTCTTTGCATTCATACTAAAAATCTTCCTCAGTATTCATTTTCTGCAAAATTAAATGAAAGCTTCTTGCCTGTCTTATCGCTTCAGTTTTATGTTCATTTATTGCTTTTGTATAAATTGAAAGAAAAAAGCTGACATAATTGGAGTTATTTGAAGAATGATGTCAGTGTTACTCAGAGGAAAACTTGTTTAGTTTTTCAGTTGGCTTTCAAATGATCTTTTTGTATTGTCAAAGTTACTCAGTGTTGGAACATGATCAAGCTTTACTCTAGCTTTGCCTGGTTGAGGAAAAGAATTACAGCTGATGTGTGAGGCTTTTCTTTTCCCACCACAAAAGACCCCCTTCTTTGGGAAAAAAGCTAAGTTTCCGGTATGAGATCATCAAGTTGAAGAAAAGGAAAAACTCCTTTCAGTTTGAGCAGACACGAAGGCAAGAATCACTGATTACTTGGCGGCCAGTCAGTGCCTCTGTCACAGATTGGCTCAAAGATGACAGCCTCCACAGCTGCAGAAGAGAGAGAGAGAGAGAGAGAGAGAGAGAGAGAGAGAGAGAGAGAGAGAGAGAGAGAGAGAGAGAGAGAGAGAGAGAGAGAGAGACTAAAGACAGAACATTTATCAGTTACTGACAGGATACAGACAATATGACTCAAACAATGTGGTCTTTACAGGAATATATTTATTAGATTTGCCCTGTAAGGTAGTTATTTGTACCAAATAAAAGACTGCAAAATGTAGTTGTCTTTGTAAATAAACTGCAAGTTTGCCATTTGTCAAGTTTTATTTTCCTACAAATGACATGAAATCTTTTGGTGTTCTCTAGACAAAACCAAAGCAATTCAGTTTGACAATAAATGGGAAAATGATTGCTTGTATCATAAACAATGTTCTATGTATCTGTTGAGAAGGGGTGGAGGGAAAATGGCAGAGAGGAAAAAGGATCTAGTGCCTTCCCGACATACATGATGAATAAACTCTTCTCAGGCTTCCAGCTGGGTAGAGGTATTGATTATAACTTACATCTGGATGACCAACTCTGGCATCTTCATCAGGAATGATGCCTGGGCATGTCTAGCCTGGTGGTATTTATACCCCTGTCGTCAGTCACTTCTGATTGGTTAGTGCTCAACCAATCAGGCTTCCACTCTCACACCTTGTTTACAATCGAATTCCAGTTCTTACTTGGAGTGCAACCTTCCATCTTTGTTAAAATTCTTTTCATCCAGTTTTATTTCAATGGCTTCCTTTACCAGGTGGTCCCAAAAGCCATTGGCGTGGCACAGTAGTTTTGTGCCATTGAAGTCAATCCTATGGCCATTGAATGTAATGTTCTGCCACCACCGATTTCTCCAGGTAACCCAAACAGATACACCTCCTGTGCTCCTTGATGCGGGAGATCTGATAGAGGTTCACAAGATTATGTAAGATTAAGATAGTTTTTGGGTGTTTTTGATTTGCTTTTCAGCTGGTTTATCACACCATTGTGGGCTGAATGCCCTCTTCCTGTCCTGTACTCTTCTATGTTCTGCATGCTGGTAGGATGAATTTTAACCCAATGGGGAAAAACTTTGCCCATAATTTCGGAGCCACTATGGTAGCAGGAGGGCAAGTGGTATTATCTACTGGATCTCATTGAATCCCATTGAGCTGAATAGTCAGTGTTTCCCTCTGGTTCCAACTTAGATAATGGGAGGGTCTTTAGGAGGGATGCATGGATGGGTGACAGTTATGGGGAGGTGGAGTAAGGAAGCTGCAATTTACTTGCAAACTTTCTGTCACCATGCAAAAAGATAATCGTCAGTGCACTATTTTGTAGTTAGCTTCACAGGGACAAAAGCACACAATAATGATCTGTAAGAGATTAATTTTAGCAAAAATGTTATTGGAAAAAGATGAATGAGATGGAAAGTTAATCACATTCATCTCAAGGGTTGGAAAGGTGTATCCAAGCAATTATCATCTCCATCTTGAGAATCTAATTATTTACCCCTGAGTTTAATGACATTATCATTACTGTGTGTCCTCCTAGAGATTGCCATTGACCAGAAAGTTATCTGGCCCTGTGACACCGCTACTGTCAGCAATTCAGAGGCTTATTTCCTGCCACTGCAGATCCTCTCCACCATCTACCAAGGTACAAGAAAGGAGTGTGATGCAGTACTCTTGAGATGAAGGAGCACATACCAATCCTCGTAGAGGGATCAGAAGTGGAGAGAGTGAGCAGCTTCAAGTTCCTGGGTGTCAAGATCTCCGAAGGTCTAACCTGGTCCCAACATATTGATGTAGTTATGAAGAAGGCAAGATAGCAGCTATACTTTATTAGGAGTTTGAAGAGATTTGGCATGTCTACAGATATCATCAAAAACTTCTATAGTTGTACCGTGGAGAGCATTCTGACAGGCTGCATCACTGTCTGGTATGGAGGGGCTACTGCACAGGACCAAAAGAAACTGCAGAAGATTGTAAATCTAGTCAGCTACATCTTGGGCACTAGCCTACAAAGTACTCAGAACATCTTTAGGGAGTGGTGTCTCAGAAAGGCAGCATTCATTATTAAGGACCTCTAGCAACCAAGGTATGCCCTTTTCTCACTGTTACCATCAGGTAGGAGATACAGAAGCCTGAAGGCACACATTCAGCGATTTAGGAACAGCTTCTTCCCCTCTGTCATCCGATTCCTAAATGGACATTGAAGCTTTGGACACTACCTCACTTTTTTAAGTATACAGTATTTCTGTTTTTGCACATTTAAAAAAATCTATTCAATATATGTAATTGATTTACTTGTTTATTTACTCTCTCTGCTAGATTATGTATTGCATTGAACTGCTGCTGCTAAGTTAACAAATATCGCGTCACATGTCGGTGCTAATAAACCTGATTCTGACTCTGATTCCTCTTGCCTAGTTGACTGAACATCAGCAGATTTCAAGACGTCAACACCATCCAGGACAAAGTAGCTGCTTCATTGGTATGCATCCAGCACCCTGGATTCATTGGCTCCATCACTGGCCCACATTACTGCACTCTGTCCTGTCAACAAAATGTTACTCACCCAGGTGACTCCAACAGCACCTTCCAAACTTATAGTTGCTACTATTGGAAAGATGTGGAATTCAGGTGCAAGGGAATGCTGCCGCCTGCAACTCTTCCAATTCGCATGCCACGCTGATCTGGAAATATATTACCAGTCCATCATTGGACCTCTTACACAACAGCAGAAGTAACTCCACTGGAATGAGAACAACAGTACAAGAAGGCAGATGTCCATCACCTTCTCAAGGGCAATTGGAGATGTGCAATATATGTGCAGTCCAGTGTAGGTCTGTAGTCTAGTGTAGCTTTCTCTGTGTTGTTTTTAATTTAAATTACGTAGCTCAGTCATTTTATGGTCGAAATGACAATAAAAGTTGACTTGACTTGACTTAAATGCTGGCTTTGCTAGTGGCATCCTGATCCCCAAGGATGGAAAAAAGGGAAAAAATGTGGCTTTAGTACAATGGAAGCAAGGTTGATAATTTCCGATGCATTAGTGATTCTAAAATGGTTTCCTCGATTGGAAGGTTGCAAATGTAACATGATTATTTACAAATTTTGGGAGAGGAAATAAATGAGGAACTATGGAGAAATTAGTTGTGAAATCCATTATTAAGGAAACAGTAAGAAAGCACTTAGTAAATAATATATATTTAGGCAGTCAGTATGGAGATAAAGAAAGTGCATGTTTGACTAATCTGTTGGAGTTTTAAGTGCCATACTAATTGGATTTATAAGAGGAAATGATTGGATGTGATTGCACTTTCAAAGACCCTTCAATAATCTGCCACAGGAGAGGTTGTTACTACAATTTACGCACTTGATGGTAATGTACTAGAATGGTGATAACAGGCCAGTGTGGAATGACGATTGGTTAATCAGAGAGCAAAAATAAGCATCATTTTCAGGAAGGAAACATGTGTCCATGCCCAGACTGTTCCCAGATGTTCATCATAACTATCGATGATTTTAGATGAGGGATCATGTGTACTGTATCCAGGTTTGCTGATGATACCAAGGCAGGTACCAAGTGAATTGTGTGGTGAATGCAGGGAGGGCTAAAGAGATGGCTGTGGAGGCAAAGTCATTGGTTATAGTTAAAACGGAGTTCGATAGGTTCTTCATTAGGATGGATATCAAAAGTTATGGGGAGAACAGCAGGAGAATGGGGTTTAGAGGGAAAATAAATCAGTTAAGACAGAATGGTGGAGCAGACTCAATGGGCTAAATGATGTAATTCTGCTCCTATGACTTATAGTCTAAAGACAACTATGTTATGTAGTCTGTTGCTAGGTAAATATGAAACATTGCAGAGAAAATCTAATAAATACAGAAAAAATGGAAAAGAGTGTAATTGTTAAATGGTGATGTTTTGTAAAGGACTGCTCTTCAGAGGGATCTGGGTGTCTTTGCACTTGAATCACTGAAACTTGACATGCAGGTTTATCAAGCAATTTGAAAGGCAAATGATATCTTAGCTTTTTACTAGCCTTTCAGTGGAACAGTAAAGGCAGCATACTACAATTATATACAGTACTGAGCTAATGTATTAGGCTCAGATATATATATATATATATATATATATATATGTATAGCAAGGGTGTTTAAGAATTTTGTACAGTACTGTGGTAATTTTATGTATTGCTCTGTACTGTTGTCTCAGAAAAAACAAATTTCATGACGTATGTGAGTGATGATAAATCTGATTCTGATATTCTGGGTCTCTATTGTGGACTGAGAGTGGGAAGGGGTCAGGTAGAGGGGAATCATGGTTGGGAAAAGGGGAAGGGAGAGGGGAGGGAGCAGGAAGCACCAGAGAGACATTCTGTAATGATCAATAAACCAATTGTCATGGCACTCTGCCCTCACCATTCTCAACATCCTTTGCTCTCACCAGATTTACAATTTTCTTCTCCATCTCATAAATGACAATTGCATACTGTGCAAAAATCTTAGGCACCCCTAGCTACATACAGTATATGTGCGTAAAACTTTTTCACAGTACTGTAGAGCCTTAGTGAGGGTGATTCCAAGATATGGTGTGTAGGTTTGTTCTCCTGGCCAACAAAAAGTTATTACTCTTATGAAAAACTGAGTGTAGCAAAGAATTTCAAGGAGGGTTGCATACTAGAAAGGGGAATTATTCTATGAGGGGAGGTTAAGCAGCTTCAGTCCACATTTTTAACAGTTTAGGAGAATGAAAGGTGATCTCATTAAATTCTGATTGGGTTTAACAGGGAGTACGTTCCCTTTGGCTGCAGTGCCTGGAGCAAGAGTCCATTTCAAAATCTAGGGGTTGATCATTCTGAACAGGAATGAAAAGAAATTAAAGGTGGTGATTAACTACCCAAGAGTTCTGTGGAGATCTGGTCTGTGTAGGCCTATTAGCTGAGGTAGATGGATATTTAGAGGGAATCAATGGACGTCTTTCTATTGTGAAATGCCCTGTCATTGCTACCATCAGGGAGGAGGCACAGGAGCCTGAAGGCACACACTCACTGATTCAGGAATAGGTTCTTTCCCTCTGTCATCCGATTGATGAATGGACATTGAGCCCAGGAACACTATCTCAATACGTTGTTTTCTTTTTCTCTCTCTTACTGTAGAATTACTGTGATTCACATATTTTATTATTATGTGAGGTAAGTTTTTTACTCAGAGAGTGGTGAGTGCATGCAATGGGCTGCCAGCAATGGTGGTGGAGGCGGATACGATAGGGTCTTTTAAGAGACTTTGAAATAGGTACATGAAGCTTAGTAAAATAGAGGGCTATGGGTAAGCCTAGAAATTTCTAAGGTAGGGACATGTTCGGCACAACTTTGTAGGCCAAAGGGCCTGTATTGTGCTGTAGGTTTTCTATGTTTCTATGTATTGCGATGTACTGCTGCTACATAGCAACAAATTTCATGACTTATGCCGATGATATTAAACCTGATTCTGATTCAGATTCTGGTGTGGGGTTAGAACCAGAGTGAGATATGAAGGTCAGCTATAATGTTGGAGGAGGTTCAAAGGGCTGAGTAACCTGTTCCTGCCTCTGTCCATTCTGCTCTTAAATTCTCCTTTCCGGGGTGCAGTGGAATATTTTCCATTCAGCGCTGAAGATCTACTAATCTAATTGAGATAGCTGTTTCCCACCATCCCGAATTCTGCTGGGGGGAATGGGTTAGAATTGAACTTAATGATTCCATTCAAAAATTTAATTGAATTGATGTCCCAGATCATTGTGAATGCCAACAGAAAACAGTGTTTTCTGGCTGTAATCTCAAATTCAAGTGCCAGGTGACTATTAAGTAATTAAGTGACCTCCATAAAGTAGCAATACTTTGTACAGGAGGAAGAGGAAGGAGAAAATGCCATCAGTGGGCTTGAATTAGCCCATGGCATCCACAGTCTCTAAACCAGGGGTTGCCTACTATTTTATGCTGTGGACCAATACCATTAAGCAAAGGGTCTGTGGACAGTTTAGGAACCCCTGCTCTAAAAGGTAGTGGAAGCTTATTACCATAACTCCCCCCTCACCCCAGCTATAACAACCTTAAGGAACCCAAAATGACTGCATATTCAAATGAGTAATATTTTCAGAAACACAATAAGAATCAGGTTCAATATCACTGACAAATGTCGTGAAATTTGTTGTTATGTAGCAGCAGTACGTTGCAATACATAATTTAAAAAACTGTGTATTACAGAAAGATATAAGTATTGTATACAATAAAATATATGTACATTAAAAAAGTTAAATAATTAGTGCAAAAAGAGAAAAAAAATGAGGTTCCATTCTAGGGTTTAATGTCCATTCAGAAATATGATGGCAGAAGGGAAGGAGAACTGTTTCACTGATTAGCTTTTTTTTTAGAAGGGAGAAGACATTTTAGTTCATGA
This sequence comes from Hemitrygon akajei, assembly GCF_048418815.1. Lineage (NCBI taxonomy): Eukaryota > Metazoa > Chordata > Chondrichthyes > Myliobatiformes > Dasyatidae > Hemitrygon > Hemitrygon akajei. The sequence continues at coordinate 77,191,174 of NC_133137.1, read as the reverse complement.
ATAACCCCCAGCACAAGTAATTTCAGTAAAAGTTGTCAAAACCTTGTCTCATAAGGAAAGCAACTATTTAGTTAAAAAGAGCAGTGTGGCACATTGTTAAGATGTTTTACTGTCCACTTTGTTTTGTGGCATGAATGGAGCTTGAACCTCCTGGAACCACATATGCGAAGCATTCTATGATATTCATTGCATCAGCTTCTTTATTTAGCTCATTGCAGCGAGTGAAACAATCCACTGTATTTGTGTATTGTAGATGTATTCTAAGTGTCCTATAGTTAAATGCTCTGTTCAGCTGCAATTGTGCTGGGATCAGAGATCGCCTGCCAAACAGATTCCATTCAGTGAAATACCCACTGGCATGTATAATATGGACGGGGAAGCGTGAGTGAGAGGGATGGATTGATCAAGTACGTCCATAAATATACAGATAAGGTAGAGCAAGACCATTGATGATGCTAACCTCCCTTAGAAATAATGACTGTGGAAGAAGGGTTCATGGGAAAGAGGTGGCATGGTGGGTTTCAAATAATTCAGCACGTGGAACATGTCTCATTGGTAGTAGCCGTTGGTGAACAATTTTTGGTGCACTGAGGTTGCCATCCCTTTAAGGATCATATTGCATGACGGCTCTCTGAATGGCAACAGAGCATGAGGCTGCCAATGTGGAAGAAAGCTACACATGCAAAATGCTGGAGGATCTCAGCCGGCCAGGCAGCATCTGTGGAAAAGAGTAAACGGTTGATGTTTCGGGCTGAGACCCTTCATCATTAAGAAAGCTGCCTGAACACTATAAAGTGTTGTCATGAATAAAGTGCCCAATGTTGATCATTTGAATTACTGATTATTTTCCAGTACTTTAGAGAAAATGAATGAGATACTGAGACACAGACAAATTCCAATGCCTTTCACTTGCTTTCTGCTGTGACTGAAAAAGTCACCGGAGTCACACTGATGCTGATGATATAGAAGTCTGTATTCAGCACAAGAAGCTGGCATCATTCTTGAAAGATCCACCATTACATCACATTTTTAGATGCTGAAGATCAAAGACAACGGCAGGACAATTCTATAGTCGCAATATATCCACAGAGCTTCCTTTGAAGTACATATAATTTTCAAACACCTAGTTCTTCAAACCAACACTCCAGACACCCAAAATGAATGTTTATCACTGCTGTCTCTAAGTTCCATTCATGTATATACAGACATTTTGCAATTGGCCCCATTCTGCAGCTCCAGGAAGATAATTGTTCTGTACAGCATTTTAAATTCAATCTACAATCCACATACAGTTCTAAAGACTGGTTGCAGTTGAAATTAGTCTTTTCTAATTCCAGAATATACCCTAATAGCTTCAAACAAATATCCAATGGGATTCATCCTCACATTTCATCTGGTCCCAGGATATGAGATCAATTGGATGCTAAACTCATTGGTGGACAAAGCCTTTGGCCCCAAATTCTCAAAGTGGCTGTTTCCATGTGTGAAGATTTGATGTGTAAAAAGCCAAACAGGCACTCAGGTGAATTTGCAATATTTCAGTTCCCACTTCCATTCACCATCACTAAATCCTTGGTGCCTGTATTTTCATCCTGGTGATAACAGTGAAAATATACCTTTACTGTTCACGTGTAAAGCAGAGTCCTGGAATCCACTTCTATTAACCATTAGGATGGATGTCATTCAGGGCAGGGGTTCCCAAACTGGGGTCCATGGACACTTTGCTTAATGCTGGTGGTCCATGGCATAAAAAAAAGGTTGGGAACCCCTGGTTTAGTGGAGTATTCTGCTTCTTTACTCATTATTTAAACTTCGTGTTATCTCATAACACATGGCACCATCATCATCATTCTGTGCCATATCATACCTCATGGTACGATCATGGTCAATCATAATCATGATTGTTTGGGGCAAATTTTTCTACAGAAGTGCTTTCCCATTGCCTTCTTCTGGGCATTTTTACAAGATGGGTGACTCCCAGCCACTATCAATGCTCTTCAGAGATTGTCTGCCTGGCATCAGTGGTCACATAACCAGGACTTGTGATAATGCACCAGCTGCTCATACGACCATCCACCGCCTGCTCCCATGGCTTCACATGACCCTGATCGGGGGTCTAAGTAGGTGCTACACCTTGCCCAAGGGTGACCAGCAGACTGGCTCATGGAAGGATCACCTTACACCTCCCTTGGTAGAGACATATCTCCACCCTGGCACCCTACATACAGCACTCTGCACTGGAGATAATTCTGCAATCTGGGCCATTAATAACTCTGATATAAATGTATCATTGGTTAAGCCAAGTAATAACATTATGCAGATCAGAATAAAACTGTTGGCAGGGATTTTCTGGCTCAGAAAAATGGCACTAAATGCTCCCACAGGATTATGTTCCATGACTAATTGGTTTAATGTACAATTATATCTTGATAAACAATTTTACACAAAATGAGGTTTGAGTACAGTAAATTGACCCATTCTGATTTGCAGTTCTTAATTAGTCATTTCAAAGCCTCAGGTTCTGTGTCGTATTCTTATCATTTGTATGATATCCCATTCTGTGCATAGCAATCACAGCACCCAGGGTATATTCTGCCAGACAAACTTAAAACTAGAAGGTGAATATCAGAGAGAGTTTGCAGTTGGTCTGGAGTAAGAATTAAATGTAACACCCAGTTCGTAGGCATATCATCATCACCATTATGTGCTGCAAGGTATGACATGGGCGATCATGGTCTTCAGCCTGTCTTAATCTGAGAAGTAGTGAGCTATCATTGCTCGTGCAGAAGATCCACCCCACCCCATGCTGCCACCCTCTCTGTCCTCCCCACCATGACCATGATTATTCTTGGCAAATGTTTCTGCAAAAGTGGCTTGCCATTGCCCTTTTCAGGTCTTATGAGCGCCTGGGGCATATCACAAGTCCTGGTTATGTGAACTCTGACACCAGACAGACAATCTCTGAAGAGTATTGATAATGGCTGGGGTCTCCCATCTTGTAAAGACACTGCCCAGAAGAAGGCAATGGCAAACCACTACTGTAGAAAAAATTGCCAAGAACAACCATGGTCAGGGAAAGATCATGATCGCCCACGTTATACAACATGGCACATAACAATGATACACACAAACTGCTGGTAGAACACAGCAGGCCAGGCAGCATTGATAGGGAGAAGCGCTTCCCTATCGATGCCGCCTAGCCTGCTGTGTTCCACCAGCATTTTGTGTGTGTTGTTGTTTGAATTTCCAGCATCTGCAGATTTCCTCGTGTTTGCTCTTTAAACATAACAATGATGATGACTCATATCACCCAGGGTGTATTCTGCCAGACAAACTTAAAAGTAGAAGGAGAATCCCAGAGAGAGTTTACTTTTTGCTTGGAGTGAAAATTAAATGTAACTCCCAGTTCTTACTTAGATATAGCTCAGAGAAAAAAAAAACTACATGATTTCAGCCAGTCAGGCAACGAGCGAGTTACTGTCTTCTTTCCTTCATTCAGTTCATTAGAGCTTGCCATAATTTTCCTTGTGTAGTATCCAGATATATTATATATTCCAGCTGCTCCACATCATCTTTGCATAATTATATCGCAGTCCTGACTGTGTGCTCTGCCAGTCCTTATGCCTCTCCAATCTACCTGCTGTCCTTAAAACTGATGATCAACATTCAGACAGAAGTAGGGGTTTAGGATCCACATGTTCTATATATTTGTTTTGCTTATTTTGAAATCTCTGCCATCTTTCTACATGAAAGAAGTGTTTCCCTGATCTCTCTCGTGAAACACCTGGTTCCAATTTTTAGATAACCCTCTTTAAGCAAAAAAAAGAAAAAATTACTCCAAGATAATATTATCAAATTAAGATCATGTATATTTAATTTTATCTAATGCTGTATTTCAGTGAGCAGGAGGCAAAGATAAATTATTTAGTATTTATTTTATTGGGGCAATCTATCACCGGCTTGCTCCTGGCATTTTCACATTCTTCACTGAAAAGACCATTGGGCATAATGTACAGTACAGTGCGAATGTTTTAGGCACATATATGTACATAGCTGGGGTAGCTAAGACTTTTGCACAGTACTGTAATAGTTTTATGTATTGCACTGGACTGCTGCTGCAAATAAACAAATTTCATGCATTTGTGAGTAATGATAAACCTGGTTCTGATATGGTTCTCTATTGTGGACTGAGATTGGTTAGGGGGTAGGGAGAGGGGAATCATGGTTGGGAAAAGAGGAAGGGAGAGGGGAGGGAGTGGGAAGCACCAGAGAATGGTGCTGTAATGATCAATATACCAATTGTTTGGAATCAAATGACCTTGCCTGGTGACTCAGGGCTGGGTGTGTCTGCACCTGCACCATCTCCAATCCCCTGGCACTCCTTCTCTGCCACCTGTCCCACACCCCTCCCGTGGCACTCCACCTTCGTCATTCACAACATCCTTTGCTCCCGCCAGATTTACAAACTCGCACTCCGCACCACATTGACAAATACAAAACTGTGCAAAAGTTTCAGTTACCCGAAAATCCTCATCAACCATAGCGGCCATTAAATGAGCATGGAATTAAATCGTAGTAACCACAGCACAAACACGAATGGAATCTTAAATATGAATCTATCAGTATTAGATCAGTGCAGAATTCTTCTGCCTCAGAACAAACTACTCAGATTCATGATCAGAGAAAGATGGTGATGAGTGTTAAAAGTTTGGTGTTGAAAGTTTGAGGCTGCCAAGTTTTGCATCTCCGTAATTTTGCATCCCTGACCGAAATAGCTTGTCAAGAGAATTACAGATGACCACAGAATGGTACCCAAGCACAAAGTTATATTGAAATCATTTCTCCACAGATGCACTGGAAATTTGCCAATGCAGAAGATCCATTCCAGAATATCAAGAGGCCACTCAAATGTAAAATGCAAATACAAGACAGGCTGTATGGAAATTATATGTTGCTGTTGGCAATAGAGCATGTGACCATCAAACACTGGATCAGAATTAGGCCATTCAGCTCATCAAGTCTGCTCCATCATTCTATCATGGGTGATTTATTATCCCTCTCAACTCCATTCTCCTGCCTTCTCCCCATAAGCTTTGTCAGCCTGATTTATCAAGAACCTATCAAGCTCTGCCTTAAGTATACCCAATGACTTGGCCCCCACAGCCATCTGTGGCAACAAATTCCACAGATTCATCACCCTCGGGCTAAAGAAATTTCTCCCCATCCCTGTTTTAAATAGATGTCTCTCAATTCTGAGGCTGTACCTTCTGGTCCTACTCTTCCCCCACTATAGAAAACAGGGATGTATTTTTTGTTTGGGAATATTTAGATCATTCCCACTCTCCTGGATGTGCTTTCTTATATCATTCAAATCTAACCATCCTTATGCAAGCAGGCATGATCGGCATTCAAAGAAAGATTGGGCAGCTGTCAAAAGAAAAGCTTTTCTGCAGGTAAAAAATCTGAACTTTGGGTCACTTTGGTTAATTTCTGTTCAGCTGGGTGCACCTTCATTGATGGGCTTGATCCACACCACAGTACAGTTGTCAGACTCTTCTACCCTCTCAAAGTTAACGTAAAATAAAACTTCATTGTCAGATTCTCAAAGGAGAATAATTGTCAGTAGAATCCTGGCACTTTTTTTTACCCTTCAAATAAGATGCCTCACCAGCTTGATTTCTGGGATAGCAAATTTGGGAGGAAAGATTAAACAAATGGCACAGAAACCCGCTTGAGTTTAGAGGAATGATGCTGTGTAATATGCTAATATTTTTGCAAATCTTGTCAAGGTATACGTTGATCTGATAAGTACCCTAGCTTGGGTGCCTAAAGCTAGGAGTCTCAAAACAAGGGGAAACCGATGAACACAGAGATAAGAAGCATTTTTTTTTCATTTAATGCGTAATGAATTAATTGCATTTCTCTCATGGAATAATAAACCTGATTCTGCATCAAGTTGCTTGAGGCAGTCTTGAAGAGGCCTTCAGGGAATACATCTGTGCTGTCTTTCTTGAACAGTATGTAACTGAACCTAATGCTCTCTTAGCTCTGTGGAATCTCAGTCACTGAATATATTTAAGCCGGAGATCAATAGAATTCTGGGTATTAAGCGAATGAAGGGATATGGAGTATTGGATTAGTCGTTTAAAGAACTCTGAAGGTAGCAGTTTTCTAATATAGTGTTAAAACTGTGCTAATGGAAGGTTCATGTCTGAAGAATAATGGAATAGATAGAGGAATATTCTTCGAATTACTTATTTCCAGTAAAGGAGATGAGAATATATCTGAATGATTTGTAGGCATCACGGAAAGGTAATAAGGGGACACAGCTTTGATCATATATAGAAAATACCTTCATCCATAACAAGTGACCTGACCTTGCCCAGTAAAACAAGATCATCTGCATATTTGAATAATTATCAGACATTCTAAGCTCATTGCTTATGATATTTTAGAAGAGTCACAGCTGGAATTTCGGAAGCTAGCAGTCTGCAAAGCAAGCTGTGGATGTGTTTGGTTATTAGTGTGATACTGATAATCATACCTTTTGGCTTCACATTATTGAAATATTCTACATTTTTGTCGAAGCTAATGATCTTCACAGGTAATGTGTAAACTGCTTGACATTTCTAAGGTAGGACAACATCCACTGGAGGATTACACTTAAGAAGGCACAGATATTGTCATTTTTTTTAACTTGAAGTATTTTACACAGGACCAATGCAGCAAAACATCTTAAAATAATGAGTATTCAAATTCATGTTATGGGTGTCTTGCAAGTTTTCTCATCAGCATAAAATTACCTCAAAAATATATTCTTGCTTACATTTGTGTTTAATTGTCTCTTCTTTAATAGGGGTGACTTGTTGGGAGACATCCCTGGTTGACTTTCAACCACTTTACAGCTCATGTTCTCAGAATTATTTATTTACTTTTTAAAAAATTATTTTTTTTCTTTTTTTGCACATTGGTTGTTTGCCAATATTTTTGTTTATAGTTTTTCATAAATACTGTTGTATTTCTTTATTTGGTTGGGCAGTGTTGTTTTCTGATCTTGGCAATTTAGCAGAGCACTGACGATGTCTCCTCGTACGGTGATGAAACGTTTGCAACTGAATGGCCAAGCTCTGAGAGCAACTCAACCCTACCCTCAGCCACTGAGCTACAACTTTTCTGAATTATTTTCATTTCTTTATTTACCTGTAAAGGCCTGCAAGGAAATTAATCTCGACATAGTCTATGGTGACATACACGTACTTTGATAATAAGTTCAATTTGAAGTTTGCTTAGAAACTTAGGAAGTTCCCTTTGGAATAGAGGATGATGTGGATTCCAGATAGCTCCTGAGACCAGTGAGGAGGATTATTGACTCTTTCACTGATCTTCAAGGTATCAGTGGAATGCTGCACTTCTTCAATGAAGCTCTAAGCACATCCTTGAATTCCATCATCTGTGCACCTGAGGATCTCCCCTTCAGAAGAGGGTCACAATAAATCGCAGATACTGGAATCTGGAGCAACAGAAAATAGACTCACTGCTGGTGGAGGTCAACAAGTTGAGCAGCATCTGTGAGAGAGGAGGAGAACTTCTTCAAAGTCAGTACGCTTGGAAGTGCATTTGTGGTGGATTAATCCTGATGCAGGGTCACAATCTGAAATGCCGAATAACCCTTTATCCCTTCGGTGTTACTCAATTCAGGCCCTCCATCAGTGTACGTGTGTTTTTGTTTCAGAATGGATTGTTTCAGTTGTCTGGAATTGGACGTGCAAATGATGAGGTCTGCCCAAAATAGCCAATGAGGAGCAACTAGGGCCTCTTCACTGGAAATGCTGGCTTGGTAGCATTTAACTACTTGTGTGCCTTCTCAACCACTGATCAGTTAAACAAATCCAGGACCCAGCAGGAAGCATGCAGACTGTGCAGACTATTTTCTAAATGGGGAGTAAATTCAGAGGTCTTAGCTGCAAAGGGATTTGGGAATTTGAGTGTAGGATTTCCTGAAGGTTAACTTGCAGGTTGAGTTGGTGGTGAGGAAGGCAAATGCAATGCTAGTATTCATTTTGCAAAGAAGTGCAAACCTAGAAACATAGAAAACCTACAGCACAATACAGGCACTTCAGCACACAAGTTTTGTGCCGAACATGTCCTTACCCTGGAAATTACTAGGCTTACCTATAGCCCTCTATTTTTCTAAGCTCCATGTACCTATTCAGAAGTCTCTTAAAAGATTCTATCGTATCTGCTTCCACCACCTTTGCCAGCAGCCCATTCCACGCACTCACCACTCTCTGAATAAACAACTTACCCCTAACATCTCCTCTGTACCTACTCCCCAGCACCTTAAACCTGTGTCCTCTTGTGGCAACCATTTTAGCCCTGAGAAAAAGCCTCTGACTATCCACATGATCAATGCCTCTCAACATCTTATACACCTCTATCAGGTCACCTCTCATCCTCCATCGCTCCAAGGAGAAAAGGCTGAGTTCACTCAACCTATCCTCATAAGGCATGCTCCCCAATCCAGGCAACATCCTTGTAAATCTCCTCTGCATCCTTTCTATGGCTTCCACATCCTTCCTGTAGTGAGGCAACCAAAACTGAGCACAGTATTCCAGTGAGGTCTGACCAAGGTCCTACATAGCTGCAACATTACCTCTCCGTTCCTAAATTCAGTTCCATGATTGATGAAGGCCAATACACCATACACCTTCTTAATTACTAAGTCAACCTGCACAGCTGCTTTGAACGTCCTATGGACTTGGACCCCAAGATCCCTCTGATCCTCCACACTGCCAAGAGTCTTACCATTAATACTATATTCTGTCATCATTTTTGCGAAGGCTGAGGACAGTCCATCTCCCACCCCCCATCCTCATCACATTCTACAGGGGTTGTATTGAGAGCATCCTGAGCAGCTGCATCACTGCCTGGTTTGGAAATTGCACCATCTCAGATCGCAAGACCCTGCAGCGGATAGTGAGGTCAGCTGAAAAGATCATCGGAGTCTCTCTTCCAGCCATCACAGACATTTACACTACCCACTGCATCCGCAAAGGAAACAGCATTATGAAGGACCCCATGCACCCCTCATACAATCTTTTCTCCCTCCTGCTGTCTGGGAAAAGGCTCCGAAGCATTCGGGCTCTCACGACCAGACTATGTAACAGTTTCTTCCCCCAAGCTATCAGACTCCTCAATATCCGAAACCTTGACTGACACCTTGCCCTACTGTCCTGTTTATTATTTATTGTAAATGCCTGCACTTTTTTTGTGCACTTTATGCAGCCCTGTGTAGGTCTGTAGTCTAGTGTAGCTTTCTCTGTGCTTTTTTTTATTACGTAGTTCAGTCTAGTTTTTGTACTGTGTCATGTAACACCATGGTCCTGAAAAACGTTGTCTCATTTTTACTATGCACTGTACCAGCAGTTATGGTCGAAATGACAATAAAAGAGACTTGACTTGACTTGACTTGATCATATTTGACCTACCAAAATGAACAATCTCACATTTATCCGGGTTGAACTCCATCCGCCACTTCTTAGCCCAGTTTTGCATCCTATCAATAGCCCGCTGTAACTGCTGACAGCCCTTCACACTATTCACAACACCTCCAACCTTTGTGTCATCAGCAAACTTACTAACCCATCCTCTACTTCTTCATCCAGGTCATTTGTAAAAATCATGAAGAGTAAGGGTCCCAGAACAGATCCCTGAGGCACTCCACTGGTGACCGACCTCCATTCAGAATATGACCCGTCTACAACCTCTCTTTGCCTTCTGTAGGCAAGCCAGTTCTGGATCCACAAAGCAATGTCCCCTTGGATCCCATGCCTCCTTACTTTCTCAATAAGCCAAGTAGCAGATGGAATACAGTGCATGGAATTGTGTAGTCATGCACTTTGGTAGAAGGAATAAAGATGTAGACTATTTTCCAAATGAAGGATTTTGTGCAGGATTCTCTAAAAGTTAACTTGCAGGTTGAGTTGGTGGTGAGGAAGACAAATGCAGTGTAGCGTTCATTTTGAGAGGACTGGAACATAAATGTAAGGAAATCATGCTGAGACTTTAGTCAGACCACAATTGGAGTTCTGTGGCCCATATCTAACAAAGGAAATACTGGTACTGGAGGGAATCCAGAGGTTTACAAGAATGATCCCAAGAATGAAAGGGTTAACATAAGAGAAGTGTTTGATGACTCTGGGGCTGTACTCGATGAAACAACACAGCACATAGAAATTTACAGACCATTACAGGCCCTTCGGCCCACAATGTTAGGCCATCCATGTAACCTACTCTAGAGACTGTCTAGAATTTCCCTATAGCCCTCTATTTTTCTAATGGGGTTCAGAAGAATAACGGGGATCTCATTAAAACCTATCAAATATTGAAAGACCTAGACAGAGTGGATGTGGAGATGAGGTTTCCTATAATAGGTCAGTCTAGGACCAGAGGGCACAATCTCAGAATAGAGGAACGTCCCTTTAGAACAGAGATGAGAGGGAATTTCTTTAGCTAGATAGTGGTGAAACTGTGGAATTCATTGCCACAGATGGTTGTGGAGGCAAGGTCATTGGGTACTCTATATTTAAAGTAGAGGTTGATAGGTTCTTAATCACAGTAGCTAAGGTTAAGTGGAGAAAGCATGAAAATGAGGTGGAGCAGGATAATAAATTAGCTGAGATCGAATGGCGGAGCAGAATCAATGAGCTGAATCTCCTAATTCTGCTCCTGTGTCTTATGGTCTATGGTCTTCTGGAAATATACCAAATATTGAAAGATCCGGATAGAGTGAATGTGGAGAAGATGTTTCAAATAATGGGAAAGTCTAGGACCAGAGGGCACAGAAGGACATCCCTCTAGGACAGAGATGAGAAGGAATTTCTTTAGCCAAAGGGTGGTGATCTGTGGAATTTATTGGGAATATTTAAAGCCGAGGTTGATAGGTTCTTGATTAGTCAGGGCGTCAAAGTTTATGGTGAGAAAGTAGGAGTTTTCATCACTCAGTGGCTGGTGAAGCCATGGAATTCTACTCCACGGAGAGGTGTGGATGGTAAATACTGAGTATGCTTAATAAGTCAAGAGTAAATTTCCAGACACAAACTATCACCAGAGATAGAGAGAGATCAGGAAGTTGGAGTAAAGACAGAAGATCAGGCATGTTTGTAATGAAAAGCAAAAAAAAACTCAAAAGGCTGGAAGAGTTGCTCCTACATAAAGTTTTCCATTTCTTTACATTAAGCATATATTTCTAATGAAGAGATTTTAGGCAAAAGAGTTTAATTACATATTATGATGTCAGTAACCTGCAACTTTCTTGAATTCCTCAGCACTCACTTATTATTTTAATTTATTTAGCAATTCAGTGTGTTGTGGGCCCTACAAGCCCTTTGAGCCACACCAACAACTCTGATTTAACTCTAATCTAATTACATTTACAATGGAAAATTTACAGTGACCTAGCTGCATAGTACACCTTTGGACTGTGGGAAGAAACCAGAGAAAACCCACAATTTTCTACAGGGAGGGTATAAAGCAGATGGTGGGCCAATGACAGCCACCATACCACTATGCCACCATGGTGCCCTTCTTCATTTATATTCTGGAAAATCAAAATAAAATTGTGTACCTAACCTTTTCAGGGGTCTTATTGAAGACCATCTGTCTGATTATTTACATTGAGATAAGTGTAATGGCAAAATGCTTATAAATAAATAATCTCACTAAATATTACTATCTATATTTTCTATTCTTTTATTTTAAGTGCTACTGGGTGACAGGGTGGAGATCTGTCTCTACCAAAAGAGGTGTAAGGCGCTCAATCCCTCCACTAGCCTGCAGGTCACCCTTGGGCAAGGTGTAGCACCCACTTAGCCCCCGATCAGGGTCATGTGAAGCCATGGGAGCAGGCAGTGGATGGTCGTATGAGCAGCTGGTGCAGATCACAAGTCCTGGTTATGTGACCACCGATGCCAGGCAGACAATTCCCCGAAAAGCATTGACAATGGCTGGGGTCACCCATCTTGTAAAGACACTGCCCAGAAGATGGCAATGGCAAACCACTTCTGTAGAAAAATTTGCTAAAAAGAATCTTGGTCATAGACCATGTTCGGCCATATTATACAACGCAGCATATAACGATGGTGAGGGTGATGCTGCTGTATAATTTATGGTACATCAAGAACTCCAAAGATTCTATGAGTTATTTTGTCATCAAAGTTCAAAGATCAAAGTATATTTTATTATCAAAGTCCATATATGTCATCATTTAGAACCCAGAGATTCATTTATCTTTGGGCAGATGAATCATGAATCATGTACTAGGCTTGTCAGGAATATTAAGCCTAAGTTGACACTGGCTAAAACAGAATTAAAACTGAATCATAGTGGGACATAAATGATAAATTCAGGATTTAGAAATAAACATTAAAGACATGAATGCACAGAATAATAAATTACAAAATAGAATAAAATAGGGAAAAATAATCACAACACATAATGGTTAACACGGAAATTACTTAAAAGGAAGCAAAAAGGGAAAAGCATGGCTGGAACTGGCGGCAAGGAGACAGAGATTCCAACTGGAGCTGCTGGCATTTGGATACAGAAGTGCAGTCACGCTCAGCGTTTCATGGGAGTACCGCCGAAGATGGAAGCTCAAGACTCAGAGTGACAGATGAACACCGTGTTGTCGGGTCTGGCAGAGCTGAATTCCTCACAGGTCCCAGTTAATTGTCAATCGGCCATACATGAATACAGCCACTTTCAAGTAAAGCGTTACTTTAGCAAACTGTAAGTACGTGAGGCAGATACAATCCCAGTGATCTCATTTAGGGTTTATGTCTGTAAATCAGGAGATAAAGGAGAAGTTTATTTAATCTCATTCAATGATATTAACTTTAAAAAATAGCTTCTAAGTGTTTAGAAGTATTTTATTTTACATTTTTTTGTGTTTAGATTTCTTGTTAATCTTCTTTACTAAATTATTCATTTTAATGTTAATGAATTTTAATGCTTCTGGAATTACTGACAACATCGATTAGAGACCAAGATGTATTATCCCTTCTTTCAAAGTTTGTTGGGATGTGCTACAAACACACCCACCATGTTACCCCTCCTGAGGTCTTGCCACAACCTGACTCACCGTCAGACAAGTCAATCACCTGCACCAGATGAGGCAAGTGCACGGATGTGGACACTTTGAGCTGGATTTGAGGCCACAGGTCTGGGCCAGACCAATCCAAGTATGATGTTTTTGATCCTTCCCCAATGCTGTACTCTAACTTCTTCAAACCACAAGAGAAACAGAATCACTGGAGATAGACATACTTGATAAGTCCTTACTAGGCCTAGAGATTTTAGCATTATTAATTTCTGGTGAGGCATTGGCACCAAAGTTTCTGGAAATAACGTTAAAACAGTCCTTCAGCACGAGTAATACCAGGAAACTCCTAAACAGCATTTGAACTAGCAATTCCTTGAGGCATTCTCCAGATTGTGAGGCTGTCAGGAATTTAACACTATTGAATTCTACTCCCACCCCCAGCTACCAGCATGCACACGCACTTCCATAAAGCAAAGAGCATTATAACTGGGGTTTCAGTGGGCAGCAGCTGCAGGTCAGGTTGTCTAATTCTAAAATGAATTATATCATCTTTAAAATCTCACAAACAGTTGCATGCAGAAGGCTACGCTGGGAGAAATTATATTGTAAAATAATCCCAAATTTACCTAAGGCACTCTGAGTACATTGCCAGGTGGAAATTCCAGGCATTCCTGACCCTAACCATTAGGATACTATCTTCAGTTTGGTTTGTGTCTTGTGACCAAGAGAAACTAATCCCTCTTGGTCTGTTGTACTCCCAGTCTGGCACCAGCAGAATTAAGCACGGCCTGGTTTTGAATTTCTTAATTCTGCCTCAGGCACAGAGCCACAACATCTGACAAACACTTATCAAATGGCAACTCGTAATGGTGGCATTATCCGGCTACACATTAATGCGGGGTAAGTAAACAACAGAGGATGATCTTTGTCGGCTGCATCATCACACTGTTCTATAGCCAGTATAATTTTAAAATGAGCTCTGACAAAAAGAAAACCTAAATCGTTGCCTCCTGGTGATGTGCATTTTCCACTATTCATTTCTGTCTGGAATCATCTCATAAGTTTGCTGTGCAAACAAGAAAGAGAATTTTGCTTTACTGGTATATACGACCATGGATTAGTAATTCTAAATCAATTGACAAAAATTAGGATAGAGTTACTGTGTCTGTTGTCTAGCTTATGACATGTTATAAAAAAGCCTTGCGAGGCCGAATCCTTGGTTACAGTTGGAAACAGATATAAACCTTGAAACTGACTGTTTGACGCAATAAATTCTAATGTTATGGAACTAAGTTAAGAATCAAACATCCAAAAATTTGCAGATGCTGGAAATCCGAAGCAACACACAAAATGCTGGAGGAACTCAGCACGTCAGGCAGCATCTATGGAAAAGAGTAAACAGTCGATGTTTCGGACTAAGATACTTCTTCACGACTGAGGGCGTTAGGGGAGAGGCCTGAATTAAAATGATGGTGGGGGGGAGGGGAAAGAGGCTGGCTGGAAGGTGATAGGTGAAGCCAGGTGGGTGAGAAAGGTCAAGGACTGGAGAAGAAAGAATCTTGATAGGAGTGGAGAGTGGATCATAGGAGAAAGGGATGGAGAAGGGGACTGAGGAAGAAGTAATAGGCAGGTGAGGAGTAAAAGGTCAGAGTAGGGAATAGAGGAGGTGGGGGAGGGGAATTTTGTTTACCAGAAGGAGAAGTTGATATTCATACTGTAGGGTAATGTAATTGGTGGAAATGTACATAATTCACAACCACTGACATTGAGTTGGGGCTCACTTTAAGAGGCTGGTCTGACATTATGATGTAATTACATAAACCTCTGTTGCCACACTTGGTGTTTGGCGTTTGGAGTACAATAAATGAATTGTTAAGGTTTTTCTTAAATGTAAAATGTGTGACACCATTTCATTTGTGATCAGGTTGGAGGGTACCCAGATGGAATAGAAGCTGTTGCTCATCTTTCACTGAGTACGATCATGTCATTCTTCTGCTTCATTCCAAAAACCCTCAACTATTTCCACTGTACTTAAAAAAGATTGAAATATGAAGTGAACCAGGATGCCACTTACGATCAACAGAGTGTGACCATCAAGTGAAAGCAAAACAGATTGATTTAATGCCACGTACAACATGGTGATGGATTGTTGTATCACGATTTAATAAAAGAAAACTGTCTGCCCAGATGAGGAAAAAATGAAGTTTTGAAGCTTGAAGTGGTCATCAATCTCAAAATCTTATTTTATTGCATAAAAAGCACAAGAGATACAAGCAGGATTAGGCCATCCATTCCTTGTGCATGCTCCACCATTCAAAACCACGAGCAGCTTCAAGTTCCTGGGTGTCAACAATCTGAGGATCTATCCTGGGCCCAACATATTGATGTGATTACAAAGGAGGCAAGACAGCAGCTATATTTCATTAGGAGTTTGAGGAGAATTGGTATGTCACCAAAGGCTCTCGCAAATTTCGACAGATATACTGCGGAGAGCATTCGAACCGGCTGCATCACCATCTATAATGGGGCGGTGTGTGTGGGGAGGGGGTGTTTGTTGTCACTGCATATGTTTGAATTAAGCTGCAGAAACTGCAATCTCTGCCAACTCCATCCTGAGCACTAGCCTCCCCAGCATCCAGGAGACCTTCAAAAGAAGATACCTCAAAAAGGCAGCTTCCATCATTGAGGACCCCCATCACCCAGGACTTGCCCTCTTCTCATTGCTACCATCACGGCGGAGACACAGGAGACTGAAGACACACATTCAATGTTTCAAGAACAACTTCTTCCCCTCTGCTATCTGATTTCTGTATGGACAATGAACCCATGTACACTACCTCAGTATTTTCCCGTCTCTTTTTGCTCTACTTATTTAGTATATTTTTTTACATATACTTTATAAAGTAATTCATATTTTTATTACAATGCATTTCAATGTACTGCTGCCACATAACAACAGATCTTGCAATATATGCCAGTGATATTAACCCAGATTCTGATTCTGATTCAATAAGATCATGACACAATACAATTGTGAACATCCATTTCTGATTATATTATAGAAGGCAGGAAGTGAAAAGTTCAAAGTTCAAAATTAAAAGTAAATTTATTATCAAAGTACATATCTGTCACCATATTCAACCCTGAGATTCATTTTCTTATGGGCATACTCAATAAGCCCATATTAGAATAATAACCATAATAGAATCAATGAAAGACCACACCAGCTGGGTGCAGAACCAGTGTGCAAAAGACAACAAACTGTACAAATACAAAAATAAAGAAATAATAATAATAATAAACTTGTTTAATAGATATTAAGACAACCTTTAAGACAAGGTTGGATAGATTTTTGTATAGTAGGGGAATTAAGGGTTATGGGGAAAAGGCAGGTAGGTGGAGATGAGACCATGGCCAGATCAGCCATGATCTTATTGAATGGCGTGGCAGGCTCGAAGGGCCGGATGGCCGACTCCTGCTCCTATTTCTTATGTTCTTATGGCCATTCCAAACACATATAACAGAGATCAGTAAGTGAGAAACACCAGAAATGTGCTGAAATAAAAGAGGAAATGGAAAGACTTTGGAACATGAGAAAGGTATACATTGTCCCAATAGTAATATCCACAACTGGTATCATCCCAAAGTCACTACACAATATCATTAAACAATTAGGCCTACACAACAATACTTTTGTAAATCTCCAGGAAGCCACAATATTAAACACAACTTGAATAGTCTGAACATTCCTAGCAATTGAGAAATGGGTATGGTTGGCTATGCCCGTACCTCAGATTTTACCAGCTTGAGCTGAGAAAAATAAGAAATGATAACATACGCATTAACATGAAATGAAGAGTCCTTGAAAGTGAGTCCATAGGTTGTGGGAACAGTTCAGTGATGGGGCAAGTGAAGGTGAATGAAATTATCCCCTAAGATTCAAGAGCCTGATGGTTGAGGGGGTAATAACTGTTTCTGGACCTGCATGTATGTGTCCTGACTAACGTTCCCTCTAATTTGTGATGATCAGTGTGCATAAAAATTTTGTGCTGTGCAATTTTTTGCACAGTGACAATAATAATTTTGTCAATAGAAACAGTATAAATAAGCCAGTTCTAAAATCTGCAGACAAATCATCACAAACTCCACATTGTCAATACTGTCCACATCAGAAACCGGAAAAAGAAATATGACTCTGTACGATCGTAAAATATACTTAACATACCAACAAGGTAGAGGGTGGAAACCTTTTGTGTGCAATTGAAATTCCTTTGTTCACTAGTAGCATGCACACACACGCACACCTTAGAGGGAGCATTGGCAGCAGCAAGAGAGCATGACCTGGATGGTGGGCGCCAATGATGATGGATGCTGTGCTTCCCTGTGACAACACTCCATGTAGATGTGCTCAATAGTGGGGAGCGCTTCACCCATGATGTATTGAGCCATGTCCGCTACTTTTTGTCGGATTTTCATTCAAGGACTTTTTGTGCTTCCATACCAGGCAGTGATGCCACCAGTCAATATATGCTCCACTGCACATCTATATGAGTTTTTCAAAGTTTTAGATACCATGCCAAATCTTTGCAAACTCCTAAGAAGTAGAGGCGCTGCTGTGCTTTCTTCATAATCGCACTTATGTCCTGGGCGCAGGACAGGTCCTCTGATATGATAACACAGTGGACTTTTAAGTTGCTGAACCTCTCCATCTCTGATCCTCTGTAGAGGATCAGCTCATGGACCTCATGTTTCCAGTAATGGAACAACTTAGGACACCAGCCTGATAAACGCCTGGACATGTCCTGGTACTGAGATTATAAACCTCTAGCAATCACAACTGACAAACAACTCCATCTATGGGATTGCTGTCCCCTTACTTGAGGGGAAGGCCAATGACTTCTCTTTTTTTTTTAACCAGGACTCCTTGATGACTCACCTGGTCAGAGGCAATCACTTTTATCCCACTTCTGAGATTTTGGCGGCTTGATTGTGAATGTCTTTCCCGCGTTCTATAATTATTTAAAGGGGACTCTCATTGAGCTCTGTGAATAGAATCCTACTGGGTGGTTGTGGGGAATGATTTGTCTCTTGGTGTTGGTCAGAAGTGCCTCTGATTCTCTGTTTGCATTCCTGTGCCTAACCTCTTCTTTCCATCTCTTCCTGGGGAGTCTGCCATTCCTCCACTCCTGGGTTGAGTCTTCGCCAGAGTTTACAGTCCTTTCGGACTCAGGCTGAACTACAGAGGATGGGAAGGAGGTCTGGCCCCTGCACACATAGTACGCAGGCCCACTGGTGTGTGGACATGCCCTGGTGCTCATGAGCCAGATCCCCAGCTATGGGTAAATAGCTCCACTGCCTTGTGGGAGGACTCAGGAGAGATGAAGGCTACGGTAGTAAATCCAGACCCAAAGGTGGCTGGATGTCATTGAACATCCTTCTGGCAGCTCCTGCAGCCAAGCTGGTGCCAAACGTATTGCTTCATAAGCTTTCCTTTGGACTACACTGGTGAGGCCAAGATGGGGATCTTGACGACTGGTTATCTCAAGATCTCCATATCTTCCGCCCAGCCTTGTGATGATGATGATCATCACTCATTGTCCTTCAAGACAGATGGATGCCAACCACCGACCAAAGACTGGATCTCCATCCTCAACTGCTGATAAATCCACTAGTGATTCAAGAAAACACCTCACCATCACTTGCTCATGGACAGTAACTGCCAGCCTGGCCAGCAGTCCTCTCATTCTAAGCAATGATCTGTTACGATCTTGTACAACTTCAAATAATCTCCTTTCATATTTCTTTGCTGTAAAGAAAATAACTCCAATGTTGCCAATTCATCTTTGCATGCAAATATATATAGCTGGGACGCCCAAGACTTTTACCTTTGCACAGTACTGTGGTCATTTTATGTACTGCACGGTGCTGCTGCTGCAAATAAAATCATGACATTTGTGAATGATGATAAACCTGGTTCTGATATGGGTCGCTATTGTGGACTGAGAGTGGGAAGGGGGAGGGAGAGGAGAATCATGGTTGGGAAAAGTGGAAGGGAGGGGAAAGGGAGCAGAAAGCACCAAGGAGACATTCTGATCATTCTGGAATGATCAATTAATCAATTGTTTGGGAGCGAATAACCTTGCCTGGTGTCTCAGGGCTGAGCGCGTCTGCACCCGCATCACCCCCCCAACCCAGGCTCTCCGTCTCCACCATCTGTCCCACACCCCTCCCGTGGCACTCCACCTTCACCATTACCAACATCCTTTGCTCTTGCCAGATTTACAAACTTGCTCTCCACTCCACTGTGCAAATGTCTTAGGCGGCCTAGCTATATACTGTACAATTGCTTAAGTCTTTCATACTGTACTGTATTTTCTATGATTCCATGGTTGCATTATTAAAGAAATCCTAGCAAACCATATTAGGATTCCTGTTCTATCTACAGGATTCCTATTCCAAGGAGTTCTTACTGCCCATGCATGTCTTGAGAAAAAGGGCTTTGGTCTGAAGCGTCGATTGCTTATTCATTTCCATAGATGCTGCCTGATCTGTTGAGTTCCTCCAGCATTTTGTGTGTGTTCTTGTCTCGGTAGCGCCTGCTATCAGAATTAAAATCCTATACCAAAGCTCGACATTTTGATCTAATTCACCTGCGAACAGGAAATCGCAATGTATATAGAGAATTGAGAGAATCAAGTACAGGGCGACCTGCTCGGAACTGTAATCAGTTATGCCAGAATATTTCTCAGCTTAAGCTGAGTTTATAGAGAAGGAATGAAAGCATTTGCCTGACGATGAATAAAGAATGAATAAGTTTACCAGAGTCTGATCTGTCTACAAACTCTGAAACACCAACTTTGACTCAATAGTGATAGGAATATTTCCTTGTTGCCTAAAATCTGCCTTCCTTAAGTTACAGGCTTGAAAGTTATCTGTTTCTGTCAATCATTGAAATAATCCTTGTGCTCGCGGTGATTGTTCTTTTTCATGGCCCTGTGATGTACACCAGTCAGGAAAAAGAGGATGAGAAGTATTAGATAAGCTCCACAAATGGAGCAGAATACCAATCAGGAACCAGCTCATTGATCATGACATTCCCTCAGGGATTTTCATAAGAAGGCAACAATTTACCCGTGGAGGTATGGTGTGCAACTGTGCTCTGTCTCAGGACTCACACCACCAGGTTCAGGGACAGTTATTACCCCCCAATCATCAGGATCTTGAACTAATGGGATAACTTCACTCAACTTCACTTGCCCCACCACTGAAATGTTCCCACTGCCTATGGACTCCCTTTCAAGGACTGTTCATCTCTGGTTCTTGATATTTATTGCTTATTTATTTATATATTATTTCTTGTTTTTAGTATTTGCACAGTTTGCTGTCTTTTGCACACTGGTTGAACGTCCAAGTTGGTGCAGTCTTTTATTGATTCTATTATAGTTATTATTCTGTTATGGATTTATTAAGTATGCTCCCAACAAAATGAATTTCAGGGTTGTATATGGTGACATATGTGCACTTTGATAATAAATTTACTTTGAACTTTGAATTTGCTCCTGTCTTGCAATAAAGATCAATATGTCATTTGCTTTCTTACTGGTTGTATGTTTACTTACAGATACTGATGTTCAGGAATATCCAGATCCTTATGGACATCAACATTTCCCAATCATTTATTAATTAAATAACTCCACATTTCTTTTGTATCGATATTATACTGCATTTGCTGTTTATTAGTCCACTGTTGTAACTTGCCTAAATCATCTTTGAAGATTCTGCACTGTCTCCCAGTTCACATTACCATCAGGAGTTGCGTCATTGGCCAGTATTGTGAACAGCTTAGGCCCGAACACTAACTGTGTCCTGTCCATGAGTCAGGTTTTAATCTCCAAACCCATGTCCTGTAATTTTGCACCATGATAGTATATTGTGACATTTTATCAAGACCTTCTTATAATCCAAATACACCACATTCACTAGTTCTTACTAAAATGATATTTTTTTTCATACATGCATGTTGTGACTTTGTTTGATCTTGCTGAGATTTTCTAAGTGTTTGTGCAGGAAGGCACAGAGTCGACTGTACTTCCTTAGAAGGTTGGCGTCATTCAATGTCTGTAGTGAGATGCTGAAGATGTTCTATAGGTCAGTTGTGGAGAGTGCCCTCTTCTTTGTGGTGGCGTGTTGGGGAGGAAGCATTAAGAAGAGGGACGCCTCACGTCTTAATAAGCTGGTAAGGAAGGCGGGCTCTGTCGTGGGCAAAGTACTGGAGAGTTTAACATCGGTAGCTGAGCGAAGGGCGCTGAGTAGGCTACGGTCAATTATGGATAACTCTGAACATCCTCTACATAGCACCATCCAGAGACAGAGAAGCAGTTTCAGCGACAGGTTACTATCGATGCAATGCTCCTCAGACAGGATGAAGAGGTCAATACTCCCCAATGCCATTAGGCTTTACAATTCTACCGCCAGGACTTAAGAACTTTTTAAAAGCTATTATTAATGCTTTTTGAGATAGTGATTTAGCTGCATATCATATTTTTTACTGAGTTAAGTATCGTATGTAATTAGTTTTGCTACAACAAGTGTATGGGACATTGGAAAAAAGTTGAATTTCCCCATGGGGATGAATAAAGTATCTATCTATCTATCTATCTATCTACTACTGATTTGTAGTTTCCTAATGTCTCCCCTCACTCCTTTTTGAGAAATGGGGCTTATACTTGCCATCCTTCAATCTGCAGCAATCATTCCATAATCCGTAGAGTTCTACTGCTCCATAATGACAATTAACAGGCCTGGGGATTAATTCACTTGCTGTACTATTAATTTCTGCATCATGTTTTTGCATTAGTAATAATTTTTATAAATTCTCCTTTTGATTACGATCTCAGTCCTCTGACTGTAGGTGAAGACAGACCAAAAGTAATTATTTAATTGTTCTGTCATTTCTTTCCCTTTATATCTGTCATCTGCAATCATTTCCTTACTAAATATTTCTAGAAGCTTTTACATCTGTTTTTCTGTTCCTTGTGAGTTTATTTTCATACTCTGATTTTGCTCATGTAATCGATTTTTTGGTCTATTAATTTATTGAGTGGAATAGGCCCTTCTGGCCCTTTGAGCCATATTACTCATTAGTTCTCCCATTTAACCCTAGCCTAATCATGGGACTGCTTACAATGACCAATTAACCTACTAACCGGCATGTCTATGGACGATGGGAACAACTGGAGGAAACCCATGAGGTCATGGGGAGAACCGTTGTGTTTTGATATTTCAATAATATTTGAGTAATCTTGTATATATGCTGCTTGATTAAGCTTTCCTGCTTGTTTAAATAATTCATTATGCGTTTTATATATGTAAATATGTGAATTGCATACGTCATCACGCTACCACATGATACGTACACATCTGGCTTAAAGTAAAGACAAAGTTACACCTGCAATTTCAGACTCCTGAGTCTTAATTGAATTAATTTAATTTTATGGATGTACTAACTCCTTACTGGCAATGGTGGGAATTGAACTCAGATCACCTGTACTGTTAAGCGTTGTGCGAACCATTTGGTCTATCTTGGCTGAAATCTAAATTGCTTTCAGTCTCCTCATTTGTCCTTTTTTTTAAGCACGTTTATATGCCTTCTCTTTGTATCTAATTAAAATCCTTAATATCTTTTGTTGGGGATCATCGGTGGGATGCTTTTCAATTTGAGTATTTACATTAGAATGGAACTGTATAGTTGTTGTAGTTGCTGCATTCATTCCTTAAATTGGGACAATTTGTTTTATGGGAAGGATGTAATAGAGAAATGGAGGTCATTTAAAGGTGTAATTTTGAGGATACAGAATCTTTATGTTCCTATTAGGTTGAAAGGAAAGGTTAAAAGTTTGAGAGAGCCATGGTTTTCAAGGGATTTTGGAAACTTGGTTCGGAAAAAGAGAGAGATCTACAATAAATATTAACAGCAAAAGGATAGTGAGGGATAAAATTGGTCCCTTAGAGAATCAGAGTGGACAGCTACATGTGGAGCCAAAAGAGATGGGGGAGAATTTGAACAATTTCTTTTCTTCGGTATTCACTAAGGAGAAGGATATTGAATTGTGAAAGGTAAGGGAAACATATAGGGTAGTTATGGAAACTGGGATGATTAAAGAAGAGGAAGTACTGGTGCTTTTAAAGAATATAAAAGTGGATAAGTCTCCAAGTCCTGACAGAATATTCCCTAGGACCTTGAGGGAAGTTAGTGTAGAAATAGCAGGGGCTCTGACAGAAATATTTCAAATGTCCTTAGAAACAGGGTTGGTGTTGGAGGATTGGCATATTGCTCATGTGGTTCCATTGTTTAAAAAGGGTTCTAAGAGTAAACCTAGCAATTATCGGCCTGTAAGTTTGACGTCAGTGGTGGGTAAATTAATGGAAAGTTTTCTTAGAGATGGTATACATAATTATCTGGATAGACAGGGTCTGATTAGGAACAGTTAACATGGATTTGTGCGTGGAAGGTCATGTTTGACAAATCTTATTGAATTATTTGAAGAGGTTACTAGGAAAGTTGACGAGGGTAAAGCAGTGGATGTTGTCTATATGGACTTCAGTAAGGCCTTTGACAAGGTTCCACATGGAAGGTTAGTTAGGAAGGTTCAATCGTTAGGTATTAATATTGAAGTAGTAAAATGGATTCAACAGTGGCTGGATGGGAGATGCCAGAGAGTAGTGGTGGACAACTGTTTGACAGGTTGGAGGCAGGTGACTATTGGTGTGCCTCAGGGATCTTTACAGGGTCCAAAGTTGTTTGTCATATACATTAATGATCTGGATGATGGAGTAGTAAATTGGATTAGTAAATATGCAGATGATACTAAGATAGATGGCATTGTGGATAATGAAGTAGGTTTTCAAAGCTTGCAGAGAGATTTAGGCCAGTTAGAAGAGTGGGCTGAAAGATGGCAGATGGAGTTTAATGCTGATAAGTGTAAGGTGATACATTTTGGTAGGTCTAATCAAAATAGGACATACATGGTAAATGGTAGGGCATTGAGGAATGCGGTAGAACAGAGTGATCTAGGAATAATGGTGCATAGTTCCCTGAAGTTGGAATGTCATGTGGATAGGGTGGTGAAGAAAGCTTTTGGTATGCTGGCCTTTATAAATCAGAGCATTGAGCATAGGAGTTGGGATGTAATGTTAAAATTGTACAAGACATTGGTGAGGCCAAATTTGGAGTATTGTGTACAGTTCTGGTCACCGAATTATAGGAAAGATGTCAACAAAATAAAGAGAGTACAGAGGAGATATATTATAATGTTACCTGGGTTTCAGCACCCAAGTTACAGAGAAAGGTTGAACAAGTTAGGTCTTTATTCTTTGGAG
This sequence comes from Hemitrygon akajei, assembly GCF_048418815.1. Lineage (NCBI taxonomy): Eukaryota > Metazoa > Chordata > Chondrichthyes > Myliobatiformes > Dasyatidae > Hemitrygon > Hemitrygon akajei. Next base: position 77,166,693 of record NC_133137.1, on the reverse strand, counting down.
CGTGGAAGGTTGAGGGGGGACTTGATAGAGGTATTTAAAATTATGAGGGGGATAAATAGAGTTGACGTGAATAGGCTTTTTCCATTGAGAGTAGGGGAGATTCAAACAAGAGGACATGAGTTGAGAGTTAAGGGGCAAAAGTTTAGGGGTAACATGAGGGGGAACTTCTTTACTCAGAGAGTGGTAGCTGTGTGGAACAAGCTTCCAGTAGAAGTGGTAGAGGCAGGTTCGATATTGTCATAAAAAAAAAATTGGATAGGTATATGGACAGGAAAGGAATGGAGGGTTATGGGCTGAGTGCAGGTTGGTGGGACTTGGTGAGAGTAAGCGTTCGGCACAGACTAGAAGGGCTGAGATGGCCTGTTTCCGTGCTGTAATTGTTATATGGTTATATGGTTACATGCTTGTGATTACTTCTCCACTATAATATCTATTTCCAATAAACATACAATACTGAGCAGTATTACACAGGAATAAAACATTTGCCTCATAGTGTCTATGGTGATAATGGTCCTAATCCAAATTGGCAATGATATTGGAACTGCTGACATTCATTTGTATTGTTAATTTATCCACCTAACCGTAAGTTAACAAACAATAAAATATATCCCAGAATATTGGCATTTAGCAGGAGTTACACAAGTTAATAAGTAAATAGAATAACACTACTGGCACTTCATACATGGAGAGAGAAGGATGGCGGCAGGGATTTCAGTAGTCTCACAGCTTGGGGGGAGAAGCTACTTCCATTCTAACAAGCCTTGTCCTATTGCTACGATACCTCCTGCCATTTAACAAGATTGTGGGGTGGATGGGAGGGATCACAGACAATGCAAAGTGCCCTGCATATGCAGTGCTCCTGATAAATATCTCTGATGAGTGAAAGGGAGACCCACATAAATCGTTCAGCAGTCCTTGCAATCCTTTGTGGGACTTGCAGTCAGATGCCTTGCAATTTCCCGTAGCAGATGGTGAATGCAGCTGATCAGGACACTCTCAAAATGGTGTGACTGTAGATAAGGTTAGAGTGGTGTGGGGCAGGTGGGGGAGACTCGCTCATCTTAATTTCCTCAGGAAGTGGCAACATTGCTGTGCTTTCTTAACTAAAGGGGTGTTGTAGAGGGACCAGGTGAGATACTTAAACCAGTGATACAGAACTGCTAGTCCTGACATGTTGTGACAGTGATTGGAGAGACACTGAAGCAGGTGACGTAGAAGCCCTTCTTCAGCACAGCAAGCTGGCATCATTCTAGAGAGACTCTCGGTACAGACTTACAAACTCAAAGGTACATCCACGTTTTTATATCCTTAAGATCAAAGGCAACAGCCGGTGATTCAATACAATTTCAATAGTTACAAATACATTGTTTGCTTCAATACCTTGGGTTGACAAATGGTTCCTTTGAGATCTGTACATAGTGGAAGTACATTGTAATTGATTAGACACCTCTGAAGATCCAAATGCCTTTGGGAGTAACTAATTAACACAAATATTCTAAAACCTTTTGACAACAGAAAGACAGACATGCAAATTTAATGTTGTTAGGGTTGTCTCTAAGTACACAAATATGCTAAGTACACAAAAACTATTGTGTACCTGTGACCATGTTTGATGTGCTGAGTGACAACATTCGCCTGGTCTGTCAGCTTGCACTCAAGTCATATCATCATCATCATCATTACGCGCCATGCTGTATGACATAGGCGATCATGCTTACCATTATTTTTCTTGACAAGCTTTCTAAGGAAGTGGTTCACAATTGCCTTGTTCTGGGCAGTGTCTTTACAAGATGGGTGACCCCATTTCAGAGACTGTCTGCCTGGAATCTGTGGTCACATAACCAGTACTTGTGATAGATAGATAGATAGATAGATAGATAGATAGATAGATAGATAGATAGATAGATAGATAGATAGATACTTTATTCATCCCCATGGGGAAATTCAACTTTTTTCCAATGTCCCATACACTTGTTGTAGCAAAACTAATTACATACAATACTTAACTCAGTAAGAAAATATGATATGCATCTAAATCACTATCTCAAAAAGCATTAATAATAGCTTTTAAAAAGTTCTAAAGTCCTGGCGGCAGAATTGTAAAGCCTAATGGCATTGGGGAGTATTGACCTCTTCATCCTGTCTGAGGAGCATTGCATCGATAGTAACCTGTCGCTGAAACTGCTTCTCTGTCTCTGGATGGTGCTATGTAGAGGATGTTCAGAGTTTTCCATAATTGACCGTATGCACTGGCTGCCCATATGACCATCCACCAGCTGCTCCCATGGCTTCATGTGACCCTGATTGGGGGCTATACCTTGCCCAATGGTGACCTGCAGGCTAATGGAAGGTAGGAGTGCCTCACACCACCTCTGGTAGACATATTTCCACCCTACCAGCCACACGCAAGTCACTATACTGCAAATAACTTAACCATATTGGCTGTTTTGATGCAAGCCAATTAACACAACCCCATTGTCTTAACATTTGCCCATTGCAGATGCAATCTCTTAGTCTGTGGAACAACCTGTGCATTTAACTTCAATTTATTGCTTGCAATCATAAAAAACACTGAAGACTAATCACAAGCTTCCTAAACTTACTAATATTAACATTAAAATATGTAGACTCGTTCAAGTTTAAATTAATATCTGCTATATTCACTTAACTCCAGAATACTCCCTAACAGCTTGAGTGTTAAAAATACTCAGATAGTATATCAGCTGTACTGCCTGATCCATAGTTCCACAGAAGGAATGAATCACTCCTGCTGTATTCTGCTGAATCTACTCAATTGTCTCCATACATATTTTCACTGCCATTTTTCAAGGAGATGTTTAAGCATGCATGATTGTATGTTTTGTACTAATATTGCAGACTTAACGCCCCTTAAATTTTTAAATCTATTGGCAAATCAGGACATTCATATCGATAGACAGTACTGTGAAAAGTTCTTTGTAAATCTGGCTGGAGCAAAGGATATTGGGAATGGTGAGGGTGGAACACCATGGGAGGGGTGTGGGACAGGTGGCAGAGAAGGAGTGCCAGCGGCAGGGGGTGGCTCAGGTACAGACACACTCAGCCCTGAGACACTGGGCAAGGTAATTTGACTCCAAACAGCTGGTTTATTGTCCATTACAGAATGTCTCTCTGGTTCTTCCCACTCCCTCCCTTCTCCTTTCCCTTTTTCCCAAACATGATTCCCCTCACCCTGCCTCTTTCCTACTCTCAGTCCATAATAGAGACCCATGTCAGAATCAGATATATCATCACTCACAATGGTCATGAAATTTGCTTCTCTGTGGCTGCAGTACAGTGCAATACATTAAATTACTACAGTGCTGAAGTCTTAGGCACCCAAGTGATATGTACATATGTGCCTAAGACTTTTGGCACAGTACTGTAACTGCCTTGACATTTCTTAAGAGCTGTTTTATAAAGGACCTTTTTCCTATTTTGTTTCCAGCCTTATGGTAGCCGGAATGATGGAAGAGCTTTTGATTTACAATACGCTGTGCAACACGAGCACATTCATTTATGCCAATAAATCTTCTGGGAGATAACCCATCCACTTATACAAGAAAGGGTTTGGGAAAATTTTTATTGTGCACAAGGAATTGCAAAAATGCAGATATAATAATATGGCATGTAAAAGTCAATGTGAAACTTACACTTGCATTGAAATGTACCAACTGATTATTATAATTATTGTCATTAATGTTTTAAGAGCCTGTGTGGTTATGAAGCACTGATTGTATTAGCCTTTGAACTGCCTCACGCCTATATATAGAACTCACAAATTGCACCTGTGATGCTGTTATTCTATACATAGACTTGAATGTCATTCACAGAAAGTAGCTGAACAGTGTTATTCAGAATCTATCAGCATGCCAAAAGTGTCAGTTACATTCAATGACATACACGAGACCTTCATGATTCTTATACTTCTATTATAATTTTAAAATAGCCCTAAAATGCATGTGATTCTGCAAGTATACTGCAAATTCGGCAATTGCTTTCCCCTTTTATAGAATGAATGTCTATATGTGCTAGTGTAGTGGTTAGCACAAGGCTATGCAGTACCAACGACCTGCGTTCAATTCCAGCTGCTGCCTGTAAGGAGTTAGTATATTTGCCCCCCCATTGCCGCATAGGTTTCCTCCCACCGTTAAAATTCATACCAGTTGGTAGGTTTGTAAACTGCCGCATGGTTAGGCTAGGTTTAAATCGGGGGTTACTGGGTGGCATGCCTCGAAGGGTCAAAATGGCCTACTCTGCACTATATCTCAATAAATAAATAAAAATGCTCACAACAAAATCATGCTTGCTCAAAAGTAAAAATTCTGTCCATTTTTTATCAAGGTTGAACTAGCTGGTGTTTTATTTCCTGATCGTATGGGCTTTATTATTTGCTGTGTAATGTGCTGTAACAGCTTGCGTGCCATTCTGATGTTCCATAGTTGAGAAATCCGCGTGTTGATATGATAAGGACTGACTGCTGGCAGAACGCCAGACACAGAAGTAATGGTGGATACAGTATTTCTTCTTTATTTATTTATCCAAAGATATTTAACAGGACAGCCCAAAGAAATTATTGCTCTTATTCACACTGGTTCCTGAATTTTTCATGAGGCACAGTTTTAGCTGAGTTTTTGGTGTCTGAGGAGAAGGAGAAATATTGTTCAGAACATTATTATTTAGTGTTTGGCATTTTTAGCGCAATGGCTGTTTCATCTACTACAAGTATGCCACTGACCTTGATCAATTTTACAGCCTATGAATCAGTTCAATATTTTATTTTACAGGAACCCTGAGCAGCAGTAAGGAGTTTATTTATTTATTCATTTATTGAGATACAACGTGGACTAGGCCCCTCCGGCCTTCAAGCCATGCCACCCAGAAACCCCTGATTTAACCCGAGTCTAATCACTGGACAATTTATCATGAAAAATTAACTTACCAACCAGAACCTCTTCGGATTGTGAGAGGAAACTCACGCTCTCATGGGGGAAAACGTGCAAACTCCTTACAGACTGGCGGGAAATGAAACCAGGTCACTGGCACTGTAAAATGCTGTGCTAACTACTATGCTATGGTGCTGCCCGACCACTGGATTGGATTCTGCTTGGGTGAGAACAGGCCGGTTCAAGGAGCAGCTTTGCAAATTATTAACAATACGTTGGGAATAGAAGCAGGTTACTCCGCCTAGCAGGTGCATATTGGCGATTACGTTTCTTGCAAACCCCCGCAGTTGATGCCATCCACACACACATCCAAAAATTTGCATTCATGAATAACAGGGAAATGACCATGATTAAAGCAAGCAATATTATTGGAGACTTGACAAGGTAGGTGGGGGGATAATATTTCCCCTAGTTGAAATCATAGTCTCAAAATATGAGATGGACTGTTCAGAATCGAGCTGTGGTGAGACTTCTTGACTCAATGGGAAGTGAGTTTTTGGAATTCTCTAGTGAAGATGCTGTTGAGTCTCAGTGATTGAGTACAGTCAAGACAGAGATTTTTGGTCACCATTGGATTTGAAGGATATGCAGTTGGAGCAGAAGATGAAGAACATGTTAAAGTTGAGGCATGATCATATTGAATGGTAGGACAGGTATGACAGCCCGAATGGCCTGCGCTTGCATCATTTTCATATGTGGCGGTTGTCCATCATGTCCAATGGTGACAGGAAACCTGTGTGGGAGAGCTTTTACAGCGGAAAACCTGCCGCACTGGGGCATTTCCTCTCTTGACCTCAGAAATCTAGGTCCAGTAGCACAAACAAGTGTCACAAAGCGAGGTCTTCCTTGGTTGTGGTGGATGACTTTGATCTCTTCTGTGCCTTATCGTGCCCTCACTCCCACAAAGCATTGCAGTGCCAGCTTCCTGACCATTGGATCTCACTGCAAATCTCCTCCACCCAGTCCACCGGAGCTGACTTCACATGCTGGGACAGGCATGTCCCTTTCTCACTGGAATGGAGGCCACCGGCTACCCTCACCTGGTTTAGCTACCTGTCGCAGCGGTGTACTAGGACGGAGCCACTAACTCATGCAAACAGCTACTTGAAGCCACAGGTGAGAACTGAGTGTCCGGTGGGGACCAAAGGTGAGTGAACTGCCCCAGAAAGGACATGACAAGCCCCTTCACCAGAAGTGCTACCCCTCTCTGGACACCCACACATTTATTTTTCTCAAGTACAGACAAACTAATGGTAATATGGAGTGCACATCTGGGAAATAATCACAAAAATCCAGATCCGTGTACAGTACTCCTCTATACGGTGTGCTATTCTTACCTTCTCCAGACTCATCTGAGGAAACAGTGAACTGAAAAGTAGTTCAGGGTATTAATAAAGCAGTCCAGTTACCAAAACAAAATGGAAAAGGTTCTACATTTTGATTGAGTGCTATGCAATATTTATTGACCTCTAAAAAAATATACTTCCTGCTATATTGGAATTGTTACTTACTATGATTAATATTTCAATACTGCATATTATTAATAATAACACTTAATTTTCATCACGCACCTTTGCCATGTTTATGCCCTAATCTTTATGCTTCACCTTATAAAGTATTTAAAAAGTTTGCTTAAAATTATGTGCTTTATTTCCTGGTTTGACGACTATAGCAAGTGCCATTGTAGTCTTGCAGTTAGCATGTTGCTATTACAGCTTGGGAATTCTGAGTTCACTTCTAGTGCTGTCCTGGAAGGAGTTTCCATGCCCTCTCTGTGAACACGTGTGCTTTCTCAAGATGACTATAAGACCATGAGTTATAGGAGCATAACTAGGCCATATGGCCCATTGAATTTGCTCCACCATTTCATCATGGCTGATCCATTTCCCTATCAAACCCAATCTCCATTCACATGGGTATTTCTGACACATTGCATGTTTTCTATTACAAGGGTAATGGAAAACACATTGTGGTGAAAGAAGCATGTCGTTAAGTTGAAACTGCCCCTTAAATGTCAGTGATAGACCTGCCTGATGTTGGTTGCTGTCAAGCGAAGCTTGGGTGATAGTCGATTTTAAAACTGATACATTGAAAAACTTACAGGCATTTATTTTAACATTCCTGCACTTAGTCAGGATATAAAATGTTAACATTTAGAGAAAATATCGTTTTCTTTAGTTAATTCAGGAGCAAAATCCAAGCAGCATTACAGTTGTACTTTGAAGTCAATTCTAGCATTCTAGCATTTTCAACAATTTTCCAACAAAGATCTTGTAAGTTCTTCTGATAAGATCTTGCCTTTTCCAGGAGATATAGGACACACTGGAATACGGAGACCCTCCAAAAACACTGGATGAACCCAACGAGTCAGGCAGCATCTACAGGTCGAGTCCTGATGAGGGGCCTCAATTCCAAATGTCGACAATCCATTTCCCTCCACAGATGCTGCCTGACCTGCTGGGTTCTTCTAGATCTGTGCGTTCCCTCTTTCCACGTTGTTGTGGCCAAGTTTCAGTTCCAAACTCTAGTGCAGAGTCATCACATTATGATGGCAGAGCAGCCAATTGCATTTTATTTATTTATTTAGAGATATACCGCAGAACAGGCCCTTCAACCCACTTATTTAATCCTAGCCTAATTACAGGGCTAATGGCTAACTGCAGGGTTAATGCCCAATTAATACATCTTTGGACTGCGGGAGGAAACCTGCGGGCACGGCCTCAGAATAGAAGGATGTCCTTTTAGAATGATGTGGAGGAGGAATTTCTGGAGTCAGAGGGTAGTGAATCTGTGGAATTCATTATCCCAGGCAGCTGTGGAGGCCAAGTCATTGGGTACATTTAAGGCAGAGGTTGAAACGTTCTTGATTAGTCTGTGCATGAAGGAATATGGAGAGAAGGCAGGAAATTGGGCTGGAAGGGAAATGGATCAGGCATGATGAAATGGCAGAGCAGACTCAGGGGGCCAAATGACCTAATTCTGCTCCTATATCTCATGGTCTTATGGTTATTTGGAGGAAATACACACCTCCCCCATCGCCTCCCTTGTTTTCTCTTGGCAAATTTTTCTGCTGAATGAAGTGGTTTGCCATCATCTTCTTCTGGATTGTCTATCTGATGTCAGTGGTTGTATAACCAGGACTTGTGATATCCACCAGCTCCTCACACAACCTTCCACCACGTGTTCCCATGGCTTCTATTGACTCTGATCGGAGGTGGGGAGGGATGGATAAGCAGGTGCTACACCTTGCCCAAGGGTGACCTGCAGACTAACAGAGGGAAGGAGCTCCTCACACCTCCTTTGGTAGAGATGTATTTCCATCCCAACTCCCTTTGTTAACACATCCTGCTGAAAAACGGGTAATGCATCAAAGAGAAAAATATAGTTAAAAGCTTCAGTTCTTGGTAAAATAAACAGGTATTCAGGAAAGTGAAGTTAATTTGTGAAGTTTAACTCTTCTAAAATAAAATAATTTATAAAACAAAATCAGTGGTTGAATTTTATCAGAGATGGAAGAGAATTTTAACATATGTCTAAAACCACCAAGATGTAACACTGAGCGTCATAGGAAGTCATTCCTGCCTGTGGCCATCAAACTTTACAACTCCTCCCTCGGAGTGTCAGACACCCTGAGCCAATAGGCTGGTCCTGGACTTATTTCCACTTGGCATGATTAACTTATTTTTATTTATTTATTTATTTTATATTGCTATATTTCTACACTATTCTTGGTTGGTGCAGCTGTAACGAAACCCAATTTCCCTCGGGATCAATAAAGTATGTCTGTCTGTCAAAACAAGGGTTCCCAACCTGGGGTCCACGCACCTTTTGCTTAATGGTATTGGTCCATGGCATAAAAAAGTTGGGAACGCTGGTCTAAAAGGAAGCCCTTCTAGATCCTTCTCTATTCTCCATGAACCTTTCCAGCAAGACTTTAATCAAAACAATTAGAGTTTCCTGTTTCAGATTTCAAAGTCCATTTATTATTGAAGTATGTATACATTATATAACCTTGAGATTCATCTCCTAACAGGCAGACTTGAAGCACCCAAAAGAACCCATAGAAAAGACAGTCGAACACCCAATGTGCAAAGAGAAAACAAACAAATCATGCAAACAATAAACACAAGCAAATAGCATTCTGAACTGAAGTCCACAAAGAAATTCTGTCCATAGATCCCAAGTTCAGCCCAGAGCAGAGCAGGAGGCTGAACCGGCCCATCCCTCACGTCCGACGCCCTGATCTTTTCAATGGGTGGCCCAGCGCCTAAATCATTGCCCAAACGTTGGATTCACTCACTTTCAAAATGCCTTGGGGCCTGGGCTCCACCACCTTGATGAGGCCTGTACCTGACCTTTCCAATTCGGCCCAGTGCTCCATTCGTCATTCAGTTTACAGACTCTGAGGAGTATTCTACTGGGAACTTTAGGACTATTGTGCACTATTATGATGGCTGCTTTAGTTGTGCACCATGCCAGGACTGGGATTTGGAAACAGGGTAGAGCTCAAGATCGGAAGAAACAAGAGAACATTCACAGGCAAGTTGGTGTTGATTGGTACCTGGTCTGGCTGACAACGGGTGGCCAGATGATGAGATCTGAAGCAGTCTTCAACCTGAAATGTTAACTCTTATTACCCTTTCCAGAGGTAATGCCCAACTCGTGAAGTGTTTGCAGCATTCGCTGCACTTATTTCAGATCGACAGCATCTGCTGTTTGTTTTTCGGTTTTTATTGAGGACCCATTCAAGAATAAAAATTAAAAGTGCTAGACACACTAAGCAGTTCAGGCAACATTTGTGGAAAGAGACGTAGGGTTAACTCTTCAGGTTTAGCATATGGAAAGGCTCAGTCAGGGTCTGGATCAAAAGTTGGGGCAAGATGACTGATTAGAGACCATTGCTTTGCAGGAGCGAGGGGCGGTGGTCATCAGGGCCACTATTGTTGAGTCAAGGGGTTATGGAATTCCGGAGGCTGGTAGTGCACGGAAGGACAATACATTAACACGGAGAAGGCATGTAACAGGCTTGTATGAGTGGTGTTCCAGCTGAGAATAGTTATTAAATCCTGGTGACTCTGGGTGTGCACTGTGACAGGTGCTCCTTACAACAACACACATTCATTTCCCTGCCAGAGTCCTGCACGGACAATGACAACAGCTGATGCATGTCAGTTGTGGAAACGGTTACAGATTCAGAAGCTGATTCATAATCAAAGTGCTTGGTCAAATTTCCACAAGGTTTGTATTCCAGTCCAGAAAGTAAATCCATTTTCAGATTCATAACACCAAATCAAAAAGAGGCAGCATCTGAATATCTAGCCTCCTTGCAATATTGCAATCATTATTAACTGTTTCTGTTCCTGTATAGCACTGGCAGAGAACCCACTAAACTTACAGGATTATTGCTTAGTAATGTGGTGAGCAGTCCTAAACTTGAAAAATGCCCTTTTGCTATTGTTGTCCTATTAGTGTTAGGCAAAAATAAAATAGCCCAGACAGTTAAGATAATATTTATTTGGGTAGATCAGAGTATTGTTGGGCAATCAGAACTACCCCTAAACATGAGAAAATCTGCAGATGTTGGAAATCCAGAACAACACACACAAAATGCTAGAGGAACTCAGCAGGTCAGGCTGCATCCATGGAAATTAGTGGACTCTCAACATTTTGTGCCGAGACCCTTCTTTAGGACTGAGAAGGAAGGGGGAAGATGCCGGAATAAAACGGTTTGGGGAGGGGAACGAGGCTAGCTGGAAGGTGATAGGTGAAGCCAGTTGGGTGGGAAAGGTCACGGGTTGGAGAAAAGGAAATCTGGTAGGAGAGGAGAGTGGATCATAGGAGGAAGGGACCCGGAAGTAATAGCCAGGAAAGAAGAAGTAAAGAGTCAGAGTGGGGAACAGGGGAAGAACTAATTCTAATCTGCAAGTATCTAGCTGAAGAGAAGCTCAAAAGAGAGCACTTCCTTTCCATTTCTTCGATTTCAGTAGAGCTGGGGGAGGTCCTCGAATCTCCACAATATCTGGACAGGACTTTAGCTCCTCCAGCCCATCCATACCTGATAACTCAAGGCTCTGCTCCTTCTGCAGGAACTGGCTTTGAGAGGGTGCATGAAACTAATGAATGCTGAACAGCATCTCGTTGTACACCCTGCTTAATAACATCTCCAACATAACTCCATCCTTGACAACCTGGTCCTCCTCAATCAATAGAAATTTACAAGCCAAAGTGTCAGTACCTAGCCCTGTCTAATGTTGATTTCCAGCCTTCTTATAAGAGAGAAACACAGGCATATATCAGGGATTTTAAGTACTCTGCTTCCCTAAATGAGAGATTTTAGTACATCGATACTCTGATATGCACACTTTTCATTATTGGCTTTGCAAATAATTAGTCACAAAGAAGGTTTCCCTAAAGCTTTAAATATGCTTAAATATTAATTTCTATTATAGTTACAACAAAAAACACAACCTACAGGCCTGGGTAAAAATCTTATATATATGTATATATATATATATATATATATATATATATATATATATATATATATATATATATATACTTATATATATATATCCATTTGCCTCACACACAACCCTGCGGACCAAGACTATGATGCGCTGCAGACTCGCTTGTTGGAAACATCAGGAACCAGAATGTCCATGTACAGAGAGTCTTTGAATCTTCCCTCTCCAGCTATTGACATGTGCTATGCATTTCTATTTCAAATATGCAATACTGTGCAAAGATCGTAAGCACATACATACAGTACAGAACGGTTCAAAGATCTTAGGCACATACATATAGAACAGTACAGTTCAAAGATCTTAGGCGCATACTGTATATATAGCTAGTGTGCCTAAGACTTTTGCACAGTGCTGCAGTAATGTTATGTATTGCACGGCACTGCTGCTGTAAAAAAACAGATTTCATGACATAGGTGAGCGATGGTAAACCTGATTCTGATATGGGTCTGTATTGTAGATGAAAGTGGGAAGGGGGCAGGGAGAGGGGAATCATGGTTGGGAAAAGGGGAAGGGAGAGGGGAGGGAGTGAGAAGCACCAGAGAGACATTCTGTAATGATCAATAAACCAATTGTTTGGAATCAAATGACCTTTGATTCCTTGCCTACTGTCTTAAGGCTGGTTGGGTCTGTACCAGTGCGGCCCACCCACCGCCCCTGGCACTTCCTCTCTGCCACCTGTCCCACACCCCTCTTGCGGTGCTCCACCCCCGACATTCCCAACATTCTTTGCTCCAGCCAGATTTACAAACTCGCTCTCCACTCCACGTTGGCAGGTATAGTTCTGTGCAAAAGTCTTAGGCACCCTAGCATTATCTATCAATATATAATGTCTCAAACATTTGCATAGTACTGTAATTCATAATATTTGACCATAGTCAAATCCAATTGTCTAATTGGTCAATGCTTAACCCAAAGATGCAATTCGCCATAACATTCCTATGTTGTGAACAAATTGCTAGATTTATCATTCATACGTTCTTGGTTACCTTTATGAAAAGGGCATAAAAATGCTATTTGCCACATTAGTTCATCACCAATAGCAATAGCTACAGTAAGTATAGCAGTGAACAGTTTCTTTGCTTATTGACTTCATATTCTTCAGATACATTAAGTATTTATTTCTCCCATACATGATATTCCGTTTAAAATATTTCTATGATTCTATTGATTAAGTAATCTTAATTTATCTAGGTTCCCAAAGGAACTCACTAAATCAGGCAATGACAGAGTTGCTCTCAGAGAACGCTAGAAAAGTAATTCAAAGTCTCTTCATGCATTATGCAGTAAAATCACATCCATTGTGTAGTGAAATATATATAACACAGATTGTTGTAGTTAAACTTGTAAAAGTAAATACTCAGTCAAAAGAATAATATTTAATTTAAAATCATCTTTCCTATCCCAATGACCTGATCACCATCTAAAAGAGTAACAATGTGTCTTCCTCTCTTTCCCCAACCACCCAGGCCACGCACTCTTCTTGCTGCTGCTATCAGGAAGAAGGTACAGGAGACTCAGGACCCACATCACCGCATTCAGGAATAGTTACTACCTCCCAACCATCAGGCTCTTGAACCAGAGGGAATAACTTCACTGAACTGTTCCCATAAGCTATGGACTTGCTTTCAAAGACTCTTTATTTCATGTTCTCAATATTTATTGTTTTTTAATTTATTATTATTAATATTTTCTCTCTTGTATTTGCATAGTTTGTTGTCTTTTGCGCATTGGTTGTTTGTCCGTTTTGTTGGGTGTGGACTTACATTGATTCTGTGTTTTTTGGACTTACTGTGTATGCCTGCAAAATGAATCCCAGGGTTGTCTATGGTGACATACGTGTACTGAGAAAATAAATTTACTTTGAACTTTCATAGCCTGAGTACTAAATTCAATTGCCTCCAAGAGGAGGCATTGAAATCACAATGAAGAATTAGCCTTCACTTCCGGTCACAAATTGGCCATTTCTAATTTGAGACAATTCGTTCATTTTAATGTCAAGCCAGCACTACCTCCAGTTTACAGATAGATGTATCATTGATGGGCTAATATCTGTGAAGGGCTTGTTTCAATCAAAGAAATATGAACTGTTTAAACCCAGCCTGCAGTTTATAAAGTGGAGGTTCAATGTGGTTGCAGAAACTATAGGCACCCATTCAAAGAGTTAATTTGACCAGACCTGGGAACCGAAGAATGGCAAATCAGGGAAGGGAATGGCTTTCCCGTCACTAACCTGATGGAGGAGATGCAGAGTGGAAGATAGATCCTGTATTTGTGGAAAGGCAGGGCTTTCTCTGGACTTTTGCTGGAAGGTACTGGAAATGGGATAACGATAAAGGCCAGTGTTGAGAATCAAAAGCAGAAAATTTGCATACAGTGCTGCTAGATGGCCACAGGCCTCATAGGAGCAGACAGTGCCATACAGTAACTTACTCACATCATCATTGGTCAGATACCATGTTCTATTAATTACCTACCAACAACCTCAGCTAATATTCCACTACACCCTTTCACTCTTAGGCTACGTCCACACTACACCGGATAAATCCATAACCAAAGCTTTTTCTCTTTGTTTTTACCCTCCGTCCACACTAAAATGGCATTTTTGTCCCCTGAAACCGGAGCTTTTCAGAAACGCTTTCCAGGGTGGGTATTTTTGAAAGCGCTGCTCGGGCAGATCAGTGTGGACGGGGTAACCGGAGAAATCTGAAAATGCTGTCAGACGGCAGCACGCCATTTCATTATTTTCTTGAACGCAACCTAACAAGTTAAGAATAGACGGCAACGAGACTGAAGCCAGAAGAGTTAGAAATGTACTCACCAAATACTTTTGACCCATAAGTTACTGAATAAATAACTATACTCACTTTGCCGTTTTCTGTCCTTGCTCGTATGAAGGTGGTTTACCTATTTATGCAAATATTTCTCTGACAATAGATGTGCAACAGCCTAATGTAACATTGTATGGAAATACAAGATAATAGTGATGCAGACGTGTTTTACACATTTAACAAGGTGCTTTATTAATGGAACAGAGATAGTTAGTTTTTCAATGTTCGTCGTCAGCCGGGTCATACTGTCTGTGAACTCCCTGTCGGTTGCCTTCAAACGCTCCAGTATTTGTCTTCTTTTTACTTTTAAGTCCTCCTGCGCGAGAGCCAACAACTGCCCGTCGTTTAAGTTTTACTGTCTTTCATAGCGAGATTCAACACCAAACATGTTGCTTGTTTTCGGTAGATGAGTCCTGCGCATGGGCAGTATGAGGAGATTCACCGAAATATCTGTTTCAATGTGGACAGAAATATTTTTAAAAATGCATAGTGTGGACGCCTATCATTTTACGTGAAACTGGCGTTTTCAAAATTATCCGGTCTTGTGTGGATGTAGCCTTAGAACTGCAGCAAGACTCACGCTTGCAGTAATCTCATTGCACACATAACCAAATATCCCATCCTAGTAGATTCTCAGCAATGCTCATTAACACATTTCCTCAATGAATTATGCAGCACAGAAATGCACAAATGTTAACCCTGTTTTATTTTTCCTGCATTCCTATCAACTTCTCCCAAACTCTACCAGTCAGCTTCGTATTGAGGGCAATTTTGAGTAAGTGATCAACCTATCAAATTGCACATTTAGGATGTGGCGGAAACTCAGACAGTTACAGTGTAATGAGAGAGCTATGGACAGTGTTGAACCAAAATGCAGAGCCAGTCTAGAATTTACTCAGACTCAGACTCAAAATAAACAAGATGATACAAACAGCGGTACCAGAAATGGCATGAAGTTCTCAGCACAAGTACAGACTTTCCATAAAGGAATGTGGCAGTCTGAATCTCAAAGGGACAGTGACAGCTAACCATACCCCGGGGAACTGGAATACCGAAACTTGGATGCCTGCTGTTGTTCATTCGGGACCATGACAAACAGGAGTGCATCAACATAGACAGTATCAGAACTGACCCCAGAGACGCATGAGATTGCCGATTCTGTAATCTGGGTAAACAAATGAGATACTAGTGGAAGTCACCGCGTCAGGCAGCGCCTATGGAGGGAAATGGACAATTTACATTTCAGGTAAAAGACCCTTCATCTGGATTGAACCTGTGCTGCAGGATCTGTGAGACAGCTGCACCACATACCGTGCCTAAACCTGTCTGTTCTCTTGCAGAACAAGGTAGGAAATCACTTGGAGCAGCAGGAGATGTGAAAAATGACTGCCTCTTCAAAGGAGAAGACGATGCTGTTGCCCGAAAGAATGCAGGAATGGAGGTGGCCATTTTGTGAGACTGTCCTTGCAGGTACTATTTTGTGAGCTGTTTGATGAACTGATTTTTGCTCTGGGATAACTTAATCAGAGCAATTGGATGTGGACACACGGAGTTTCAGCTAATGACCCGCTAAACCTGAGACCATTCTCAGGCGAGTAGCTACTTATCATGTAAAATGACAGGCTTGCAGGAGAAGCAATCTGTAATCTTGTTAGACTCTTAGGCTACATCCACACTACACCGGATAAATCCGTATCCGAAGATTTTTCTCTTCGCTTTTACCCTCTGTCCACACTAAAAAGGCGTTTTAGTCCCCTGAAACCGGAGCTTTTCAGAAACACTTTCCAGGGTGGGTATTTTTGAAAACGCTGCTTGGGCAGATCAGTGTGGACAGGGTAACCGGAGATTTCTGAAATCGCTGTCAGACGGCAGTGCGCCATTTCATTGTTTTCTTGAATGCAACCTAACAATTTCAGAACAGATGGCAAAGAGACTGAAGCCAGAAGAGTTAGAAATGTACTCACCAAATACTTTGACCCATAACTTACTGAATAAATAAATATACTGTACTCACTTTGCCCTGTTTTCTGTCCTTGCTCGTATGAAGGTGGTTTACCTATTTATGCAAGTACTTCTCTGACAATAGATGTGTAACAGCCTAATGTAACATTGTATGGAAATACAAGATAACACTGATGCAGACATGTTTTATACATTTAACAAGGTGCTTTATTAATGCAACAGAGTTAGTCAGTTTTTCAATATTTGTCGTCAGCCGGGTCATACAGTCCGTGAACTCCCTGACGGTTGCCTCCATACGCTTCAGTATTTAAAGAGCAAACACGAGGAAATCTGCAGATGCTGGAAATTCAAACAACAACACACACAAAATGCTGGTGGAACACAGCAGGCTAGGCAGCATCTATAGGGAGAAGCGTTGTCGACGTTTCGGGCCGAGACCCTTTCAGGTCTAGTCCTGACAAAGGGTCTCTGCCTGAAACATCGACATCGCTTTTCCCTATAGATGCTGCCTAGCCTGCTGTGTTCTACCAGCATTTTGTGTGTGTTGTCGCTTCAGTATTTGTTTTGTTTTACTTTTAAATCTTCCTGTGCGAGAGCCAACAGCTGCCCGTCATTTAAGTTTTTCTAGTCTGTAACTGATCAAACACACACCGCCTTTCACAGCGAGATTCGACACCAAACACGTCACTTGTTTTCGGTAGATGTGTCCTGCGCATGCGCAGTAGGAGGAGATTCGACGAAATCTCCGTTTCAATGTGGATAGAGATATTTTTAAAAATTCATAGTGTGGAGGTCTATCGTTTTTACGCGAAACCGGCGTTTTCAAAATTATCCGGTCTAGTGTGGATGTAGCCTCAGTGACTAGGTCATCTGGTTTGACTGGTTTGAACCAGTCAGAGTTTAAAGAACAAAGGTACAAGCCTGAGGACAGAGACCATAGAACAATGCTGGTTGTAACCCTAGACCAGAGCCAATAAGAAGGTAACCCAGGTAGATCAGGTGACCTTGAGCCGAGATGGAAGTGCTTCATTTGAACTGATGAGGAACACTATAAGAATTAGAAGCTTCAACTCTCCAGCGACCAAACATCACGGATGTGGAGTACCCCACAGACACTTGGAAGTTAGATTGGAACCACGAGGAACACTTGGCCAATGTAAACTTCTTTTCTGGGTGTTATCTTTTCTATTCATGGAGGGTTGAGGAAACATGGAGGTGTGCACACAGGCTGTGTAAATTCACATGTTTGTGAAATGATCCAATAAAGGTACTTGTCAGTAAATGCAGATCCTTTCCGTGCCTCACTGATCATTATTACTAAGGGGTAAATCATTGTAACAATGCTGTCTTTTTTTTGGATATTATTCCTGGGGCCAATAGCAGTGGTTCACTGAAGCAATTGAAACTGATACATAACTCCATACATACTGATACATAACCTCATACATACTGATACATGCTGATACATAACTTCATACATATCTGATACATATCTGATACATGCTGATACATAACTTCATACATACTGATACATACTGATAAATAACTCCATACATATCTGACCCTCTAGCCACAAGCCTATCATCATTGCTTTCTTTTTCAGTTTATTTACCCAACCTGATCAGGAATGGAGAAACAAGAAGGCAATGTTGATAAAGACACACTGTCATTCAATTTCTCACCAATAACCAATACCTCAGAATTACACTGTGTGCAGGTGAGATAATCATATTGAAGGTGGGATCTGTATGGGAGTAGACTTTGAACAGCAGTATCTTATACTTTGTAACTTCAAAACATAAAACTAATTTGAATGAGAGTCCAGTATGCGTGTCTTAGTTTAGCTTTTACTTTAAGCAAGTCACACGGTTATGGCGTGGTGGTGTGATGACGTATGCCATTCACGTACTTTTACATATAACCCGTAATTAATTATTTAAACAAACAAGAATGCTTAATCCAACAATATGTTTACAATGCTACTCAAATATTATTGAAAAATAAGTGGACTCTACTGGTGACTTAGGCCAACAATGTTTGTTTATTTATTTATCGAAATACAGCGTGGAATAGGCCCTTCGAACCATGTCACACAGCAACACCTAATTTAACTCTCAGCTAATCACGGGACAATTTACAATGACTAAACAGCCTACCAACCGGTATGTCTTTAACCCAGAGGAAACCCACGCGGCCACGGGGAGAATGTACAATTTTCCTACAGGCGGTGGCAGGAATTGAACCCCAGTCACCTGCTCTGTAAAACATTGTACTAACCACTACAGTACCATGCCATCGGTGTTAACTTATCAGAGGGTGATATTTATATGTTTCGGTGCAGAGGCTGTAGGTAATAACTTCAGTGAGGCTGACAGCAGAAGATGTTTGATGCATTGGAAATCCTGCCAGAAAGCCTACAGCCAGAACTGAAAGCCTAGAAAACATCCCTTCTTGTGCAGGAATTATGTCTGATTCCTTAGTGTGTTTATAGACTCAGTATTGCAAGTTGTACTGTAGCACAGGCAAGATTCATCCATTGTGTCAAGGAACAGGTCAGAATGCATCAAATAAGCTAGCCATGCTGGGTCAAGGCTGTGCTTCACAGTTTGTGTGGGACATTCTGTCATTTCACAGCAATCGAACAATCTGCCCTGGAATGGTAGTGGTGTATGCCTCAGGAGTGTGGATGTTGCATCAGAGAGACAACCCAGTATTTGTCCTTCCTCCACTGTAAGCACCTTTGCTGTTACCTCTCAACCAGTCAGGCAGCCAAGACTATTACCACTCATATCAGAAATGCTCAGACCAATTCTAAAGCCATCTACAAGTGGGTAGGTCTTACGCCACTGGGTCTGTGCCAAGTGGGAGCTTTGAGCAAACAAGGCATATAGGAAAAGCAGGAAGTAATGATATACTTAAACGTGATTGGTTGACGTTAGTACAGAATAATGGATGATGCACTTCATAAATCTGGCTTTTTGCTCGATCGATTTAAATGCTGGGCTGCATTGGAAGGGTCGGTATACAGACTGAACTGAGGTATCAGGGCCCGAGTCTAAGAGCGTATTGAAACAGTGCCCGGGTTTAAGAGCAAGGAAAGACCCGAGGTTTTGGATGATTTAAGTGCCAGGCCAGATTGAAAAGGCCAGGGTGTTGGGGCCAGAGGTGAGGTGTGGGATAGTGTTCAGCTTGTTGCTTGGTGAGGCTTACTCGTCCTTGCGCTGAACTGAGGCTGTGGCCTGTAACTAGTGGGCTACTGGGTCAGCTGCAGTGATGACTGGCTTTGTAGTTATGGACTCACTTTGGTGAACTTCATTTGTTTGCTAGATTTTGATGTTTGCACCGTATGCTTATTTTTTCTGCACGTTAGGTGTTTGAGGGTCTTTTTTTAAAAAATCGGCTTTATTTGGCTTTTTCTTCGTTTTGTGGGGTGCCTGTAAGGAGACAAATCTCAAGATTGTATATAGCATACATAGATGATAAATAACTGTTTTGATTTTGATTTTGACTTTGGTAACTTTAACTTTGCTTTCCTGTTGGAAGTTTTGATGATCAGTTAAAGAGGGAAGAGAGGTTAAAGGTTTATATGTGGACAGAATATTGCAGTACTTGTTAACAGTACATACTTATGTGAATTCTTCAGACAGACTGGTTGTCTCATCCCTTCCTTTATCTCATCTTTCATCCATCATGTTCTCATTCTCCAGCCGCACAGCATGTAGCTGGTATCAAGAAACTGTGGGACTGTCCTTCAGAATACAACATGCCACGTTCAAGAAATTACTAATGAGATCATAGTGAACAGCTGTAGAGCTAAACCAACTGCTGGAATAAATCTACCAACAATTAAACCAGAAGAATCTGATGGGCAATGCAGTCACATAGCAGTTAATGTTATGCTATAGTAAGGCTAGATATAAGCCACTGGGGTTCAATTCCAATCACTATCTATAAAGAATTTGTATTTTCTCCCTGTGACCACGTGAGTTTCCTTGATATGCTCCAGATTACACCCCTCCCCCCAACCCCCACCAATCCAAAGGCGTGCAGGTCAGGGTTAACCATTTATGGGCATGCTATGTTGGTGCCAGAAGCATGGCAACATTTACGGGCTGCCCCCAGCACATACTCAGACAGTGTAAATCATTGACACAAATAACACATTTCACTGTATATTTTGACGTACGGGCTGTCTGTGGGAAGACGAATCTCAGGGTAGTATACTGTATACTTACTTTGATAATAAATGCACTTTGAACTTTGACAAATAAAGCTAATCTTTGTAATCATTATCTTTGATTCCTCTGAATCATTCTAACTGGGTTGGATGTGCAGGGCATCTAGAAGCTTTTACATGTTATTCTGAAATGTTATTGTTTTATCTTGTTCTACCTCAATGCATTGTGTCATGATCTGATCTGTATGATCAGTATTGAAGACAAGCTTTTCACTGTTTCTTGGTACATGTGACAGTTATAAATCAGTACCAAAACTGTGATCCTTGTTCAGCCATGCAAGGTTTAATCTAGGGTACGGTCAGAGCGCTGTGGTCCAAAATGACAAAACTATATTCCAAACAGCAGTTCCTGCAGAAAGATATTATACACATTCTGGTGAACATGATTGCAGAAAGTGTTTGCTGTTCATGACTGAACCCCCAAAGACAGAGCAATTAAAGTCCAAATTTTTCACCAGCATATTAGATACAAATAAATTTTGTCAGTTGCAACACCAAATTTACAGGCAAATAAAACAGTGTTACTCTGGGGCCAAGCTGCAAAGCACAGTACCAACAGTCACACACGGCACAGAGCACATATAAGCTAGCAAGCACATATAACGTATCAGAAAATACAGTCACACAAACAAAGAAATACAGTCTAAGTTCCCGTGTCAATGAATTTTCCAGCAAACTGCACCATACGGCTGTCTTCTGCTGAGTGAACACTGGGGGCAGCACTGAGTCCAACATGGATGCCACACCACAGTGTCTCTGGTGCAGCATATCAACTCTGATGCCTCTCTCCTGGGTGGCTGTAAGTAGACGTCACCAGGGCTAAAGGCAGACATGAACCTATTTATTATGGGGTCACTACTCATATTGATGTTGATCATGATAAAATGTGGATTCACTACATTGAGAAATTTAAAGCATAAAGATATGGTTGAGCCAAAGCCATTTAGTCTTCTCTTTCAAGATATTTTCAATCTTTGTGCACAATTGTAAAAGTGTTTAACGGGGAAGTAAAGAAATACTGCTGGAACTCCCACAAGCATAGTTACCTTGGATGTGGAGAGGATGTTTCCGATAGTGGGGGAAGTCTAAGACCAGAGGGCACAGCCTCAATAGAGGGACATCCATTTAGAACGGAGATGAGGAGGGACTTCTTTAGCCTGAGAATGATGAATCTATGGAATTCTTTGCCACAGGCGGCTGTGAAGGCCAAGTCTATACGTATATTAAAGGCAGAGGTTGATAGATTCTTGATTGGTCAGGGCATGAAGGGATATGAGAGAAGGCCAGAGATTGGGGCTGAGAGGGAAATGGATCAGCCATGTTGAAATGGCGAAGCAGACTCGATGGGTCAAATGGCCTAATTTTGCTCCTATAACTTATGGTCTTCCGAGCTCCTTCCCTGCTTTTGAGCTGACTTTGAACTCTGCATCATTCATAGCTGAATGTTTATATTTCAGAGCAGACATTCCAATGCAACAAGATCTGATAGCTCATTCTGCCAGATATGCACAGTCTATCCCAGGAATAGGGAGATTCTTTGAACTTTATTTATATAGATATAAACATCTACACTCTGGCCCACATCTTATTAGTGAATGCTGCCAAAAAACTGTACTTTAATGACTGAGTCAGCTGCAAACCAGGCTTTGCATAACAGGTCTTCATAAATATGCAAAACATATGGAGTTGTGAGGATGGGTTCACAAAGGCTTAACATAAAATTAATTAATTCATTCATTCATTATGTGCCATGTCATAGAGGCTCAGTGGCAGGGTGGAGAAATATCTCTACCAAAGGAGGTGTAAGGTGGTCCTTCCCTCTGCTACTTTGCAGGTCACCCTTGGGTAAGGTGGAGCACCTGTTTAGCCCCCGATCAAGGTCATGTGAAGTCATGGGAGCAGGTGGTGGATGGTCGTATGAGCAGCTGGTGCATATCACAAGTCCTGGTTATGGAACCACTGACACCAGGCAGACAATCTCTGAAGAGTATTAATAATGGCTGGGGTCACCCATCTTGTAAAGACACTGCCCAGGAGAAGGCAATGGCAAACCACTTCTGTAGAAAAACTGCCAAGAACAATCAAAGTCATGGAAAGCCCACGTTCACCTAACATTAAATGCCATCCTTAAATTCTTACACAAGTTATTTGATCTCATAAAGTGTTCAATCTTTTAATAATCAAGCAAGAACTGAGGAAACATTGTGTAAGAGGATACATGGCTCAGAACAGTAATTGATATTAGCTGTTTGGTGCTATTGGGCTTAGTTTGCTTAAAGAGTACAGGAACTAACAAGGTCAAATATTAGAAAGAATAAAGGTTTTGACTCCTGAAACAATTACACAAAGAGGAGTACTTCAGAAAAAAATGCCCATTATTTGCGAAGGCTGGCAATCTATAACACTCCATGAGGTAATGAAACCTTTTCACCTACTTGTGTAGGTTCCTTCCAGAACCAGTTTATTGTCAATGAACAAAGACCCCAAGTTAATTGTCTTGTAAGGATTTCCTACACATTACAATTACTGGAAATGGTTAAACTAACTTTTTGAGACCGATCACAGTTATTTTGTATGAACCTGAAACTGCGAAAGAAAATAAGCCACTACAGAAACAAGAACCAAAGCATTAAAATTGCCACACATCCTCATATAGTGTTGTGCGATGATGCAGGAGACTTATTTTTCATTGTTTATTTCATTTATTATTTTTATTTTGTTCTTTTATATTTGCACATTTTGATGTCTTTTGCACACTGGTTGAATGCCTAAGTTAGTGTGGCCTTTCATTGATTCCATTATGGTCATTATTCTATTATGGATTTATTGAGTACGTCTACATGAAAATGATCTCAGGGTTGTATATGGTGACATAAATGTACTTTGATAATAAATTTACTTTGACTTTTTTGTTGTTCTGCCTTCTATAATACAGTCAGAACATTCATTGATAATTGCATTTTGTCTTGATCTTATTGAATCAGAATCAGGTTTAATATCATCGGCATATGTCGCAAATTTTTTTGTTTTGTGATGGTAGTACACTACAGTACATAGTAATAAAATGTAAATAACATTAAGAAGCACCGGACACAATAGACAAGCCCAACAGATTCACAGGTGGAAGGACTGTTTGGGCATTGAATGGAGGTGAGGGAGGAGGTGAATGGGAATGTGTAGCATTTCTGTCACTAGAAATTAGCCTATTTTATGTCTTTTATGACTTTTTGAATGCTTCTATTTGCTCCAGACCATATTTTTATTCTTTTAATACTTGTTTCTGGCACTGGCATGAGCTACTCCAAAAATGCTTCTCTGAGGATCGTCATCTTGTCGTGGTGAAGAGAGGCAAGGAGTTCCTGAGATCCTGAGAGCGATGCCATCAGGACCTTAGCCATCTGGAGGCTTAGCTCCTGCTGGGGCTGTCCATGGCAGTAAAGACAAGGTCGAGGTTCCAGACAAAAAGCGATCCAACCAAAACCTCAATGATGAAGCTGGCAGAAGATGATGGCACGTCACGACGACAGTGAAAGTGGAGGAAGGCTTATGCAGTGAAGGGTTCCAAGTCATCTTGCATTTCAAGCCTCTGGACCCCTGACCCTTATTTTGTGTGGTGACTGATCTGTACATCAGCCTCCCTTTGTTAAACAAAGTCACACACAGCCATTCTTTGTTAAGGGAACCCACAACCCCTCAGACAGGGGTTCCCAACCTTTGCTATGTAGTGGAGCCACACTACATATCCCAGGTTGGGAACCCCTGTCGTCGGAGAACATCATACCCGATTTGAGTGATTGCACTACTTAAAAAATCAACTGCACCTGTCATTTGTGAATTCTTACCATGCTGTGGTGGTCTAGTGTTTTGTGTGAGAATGTCAAACGGGCAGAAGTGAATTGGGAACTCACTTTCAACCGTTCCTCATTTTCAGTTACATTCCTATATCTGCAGAGGAGTCTGAATATGGAAACACGAAACAAGCATGTTCACGGTCAAGGCAAGCCCAATGTGTAAGAATAATAGGTGTTTTCATTCTATAATTTACATACTTCAAAAAGTAATTCCTCATGTGAGTTTTGCATTATCCTTAGGTGCAAATTGATTATTAGCTAATACTTATTTATTCGTTCTGCCATATGTTGATGAGATTGGTAGCACATTTAACATGTAAATAGATGTAAGTCCAATGGGCATACTTTCACTGTTAACTTTAATACCTACAGCACTGTGCAAAAGTCTAAGGCACTTGTATATAAGCTAGGGTACCGAAGACTTTTGCAGAGTACTGTAGTAATTTCATGTAATGCACTGTGCAGCTGCCACAAAAAACAGATTTCATGACGGATGTGAGTGATGATAAACCTGATTCTGATATGGGTCTCTATTGTGGACTGAGAGTGGGAAGGGGGCAGGGAGAGGGGAATCATGGTTGGGAAAGGGGAAGGGAGTGGGGAGGGAGCAGGAAGCACCAGAGAGGCATTCTGTAATGATCAATAAACCAATTGTTTGGAATCAAATTAACTTTCCTGGTGTCTCAGGAACTGGTGTGCCTGCACCCCCACCCTCACGACTGGCTTGAGTTATGGGCTCGCTCTGTTTGTAATCACACCTCTCCTCTTGATCAGGAGCTGTCACCACGTCCACCTTCACTCTCATTCTCTCACCGCTGCAGTATTGTACCGCTCGCTCTACCTGTGTGACAAAACAAAGTGTACATTCTTGAAGGAATGTGCACTACCCATTCCATCATTTCATTCTCATTTTTCAATCTTTTTATTGATTTTAATTCCATCATGGTTAAGTAGTCAGTGA